>NC_084849.1:11815906-12480906 GCF_033115175.1 Lepus europaeus
GCAGGGGATCTTGCAGATGGGGGACACTGGAACGACGGTGGGAGTCACTGAGATTATTGGTGGTGCAGCCACTGGTGAAGATGAGATAGGAGCATGGGCGTGGAGAGTGGGGAGGGCAGAATGGAGGAGGAGACCCCTGGAGGAGGGAACACAAGGAATGGAGCGGCAGGATGCTGGGGCTTCGATGTCATCAAGGACTGGCCCAAGCAGGCTGTTGCAGCGAGAGCAGGGAGAAAGCACGCAGCACCCAGGAGAGACCCACGGAGGGCACACGTTGGCCACCAGCAGGGACAAGGGGGGATCCTGCAGCATGTGCTTCTCAAGGGGAAGCGTTCAGGAGGAGGCAGGGACAATAACCCACAGGGAGGCCACCCTCTGTCCAGGACTAGGTGAGGCAGGGAGAGCAAAGGTTGAAGGGGCAGACAGATTTCTGTTACGGCAAGAGAGCCGAGGGGCCATTCACAGAGGGAAATTCACAGATGGCAGGTCAGTGTGTGTGGGAGGCGGGGGACTCTCGGAGTGGGATCCTGTGACACTGGGTCCTACCAGGGCAAGGGCAGAGCCAGGTGACCAAACCCAGGCCTGGAATTCCTATGCTTCTTGTGGATACAGATGCGGTGGCTGATTGACAAACTGGCTCTGATTGCCGCGCCGTGTTTCCCAAGCAGGCAGAGCATGTTAGGTTCACGTAAGCCTGGGTTCTGACCTCCTTCAAAGCCTCCTCTGCCATCACTCAGCCCTGTGAAACGTGAGGGACCTCTCCTCTCTGAGCCCCCAGCTCCTCCCGTGCAATGAGGCCCCTCACCACCTCCGTGTCTGGAATTGCTGGGAGGCTCACACAGCCTGGGAGCTCCTAGCAGGTGCTTCCTAATCCGGGCTTGGACCCCTGACTCCCGGGCAGCCACAGCAAGCGCGGGGTGCAACCTGCCTCGCTGCCGTGGGATCTCAGACATCAGACACGCCCTCTTTCCTTTCTGGGCCTGTTTCTCCATTCTGTGAAATGGGAGGATGGCCAAGCCGCCGCTCCCCCAAAAGCACTGTACACGCCTGGACGACACCAGACAGAAGCCGTGTCGCCGAGAACGGGAGCCCCTGGCCCCACTGGCTCTGAGTGCTGGAAATGGGCTACACTGAATGGAGAAGTCCTATCAGTATAAAACAGTCCCCAGATTTCAAACGCTTGGTCCACACACACAATGTCAAATAGCTCATTAATACCTTTATACTGATTAGCACAATAAAACAGTATTTTACACACAGTGGATTAAGTAAAATGTCCATGTCATTTTTTTACTTTGAGTTTAAATATAGCTGCTAAAAATACAAAATACGTAGAAAGCTCCCATATTTCTAAGCACTGAGGCTGCTGCCAGGCAGGGGTTGGCAAACTGTGACCCGTGGCCCAAATCTGGCACTTGTTGTGCTTGTATGTGACCCAGGAGCCAAAAATAGTTTTGGTATCCTAAATGAGAAACACACCAAAAAAGAAAAATATTTCATGACATATGAAAAGGATACGAAATTTAAAATGCAGTGACCATAAACAAAGTTCTATTGGAACACAGCCTGGTCCATTCAACGGATTATTTTTTTTTAATTAATTTATTTTTTGAGAGACAGAGAGGCAGAGCGTAAAAGAGCTCCCATCTGCTGATTCAAACTGCCTGCAATAGTGGAGGCTGGACAGGGAAGAGGCCAGGAACTCTGTCTGGGTTTCCTCTGTGGGCGGCAAGGACCCAGTCACCTGAGCCATCCCTGCTGCCTCCAACTCCGATGCTCTGATGCAGGACATGAGCATCTTAACCACAGCCACCCCTCATTTACATACTGTCCCCCACCCCCGGCCGCTTTCACAGGGTCCCAGCAGGGCTGGGATGTTGGCACCATGCACCTGGCAAAGCTGGAACTACTGAGCGGGTGCTGAGCTCCTTAGGTGCATCCGTTCACTCATCCCCGAGGGTCGCCCACTGGAACCATTGCGCAGAAGAGGAAACTGAGGCACAAAGAGGCGGGACTTGACTCACACCCAGCCCGGGCTGTGCTGGTGATCCCTTTGTTGTTGTGGGGAGGAATGCGCCCACCCGTCCCCTGGGACGCCTGCCTTTGTGCTGGGCCGGAATGTCTTCCTGTCTTTCTCAGGCTGTGTTTTCCCCGGATCCTGTGGGCTGAGCCTCTTCCCAGGGGGCCGCCTCGCAGAGGGCTGTGTGTGGCGTCCAGGGGGGAGGGGGGGGGGTCAGAGTGGCTCCAGGCGGAGCCCTGATTTAATAAGCAGACACTTAGGGCCCTGATGCTGGGCCCAGCCCGCGCAGAACAGCCCGCTCCGCTAATTGTCCATTGGCTGCCGCCGTCCTGCCGGCGTCTCCGGGCTCATTAGGAAGGGGAAGCAGGGGCGGTCGGGGAAGAGCCTCCTCCAGCTCCAGCGGCTCGGGAGATTTTTATCACACTGGACAGCACAGTTGCCTTCGCTCCTTCCGAGGGGGATCCAAGCAAGGCCAGGGCTGTCCTGGGTGTCACAGCCAGGCTTGGCTCAGAAAGAGCACAGGATTGGAGATGCAGGCCTGGCTCAGGCTACGTGACCATGAGCAAGAAGCCCACACGCCCTGGATTTTAGAACTCCCCTGAAAAATGCCACTAATGCAGGATCTGCCTTGCAGAAGCAGGATCGTGTTGCTAGGGAAAACATCATCTTAGCAGCCAGGCAGCCTGGGTTCCAGCCCCAGCTCTATCACCCTTGAGCTGTGTGATTTGAGCAAATAACTAAACCTCTCTGTGCTTTGGTTTCCTCATCTCTAAAACAGTACCCCCAGGGCTGGTGCTGTGGTATAGTGGGTAAGGCCACCGCCTGCAGTGCCAGCATCCCATGTGGACGCCGGTTCAAGTCCCGGCTGCTCCACCTCTGATCCAGCTCTCTGCTATGACCTGGGAAGGTAGTGGAGGATGGCCTAGGTCTGGGAGGGAACCAGTAGATGGAAGACCTCTCTGTCTGTTTGTCTGTCTGTCTCTCTCTCTCTGCCTCTGCCTCTCTGTAACTCTATCTTTCAAATAAATAAATAAATCTTAAAAAAAAAAAAACAGTACTTCCAACAGAGCTGCTGCAAGGGTTAAATTACTATAGTCAGCACCATATACATTTGCTGCTATTACTGTCTCAAAACATTTTTTGTATTCAAATAAGCCAGAACAGGAAAAATGGCTTGACATGAGTCAGGAGGTATTCAACAAACAAGGTCATTCTGTTATTCCATTTCTTTCTTTCTTTCTTTTTTTAGAGATCCATTCATTCATTCATTTGCTCATTGATTTATTTATTTGAAAGGCAGAGCAACAGAGAGAGAGGGAGCAATCTTCCATCCAGTGGTTTACTCCCCAAAAGGCTAAAACAGCCCAGTGTGGGCCAGCCTGAAGCCAGGAGCCTGGAACTCCATCCTGGTATCCCACATGGGAGGCAGGGACCCAAGCAAGCACTTGGGCCATCTTCTGTTGCCTTCCCAGGAGCCTGAGCAGGGAGCTCAGTTGGAAGCAGGCTGGTCAGGACTCTAACACAGCACTCCAGCATGGGGTGCCAGCATTGCAAGCCACAGCCTAACCTGCTGTGCACAACGCTGGCCACAGCTCTTGTGCCTCTTTGGGGAGAGTTAGGAGTTGTAGCAGAGCCTGGCTGGCTGATCCTGAAACCCACCTGTCTCTGTGCCCCAGGCAGCCAATGATATCCCATTTCCCAGGCTCCCTTTCCGTTAGGTGTGACCATGGACGCAGTGAGGGCGGCCCTAAGGAAAACCCCCCTCTCAGGATCTGAGTGCTCCTTCCCCATCCCCCTTTTGCCATCTGGGTGGAGAGACACTGAGGAGTCAGAGCCCATCAGGAAGGCATCACATGGAGCAGGGCCCCCCTACCCTCACTCTGGTCACCAGCCTGCGCTGAAATGAGCAAGAAACAAACTTGGCTTGTTTTCGTTTTTAGGATTTATTTATTTACTTAAAAGGCACAGTGACAGAGGGAACAGGAAAGACAGAGATTGTCCATCTGCTGGCACATTCCCCCAGCGGCCAGCACAGCCAGATCTGCGCCAGGCTGAGGGAAGTCAGGAAACAGGAGTCCTAGCTGGGTCTCTCACAAGGGTGACAGGGACCCAGGTACTCGGGCCATTATACACGGCTTCCAAACGTGCATTAGCAGGGTGCTGGGTTGGAAGTGGAGCAGGTGGGACTTGAACCAGTGCTCCTATATGGGACATGGGTATCCCAAGCAGCGACCTAACCCATTGCGCCACAAGACCTGTCCCGATACACTTCTTGGAGTTTTGTGTTGTTGCTTTAGCAAGTGGTCTGCCCTGACGAATCAGAGGACAGAAATGCCCTGGAGTGGGGAGAAGGGCACACTGGCTCCGTGGACAGCTGCTGCCTATTCTAGGAAGAGCATCAGGCCACAGAGCGGACAAGGGAGATGCTCCCGAGTGAGTTCACACAGGCTGTGTGATACCTGATCGAGGGGACTAAGATCTCTGAGCTACTACTTGTTCCCTTGGAGATGGAGGAGGGGTCACTCACAAAGACTATCCAGAGTGTGTGCTGGTGGCTCCCCAGGAGAACGCATGGCACACAGTAGGTGCTTCATGTCTGTTATCCCTTCCTTCACAAGCTGCTCAAGCTCCCATAGATGGGAACAACTCTCCCTCCAGAGCAGCTTTTTTTTTTTTTTTTTTTTTTTTTTACAGGCAGAGTGGACAGTGAGAGAGAGAGACAGACAGAAAGAAAGGTCTTCCTTTCCATTGGTTCACCCCCCAATGGCTGCTGCAGCCGGTGTACCGCGCTGATCCAAAGCCAGGAGCCAGGTGCTTCTCCCGGTCTCCCATGCGGGTGCAGGGTCCAAGCAGTTGGGTCTTCCTCCACCAAGCACTTGGGCCATCCTCCACTGCCTTCCCGGGCCACAGCAGAGAGCTGGACTAGAAAAGGGGCAACCAGGACAGAATCTGGCGCCCCGAGCAGGACTAGAACCCGGGGTGCTGGCGCCGCAGGCAGAGGATTAGCCTATTGAGCCTTCTGCCTGCTTTTCCTTCCCCTCTGGGTGGTGTAAGCCACTGAGGCCTCCCACAAGCAGGCCTGGAGTCAGCTTGGAAACAGACGCTCCAGCCCCAGTCAAGCCCTCTGATAAGAGCACAGCCCCAGACAAAACCTTGATTGCAATGTCATGAGGGAAGCTAAGCCAGACCCACTCAACTAAGCTATGTCTGAAACCCTGCCCCCTGTAAAAGGATAAATCTGTGTTGCTTTAAATCATCAGGTGGCACCGCAGGTATGGACCTGAGCCGTACGTGTCAAGAGGATGTTGATGGGTAGGGACAGGATATGACAGGAGTGATACATGTCTGACAATTTCTAGATGTTATAAAATTCCAAAATTTCTTCTAAAAAGTTAGCAAGTGGAGAATGAGGGTGTGGCCTAGTGATTAAAATACTGGTCCAGACATCTGCATCCATACTGAAGTGTCTAGGTTCACTTCCCAGCTATGATTCCAATTCCACCTCCTCGCCAGTGAAGACCCTGGAAGGCATTAGGATGGCTCAAGTACTTGGATTCTGTAACCTACATGGGAGACCTGGATTGAACTCTGGCTCCCAGCTTTGGCCTGATCCAGCCCAATCCGGGCTGTTGAGGGCATGTGAGGGGTAGACCAGCGGATGGAAGTGTTTTTTCTCTCACTCATTTTCACTCACACTCATTCACGCTCAAATCAACAAATATTTTAAAAGTAGGCCATTGGGGCTAGCAGGTAAAGCTGCCTGTGATGCCAGCGTCCCGTATGTGCAGCGGTTCATGTCCTGACTGCTTTACTTTCAATCCCACTTCCTGCTGATGACCTGGGAAAAACAGTGGAAGATGGTACAAATATGCGGGCCCCTGCCATCCTCTAGGGAGGCCTGGCCTAACCCTGGCCATTGTGGCCATCAGGGAAGTCAACCAGTGGATAAAAGATCTCTCTCTCTCTCTCTCTCTTCCTCTAATGTTTTCAAGTAAATAGATATTTTTTAAAAATAAAGTAAAGCAATAAATGTCTTTAAAATATCTTATTTTTGTACATCTTTTGAAGATTTTCACAAACATAAACCTATAAATCAGAAGACTCGATGGTTGAAGAAAGGTTTTTTCCTTTGTTTGTTCCTTCAGTAAACCTTCTGATTCATTCCAGAAATACAGAATACAAAGTAGCACCTTATCCTGATATTGAATGTAACACAGCACAATTAAGCAATGGGGTCTCACAAAATGGCATTTTTATATTGCCTCATAAAATATCTAATATCCAACTTTGTAAATTACATCAATGCCTTTGAACAAACATCGAGTTCTTTTTAATAAATAAAATGTTCAAAATTATTTCCTGGAAGTGCATTTTAGACATTAATAACTGGCTTCAAATGAAATTCTGCTTCATAGCGATAAGCAAATGTAATTGCCGCAAACTAAAACAGTCTGTAAGGCTTACCTGCTCCAGAGAGGAAACGAAATATTGAGCTAATGCAGCCATCAAGATATATAACCTGCTACCCTTTGAATAAACCAAATTCCATCCCTAAACACAGAGAGCTCAGAAATTCAGACCCAAGGACATAAATATAAAGTATTTCCTGGAATTAGTTTCATATGTTTTATACATTGCAGTTATCAACTGATCTGACACAATATCTTAGCTAGTTTAAAAATTACATATTGTACATCAGGAAAACGTGCGTTTTCATGACAACTGATACTCTGTGTTGTGAATGCATATACTTTCTTAAGTAAAAAGAAACCAATATTTTCACATCATGAAAGACAGAATAATAATTCCAATAGTGTAAATCTCCATTCCATTCCTTACACCAGAGGTCAGCAAACTACAGCACGAGGGCGCGTCCAGCTCACCACTTTTTACATATACCCACAGCTAGGAAAGCCTTTGGCTTTCTGAAATGGCTGGCGGGGAATGGAGGCTATCAAAGGAAGAAAAATACTTTGTGATATGTGAACATTATATGGAAT
Organism: Lepus europaeus; assembly: GCF_033115175.1. Classification (NCBI taxonomy): domain Eukaryota; kingdom Metazoa; phylum Chordata; class Mammalia; order Lagomorpha; family Leporidae; genus Lepus; species Lepus europaeus. The sequence goes on from NC_084849.1 coordinate 11,822,927, forward strand.
TCAACTTTCAGTGGACACTGGACAATTTTAGTGTCCACAGATAAATTTAGTTGGAACTCAGCCCTGCCCATTGATTTGCATGCTGTTCGTGGCTGCTTGCAACCTACACCCATGAAGCTGAGTGGCTGTGACAGGAATCGGATGATCAGCAAAGCCTGATATTTACTCTCTGGCCCTCTGCAGGAAAAGTCTGCAGAGCCTGATCATTACCACCCCATCTCCTCTTGGTCACGAGGTAGACCATATCCATGGAAACCCCCAACCTGAGTCAATTACAGCCAGAAAAACGTAGTGTTGGTTTCTTGGACTGAGTGAACTACATGTGTTACCTTCACTATCTGTTTTATTGTAATCTGGACACACAGACATGCACATGCAGGAAGAGCAAGCACTGGGGTAGGTAGGGGCAGGGTGGAAGCTTATTTATAAGCTTTTTTTGTGTGTGTTTTAACACAAATCCTTTGGCTTTCACTCTGTCACTATCAGTGTTTTAAGCTTGAGGGATCTAGTTTGGTGCTAGCTCATCAGAGGTCACTATTGTAAATGATTCTTTGATTTCTACTTGATTTGGGAAAGCTATTTTTTAATTAGAATAATCTGTATGAGTTGGCTATTAAAAAATTCTATAACAGGCCAGCACCATGGCTCACTTGGCTAATCCTCGGCCTGTGGCACCAGGACCCCGGGTTCTAGTCCCAGTTGGGGCACCAGGTTCTAGTCCCAGTTGCTCCTCTTCCAGTCCAGCTCTCTGCTGTGGCCCGGGAGGACAGTGGAGGATGGCCCAAGTGCTTGGGCCCTGCACCCGCATGGGAGACCAGGAGGAAGCACTTGGCTCCTGGCTTCGGATCAGCGCGGCGCTGGCCATGACAGCCATTAGGGAAGTGAACCAACGGAAGGAAAACCTCTCTCTCTGTCTCTCTCTCACTGTCTATAACTCTCTCTGTGTCTCTCTCTCTCTCACTGTCTAACTCTGCCTGGCAAAAAATAAAAAATAAAAATCTAAAACAACATAAATAGAAAAACCTTATACTTGCTCCCCAAGATAGGTAGTGTTACTATTTCTTTTCTTTTTTTTTTTTTTAAGATTTATTTATTTATTTGAAAGTCAGAGTTATACACAGACAGCAGGAGAGAGAGAAAGAGAGAGGTCTTCCATCTGCTGGTTCACTCCCCAGATGGCTGCAACTGCTGGAGCTGCACTGATCCAAAACAGGAGCCAAAAGCTTCTTCTGGGTCTCCCACACGAGTGTAGGGGCCCAAGGACTTCAGCCATCTTCTACTGCTTTTCCAGGCCATAGCAGAGAGCTGGATCGGAAGTGGAGCAGCCAGGACTCGAACCGGCACCCATATGGGATGCCAGCACTGCAGGCAGCGGCCCTACCTACTGTGCCACAGCACGACCCCAACTATTTCTTTTCTTATTTTTTAGATACCTTTCCATGCATCTGTGTGCTTTTCAACTCGACACATTCTCAATCAGAAGACTTATAAAGGAGAAAGATTAGTTGTTAGGAGGCCATTGGAACAGCCCAGGAGAAGTGATGTGATTTGCCCAGGTGACAGCTATGGAAGGAGCCAGTCATATACTGTGAACATGTAGATCATGTAGATGTATCAATAGGTGGATGGATGGATGGATGGATGCAGGGTGTACTGATGAGTAGATAAACAGATGAAGGTAGGATGGATGGATGGATTTAGAGATAACGGATGAGTAGATGAGAAAATGGAAGATGGATAGAGAATGGATGGATGATAGGATAAAACGAGACAGGACAAGATACAACACTAAAGTATACGATGGTTACGTGAAAATACCAAAATCTGAACCACTGAGATTCTTAGGTTAACCTGCAGAAGGTAACACAAAATAATTCCTTTTTTGTGTGCATGTTTCCATTCTAGAGTGACTTATTCTCTCCCCCTCACCAGTCCTAGAAGCGGACATTCCCAGGCTCGGAGATGGTGCTGTTCACCTAAGGTCAGACGCCTAGCAAGAGGCAGCATCGGCGTCTCATCGCAAATTCTCTCTGCAAATCCTGAACACAAATCCTGTAACCTGAGAATAAGAATGTCCCCAACCCCAAAGAGAAACACATGGCAAAGGAAACAAGCGTTTAACCAAGGAGGAGGGCTGGAAAACAAGAAATGAGACCACAGCGAGCCAGTTTCTTTGTAAGTGGAAGGAATGGAGTTGGAGGCAAGGAGTTAATACGAGCTAGCTGAAAGGAGACAGCGATCTTTCCGTGTGCGATGACCTGATACGCCGGCGCGGAGGCTGCATCCGCACGCGTCACGCTCTTTCTCCAAGGCTGCAGTTATTTATCTGCTCCGGCTCTTGTTTTTTCCCTTGCTTTAAAGTGAAATGCGCAAACACTCTCACTTCAAAGGGAAAAATCCTCATAAATGTCATTTTACTGCCGGCCTAGAAGAATAGCATCAACAGAGCCTGAGAGTGGGGTGGTGTAAGGACCCCAGGCGTGTCTGTGACTAAGAGGCAAAACACTCGTTGGCCTCTGACTGCAGGAAGGAGGCCAGCCCAGCTCGCTACATGGCTGTTGCAGCTAAGAGCATGACACTACCCAGGTTCAAATCCAGGATACGCCTCCTTTTAGCCAGACAGGTTTCTCAACCATTCTGGGCCTCGGTTTCTTCATCTGCAAAATGGGAGTGATTTCATAGTCACCACTGCACAACGGGTCACTGTGAGCATTTGTAAATATTAACAAATGCGAAACATTTGGCACCCAAGAGCCTTTCAGAAATTGCCTGTTGTCTATTGTTTGGACAGAGCGGAGACTTCATGTCACGCCACTGTGTGTGATGGAAAGTGGATGGTGTCTTCTCATCCGTGTGGGCATTCTAGATGTAAATCATCAGGAAGATGCAGGAACCCAGAGAAGCAAGGGAACTCGCAGAGTGGGTTAGATGAACACTACTGCACAGATACGTGAGTGTTATTCTTCTTGCTTTCTCTGTGGCTACTTTCCACCATAGAGGCTTAGAAAGCCAAATGTTCACATTGTCAGCCTCTCTTGCAGCTATAGAACTAGTCCTAGTTCTGGAAACATCAATGAAAGTCTGCTGGGGGACTTTCGGGAATACTGTAACTTAGTAAAAAGAGACATCCCTAGCTAATATGGTCCTTCCCCTAGTCTGTTGTCTCCTTCCATCTTTGGGAATTCAGGAAGTGATGAGCTTGCGGCCTGGTGAGAAAGTCCACAAGAATCATGGAAGCTCCCAGGAGAACCCCACTGGCTTACTGAGCTATTGCCAACAAGCAACTGCTCACAGACCTCTTGTTCTTTGAGTGGCTTAAGCCATTGTACTGAAGTTTTCTGATGTGTAGTTTCTTGCATTTCTAGGTAATATAAGTGTAAGAGAGAAAGTTCAGCAAGCCAGGATCTCAATTTCAAGCATCCTGGATGCAACTGAGAGTACTTCCATCTTGCAGGAAACTGTTGCCTTCTATTTATCACTAGCCAGAAAATAGGCAGAATACACCCTAAAGATGCTTTGAGCCAGAGGTGGGACAAATGATGTATCTGCTCTTTATGCCTTCTCCATTTATTTTCCTGGGTCGTACCAGAGCCTGGGGTGGTATTTGATGTCCTGGCCTGGTCTCAGATTTCCTACAGGGAATTAAGAGAGTTGCATATCTTCCAAGCTACATCATTGACTAATGAGTGTGGATTAGTCGAGGGAAATTTTATCTGGAGCGAAAGGAAACCATGGCTCATGATCTGCTCCCTTCTCTGAGTTGAGATTGACTTCATCCGGGGGCCTGACGAGTCCCTAACAGCAGAGTTTCCCAAGAAATTTCCTTAACTGACTCAGCTACAAGAGAAGTCCACAACCTGTGGGCACCTCTGTCCCATTCACATTAATTGTTCAATCCATCCAATCTACAAGAGCTACAGCACATGTCTATATCAGATGAGTGTCTTTCTTCTTATCCTGTGGAGAACACACACCATGCTATTACTGTCTTTAATCACTCATTCACATAAGCTTGAATTGATTGATGCATGGTTGGGAACCTTTTGTCTGCCACGGGTCATTTGGATACTTAAAGCCCAAGGGTGGTCGTTGCTCACCTTGGAATGGATTGATTCTGTTTACATTGGCCGAGCACCCACTCAGGCCACATTCCACATGAAACGGGGTTTTGACCATGACACTGGGCCTGTTCCTGCCTATGGACACAGCATTCTGCGTTCCATCCATTTCCCATGCTGAACCTTCCTCCATCCAGGGAAACTTCCCCCTCCCCCATCTTTCCATTTCCATCCAAACATTTGGCTTTCTAAGCCTCTATGGTGGAAAGTAGCCACAGAGAAAGCAAGAAGACTAACACTCAAGTATCTGTGCAGTAGTGTTCCTCTAACCCACTCTGCGAGTTCCCTTGCTTATCTGGGTTCCCGTATCTTCCTGATGATCACCTGCTAGAGATGTTCATTAATTCTGCTGAAAAAGAATCTAGATGTCATTGTTCGAATGATTTTTCCAAGTCACTCTGCATATGCATTTAAAAATATCTTGGCAAGTACCATGGCAATCTTTGCTGATGAACCTCACATGACTTTACTGTATTTTTACAGAGTAAGGGTCTTTGTAACGGGATGTATTGCAAAAACCTTGGTAGGAACTTTGAAACATGAGGTACAAATCCCCTTGCTTGGAACATTCAGCCAAACTACTCCCTATGATAAGGCTGTAACCGAAGCTATTGAATAAAGGGGGCCTCGAGCCCACATTTTTGGTGGAATTTATGAATGGGGAAGAGATTCTTCGTGAAAAAAGCTAAAAGGGCCCTAAGGGAAGCTAGTGTTGTGGTATAGAGGGTAAAGCTGCCACCTGTGATGCCAGCTTCCCATGTATGCAATGGTTTTGTGCCCCAGCTGCTCCACTTCTGATCCAGCTCCCTGCTCATGGCCTGGGGAAAACAGTGGAAGATGGCCCAAGTGTTTGGACCCTTGACACCCACATGGGAGACCCAGATGAAGCTTCTGGCTCCTGGCTTTGACCTGGCCCAGCACTGGCCATTGTAACCATCTGGGGAGTGAACAAGTGGATAGAAGATATCTCTCTCTCTAACTCTGACTTTCAAATAAATACATCTTTTTTAAAAAGTGGGGGCAAGAGCTGACATGAGAGCCTATCTCAGGATAATGAGAATTCAGATCCATATTCTGCAATTACTATCTCTTCCTGCTGTGTTCATGCCATTGGAAAGTGCTTTCTACATGGCTGACTTGGGAGGCATATTATTTTCCCCCCAAAGAAGCCTTTTATTTAATGAGTGTAAATTTCATAAGTACAACGTTAGGAATATAGTGATTCTTCCCACCATACCTGTCCTCCCACTCCACCTCCTCCTCCCTCTCCTAGTCATAGTCCCATTCACCATTAAGATTCATTTTCAATTAACTTTATACACAGAAGACCAATTCTATACTAAGAGAGGATTTCAACAATTTGCACAGACACGCACACACACAGTTTGAGAACAAGTTTTACAGTTAATTCTCATAATACAACTCATTGAGGACAGAGGTCCTGCATGGGAAGTAAGCGCACAGTGACTCCTGTTGTTAATTTAACAATTAACACTCTTATATATGACGTCAGTGATCACCCGAGGCTCTTGACGCGAGCTGTCAAGGCTATGGAAGCCTTTTGAATCCACAATCTCCGTCAGTATTTAGACAGGGCCATAAGCAAAGTGGAAGTTCTCTCCTCCCTTCAAAGAAAAGTACATCCTTCTTTTATGGCCACTTCTTCCCACTGGGGTCTCTCTCACAGAGACCAAGACAGGCATATTATTATGGCCTCTATTTCACAGCTGGGAAAACCCAAGGCTGAAAGAGGAACTGCCCAGGACACGTGGTTACAATAAAAGGGAGTCAGGACTCGAAAGCCACGTTTTCTGGTGCTGGGATGCTCTTCCTTCGTTGAAGATGAAGATGAAGACAATTTCTGGACGCCATCAGCAGCCTAAGTCAGAACATACTGGCATCAAGGCAAGTCAACAGAACGCAGAAACAAACAGGAAGTGAGTCTCCATCCACACTGGCTGAGGGCACTTACGACAAGACTGCTCCGATTTAGGTCAAGTCAGGGGCCCCAGAAACACAGCCTGAGACAGGAGTTCTGGTGTTAGTGATTTAGCGAGAACATTCTTAAGAGAACCTGCATGGGTGGGGTGAAGGGGCACAGAGAAGCGAAGGAAGCCAGGCAACGACATGGCTCCAAGCAAAGGCCAGGTGTCTCGTCCTGAGACCACGGGGAGCTCTGGAGTGTCAGCTGTCCACCTGGGGACAAGGAGGCTGGGCTCCTGGACCCCAGCACAGGCCAGTCACTGGCTGAAGGCTACCCTGGAAGAGACAGTCGGCTCTCGGGGAGGATTCTATCAGCACCAGACAGCAAGGCCTCTGTCCTGTTTCTCAACACTAGCCATCCACGCAGTTCACTGTCCTTCCTGACAGGATCAGAGAGAAGGTGAAATTTAGGTTGGGAATGAAAAGAAAGAAAAAGATTCATGTAAGTTCTTTTTTTAAAAAGATTTTATTTATTTGAGAGGTAGAGTTACAGAAATGATAGAGAGAGAGAGAGACAGAGAGAAATGTCTTCCCTCTGCTGGTCCACTCCCCAAATGGCTGCAACAGCCGGAACTGTGCTGATCCAAAGCCAGGAGCTTCTTCCAGTCTCCCATGTGGGTGCATGGGCCCAAGCAATTGGGACTTCTACTGCTTTCCCAGGCAATAGCAGAGAGCTGGACCAGAAGAGGAGCAGCCGGGACTAGAACCAGCGCCCATATGGGATGCCGGCACTGCAGGTGGAGAATTAACCTAAGGCACCATGGTGTCAGCCCCTCATGTAAGTTCTTAAGTAACACTGGGACAAGAACCTGAATGTCCAACTCTAGGGAAATGCCTAAGTGGATTACGGCACAGTCATGTGACAGAACACTGGGACTTCATTTAAAAGCAGCTGAGAGTCACACCAAGAATTTGGTGACTGTCCTCTCTCATCTGGCTTGCCCCATAGCCTCTCACGTCGTCTCCTGGCTGTACCCTGTGCCCTCCAGTTTGGGTGGGTTGATCCGTCTCACAGTAGCAAGGACACGCAGCCTATCACACACCTTCCAGACGCCAGCCTGCAGTGTGACACGGAGGCAGACACGGTCCTCTCTGGTCCCGTGCTGAGGCACAACGCCTGGCGGGAGACTGAGAACAGAAAGAATTCATGGAGGGGCTGGGGGGAGGGCAGAAGGAAGAAAAAGTGGAAGAAGGAAGAGAGGGAGGGAGAGACGGCAAGAGGGAGGAAGGAGGCAGAGGGGAAGAAGGAAACCTAGGCATCGGATGCAGCCTCTATCGTAACAGGCTGTCCTGGGTGGGGTGGGTGAGCTACCACAGACACCAGTTCCTGGGCTGAGCCCATGGCACTCATCTGTTGAGCAATGTGTGTGTCAGACCCCAGATCCAGCAACCTGATGCCTCACTGGGTGCGAGTGCCTTCAGCTCTCCAAGCCTTTGGGCTCTTCTGCCCAGTGGGCTGTTCACATCAGCACCACTACTCCCATCTCTGAATCCACACGGTGAACTGACGAGATAGGCAGCACTGGCCCCAATGTGCAGACGACAACACTGAGGCAAGGAGAGGAGACAGCGCCTTGCAAAGGCACACACCTGGCAAAGAGCAGAGGCCGACCAGAGCCTCTTCTCTGAACCTTTACCTTTACCTCCCACACCCTCCCCTCTACAAGGGCATTTGGTCTGCAAGTAGAGCCTGGCAAGAGGGGAGCCCCCTTAGGGCCAAACCGGAGGCCTTTCGGGCCCCTGTTCTCCGTGTCCCTAATGGTGAGCAGACATTGTGCGTCGTGGAACCCTCGGGAGAAGAATCTTCTGTGTTCAAGAGGCTGCAGTTCACCCAAGGTCAGGGTAATTGTGCATGATTAATGGTTGGTCTCTCTGCGAAAGCCCCACACAAAAGCTCCAAACCGACTTAGCTGTAATTTCATGCCCCTCCCAGTCCATTTAGAAGAACAGCGTTTTTATTTCCTCTCTGTATAGCCAAGAAGTCAGAACCCTCAGCTCCGAGAAAGAGCTTTTAACACAGACTGTGTTTCTCCAGGGCCAGGCCAGACATCACGAATGTAGCTGGAAACAGAACAAGATCACAACAGACAGAGCGAGCATTTGTCGCCTGCTCACCATGCACTGGGCCTCTTCCCACGGCCGCTACACACATCAGCTCTCCCAGTCCTCAAATACAATCTGCATTGATCATCCCCGGTTTGTAGAGAAGGGAGCTGAGGCACAGGACTGGAACCTGGCTCATCCGGCTCCACAGGTGGATCCCAAGGAAGCCCTGCACAGCACCAAGCTGTAGGATAGGCTACAAATCTGAGGTCGTCAATCCAATCAACCTGCTCTTAACCCAGTGAGAAATGGAAGGCAAAATGGCCCCTTAGCAAACAGGGACACCCTCCACAGTGCCACCAGACTGGCAACAGCTCATGTTAGTTCACCCACCTGTGCCCAACCCAAGACCCACCCCTCCATCCTGCTTCCACGCCCCCCCACCCATCCCATGCCTTTGAAGTGCTGTGGCCCCTGCCTGGAATGCCTGTCTTGTCCTGTCCTTGCCCACTTGGCCAAGCCCCTCCCACTATTTGTGACCCAGGCTGAGCATCCCTTCTCCCCACCCCGGCCAGCTGATGGACAGAGGAAGCACAATGTTAAATCCAGGTTTGCTAATGCCATCCTCTGGTCCAGATGTGGACCTCAGAGCAGCTTTTACTCGCTGTGTGGTGCTTTTCATCATTTGAATAAAGTAGCCCATAACTTAAAAGGGATTTCACCTTTAAAAACTTGGAGCTAGGCCGGTGCCGTGGCTCACTAGACTAATCCTCCACCTGCGGCACCGGCACCCCAGGTTCTAGTCCCGGTTGGGGCACCGGGTTCTAGTCCCGGTCTCTCCTCTTCCAGTCCAGCTCTCTGCTGTGGCCCGGGAAGGCAGTGGAGGATGGCCCAAGTGCTTGGGCCCTGCACCCGCATGAGAGAGCAGGAGGAAGCACCTGGCTCCTGGCTTCAGATTGGCACAGCGTGCTGGCCTTAGCAGCCATTTGGGGGGAGAACCAACGGAAGGAAGACCTTTCTCTCTGTCTCTCTCTCTCACTGTCTAACTCTGCCTGTCAGCCCTGGCAGCCATCGGAGATTCAGAAGTCCTGGCGATTGGACCTAAAACCTTGCATGGCGACAGCTGGCTGGAGCTGAGCAGTGGCTGTCTTCTTTGGAAGGGACACAGGCTCTGCCAACAGCAGAACCCTCCGCCCACCCCTACCCAGCTTATTCATGTGTCCCTGAGGATCTGGGGTCTGTAAGCTCTGCTCTCAGGCATTTCTGCAAGGGAGGAGTTTGGGCACAGACAGAGGGCAGCCCTTGGGGTGTGCCCTGAGGCCTTCCCACAGTGGAGCCTGTCCGCCCAGCCCACTGCAGGGCACGAGAAATCAGCCGATCTCTTGGAGAACGGCATTCATCCACCACCATATCTCCTTCATCCACTCAGTGCTCAGACATTGCTAGAGTGCCCACGATGTGCAGGGAGTTGTGTCTAATTGCTGTGCAGTTTGGGGAAGCTGCCAGGAAGCAGTTACTTCTCGTCCTTCAACTTTTTCATCTTTGGCCCTAAAACCTTTTAAACTGTGGCTTCTCCAGGCTGCATCCGAGTTCCTAAGACTCAGAAATTTCCTCTCTTGTGCATGGACCGTTAAAGACCCCTGTCTGCTTCCTCTCCGGGACCCCTTCAGCTGTTTGATGTGGCTCCTTGATTCTGCCTTTCAGATGTTCTGGGTCGCAGCTAATGTACACCCCACCTTCATGTGTGCTTCGTTAGAGCAGGGGGTTCAAGGAGGGGCCGCAGCCCAGGGACACTGCCTCCTGGCTGGGCCTTTTACAGCATCCCCTCACCCGTGCAGGAGATAAGGAACCCATATCCCAAAGCCAGCCTGGCAACTTTTATGGGGCTGAGGCTTTCGCTGGGGGGTTTTAAGAGCTGGAAGTCTGATGCAAGACAGCTGCAGTGCCAGTCCCCCCAGGTAGCCACAGCCAGAGCTTCTAGAAACCAAACAGTCACTTCCCAGGCAGACCCGCTGCTCAGCCTCCTCTGAGGCCCAGGGCCCTGGCAGGGAGGGAGGAGGCTACCACGCAGTTGCTCTCTGATCTTTGAATTTGGGCTGTTCAGCTTCCCAAGGGATCAGAAAGGAAAACATTGAAGCCTAGGGACCCTGTGCACTCCAGCAGGGACACCTGAGTCAGCCCCAATTCCCACTGCCTGGCCATCGTCTCCTCGTGACCATGGGGGCCACACAGCCAGTGACCTTGGTCTCTGCATCTTCCTGATTCTCCCCCGGCTGGTAGTTCTAGGAGCCCAGACTCTGGCCATGTGCGTGGGTGCACACATGCACACGTGTGTGTGTGTGTACCATGTACTATATCCAAGAGATTGTGGGTATACTTGGGGAAGGGGTGGGACTGGTAGAGGGAGCCATCTCAGGGTCACCATCCTGAGCCTGGACTCTTATCTCAGGCTGAGACCACACTCTCTGAGAATGGACAGGGAATAATTCATGGAGGCCCTTTGGGGGTTTCCAAGCTCCCTCCCCCGTGACACTGTAAATGTCTTAACAAATTAAGCTATTCCCAAATCAAATTCCCACCTTCCTCTCCTCCTTCCCATAACCACCTCCTCCTACTGCATGCATTGGTCCAGGGAGAGAGATGGAAGGACCACAGACTGGAGCTTTGGGGCCCTGGCTCTGCCACGCCATGGCTATGTAACCCTAGGAAATGCACTTTGCTTCTCCGGGCCTCAGATGCCCATCTGTCAAGTGGAATAGGTGGACCATCAAAAAGAGGGCAAGTAGGTTTCTTCTCAGCCTGCCCATTGGTGGGCAATGGACAGTGACTGGCTGAAGTGTTCCATTGAGAAGTGAATGAGCAAACGCCCTCCAAGCCTGGCACTGAGAGCTCTGCTACTCTGTCTTTTATCAAACGCTCTGCAACCTGGGACCTAGGGAGACCAGGCTGGCTTCTTTGGGGAGAGTGCGAAATGGACGTCTCTGCACTGCTGTCCAAGGAAGGAATCCTGTGAGTTTATCAGGAGTTTTCTCTGAATTGCATGGATTTTCCCACCCATGCCTATTTCAACTGCAGTTTAGCAACTCACATCCCATTGGTTGTCTCCAAAGCACATAATTTCATTTTAAAAGTTTTTACTTCTTCAAAAGACAGAGACAAAGGGAGAGAAAGAAATAGAGGGAAATACAGATCTCCCATCTCCTAGCTCACTCCCAAACTTGCCCAACAGTGAGAAACAGATCATGCTGAAGTCAAGAGCCAGGAATTCAACCCGGGTCTCCCATGGGCCCGGAAGGGACTCAAGTCCTTAAGCCATCACCTTACTGCGCACTGGCAGGAAGCTGGAGTCAGGAGCAGAGTAGGGGCTCAAAGGCAGGCACTCGACGTGGAATGTGGGCATTCCACGTGGCACTTTAACTGCTACACCTACCCTGCGGTTCTTTCTTTACACACTCATTTTTCATCGGCTTGTAGGGCATTTTTTAAACTTGCATGATCTCAATAACAAGACGAGTAGGTCTAGGTGTCCTGGGATCGGATACTTAGCACATTCTAGGGACTCTTCCAAAGGAAGAGAAAGCCAAGTTACAAACACAAAAAATAAGACACAAAAATGATACTTAGAATGAAAACAGGAATCACAGGTTTCTGCTTTTTAAAAAGGCAAAGATACTGGCTGGTGCCGCGGCTCAATAGGCTAATTCTCCGCCTGAGGCACTGGCACCCCGGGTTCTAGTCCCGGTCGGGGCGCCGGATTCTATCCCGGTTGCCCCTCTTCCAGGCCAGCTCTCTGCTGTGGCCCGGGAAGGCAGTGGAGGATGGCCCAAGTGCTTGGGCCCTGCACCCGCATGGGAGACCAGGAGAAGCACCTGGCTCCTGGCTTCGGATCAGTGCAGTGCGCCGGCCACAGCAGCCATTGGGGGGTGAACCAACGGCAAAGGAAGACCTTTCTCTCTGTCTCTCTCTCTCACTGTCCACTCTGCCTGTCAAAAAAATAAAAATTGAAAAAATTAAAAGGCAAAGATACTACAAATACAAAATCCAAAGAGATCATGCTATCCTCTCTAACTACTTCTCACAACACTATTTCCATCCCACAATTTCAGACTACAAACACTTTACACTTCTTAATGGGACCATAATGTATAGTAATGTTTTCTATACAAGGACTGGAATGTAATAATACTTTATTCAGCATGGTTGACAATTTCTCATATCTGAAATTAATAAAATATGCAACATTACCTATAAATAAACTCGCTCTTCTTACTACTGTGGCTGGCGATGTCCCACACCCACAGATACTCATACTGCAAATGGTGCAGCTTCTTAGAAGACAGTTCGGCAGTTTCTTTCTTTTTTTTTTAATTTTTATTTTTTGACAGGCAGAGTGGACAGTGAGAGAGAGAGACAGAAAGAAAGGTCTTCCTTTTGCCGATGGTTCACCCTCCAATGGCCGCTGCGGCTGGCGCGCTGCGGCCAGTGCACTGCGCTGATCCGATGGCAGGAGCCAGGTGCTTCTCCTGGTCTCCCATGCGGGTGCAGGGCCCAAGCACTTGGGCCATCCTCCACTGCACTCCCGGGCCACAGCAGAGAGCTGGCCTGGAAGAGGGGCAACCGGGACAGAATCTGGTGCCCCGACCGGGACTAGAACCCGGTGTGCCGGCACCGCAAGGCGGAGGATTAGCCTAGTGAGCCGCGGTGCCGGCCGGCAGTTTCTTTCAAGAAGCAATCATGCTCCTTGATATTCGCCCTCAATGTTTCTGCACAAAACACATCTTTATGGCAAGTGTAATCATAACTCCCAAAACTTGGAAGCAACCAAGATGTCCCTAAGGAGATAAACAAAAATTGTGATGTTCTGACAATGGAGGATTATTCAACACTAACAAGAAGTGAGCTACCAAGCCACGGAGGAAACATAAATGCATGCTATTGAGTAAAAGCAGCCATCTGCAAAGCTACAGACTGCATGAATTCAAATTGAGGAGGCTGAGCCCACCTAGAGGCAGAGGATAGAGGAGCTACCTTTGCACCTGCCTCCCAATCTTACTGAGAAACTAAAAGTGCTGTAAAAAGTCATCAGTCAAGGATGTCTTCAGCCATCATGACCTGGAGCGCACATTGCTGGGGAGTTCTCCTGGACGTGGGCCTGGGTCTGTGCAGATGAGACGCTGGACTTTCGAGTCTTCAGCATCTTCTGAGAATGAGCGTGAGTGAGTCAAACAGGTCCGGGAGCCCACACGACTGATGCTGGGGAACGTGTGGCTTGAGCGACCGGAGCAGGAATGTGGTGCACACAAGAGCTCCGCTAACCCTGGACTGCAGAGGGAATGAAGACGTTCAGCTCTCGCTTGAAATCCATGCAGGGGTGGGGAATGTCCGGCCCAGGGACCACACAAGGCCTGGCCCTGCCAAGGCGACTGCAGGTGGGACTCAAAATTCAATAAATCTGTAGCAGGCTAGTTTTTGATGACAATTTCACGTGGCCTATGAATGATGTTATAAATATCAAATGGTGCTTGGCAGAAAAAACGTGCCCTATCTCAGATGGTAGAGAGAGCTTCTACTGTAAGTGTAACCTTTGTTGAACTTGCACTACGTATCATGGTGCTAAGAAGTACATGCAGGGAACAGACAACCCAGATGATGGGAGGGCTGAGAAGACAACAGGAAAGGAGGAAGCAGCCCAGACACCAGCAAGAGCCAGGAGCTGCGACGCCCCCTGGGCTGGTGGGGCAAGAAAGGGAGCTTTCACCAGAGCCAGGAGCCAGGGCTGCAGCAAGTGCCACCATCCGGGCAGGATTGCAGACATGGAGGGAGGAGCCATCTGAAGGGAGATGGAGATGGGGAGAAGAGGTGACAGTTTCTGGGGCTGCCCCCAGAAACAAAGAGAAGAGTAGATGTACCCCGCCTCTCCCCGTCTCCTTCCCTTCCATCTACAGTGTTTCTTCCCTTGGTCTCCAGGAGCCTGGGACACATAGCAGCACAGCCCAGCCAGGGATGCACAGGAAGTGGATTGGCAGGAAATGTGCTATTAACCTCTCTCCACATGCACAAGGCGCTGTGGTTATCAGAGAGACCTACAGGCTTCCTGACTGATGGAGGAGCAAGGCTGTGCGCAGGATTCCAAGTCATCAAGTTTTCTTCTTCCATGTGGTGGAACAAATAACTGCGAACAGAAGGGAGACTCAGCCCTGATAACTTACATTTCTGGGTAAAATCTTGACTGTACTAAAGGGCTAGGGCAGAAGACCGGCTAAGGAAAGGGGAGAAGGATGGATGAGCCGTTCCTGCTGCCTACCGGCTGCAGAGGGCTAGTGATCCAAGGGTAGGGCTCATTCCCATCTTAAAATAGAGGGAGGCCTGGGGGCTGCAGGACGTGACCCACCCCAGACCAGGGGCCTCTGGTGAGGAATCACGGAGGAGCTCAGCCCCAGAGACCAGGCAGCCACTGTCCCCCGGCTGCCTGGATCCGTCACAAACTGACAGCCCTCCTGTGCGGCAGTCAGCTGCCTCCTGCCTGAGGGTGTCCACGGGGGTGGAGAGCGGGCAGCCCCAGCCTAAAGCCACTCTCCTTCTTCTCTCATCACGGCTGCCCGGCCCAGGACTCTGTCTAGAGAGGCAAATGCAGTTCTCATGCCGTGCTCCTGGGCTTGCCTAAGACCCGAATCCCTTTTCCCACTGGGCCTGGGGCCTGCACAGAGAGATCGATAGATCCGGAAGCTCGAATATTTTCTCCCTAAGCCCACCCTTGGTCCACCACAGTGCCTGAACCATAGGAGAGATGTATGATATTTATTGCATTAATAAAGCTCTCTCTGAGGTTGTAAATCTTCCCAATCTGAAGCAGCCACCCTCACGTGCCTTTGGGAGCTCCTGTGGGATGACTCAGAACCATCGAGGACAGAGGTGCTCAGGGGTGTCCAGGAGACCGTGACCTCCAGGAAAGCAGGGATTAGCTGTCCCCTGTGTCTGTGGTCAAATCACCAGCATGCAGGCAGTGCCAAAAGCATGGCCAGAATGTAACAGGTGTGCATTGTCCTCCCGGGTGCATGAAAACTCCTTTTTAGCCTTTCTACCTGGGGAGTAGCTGACATTGCCTTCGAGTACCACGTCCTCCCTTGAAAGGTCCTCAGAGCCACAGGCAATCTGGTTTTGCATCATGGACCATTCTGAAGAATGCACGGGCAGATGGCAGATTTTTGGGGGGCATGCATGTTAAGACGGGGTCCATGCCTCCCCTACACGGATTACGTCAGCTTCTCTTTCTGGTGTCTTTGAGAAGCCGGGCCCAGGCTTGTCTACCTGTCTACCCTACCAGGCTCTCCTCTACCCTTCTCCTGCATGGTACATGCCCCGTGGGCAATCAGACTCAAGGGTCGGGCATGCGCCATCTTCCCACCTGTCACAGGGAACAGCGCCCCCACCTGGCTCAAGCTGGCAGCTTGTTTTCCTCTCTCATTTTCTTGGGTGAGCCCTCTCCAGAACAACCAGCAAACAATCGCCGTCTCTGTGGGTTCTGCCACTCTATCTCTCCCTTCCAGGTCTCCTTCACCTTCACACTTCCACCACCCAGGCCCCACCCAGCGTCCTCGTCCCCCGAGACCCATGCAACACCTGCCTACCTGTCACCCTGGCCTTTCCTCTCCTGCTCATGACCCAGTCTCTCCTACCCCCACCGGAGCAGCCTGTCAATTGTACACCCTACTAAACCTGACATCCTCTTTGCCTCCCTCTATAGGCCTCTGCATTGCAGCCAAATCCCTTCTTGTTGTACAAGAAGCCGCAGTGGTTTTACTGCTAGCCCCATAATCCACTATGGCTGCTTGAGCTCCATCCCTCACGTCTACATTCCAGCCACAGGAAAGGAGAAAGAGAAAAGGCAAAGAGCTCGTTTCGTTGTCTTTCAAGAACATTAACCACACAATACTACCAGTTATTTTTCAGTGGCCAGAACCTACTTGACCACATTTTGTTGAAAGGAAGGCCGGGAGACTAGTGTCCAGCTAAACATGGAGGTACTATCGCTAAGAAAGAGACAATGGGCATAGCACCGTGAAGGCCAGTCCCCGTCATAGGTGTCCCACTAGTGTACATTACCAGGTAATACAAAAACAAATCAAGACCAAGTTTAAGTTACAGATTATACCATTCGCAATTTCTGGTTTATTGTGTGGCCTTGGCCCTGCTGTCATTCATTCGTTCCACAGATATTTAAACAGCAGCCACTCTAAGCTGCGCACTGGGTAAGATACAGGGACTGAATAAGAATGGAAAGAAAAAATCAAACTGCTGGCACACCTGCTCCCGGGGGTATTTATTTGTAAGGAAATGAGGGGTATCGTGCAGCGAGTGTGGCCATTCATCACAAGAGAGCGCAGGCAGAACCGCATGGACAGCAGCTCCGGTAAAGGGTGCTTGAGGCCACGCCCCTCCCCGCTGCCCCGGCCCGCCATACATGAGTTTTAAGAGCTCTGTGGGGTTCCCAAGGCAGGGCCCACGAGAGCTCTTCTTGCCAAGTGAGCTTCAGAGTGGCCAGCTCCGAACCCTCCCCCAGCCATGTCCAAGGTCAGCATGCAGCCGGGGGCCTCAAACAGGCAGAAATATTTATGCCACGTCCAGAAGACCAAACCGGAGAGGCAGAGCTGATGCCACTTGAAAGGGATCGGGGCGAATCTCCGGAGATTAAGAAAATGACAGTGACCAAGTTGCAAGGGAGAGGGGGTGAGAAAAGAGGAGAGATTAAAGCAGCCGGGCCATCCGTTATTTTGATTTGTGTGCTTTCTTCATTTCAAAGGGAATTAAAGGAGATGAATTAAGACTTCATTAGACCCTGACAACTTCGGGAATATTAATCCGTCTCCCATCTGCATCAGGACTCAGCAATGTTTCCGCGGCCAGGGCGATGGAGAGGAAGCCCTGGGCGGGGTTCTGTCCTCCAGCCGGCACCCCTTGCCTGTCCGCACTGCCCACTTTCCCTTTCATGTCTTTGTTTGACATACAGGAAAGAATCATGAGGTGCCGACCATCATTAACTTCCAAACACCTATGAAATCAGTAGGAAAGTGCAAACATCGTGGCCCCCGACCGACCGTCTCCACAAACGGTCTGTCCTCAAATCCTCTCCTTTGCAGATGAAAAGAAAGAGCTTGGCAGACTGACAGTCTCGGGGAGAGGGGCCGGAGCGAACAGAGGAGGGGGACACGCAGAATAAATGAAAATCTGATTGACTTCGTGCCTCGGTCCAGCTCACACATGGTTCTGCGCATTTAATAAACAGGTTGACACTCCGCGTTCCCCTCATTAGGTGAACGTGGAGACGTGGCCGATCATAAATCAGAAAGGCAGGTTATCAAAGCTTGTGATCTTTAACTGTGTGTCAGGGCGCCCTCCTGTCTGCTCAGATGGAGGCAGCCACCTGCAAGCTGCAAAGAATTAGTCCCTGCACTGCGATTTAATACACACAGCCCCGGAGGAAGAGGAGGAGATGGGAGGCGGGGCTGGGCTAGCCAAGGTTGTGCAGGTACCCAGTAGCTGTGTCCAATCCCTGAGTACAATGGTCCCGGGACCCAGGGTACCTGAGGGAGAAGGATGACTCCATGGCAAATTAAGGGACGCTTCCGTGTGTGTAGAGGGGTTAGGAGTAAAGGAGGGAGATGGCTAGGGAACACAATTTCCAAGGCACAAGGGTTCCACTGGAAACCCTCTCATCTTGTGGCTCCCCAGTCCAGCTTCACACCAAAATCTAATGGGAAACTGTTCATACATTTGAATAAAGTTAAAGATACAGCTACTCGATAACCCCAAAATGGCACCCAAGAGAAACGGAGCCCTGTGTCCACAAACAGACCTGCACGCAAACATTCTCAGCAGCTGTATTTGAAAGAGGCTCAAACTGCAAACGAGGGGCTGGCACTGCGGCATAGCAAGTAAAGCCAGTGCCGGCATCCCATATGGGCACTGGTTCATGTCCCAGCTGCTCCCCTTCCCATCCAGCTCTCTGCTCTGGCCTGAAAGCAGTAGAAGATGGCCCAATCCTTGGGCCCCTGCACCACGTGGGAGAACTGGCAAAAGCTCCTGACTCCTGGGTTTGGATCAGCCCAGCTCTGGCCATAGCAGCCATTTGGGGAGTGAACCAGCAGATGGAAGACCTCTCTCCCCCTCCCTCTCTCTCCGCCTCTGCTTCTCTGTAACTCTTTCAAATAAATAAATAAATCTTTAAAAACAAAACAAAAAGCTTGCAAACGACCCAGCCAGCCATCAACAGGAGAACGGGGAAACACTCAGTGGCACATCCGTGCAGCAGAACACTCTTCAGCCTTATCAAGAAATGAAGTCTTGCTTTGGCTTGTCAACTGAGGTACACGTGTTGGGAGTTTGGGCCTCCAGCGACGATGTGGTGGGAACTTGAAGAGGTTGGAGCTTAGTGGGAGGACCATAGGTCAGTTGGGGGTGTGTCCTTGGAAGACTTGTGGTGACCAGGCTCTCCCTGGCTTCCTGGCTGGGAGAGTGGTCGCTCACTCCCATCATAGCCATTTGTTGTGAGGTGACTCCACCCATGGGTGCCCTTGCCGGTGCCTGGGCCACACTGTTTGGACTCCAAAACTACGAGCTAAATGAACTTTTCTTTATCAGGGTAGCCTGTCTCAGGTATCCAGTTACAGTAACCTTACAGATTAGTACCCATGCAAGTGTGGATGTGGCCCACTACATGGATGAATCACACAACCTAACGCTGAATGAAAGATACCAGGCACAGGAGACTACATCCTGCATAATTCCACTTAGGTGAAGTTCAGCGACAAAGTGAATCCTCGGCAATAAAAGTCAAAACAGTAGAGGACGGGGCAGGCTTTGGGGCATAACAGACCTTTCTGGGGAAAGGGAAATGCTTGATACCTGAGTCTACACGAAATGAGTTCACTTACAAAAATTCATCAACCGCCAGCGCCATGGCTCACCAGGCTAATCCTCCGCCTTACAGTGCCAGCACACCGGGTTCTAGTCCCGGTCAGGGCGCTGGATTCTATCCCGGTTGCCCCTCTTCCAGGCCAGCTCTCTGCTATGGCCCGGGAAGGCAGTGGAGGATGGCCCAAGTGCTTGGGCCCTGCACCCGCATGGGAGACCAGGAGAAGCACCTGGCTCCTGGCTTCGGATCAGCGTGGTGCACCGGCCGCGGCAGCCATTGGAGGGTGAACCAACGGCAAAAAGGAAGACCTTTCTCTCTGTCTCTCTCTCTCACTATCCACTCTGCCTGTCCAAAAAAAAAAAAAAAAAAAAAATCATCAACCTGCGCACTTCCTATCTGTGTATCTTACTATACAGTCGTTCCTCAGCATCCAGGGGGGATTGAGTCCAGGACTCCCTGGTCTGTGGATGCTCGAGTCCTGTATATAAGATGGCATAGCACTTGCTGAAGCCAGCACGCAGCGCCTACCTTCAATCAACTCCACATTAACTACAACACCTGGCACAGGGTAAATGCCGTGTACACAGCTGTCACCTACTATGCTGTTCCAGGGATAATGACAAGAAAATAGTCTGCACGTGAGTAGTGCAGATGCAGTTCTTTGAGTTTTTTTTTTTTTTTTTTTTTTACCTGTGGTTGGAATCTATGTATGTGGAACCCATGGTCGCTATGGAGGGCTGACAGTCCGTATCAATCACCCCCAATAGAGTACAGCGAAGACATGCACACACATGCAGAAGGTTAGGGCCTTTGCACACTCTGTAGGCTTGGCTTGGAACATCCTGAAACCCCCCCTCCTCCCCACCCTACATCTCTGGTATCCTATCCTTCCCATCTTGGCTTAGCCCTTGTCTCAGAGAGCTCGGCGATTCACTGCCGCACCATTCTTTTTTTTTTTTTTTTTTTTTTTTGACAGGCAGAGTAGACAGTGAGAGAGAAAGAGACAGAGAGAAAGGTCTTCCTTTGCCGTTGGTTCACCCTCCAGTGGCCGCCGCGGCTGGTGTACCACGCTGATCTGAAGGCAGGAGCCAGGTGCTTCTCCTGGTCTCCCATGCGGGTGCAGGGCCCAAGCACTTGGGCCATCCTCCACTGCCTTCCCGGGCCATAGCAGAGAGCTGGCCTGGAAGAGGAGCAACCGGGATAGAATCCGGCGCCCCGACTGGGACTAGAACCCGGTGTGCCGGCGCCGCAGGCAGAGGATTAGCCTGTTGAGCCACGGCACCAGCACCACACCATTCTGATGGCTGCTTGTTTTCATGCCCCTCGTCACACTCAGCAATTGCCTTGCGTCTGCACTGTGCGCTCCCTGCCTCTGCATCCGCCCGTCACTACTGGGCAGGAGCTCCTGAGGACAGGGGTCCTGCAGGCCAAGTTCACTCTGTGTGCAGCGGCTGCACCTCCCCACCCCACCCCTGCCCACCACTATGCCCTTGGCTCAGAACAGCAAGTGCACCACCTGCCTCTCAGACGCTGATGGGAAAACAAGTAGAGGACTAGGAGTCCACCTCCTTGGGGAGTCGCTACACTACGGCTTCACCTCCAGGTCGGTGGTTCTCCACTGGGGGCACAGCTACAGGAAATGACGTCATCGTTTGTAGACACCTATACGTCATCTCGTAGGCATCAACTCTACAGTACTCATGGCCTCTAACACAATGTAGGCACTACGTCTCCTAGGGGACACTGGTCCATGTCTGAAGACATGGTGACCAGCTGTCACAATGGGAGGTGGCGGGGCTACCAGCCAGGGCTGCTTCCAAACCTCCTGCAAAGGCTCAGGACAGCCCCACCCAGCCCCGCACGTCCTCCACGCAGCTCACAGCTCTTGTAAGGAGGCCTCTCTACAGTCCTGTCTGCTCCTCTCCCTCCAGCCTAGAGGTGGGAAAAGCCCGCAGGTTGCCGGCTCCTGGAGCTGCACTCCCCTTCCTGCTCCCCCTAAATGCGGCCCACACTCTCCTGTCACCCCTTCCTAAAAACTCCTCAGGTTTGTCCTGTTTCCTGATGGGAACGCGATGGATCGCCCTTCCATCTTCAGCAGCGGCAGAGCCTCCAAAGTCAATAAATACTTGTTGAGTTAATGAAGTAGTTAATGAGCAAGGCTCTCCTAAAGATGTGGATGTAGAAGTCAAAGATGAATCTTTGAACTTG
Organism: Lepus europaeus; assembly: GCF_033115175.1. NCBI lineage: Eukaryota > Metazoa > Chordata > Mammalia > Lagomorpha > Leporidae > Lepus > Lepus europaeus. The sequence goes on from NC_084849.1 coordinate 11,844,191, forward strand.
CATGTATCTTTAAATATTTATTTACGTGAGAGGTAGAGAGTGCGAGGGAGCTCCCATCCGCTAGTTCATTCCCCAGATGCCCACAATGGCGGAGCTGGGCTACAACTGAAGCTAGAAGCCAGGAACTCAAGTACTTGAGCTATCACCTGCTTCTTCCCAGGGTGTGTATTAGCAAGAAGCTGGAATTAGGAGTGGAGCTGGACTCCAACCCAGGTATTCTTTTTTTTTTTTTTTTTTTTTGGATAGGTAGAGTGGATAGTGAGAGAGAGACAGAGAGAAAGGTCTTCCTTTTTGCCGTTGGTTCACCCTCCAATGGCTGCTGCAGCCGGCGCATGGCACTGATCCGAAGGCAGGAGCCAGGTGCTTCTCCTGGTCTTCCATGCGGGTGCAGGGCCCAAGCACTTGGGCCATCCTCCACTGCCTTCCCGGACCATAGCAGAGAGCTGGCCTGGAAGAGGGGCAACCGGGATAGAATCCGGCACCCCAACTGGGACTAGAACCTGGTGTGCCGGCGCCGCAAGGCGGAGGATTAGCCTGTTAAGCCACGGCGCCGGCCCAACCCAGGTATTCTGACGTGGGAACCTCGCACCTTAAACCTCTAGGGCAGATGCCTGTCCCAGCAACCATTCTTGACACAGGTTGTTAATTCTTTTACTTTCTGTTGCTCTCCATGACTATTTTTTCCCAGGCAATTGCCAATCCTTTGGACTTCCTGCATATTCCCAAGTGCAGGACCTGAGGGAAACGCTCATTTGTGTAAATCTAATTCATCCACACACGGCTCTGAATGTCCAGAGGTAAACAGCCGGGGACACGGAGGGCCAAGGGTCTGAGGATGGATATTCCTGCTTCTGCCATACCCAGGCTCCAAGCTCTATGTTCCATGAAGCCTCAGGGCCCTTGTTTGGACATTAGAGACAGTAGAGCTTATATCTTAGCTTGGGTCGCAGGTTTCCACGAGACAAGGAGAATGAAGTGTGTGGCAAAGTGCTGGGCACATACTGAGATCTCAGAGCCCTGCTTATGGCTAGGACATTCTCCAAGTTCAATTTTCTCTAGGGAAGTTTCCAGAATCCTCATGGTTCCCAGTGTGATGGAGCCAATACAACCCAAATCTCAAGAGACTCAGCCTGAATTTCTCTCGGCACCCTTAGCTCACATACAGGCACCATAGGAGCAGTTTCAAGCCACAGAGATCCAGAGTGTAGGCTGAAATCACTTACAGTTGGCTTAAACTTGCCAGTGGGGGAAAAAAAATCTGTATTCCTCTGTAAGCCTGAGTAAAAAGCTTCCCCTGGGTTGGTCTGTTTGTTTTTCAAAAGAGTGGAATTAGGAATTCTCGTTTTGTCTTCTGTCTTCCGCACAGAGATTAGGAACTTGAATCCTAGAGAACTTTCAGAAGGCATGGACCAATTGTTTGAGGCTAGGATGTAGTCAGGAAGGGAAGGAGACCTCCTCCCCTCTGTACTGTAGGGGGCTACACATAGATTAATCCGAGAGAAGACCAAAACGTGTGCTTCTAGCATGGCTCACAGTTTAGGTCCCAGAACACTCCAGAGAGCTGGTGAGAGTAAGAGAACACTCTTCTCCGTCCAGATTGAAAATGCAATGGCTGCAGTACTTTCCACTTCTGGGATTTGGGCTCCTCATCTGTCAAATGGGGATATACCAGCACATGCTTCATGAGGTTGCCGTGAGAACAGCACGATGCTGTGACTGCAGAAATTAGGTACAACCTGCACTTGCCTGTTTCAGTTAACACTCGCTGTTAGGATGCACTGTCCCTCAACAAAATGGCCCAATTCTTCTTCAAAGTAGGTAGCCAATATTGACCATTTTCTAAAATGTGGGCAGTAGCAAGAATATTGTAAAAAGAACGTCACCCCAAGCCCCAGCATCCTGTGGGCTACTGTTAGCTTTTGTGGAAGGGCTTCTCATGCAATTCTTTATGCATTTTAGGCTTTTTTAAAAAAATCTTCATCTGGTGTTAGGATCAGCTAAGCTGTGGATTTTAATCTCAGCTCTGGCACTTTGGTTTGTATGACTTAGCTGAGTTACTTGGGCTTTCTGGATGGCAATGACGAGATCTATCAAATAATGTGTTCATTTCCTACGGCTGCTCTCAAAAACTGCTACAAACTGGGGGCTTAAAACAGCAGGAGTCTATTCTCTCTCAGGTCCGGGGGTGAGCACTAAACCAAGGTGTGCACAGGGTGCTCCTTCTGGAGGCTCTGGGGGTGGGCAGTGCCTCTCTCCCGGCCTCCAGAGCCATGGACAGTCTGTGGCACTCCTGCTGGGGGTGAGCAGTGCCTCTCTCCCGGCCTCCAGAGCCACAGGCAATCCTTGGCACTCTGGCTGGGGGTGGGCAGTGCCTCTCTCCCAGCCTCCGGGGCCACGGACGATCCTTGGCACTCCTTGGTTTCCAGATGCAGCACTCCCATCTCTGCCTCTGTTGTCCCCTGATCTTCACCTCTGAGTCTCTTCTTCCTGTGAGGACCCTTAAAGCCCACCCAGATAATCCAGGATGACCTCAAGACCCCTGTCTTAATTGCATGTGCAAAGACTTTTTCCAAGTGAGCTTACCTTTTTAGGTTCTAGGTGGACATATCTTGGCAAAGTGGGTGTCATTTGACCAATTACAAAAGGAGGAAGAATCGCTGTCTCCTATAGATATTTTGATAAACAAGTTCAATGGGATAATGTGGATGTAATTATTGCCTAATGATAAAGGATCAATAAATACTGTGTATGTATAATCTTATCTGAAGGGCATTGTTCCTTCAACTCCTCTCAGGGGAAGTAACAGGAAACACGAGGTGACTCAAAAAGTATGCGAGGAAAATGGGATTAAAAGATTGGTTGATCTTGGTGCAAAAATAATCTTGGCATCCATGCTCAGTCTTTTCATAATACACATTTTGCACGAGCTTTTTGAAGAGCCCTCATTTAAATAAACAAATACAAATAAACCGTTTTGAGGCTCAGATGGGTGCCAAAAATATAATTTTCTTGAATTCTCTGTGAGCTCTTTCTAGTGTCTTGGTGAGGAGAGTTTTGATATATTTATGCTCTGATTTTTTTTTCCTCTCTTTTTCCTGTAGCTTCTCTTTTCACTGTTACATTCCTTCCTCACCAGATTGGCCATTTTACTAAAAAAAAAAAAAAATCAGAATGCATAGATTCCATCGAGTCAATTAGAGGAACTACATTTTTCCTTAGAGTGAAAATCTACCATTAATTTCAACATGTAGCTTTTCATGCTTTCATGGCATTGAGGTTAAATAGAACTTTGTGGCTTCATTATTTTAAAGCATTGAGCTGTTCTGATTTTTTTTTTTTAATCTGACAAATGAAAAGTAAGACTTGTGAAAGAGCTAAATGAGGAAGCAAGTGTTCACAAAAAGATTTGTCCTTGACCAAAAGATGTCCCTGGTGCATCTCTGATGACGCGATGGACAAGAGATGGTAGTGGTACAGAAAGAAAAGCAAAAGGGAGTCCTCAGAGGTGAGTTTTATTCTGGGCTAGGTTATGTTAGCATCTACTAGCAAAGTAACTCCACAGGGACTTGCTTCCTCACCTGTAGATGAGAGGGGTTTGGAAGGGATGGGCTGCTAGAGTTCTTAAAGCAAGTGTGAACAATTCTCAACTCAGCCTTCCAAAGAGCTGACTTCAAGGCCTGCACCGGTGGCCCGGAGGGCATTAGAGCTGAATTCAGCCTCATAACGGCATTTGTTGACTTGGAAACTTCCAGGGCTTTTGATCTGAGAACAGAGTGTTCTGGAGTGAATGAGCAAGACAGGAAATAAGCCATCCCTCATAGGAAGTTGAATAACGGTCTCAGAACAGCACAGTCAGACTTGTCCCAAGGCTGTGCATCCATTTGTCCAGTGGCAGGATCCAAGGTGAAGTCCAAGGGGAAAATTGCGAGAAGCAGCTTAGTGGATGGAAGATTTGGCCTTCTACACGAAGGAAGAACAGCTGAGTTAGGTAAGGAGTGAATTTTATGAGTCCTGATCCCTCCACCAAGTCTTATACTGAATCGGTGCTTTGTGAGCTCACTCATTGACGGCCAGCAGCACAGGAGGAGTAGGAGAGCAGAGGCGGCAACAGCTTGTATTCTAAAGAACACCCACCGTGGAGAGGAAGCACCATGAGCTCGGGCAGCAGGTGGCTCCAGCATGAATCCAGGCAGCAGCTGACCTAGTGGTTCCATGCCTGTTGCCCCCTCACAATTTGCTGCTTACTTGCCCACCTGGGCCTTTGCTTTGTCATGGTCATCTTCACTACCCTCTTCCTCATCCCTGCCTCCTTTTCCCAGTCTTCATCCTTTCCCCTTCCCCTTTCCCTTTCTCCCCCACCTCCTCCTTTTCTTCCTCCATGTCATACACTTTGTCTCTCCTCTTCCTCCTCTTCATCCCACCACTGCCACCACCACCACCACCACCACCATCATCGCTGCCATCTTTCCCAGCACTTACTCTCTATGCGACAAAATGCTGAGTGTTTTACATGCCTTTCGTCATGACCGTCACAATTGTAAGGAGCTGGTTACCAAGTGTCTTGGCCTAACAGATCCTGGATGAAGATTCAGGTGTCAGTTTATCTGGGATGTGATCCCAGGTAGCCTGGGGAGGCAGTGAGAGGGAAGAAAGCAGAAATGAGGAGCGTATCATGAGCAGCTACTGCAGTGGGTAAGCTGTGGACCAGGAAAGACACGTGGCCGTAAATAAGGGATATAAAGCCATGGCATCTTACTCCCAACTGGTTGAGGTTGCTCCCAGGAGGACTGACTCTCTGGTACTTAACCCACTTATCACAGTCCTGGTCCACTGTATTTTTTTTGAAGATTTATTTATTTATTTGAAAGGTAGAGTTACAGAGAGGCAGAGGCAGAGGGAGAGAGAGAGAGAGGTCTTCAATCCACTGGTTCACTCCCCAAATGGCTGCAACGGCTGGAGCTGGGCCAATCCAAAGCCAGAAGCCGGGAGCTTCTTCTGGGTCTCCCACCCGGGTGCAGGGGCCCAAGGACTTTGTCCATCTTCTACTGCTTTTCCAGGCCACAGCAGAGAGCTGGATTGGAAGAGGAGCAGCAGGGACTTGAATGGCGCCCATATGGGATGCTGGCACTGCAGGCGGTGGCTTTATCTGCTACGCCACACCCTGGCCTCAGCACATTATATTATGTATTATTAATTAGAATTACAAGGGCCTCTGGTCTCCTGGTGACAAACAGCTTGTTTCCAAAATGAAAATCAGAACATTTCCTGGGACAGAGCCTAACAATCAAAGGTAATAGGGAAAATAGAGCAAATTCAAAGTAAATTTCCCCACCATGCTGGGACAACTACAAGCTGACTGGTGTGTGTGTGTGTGTGTGTAAGTATGGAAGGCAAGGATGATGTCTGTAGAAGTCTACAGATATCTGGCCAGGCCCTATGGCTGCCTTAAGTCAAAATTTGACTTGCTATGGCTCTATTTTAGTCCTTGTTTCCACTAAAGTTTTCTCAAGGACTTAACAGCCAGGAGTAATCTTGTGAAAGCATAAGGCAGCTCATATCATGCCTGTGTTCAAAATGAGACCATGATTTTCCTTTCTTTTCAGGGAAAAGCGAAGCCTTGGCCATGGTAATGAAGGCCCTACAGCTGCAGAGTCTGCACACCCTCCCTTTACCTCCTGCCTCCTCGCGGATCATCTCCTCTAGCGCCCTCCACTCCATCAGGCTGATTCTCTTGGTGGTTCTGAGACCATGTGCGCATGCCCAAGGCCTTCACACACTGGCTGGCATCTCCTTCTGGAAATTTCTTCCTCCATGGCCACAGGACCCACATGCATGCTTCAGGTCGTTGTCAAATGCCGCTTTCTCAGTAGGGACTCACCCAGTCACATCATTTAAATTACAACAATCTCCCCACCACCACCACCACCATTATTTCTCTCCAACAGAATGTCCAATGAAACCTATTTACAGTTATGTGAGTTCACAGTATGGAACTACTCTTCTTAGAGATGTAGTTGTTCTCCCTGCCCATGGAACAGCACCACCAGACATGGCTAAATACATGAGTTCTGTAGCCCCTTCATCCTGCCCCAGGCATTTAGCATCATCCGAAGATATTATTGGTGGTCACACCTGGGAAGGTCATCTACTGGGTGAAGATCAACAATGCTGCTCAACCCTACAATGCACAGGACAGCTGTCCGCAGCAGCCCAACATGTCAGCAAAGTGAAGGTTGAAGAACTGTGCTACCACAAATAGCTTCAAAGGATGAGGTTTTTCAGCTTATTTTTTGATTGACTGTTGCATCCCAGCATCAGAACAGGACCTAACACACAGTAGTCACCCAATAACTATTTTGGGAATACATTTTTGAATAACCCCTACCAATGGTCCCTAGAGTGAAGACTTTCGGATTTACTGACATCTCCAGGAATGTAGAAGTCCTCTTCAAGTCAGCAGCTGAACAAATACACAGGCACTAGCGGGACAGTGAGAAAGAGCCAGTTCCTTGTTTGGAAAGGAATCATTGTCGCCGGAAAGAAAGAAAGATGGCCCTCCAACAGCCCCCCCCCGGCACTTGCACATTGTGTTCTAAGTTTAACACGTCTTGTGCTCTCTCTGCTGCAACCCTTGGCTCCAGCCCATAATATCCCTGAATCCAGGAAACCATTCTGACTGGTCAGGGTCAAAGGTTGCTCCTATTGTAACCCACTTCCTCCATCAGAGTTTTAAATTTGGAAAACATTCTTATTGCTATTGTATGGAATGTCAGCTCTCAGATAACCTCAGAATTATTTTTATTTGTCTACCATGACCACCACCCCCCAAAAAAAGTTAAAAAAAAAAAAAGGAAAGAAATGCAGTGTGGGAGGGGGCTTTCCTCAGAACATAATGTTAATAGACAAGGAGTCAGATAAGAGCCAGCTGATATTTTCAGACTTCAACTGAATAAAAGGAAGGAGAGGTTGTCAAATTCCCAGAGAGCACTGGAAGTGAAATTCCAACTATTTTTAAAAGATGACTAGGATAGGAAAGAGATGAAAATTCCAAGGGAATAACAATTTTCAGTGATGGTAAGCACTTAAAACTTTAAGGGGGGGCATTTCCAGAACTTACTGTCCACCTTTGACATGAAGACGAGTCACTGGATGGTATCCCTGTAAAATGTGTCCGACCATTATAACTAGGACATCAGAAAAGATCTCTGGATTTGACCAAGAAAAGAAGAGGATAAAAGGAACTGCATGATGGGGGCTGGCGCGGTGGCTCAGCGGGTTAACGCCCTGGCCTGAACCACCGGCATCCCATATGAATGCCAGTTCTAGTCCCTGCTGCTCCTCTTCTGATTCAGCTCTCTGCTATGGCCTGGGATAGCAGTAGAAGATGGCCCAAGTCCTTGGGCCCCTGCACCCACGTGGGAGACCCGGAAGATGCTTCTGGCTCCTGGCTTCGGATTGGCGCAGCTCCAGCCGTTGCAGCCATCTGGGGTGTGAACCAGCGAATGGAAGACCTCTCTCTCTGTCTCTAGCTCTCTCTGTAACTCTTTCAAATAAATAAAATAAATATTTAGGAAAAAAAAGGAACTGGATGATGAAGAATGCCAAATACTGGAGTTACATACGGTAATTAAATAGCATGAGGAAGGTTGGTTTGACCAACAGTGTGGAAAAATCTGGTGCACTGCCATCTTTAAGGGCAATCCTCACTAAAGGAAGGAGTATCTGGACGATGTTTGAAGCACCTGCAAGCATAGGATACGTCACTCCAGTCCTTACTCTGTTTAAGGGTTGCTGCTAGATGCTGGCAGTACAGAAACAGGAGCCATTAGACTGTGGAGCCAAATCCTTGCACTGTCACATACTTGCTCTGTGGACCTCAGCAGTATACCTAACCTCCCTAAGACTTGGCTTCCCCAGTGGTTAAATAGGACTGAAAATAGTAGTTACCCACCTCGTGGGGATGATATGAGGATGCTGTTTGGCAAAGTGCCTGGGAGCATGGTAAGCATTCAGTATCAGAAAAGAAACAAGGTCTCTCCCCTTGTCCTTACTGCTCATGATCTAGTGGGGCATCCAGCATTCTAATTAAGTGACTGATGTTTATGTTGCATTCTCTATGTGCCAGGTTTTGTGGTACATGCTTTACAAACATTATCTCATTGAACCCCTACCACAATGTATGATAAATCTAAATGTTCAACTATATGTCTGGTTTTCCTTCTGAAGGCGATTGTAAGACCTCATGTCCTTGCCTTTAGACAAAGGCATTATGAATAGTTCTGGCCAACAGGAGAAAAGTATGCCTGTCCCTGCCTAGCTGGAGCAGGTATTGCCAGCGTGTGACCCTGATGCATACGACCTTCCCTTTGCCACTGTGACAAATGCCATTCCAGCTGGTGGGGCCTTGGTCACCAATGAACCTCAGTTGCCCAGAGAATCAAGCTTGCTCACTGACACATCTTGGACTGGCTTCCTTTCCCTTCCTTTCTAATTTTCTCACTTCCCTACCAGTGCTTCCAAGAATTACTTCTCCCCCAAATTTCTTGCACTCAAATTCCAGTTGCCTTGGAGGTTACCAGCTCTAAAATAACGATCTTAATCCACTGAAGATAGACTGTGCGTATCCCATTTGGATTCATCTAGGGATGAGATAAATTCATTACCAGGTCAACAGAGTGGACGCTGACTCAACTCATGTACCTGGCTTATCTGAATTGTCTTCTGTTTTAACGAATGTTGCTTGGAGTGAAAATGACAGATACAATTCCCCGATGACGTACAAGAAGCAAGCAGTATCAGTAAAAAGTAACCCTATGCTGTTTTTAAAACTGTATTTATTCAGTTTAGAGGCAGCAAGACAAAACACGAGAATGAAGGGGAGAGGGAAGGAGAGGGAGGGGGCGGGGAGAGAGAGACACAGAGAGAGAGAGAGAGAGAGCTCTCTGATCTACTGGTTCACTCCTCAATGCCTACAATGGCTTGGACTGGGCTAGAACCAGGGTTAGGAGCTGAGAACATAATCCAAGTCACTCATGTGAGTGTCAGGGGCCTATTACCTGAGGCACCTGGTGCCTCCCAGGATATGCACTGGGGGGAAGCTGAAGTCAGAGGAATCAGGTACTCTGGTATGAAATACGGGCATTGCAACTGCCAGTCTAATCTCCCACTCCCCCATTTGTTTTCAGCCATTGAGATTTAGAAATCGGTCATTATCCTCTTCTGACTCACGCAACCCAGCACAGTACATATCGCTGAACGTGTACCCCAAAAGGTCAATTTAACTGCCAGTTTCTAAATCTCAAACCCAGCAAATGTTATGAGCAGGATCCACACTCATTTCTGATCGAGTCCAGATTTCAAGCTTAAAACTCCTATGCCATACAGATAAAAGACCATTCATTTGTCTATAAGTAAAGATATGGAAACTATAGGACTTTAAGTAACAGGAAGAAATGTATCCTGTTAGAAAACCTAAAGAAATGAAACCATACCTTCTCCTGAGAATTGAACACAGGCCTAAAAACACTTTGCTGCCTAAAACAGGCTGATACGTCTGATATAGATGATGACCAACAGCAGCACACAGAACTGGTAAGACGTTCAACACCCACTAATATGCAGACAGGAGGGTGGGAGTAAAGAAGGGGTGAGGAGAAACCTTGCTACCTGTTTAGCCATATGACATATTTAATCGAACAAGGGAAGAAGAGAACTTTGGTCACTGAGGTTAGAGAAGCCTTCCTTCTTCAGTTCAGAATATTTCACTGGTTCCATGTCTTCCAAGATGAGCAGGTACTTCCCAAAGAGCTACCAGTCATATCTCCTGGACTGAAAATTGTGACATAATTATTACAGAGGAGATTAGATGTGCTAGATAACAGTGAACCACAGAATGCTAACAAGAAGGAAAAACTTAAGTAGGAGCATAACGGAACACAGTGTGATGAGCCAGTGTCCACTTTTCCATGTATAAAATGGGAGGGTCTTCATGAAATGTGCAACCCTGAGCCAAAGGAAGATCCTTAGAACCCTAGGAAGGCAACACAATTTCTCCCTGGCATCCTTCGTCCTGTGATCCTTGTCTATAGGCTTGTGGAAGGCTATGGTGGATGCCATTGGTGCCTCATTCATTTGCTTCACCCTCGCAGGTTTCCACGCTTGCCAAAGACCTGTTACTGCAAGCCAGGTCCATGGCCAGGACCAGGGTGAGAGGAAGAGACTGAGCCTACACTTGCACAACCAAGATGGCAAATCCCTCCTTCGATTTTGCATCCTGGATAACTCTCCCTCGTCCTTGGAGAGAAGCACCTACGTTGTCCTCTGTGGAGCTCTCTCTGGCTGAAGGGGTCAGCTCAGCCTTGCACAGGACAGAATGGAGATGCTAGGGAGCTGATGAACTCGGAGCAGCTCTCAACTGAAAAGCAATGGAAGATGGAAGAAAAATGCTTCCTCTTCTTGTCTCTCCAGTGAGACAACTAAAATACACTCTATGCCATCTTCTCTAAATCCCTAGTATAGGGATTATAGCTGCTGGATTATGAACATAAAAATACAGAAAGCCAGTTACAATTAAAATTCAAATACACAAGGTGTAACATTTTGGCTTAGGAATAACCCATGCAATATGTGACAAACACATTAAAAATCATATTGTGTTTACTGAAATTCAAATTTAACTGGGTATCTTATATTTTACCTTTACCAATGGGATAGAGCCCCAGTTTCTCACAGATGCAACTTTCTTACTGTACTCTTTTCACTTGCCTACTCCCCTACCAGGGCTACCTGGAATCTCCCCACCCCCCAAACCATCTGTCCTCAAATCCTATGATTTTTGGAATAATTTAACCTAGGATAGAGAGCTTAAGCCACTGCAGAGGGAGGGATGAGAATTTCCCTATCAGATACTCTGGAATTTGGTCAACAGATAAGCTCATTGATAATGATTTCTTGTTTACGGTATCAAAAGCACAAGCAACAAAACCAAACATAGTTAGTACTATATCAAACTAGGGAGTGTCTGCACAGCAAATGGAACAGTCAACCAAGTGAAAAGGCAACCTATGGAATGGGAGAAACATCTGCAGATCAGATCCCTGGTAAAAAGTTAATATCCAAAAGATATAAGGAATTTCTACAATCCAATACCAAAAATATATTCATAGCTTGATTTTAAAATGAGCAGACATGGTAGGAGGGTGAGACAGCAGTTAAGCCATTTCTTAGAAAGCTCACATCCCATATCAGACTGTCTGGGTTCAAGCCCTGGGTCTGAACTCCAGCGTCCTGCTAATGTGTACTCTGGAAGGCAGTACACGATGGATCAAGTGGTTCAGATCTCACCACCCAAGCGAAAGATCCCAGCTCTCAGCCCTGACCCTCAGCTATTACAGGCTTTTGGAGCAGTAAACCAGTAGAGATAGCTCTCTTGATATCTATCCATCTATCCATCTCTCTCTCTCTCTCTCTCTCTCTCTCTCTCTCTCTCTGTCCAAACAAACGCTTGTCAGTCTACTTAGTGGACCTTCAGGCTATAGAGGCTGTGGTGAATCACCCAGTTCTGTGTTCATTCCTGGTTCCCAGACTCCTCATCTTTTATTGAATAATCCATGTCACAGGAGGAGACACCAGCGATCTGAGCTTCCACCCAAAGTTTTGTATTCGTATTCTTCTTCTTTTTTTTTTTCTTTTTTTTTTTTTTGACAGGCAGAGTGGACAGTGAGAGAGAGAGAGACAGAGAGAAAGGTCTTCCTTTACCGTTGGTTCACCCTCCAATGGCCGCTGCGGCCGGTGCACCGCGCTGATCCGAAGCCAGGAGCCAGGTGCTTCTCCTGGTCTCCCATGCAGGTGCAGGGCCCAAGCACTTGGGCCATCCTCCACTGCCTTCCCGGGCCATAGCAGAGAGCTGGCCTGGAAGAGGGGCAACCAGGACAGAACCAGGTGCCCTGACCGGGACTAGAACCCTGTGTGCCTGTGCTGCAGGCGGAGGATTAGCCTAGTGAGCAGCGGCGCCGGCCAAAAGTTTTGTATTCTAGAAGCACTAGAATCCCACCTGTCTGCTCATGTGTCATGATGGCCAAGCCACTTCTGACTTTGTGTTCTGAGCAAGTGACTTCACCCTGCTGACTGTTTTCTCCTCTTGCTAATAAGGACAATAATAATGGCTACATAAGACAACTGGGGGCATTCGGTGCCCTGATATCAACAAGGCACTTAGTATATCTGGTGACACTAATCATTGCTGGCTGTGACTCTCATTTTCACACTATCTTGTGGCTGAATTTGATTTGTATAACCCTGGACTTACATATTTTATTTCCAAGGCAGAAATTGGAAGCAATGCCCATAATGTGTCAAAGACTTTTTTTTTTTTAAGATTTTATTTATTTGAGAGGTAGAGTTACAGACAGGAAGAGACAAAGAGAAAGGTCCTCCTTCCGTTGGTTTACTCCTCAAATGTCCACAAAGGCCGGCACTGTGCCGATACAAAGCCAGGAGCCAGGAGCTTCTTCCAGGTCTCCCACACGGGTGCAGGGGCCCAAGGACTTGGGCCATCTTCTACTGCTTTCCCAGCCTGTAGCAGAGAGCTGGATTCGAAGAGGAGCAGCTGGGACTAGAACCAGCGCCCATATGCGATGCCAGTGCCATAGAAGAAAGATTAACCTACTGTGCCAGGGCACCGGTCCCTCAAAGGCTTTTAAATGACCTCCCTGCATAAGACTATAGCTCTGACCAATGCTCATAGGAACCTCCTTCGAGAAAGAGTCCCAAAGCCAAGAGTAAAAGTGAAGACATTCTAACAATTCATACAGCAGGACTTACGGAGCCTCTCACCCAGCAGGGTGCACCTCTTCAGCAAGAACACGGGTTCCTTCCTCCACTGCAGTCCCCAGCACACACCAGGTCACTCATTCCCACACTTCCCTGTCCGCTGTGAATATTGAAACCTGTGACTTCCCAATAGTGTGCTTTTATCAGTACTTTCTAAAAGAAAGTTTTCCTCCAAATCCTTGAGTAATACTCCAGGACAGGTTTCGTGGTTTTCTGTAGCCCTTGCATGCGACATGTACCCTGGGCATCTGTACACCTCTCTCTGAAGGCACAGCAAAAGCCAATTTTCTCTGTGCACCACAGGCCCCAGTAAAGGATACATGCGACCCTTCTGGTTCACAAAAGGGATTTTTATTTTTCAACAATATAAAAGAATGCAAGGGACTCTCTTTCCCCAGGTCAAAGAAGGAGTTTTAAAACTGCAAAGTTAATCCTCATCTAAACAATCTCCAATCAGGTGTTATTTGGTCTTAAACCCACAGTAAAAATGTATCCACTCTTTACTATGGGACCACTCCCAAATGATGACAAAGGAAGGCTTTCAACTCCAAATGGATTTTTGTTTTCAATATTCTTTTTCCTTTTTTACTCAAATCACGTCTTGCTTGGCAAACACGTTTTATTTTTTATATTCTTGATTCATAGGTCCTTAATGAAAGCAAAATTCAACCTTACGTTGGTCTTGTATGAATTAGGGACCATGTAAACAGTACTTAACAGTTCTAATTGAAGGTCAGTAAATCCCCAAGAGATTAAATGAATCCTGCAGGGAGCCGTGTAAATCTCCCTCCCTTTTATGGCAGAACAGCCGAGCCCCCAGCCTGCCTGTGCAAGGCTTAATAAACATGGCATGCATCTAATCAAAGCCAGTTTTCACCCAAAGGGGTTCAGGGTGTAAATCACAATTACTCTTGGCATTAAACCCTTGGCCCAGAGAGGCCTAGGGTTGCCAACTGCCATCAGGAGCTGACTCCTAGGACTTAGTTAGCTGTCTGGCATGGGCTTCCAGGAAGGAGTGCCCAGTGTTCTGCTCAGCAGGAGAAGCCAGATGGGGGTATAAAATCTGAAAAGAATGGCAATTTCAAGTGACCTTCTTGTTCCAATTCTTTACTCCTTGCCAGCTCTGGCATGATCAAAAAGAAATCAGGATTCATAGATGTCAATGCCTAGATCTGCCCTTGAAGTGCCAGGAATTCACTCATTCCATCCAGACATGCACGGGTATAAAGATCCCATCAAGTCCAGAGTACCTGGCGATAAAGAATCTCTAGTGAAGAGCAAATTTAAACGCAGGAATGTCAAGAGGGTGCCTGAGCCTTCTGCTTGCATCTGAGCATCAGCAGGACAAAAGTGCTGCTCTTCAGCTTAGCTGCCCTCCACAGTTGTACAAGAGTGAAGGACACAGGGAAGAACAAGGCAGTCTGCAATTTTAGGTACTGGAGGACCCAAAGCCAGGGATGCTGCTCAAGATTGCCCCCAACACGCACAGTGAGCACCACACTGGATCTGTTGTGTCAAGTAAGTCTGATCCTTGAATCATCCCTCTCAGTACACATTAAAATATTTGTGTCATCTCACACACGGGGAAACAGGGGACCAAAGAATGGAAACCATGTCTTGGATCCACTCAGCGGCAGTGAGGAACCCAGGATTTAAACCAAGTCCTCCTGGACTCCAGAGACTGTTCCTATCCTTCTGGAATGATGATTCTTGGAGGAACAGGAGAAGGAACACACAGAGATCATATCCAGAAAGACGTACGCAAAAGAGAAATGATCGCCAAACGTCTAAGGAATTTTTTTCGTCAAAGAGGGTGGAACTAAGAAAGAATGCTCTGGAGGAAAAGTAAGGAGTTCAAGGACGTCAACTGTCAAGGTTCTGGATCCTTCTCAATCTGTGCTCCACGAGCCACTGTCAACCAGAATGACCCTCGGAATGATACCTACTTGCAATCCCAGATGTAGTCATCATGTGAAGCAGCAACTATGTGTTCATTTCCAACTTGGCAAAGTGTTGTGTTGGTCCTGGCCCTCTGGCCAGGCTAAGAGCTTTCTACTCTCTTTTGTGATGTCTGACCTGCAAGTCACCTGTGATATTCCTGGATGTCTCTGAATTTCCTCTGAAATGGCTTCCCATGTCATCTCTCCATCACATGAGTTATCCCAAAGGACCTTGGAGCTCACTGCCATAGGTTCCCTCAACATACTGAAACCTCACTGGCATGCATGGCCACATATCTCCTCTTGTTCTTCTCATTCTCCCTTCAGCACTTCTGGAGTATCTGGCTTTTGAGTCTTTGAATGGTGCATGAATTGTATCCTCTGGGTTTCAAAGAACAAAGCATATTCCAGTACCCTTCAGAAGACAGAGTTTATTGCAAAGTGAATGGAAAACTTCTTATTTCCCCAAAGAAACTTAACCAGATCCTGACACTCCAACCCCAACTCCAGAATTGGAGGCTGCTTAGCTTATGTGAAGAAGAATTTTTTTAATTAGTCCAGTGGAGCATATTATCTAAGCTGGCCCAAACTATTTGGTGGAAAGAATTTTTTTTTTTTTTTTTTTTTTTAGCATGTGAGTGCAAAACATCTCTCTTTCTCAGTCTCTCCTGCCAGGTACAACCAAGGAAGCCTGAGTATGAACCCGTGAATGAAGATGAAGGGTTGAAGAGTGACCCTGAGTCACCAAGGTGCTGGGGATGTCACTGGGCTGCTCACCGAACCATGCCTGGAGTCCACCCCAGCTCTGCACTTGCACGACATGACTTCACAACGTTCATTACTGCCCAAGTTGGATTTGCAGTTTTCGGTTCCTCCTAGGCCAAAGCTCCGGATATGTAACAATCCGTATGGTCAGAGAGATTTCACAGTTCCAGAACTGCCCCTTCCCTCCTCAAGAATCTAACATCTCCATTCTCCTCTTCCCCAGTTATCCACTGCTCTTCTAAGCCTCCATCCAAATGTAGTCAGCAACAGGCCATTTTCACTGCAGGTCATTTCCATCAGTCCCCCACCTGCCTATTGATCATGTGGTCACCCACATTAGAGGCTGCCAATTACCAATCAATAGCTACCCACCCTCAACAGAACCCATAAGTTCAAATTGGGCACATCGCCACCTTCATTAAAACTAAAATTTTTTCACTTTCCTTTGAATCTAAGTCACAATCATATAATTAATTCCTCACAGATTGGTGACAGCCTTAAAGAGAAGAGCTTACCTTCTCTGTTTCCTTCCTCCCGTCCCATTGCACACAACACAGACTTGATGGCAGGAACGAGGGGAGCCATTTAAGATCACAAGATAAACACCAAATGCTAATACAGAGAAATGATCAAGACAGGGCTTTGTGACCGGGACTCTACCATTGTAGGAGAGACATGTGAAAACAGGCTGCTCATATGTGGTCTATCACCAACAGAAACCAACTTCACGTAGGTCATGATTATTGTGCACTTTGCTGTAGTAACTGGACCTTATCCTAATTAATAAACCCTGCCATAACCAATCAGCGCCTACCCCTATACAAAGACCCGCCTATCTGCTCATATACCAAGAGCTGCAGACAGGGCAGTTCATTACAGGAGGACACCGGGTGTGTTAGGCATTTGGTGGGCATGTCCAACACTGTGAGAAGCGCTGTCTGTCTTGCTCCACTTTCATCCTTTCTCTTTGCTTCTATTTGATTCTCCTCCAAGACATAGGGATAGGATTCTTCTCTTTTTAACCCCACCTACTAATTTGTGGTTACCCTCTCTTCCTTCACTGTCATCTCATTATCCATCTGGTCTTGTAATCCAAATAAACACATGATCCCATGTGCCCCAGTCTCTAAAATCAGAAATAAAGCAAAATATTCCAAATCTCTACTCAGTATCCCAAGCACATTCTGAGGGAAGAGGGAACAGTGCATTATAAATGCAAATAAATGCCTTTAAAATCTCATCCCTATTTCTGCCTCTCCTAATACCTTCCATTCAGAATTAGCTACCTCTGGAAAAATCCTTTCTCACCCCTTTAAAGTAACAATTCCTGAAAGTCCACCTTCATGGACTTCCATTCTTCCTCTTACCCAGGCTCCGGGAATCGTTTTATTTAGTTTTTGAAAGCCTTGTTGCCCAGATTCTTCACAATAAAGCAGATACCAGAGTTTAATCTAGCAAGACTATTTCCATTGTAACTTAGGAAAGGAAGGTGAACATTAGGAGTAGCCATTCCCTGTAAGGTGTTTGTCTTTGGTTGAGTTTCCTGAAGGAGAGATTTACATGCAGGGGGTTCACTGGGAATGATCAAGGGAGAAACACCTGCCAGGAGGCAGGGGAAGCAGCACTGGGCAGAGGAAGAACCTGGGCTGCCCTCTAAGTCAACCCTATGGGGAGCTCACAAGCAATTGCCCATGGGAGCTGCTTGGAGCCAAGGCCAAGGGCTTGAGTCCTTGCACACCCAAATCAACTAGTCCCTGGCTGTGTGCTCTCCTCCTGGAGAGTGGGCAATCAGCTTCCTTTTGCTCAGGGCAGTGCCTGCAGAGAGATTCAGCTGTGAGCTATAAACATCAACATTCTCTGGAGCAAACAGGACTCTGGAGCCCTGAGGTTCTGAAGGGGGAGATCTTGGTAACAAACCACAGCTCCACTACAATCTCCATTCATCTATTCAACACCTCCTCCATGCTGGGAAACATGCATCTTTTCCTACCTGGCCTGGATATCCACCCTTCCTGCTTCCATCCCTTCCTTGTTCCTTCTTCTTCCATCTCCCCCTCTAACCCCCGCAGTTTGCCTGGAGCCAGAGCTTCAAGAAGGGACTGGCGCCTTAATTGCTTCTCTCTCCTCTGTGACATCAATAGGAGGTGACATTTCCCGGGCACGGAGCTGCATCCCTGTGGCTGCATATTCCCCCTGTCACAGGAGATTGCTGAAGCTGTCACAAGGAGAAAGCTGGAAGCCCTCGGAGGAGCAGGGGGGCACAGAGATCCTGGGTAGCATTCAAGGGGTTGGTGAGACACACCTCCCAGAGCGGGTTCCAGAGGCACTTTCTGCCCCACTGGTCTCTGCATCCGGAGAGCTGACGGGATCTGACATTTCAGGGGTTACCCAACTGAGCTACACCAACCAAGTCTCTCACCCAAAGCCAAGGGCAAAGGGCTGGATCCTGGGTGGCAAGCCAGTCCCTCCGGAAGGAATGGAGAGATGCAAACCAGGAGAGAAAGGAGATCATGGAGAGAGGATACCACATGGCCTCTAGTGGCAAATGGACTTGGACTTGAACTCCAGTTCTATCCCTGAGAGATGCCTGTTTCCTCAGCCATAAAAGGTGGGCACGCCAAAGTGTGCTTCTGAAGATGAAATGTGAAAATCTACTGAAAACAGGACTTTTGTTTGTTTGTTTTCTCTCTTTTGACTCTTCCAGCACCCCTCGTTACCTTCAGCCAATCCATTGGCACATTATATCAATTCTATCTCCAAAATATAGCCTAAAAATGACAACTTACCTACCCCCACTGCTACCAACCCACCACCGTCCCCTGCTTGGACGACTTCAACAGGCCCCCAGTTCTCATAGGTCCTTCTGCTTTCATTCTTTTTATTTTTCTGATATTCATTTTTATTTAATTGAAAGGCAGAGGGTAAGTGAGAGAGAGAGAGGGAGAGAGAGAAACAGAGACAGAGATATTCAATCTACTGGTTCACTCCCCAAATGGCGGCAACAGCTGGGGCTGAGCCAGGCCAAAGCCAGGAGCCAGAAACTCCATCCAGGTCTTCCATGTGGGTGCAGGGGCCCAAGCACTTGAGCTGACTTCCACTGCTTTCCCAAGGTGCATTTTGCAGGGAGTTGGATCAGAAGTGGAGCAGCCAGGATTCAAACGGGTGCCCTTATGGGATATTGGCTTCACAGGCAGTGGCCTAATCCATTGCACCACAATGCCGGCCCCTCTACTTTCACTCCTGCTCCTCTACCACAGTCAAGGTCATCCTTATAAAGCAAGAATTAGATCACACGGTTCCCCCCACTTAACAGCTTTCAGGAGGCTCCCACTGTGCTGGGGAAGAAAAGGCTCTCTACGTTCTGCCCCCAGTTCCTCTCCAACATCTTCTCTTACACAAACTCTCCCCCTTGTTCCCTAAGCTTCAACCCCACTACCTTTCGTCCTTGAACATGCCAACATTGCTCCCATGGCAGAGTCTTTGAACTTGCTGTCTCCTGTGCCTGGGATGCTCTTCCCTTGATCTCGCCTGACTGAACGTAGCAACTTCAGAACTCTGCCCAGATGTCAACACTTCAAGGACATCGTCCATGGCTGTACAACATCAAGTACTGCCCCTCCCATTCCCCCTCCTCCCATCCCCTCCTCCCTTCTCCTACTTTCCCTCCCCTCCCCTCCTCTTCCCTGCCCTCCCTTCGTCCCTTCCCTCCTCTTCTCTACCTTTTCCTCCCCTCTCCCCTTCCTTCCCTTCCATCTTTCCCCCTGTTTCCCATCTTGCTCATGTGGCTATTTAGTTTCACCCTCTCCTCCCTGGCCAGTGTCTCCTGGCTCATTTAGCTGCTTCTCTGAGCTCTGGGCCTGGAGTCCACCCATCTCACTTACCTTTGTATTCCTAGAACTTCGTGCAATGCTTGGGACTGCACGAATTCTCAGGGACTATTTGTTGTACAGATGAAGGATGCATGTGGCCGGCACATGATCAGTAGACTGCAGCCATCTTATGATAGTTTCTATTAGAAGGGGGATGGCTTTTAGCCTGATGCTAATCTCAAGGCACATTTTAGGGGTGCCTGTGTCAGTACCACTCACGTGCTTGGAGATTAAACCAGCAGCTGGAACTGTCTTGTTCCACCCTCAACAGCTTTCAGAACCACTGCTTAAATTATTATTCAGACAGACAAAGGCCAAACAGGTGCTGTGGAATGTCCCAATCCATCTCAATTTCAGTTTGTCACCCAAGATTCATGAGCTCCCAGAGCTCAAAGGGCCTGAGAGACTGGCCAGTGCAGCCTTCTCATTTTTCAGATAGGGATACTGACACTCAGAGAAGGTAATCACATCACTGGTTCTTAACTGCAGAAGCCCCCCGCCCCGCCCTCTGGATCACTGCCCTGGTTGGGCTATGGTCCTCATCACCATGCTCTTTGCTTGGCTCTTGTGTGAATGGCTTTTTACATATCCTTCTTCGAAAAGCTTAAGTATCGGTCCCACTGGGAGCCATGTTTTGACCTCCTCCCCCAGTCTCCTATAAGCTCTGCCCTATTAGCGTCTGTTTCACGCTCTGATGAATTGCTTACCTAATTATACCCCACCCCCTTCCTCCCCATGAACTCAACTCCATGGCAGCAAGAAGGCGTCTGTCTATGCATCATGGTGTCCTCAGTAGCCACATAGAACTAGACACATGGGAGGCGATCTTGAAACACAGGTTGTGTGAAAACAAACATCAACTTGCACTACAATGGAAAATTTTGAATTCTCAAACCAGTTGCTCATGGGTGCAAGATAAGTCCTCTACTTTCAAGCTGTGCTTTCTCCCATTCCACATTCTTTAGCTGGATTTTATTATTAATAATAAAAAGCCTATGATTTATGGGGTACCATGGAGCCCAGGCTGACTAGTGGACTTAATCTTTGCACATAAAATCAAGCCTGCTACCTGAAACCCTGCAGCTCACAAGGAAGGAAAAATGACCCAAACTCAGCTTTTGTAGACCAGGCTGCGTGGGTTCTCTTTTGCCAACATATCCTGCCCAGCTCCAGGGGTGAGCAAGTTCTCCTGCCATGTCCCTCTCCTCCTCCCCAGGCACTACCCCAGGCTTGCCAAGAACAAGGCTCTGGAACCTGTGGGTATTCCCATAAGCCAGAAAATCATAGCACTGGGGGCTCTAGAGAGACCTTGAAGATCAACTAGATAAGAGGTTACCTTTGGCTTGCAAGATTGCTTTACTTGGCCCATGTGATGCTTGTAAGAAATCTGAATCCATTGCAGACATTCAGCAATCAGATCTTACATAAAATCTTGCTCTCAGAAAACACGATTCGGCAGCACGGGAACACAATTTCTAGGAAGTGATGAAGGCTGTGCCCTTTGTGGGGGTGATGACCCCCCTCCCCGCTCTCACAGGCACCATTTCTCCCTAGGCCATTACCCCTCAGGTTCACTTCATTTACTTGCATACATTGTGTGGCTCCTGGAGTTCCAGGACTTATGGCTGCCTCCCTCCATGCTCTGCCTGCATCTCCACACAGTCTTCTCTGTGGCTCTAGGTGTCCTCTCTCCCATCTGTCTCCTCAGCCTCTGCCTCACCTCCCAGCTACCCCAGCATGCCCTTACCTGGACAGCTTCAAATCAATTTCTATCTGTAAAGAACCTTTTCCCAAATAAGGGGCCATTCCCAGGTTCTGGGGATTAGACCTTAGACATAGCTCTTTGGAAGCCACCACTCAACCCATACCAGCCACTAAGCCAAGAGTTCTGTACAGACACAGCCTCGGGGATAAGACTTCCACCTCGATCACAATTCTGTGCATGTCGGACTAAGGCCGCAGGCTGCACAGGAAACTGCAGGACCAAGGCAGATTCCCCACAGCCCTCCCAGGGCCTCCCACAGGAAAGGGCTGTGATACAGAAGTACAGTGATAACAGTCCTAACAACAATCAATTATACTGCCAGCAGTGATTGTGGTAATAACAACAATAATGAGATCCAGATACAGGCATTATTTCATTTAAGCCTCTCACAAACATAGTGAGAAAATTGAGATCACTGAACTTATGACACAGAAGGGAAAAGTGGAGGCTGGAAGAGGTTATCACTTGACTGACATCACACAGCAAATAGGTGGTAGAACCAGAATAGGATCCAGGTTTCTCTGATCCCACAACGATGGCTTTCACTAGCATCTGACCTACACAGAGACGTGCTCACAGTGCCTGCCCGGACTGAATCCCACTGTCTTGGTCTACCCCTAAAAGTTTGCCCTTATCAGCTTCCCCTCATTCAAAAGCAGTTCCTGCCAAGAGAAAGGTATTGTCACATGAGTGCTCTTAATGTTCTCTAGCAGGCAAAGATACTCAAGCAGCCCACGGAATGCTCTTACGAGGAGAAACTGAAGCCTCCAGCCAAAACTCTCCCCAAGTGTGTGTGCCATCCTGCAGCAGAAATCTCACCCCTGTCGAGCTTTCAGATGAGAGTAGGGCCCAGGGACTCTAGACCAGAAACATCCAGCCGAGCCACTGCCAAATCCCTAACCTGCAGAAATTCAAGACAGTAAACGTGCATTCAGGAGACAGGGTGACACTCCAACAGGATGAGTTCAAATCATTCAAGAATCTGGATTGGGTTACGCTGAAGGAATTTTTTACCTCCCTGGCATCTGCCATTCTCAAGAAAATGCCAGGAACCAAACCTGAAGCTGCCAGAAATCCTCATGCTATTTATAAGTATTCCAAACCTTGTGTGACTTCCTCAAATTGTCTCTGTTCTTCACATGTTTCAGTTCTACCATCAAGGAGCCACCACTCATCACCTCCTCTCATCTTCTCTGATGATTTAATTGTATGTTTCTAAAGATATGACTAAAGGATACACAGATCCATGAACAAAAAGATGAAAACAGTCCAAGGATCTGAAGGACAGGGCAGGGCAGGCTATGTGAGGGTTTGTACCATCAGATACTAAAAAGGATTATAAAGCACTACCATATAAACTGTGGAACTAATATAAAGAAAATAGACAAATCAATATACAAGTTAGAAAGCCAGATGGTTCAATAAATATTGTGAGGACATTTGGTTACTATTAGATCATATTATCAGAAAAAATTAATAAAAGCCTTAATAAAGAAATCAAGATGTGTAGACTTACTTTGTACCAAGCACTGACCTTTGTATATTGAACGTGCTCCATCATCCCCCTGACCTATGCCATGGGACTACCATGACTCCCAAGTGAGAAACAGAAACTGAAGCTAAGGGAGGTGACGTGATTTCCCCAAGATGGAACCACCAAATTAGAATGGATGAAACAGCTCATGTGAGTAACCTAAATATGAAAAATGTTTCTAATCTATGAAGGGAAAGGTCTTTCCCAGAATAAAGTCAGTGGCTGGGACCATAATGCCAAATATTAATGACCAGGACTCCACAAAGAAGTCAAACCCCACTTCATCACCAAAAACAACTTAGAAACAACAAAAATACTAGTTAAGGACGAAAAAGAAACTTACAAAATTAAAGGACTATGCTTATAACTGATAGCAAATATCCAAATCATAATGATTTGTTATAATAAGCTCATTGTAATTATATAATGTATAATTGTGTAAATTATAAATGGATGTAATTATATAAGAAACTCATTATAATTATCATGAATTATAATGAATTTTTGCAACAAAGAAAATGGTAAAAATCTTAAAATAAAATAAATATCAGAAAGTATAACAATTCTTGAAAGCAAAATTATAAAAGCCAAAAAGCATATGAAAAAAATCCAATCTCTACAGTGAGCAAAGAAACGCAAGGAAAATATACTTCTTTTTTTCTCAAAACTGGCAAGCACCTGCACACATGACAATGGCTAGATAATGGGGAGTGGCAGAGGACAGGGCATTCCCACATAACGCTAGTGAGGATGTGAATTATTCTAGAGTTTGAATTGCTACAACATAGCAATGGTAACTTAACAGATTTATCCAAAATATTTATAGCAATCCTGTCATTTCTCCCCAGGACCTTTAACCTAAGGGAATAACCAGAGACATACCAAGATTTATTTATGTCTAAGGTGACTATTGCAGAATTATAGGTAAACCAGACAGAACTTAAATATCCAACAATAAGGATCCAATTAAATAAAACTTAGTGTCATCTCAGAGAATTTTTCAACTGTGAAGATTGTGTATTTGGAAAATATTTCCAGAGCAGAGAAACTGGAAGGACACATGTTGCTAAATCATGTACAATACAACCATAATTCAATGTACATTGAATTGTACAACCATGTACAATACAACCATAATTCAACAATTGTGAGTGTTCACATGTATAATACATGTACAATACAACCATAATTCAATAATTGAGTGTTCACATATGAGTGAATGTGTATTTCCAAAGAAAGAGAAACTAAACGGTTAAAAAGTGAAGGGTTATCAAGAGAACACAGCAATTATCTCTATGGAGGTGAGATTTGATGCTTAGTCCCCTGTAAATTTTTCTACATTTTTCCAAGTTTTCTTCATTGATGCTCTGTCTGCAGTGGGCCACAAGTTTCTAGCTCTCCAGGTTCTAGCATGGTATAAGATTTTACTTTCTGTCCCACTTCTATTTAATTGGGGCCATGTGATTAGTTTTGGCCAATGGGTTGTGAGTATAAGTGACACACACCACTTCCAAGCTATAACATGTTTTTTAAAAAGTTTATTTTATTTACTTGAAAGGCAGAGTTACAGAGAGAGGTAGAGACACAGAGAGAGAGGTCTTCTATCTGCTGGTTCACTCCCCAAATGGCCACAATGACCAGGGCTGCACCAGGCCAAAGCCAGGAGCTTCCTCTGGGTCTCCCACATGGGTTCAGGAGCCCAAGCACTTGGGCCATCCTCCGCTGCTTTCCCAAGAGCACTAGCAGGGAGCTGGATCAGAAGTGAAGCAGCTGGGACTCAAACTAGCACCCATATTGGATGATGGCGCTGCAGGCTGTGTCTTTAACCCATTGTGCCACAGTGCCAGCCCCCAAGCTATAACATTTAAATGCCAACATCCGTGGAAAGCATTTGGTATAGCAATTAAGGCAATGTTTGTCTGCCCACCTCCATATCAGAATACTTGGGTTCAAGTCCCATCTCTGCTCCTGATTCTATCTTCCTGCTAATGCAGACCCCGAGAGGCAGCAGGGATGGCTCGAACATTTCTGTCCCTGACACTCATGTGGGAGATCTACACTGACTTTGGCCTGGCCCGGAACCAGCTTTTGTGGGCATTTGGGGAAGGAACCAGCAGATGGGAAATCTCCGTCTCTCTCTCTCTCTCTCTCTCTCTCTCTGTTTGATGCTCTGCCTTTCAAATTACTTGGTAATTAATTTAAAAATAAGTGCCAGTGTGAGACCAGTTATGTTGGAGTATGTGCACGGCCTGTCAGCCTGGGCTGCAGAACGACTGTGACGGGAAGAGCCCTACTTGCTGACCCCAGATGGACAAATAGCAAATCATAGAAACAAGCAGATTGTTATTTTTTTAGTTTGCTCTTAAGGCCTCTCAGAGTTGTGCATCTCAAGAAAGACAACAAAAAGTATTGCTTTTACATGAACCCCAAAAGAACATTCCACGAAGGAAAAGGTGTGCAACCTTAAAGGCATGTTAGGGTCTCAAAAAATGTGAATGTTGTTATTATAGAGGAAAAATGTCTCTTATCACAGGCCAACCATTCATAGTGATTCAAGTGTTTAATATGCCTTGCAACTTCCCCATGGAGGCTGGGATGAGATTATAAGGCAGGAATCAGAAACCACACTGTAGGATGAGGTGGGACCTGGTTCTAATCCTGGCTCTCTCACTTACAACTATAACCCAGTGATTTTGTTTCTCTGGGTCTCAGAGTTTTATGAGTATATCTGCAGATAAGAACTGGCTCCATGTACAAGAACTAGTAAGAAGACTGAATAGGATATACAACGGATAACCACAGAATGCATTTTTTAAACTGCTGTAGTTTGAAGAATCACTGCTATAATTGTTCTGAGACAACAAATGTACAGAGTGAGTGCCTTAGGCAAACCTGGATATACAGATCATATCTCTTTCTTGGCTACACATCGAGCTCACCGGGGGACCTCTAAAAACACTGATGCTGATGCTCACCCAAAGATGCTGCTGTAATGGATGTGGGCTGTGCCTAGAAGCTGTGGCTTTTACAGATCTCTGTGTGATTCTGACCTGCAGCCATTTGTTTGGGAGCCATGCTCTTTGATCTATGAGAAGCCGACCACGTGGTGGGAATGATCAATGCTGGTTACCATTATTATTATGGTTACACCATGAGTAATATTACTAGCGAAAATGGCAAGCATGATGTTGAACCTATTATGAAGATTTGGGTAACTATGACTTGAATTAACAAGTGTTAGTATTAAAAAGAACATCCTTATCAATTTTTTGACAAATGCTAAGACAAAGTTTGACAAACCACTGTATTTGCAGCAAAACTAATATAAATAGTCATTTCTCTTTTTTTGAGTTTTTAAATTTTAGCTCCCAACATATAAGGGAGAATATTCAATATTTTTCTTTCTGTGGCTTACTTCACTCAACATGATATTCTACGGTTCCAACCATTTTTTGGAAAATGACAAAATTTCATTAAGTTTTTATAGCTGAATAATATTCCATTGTGTTTATGTATGCATCTTTTTTTCTTTATTCATTCTTACGATGACAGACACTTTGATACCACTAAAATATTAATGATTTTGTGACTATTTTAAAATTCATTCTATAAGAGTTTGAACATTTTTTCATCTGATTATTGTTTATAGCCCTTGCCTATCTTCCTGCTGGAATGTATCTTTTTATCTTTTATTTGTAGAGCTCTTTATTTAATACAGCCATTAAGCTTTTGACTATAATGTAAATGAAAAGTATGTTTTCTCAAAAAATTTACAGGAGAGAACATTCCAATGGGTGACATTGTACCAATTACCATGAACCTGTCTTAGAATAGCAGGTCTCAACCCATTATTCTGCTCCTCGGAACTGTCTGGCAATGACTGGAGGTATTTTAGTTTCCAAAATTGGCACAGGATGAGGTCACTGGTATCTTAGTGAGTACAGATCAGGGACAATGTTCAACATTCTACAATGCTCTGGGCATACCCCACCCCCAACACACACACACACACACACAAACACACGGAATTAAGAATGAGAAGCCCTACTTTAGAATTTGGGAGGGGGTAAGTCTCTCAAGCCAGAAACTCACATCAGAAACTCGGGAACAGCCTTTGTAGTCCTGCCTGCGCATTCCCACTGCACCTGCCAGGGAAGAAGGCCCCTGGGGCTCGTCCTGGGCTGCACTGCCAGAGACCCACTTAGACTTCCTCATGGATCCAGATCG
Organism: Lepus europaeus; assembly: GCF_033115175.1. Lineage (NCBI taxonomy): Eukaryota > Metazoa > Chordata > Mammalia > Lagomorpha > Leporidae > Lepus > Lepus europaeus. The sequence continues at coordinate 11,871,122 of NC_084849.1, forward strand.
CCGCACACCAGGTATGCACCCGAGATTGCCTTTCGACTTGGAGGAGCCGATCTAAAGTCTTGGCATCCTCCAGTGCTGGAAGTGTTTATAAGAGACTTCCCTGGGAAAGAAAGGTCAGGCAAGGAAAAGCAGAAACAGATTCCTTTCCTTTCCCTGGCTAGCTTCCATCAGGCACCTCAAAGAGGCTTGCAAGCACCTTAGTCATGGGGAAAGAACATTTGAAACAAGAGACGGGGGAAGCTTAGTTTATGCCATTGCAAGAAGTTCTGCACTGAGAGTCAACCTAAGATGTTCACTGGAGGAAGAGAAGGCGGGATTAAAGAGGGAAGTGGGGGGAGTCAGGATAGGCAGGTGGGTAAAAGGACAGAAGAGTGGGAGGTGGATGGACTAATGTGCAGGTAGGTTGTGAGTGGTAGAAGAATGAATGGGTGGCTTTACGGGTGGATAGATGACTGATGGATGAGTGGATGGGTGGGTGGGCAGGCGGATGGATGGATGGATGGATGGGTGAAAAATGGATGGAGAGAAGGAAGGAAGGGAGGGTAAATGAACGGGTGAATGGCTATACGGGAGGAGAGACGGATGGGTGGTTAAGTGGGTGGGTAGGTAGAGCAGGTGAGTAAGTGGGTGGATGTCTTGAATCATCTCAGAAACATTGTATCTTTTTGCAGGATGACAAATCGGTGCTTCCTCAGCTGAACATAGCAGGTAGCATGTTTTATTTGGCTTACTCAGTGCTTTGAAGTACCAGCTCTCAATCTTGGCTACACGTTTGATTTACCTGGGGAACTTGTAAATGACCATGCTGTTTGAGTACCATCCCCCAGGTCACAACCTCTGGGGACAACATCCTGCATCACTGTTATTTTGAATCTTCACCTATTTCAAGTAGCAGTCAGGCTTGAGAATCAGTGCAAATTCAGAAACAATGAAACCAGGCTTGACCAAAACCACCACAGCTGTTTGGCCCTTACGTAACCCCCAGTCCTATAAACCACTGAGATCGCCTGCCCCGGGTTCGTGAGCGCCCGGATTTGTAGCTACAAACGTAGTGTCAAATTTGGGTTGGTATCCCCTCCGTCAAGAGGCTACGTCACCCTGACCAACCTGCTTGGCTGCGTGTGCTTCAGTGTCTCCATCTGCGCAATGGAGCCTATGGAAGTAAAGTTAAATATCCTAAAGAGTTCTGCAAGGAGCAAGTAAGATAATGTCTTGCATCGTAGACGTACCTGCTCAATGATAACTACGAAGATTATTATTCTGAACATAACATAAATACAAGGGTACTTTAAAAAGTTTGAGAAGGGCTGGCGCCATGGCTTAACAGGCTAATCCTCCGCCTTGCGGCGCCGGCACACCGGGTTCTAGTCCCGGTTGGGGCGCTGGATTCTATCCTGGTTGCCCCTCTTCCAGGCCAGCTCTCTGCTATGGCCCGGGAGGGCAGTGGAGGATGGCCCAAGTGCTTGGGCCCTGCACCCGCATGGGAGACCAGGAGAAGCACCTGGCTCCTGGCTTCGGATCAGCGCAATGCGCCGGCCGCAGCGGCCATTGGAGGGTGAACCAACGGCAAAAAGGAAGACCTTTCTCTCTGTCTCTCTCTCTCTCTCACTATCCACTCTGTCAAAAAAAAAAAAAAAAAGTTTGAGAAGAAAGGAAATTAAATGATTAGCCCAGTTTGGAGCAAAACAACTTTGAAATCACACATAGTTTTTTTTTTTTTTAAATATGCATTCTCCATGGACTTTTGGAGGCCCCTGATAACAAGATCTCCTGTTTCATGGGTAATTATTATAGACATGTATTGATGCTTGTGCCAAGCATCCTTCTAACGGTTTTTCACTTCTTTTAATTAATTTAATCCTTGTAAAATCTCAATGCATTAGGTACCATGGTTAATGCCATTTTTCAGATGAGGAAACCGAGGCTCTTGTAAAGGGGACAGGTAGCTCTAGTGAAGCGGGACCTCAGCCCAGGACATGGTGTTGCTCCTACTCCACCTGCACCTGTTCTCTGCCCTTCGCTGCACCAGCCCTGCCTCACCACTCAGAGCTCATGCAGTCCAACCCTCGTGTCTCCTGATGTGAAAGAAAAGTCTCACCGCTGGTTCCCAGAGATGGGTATTTGTCTGATGCCAAATCCTGAGCTCTGTCCTGCTGAGGTCTGTGTCAGTGTTCTTTGATTGTACCAGGGCTCGTGAGGACTTAAAATGCTTCTAGGAGGAGGTTTCTGGTGGGAGTGATTCACTTATTCATCTACTCCTAGAATATTCATGAAACTCCTACTCTGTGCCAGATACTGTACCAGGTCTGAGGATGCATTTTGGGTGAGGAAAGGGAGAGAGGGTGGGAGAAGGGGCCGGCGGGGCGGGGGTGGGGGGGAGGACGGAAGAAGGAAGAGGGAGAGGACCTTCCTTCACGGGTCACTTCCCAAGTGCCCATTAACAGCTGGTGCTGGGCCAGGCCAAAGCCAGGAGCAGGAAGCTGGATGGGAAGAAGAGGAGCCAGGGCTCCTGGGACGCAGGCTTTGCAAGTGGCAGCTTAACCCAATGCCCACAACACCTGTCCCCAGTCTCTCATTCTTGATCAGCTGCCCTGTGTCCCACTTGCAGTGTCTGCTCTCCCTCAGACATAGGGCACCCTGTGCTCAAGGCTGACAGTCCACACCCTGGCCTCACATCCAGTCCACCCACAAACAGAAGGAAAGACGAGTTCTCTGGTATCCTCATTTTTCCTTTAGGAAATGCGTGAAATTTCCTTAATGAAATTGCCCAAACAAAAGAAAATGTTAAGGGCAAAAAACTGCCCAGCCCAACAAAGCTGTGCATCTGAGGCATTTCCTCCAACCTTTGTTTGCAGCCAGCCTGAGCTCACAGCGCTGGGGAAGCAGGTCTCCAATTCTGACAAACCCACTGCACTGATTCAGCAACATTTCTGGTTTCTCCTTTGTGAAACACAGCCAACCCTCTCTTCCTACCTTGCAGGACTGTTGGACAGAAGGCTTGGACAAACACGTATAATGTGTGTCCAACTCCTAGCCATAACAGGTGCTCTCTCTGCCTTTTTGATGGTTCTGCTTTTGTTCTGATGGTTCTGCATTTCTGATGGTTCCCATGTCCAAGCTCCTCCACTACCAGCTCTGGGACTTCAGACTAAACCATCTCCCCAAGTCCCAGCAACCCTCACCTGTACCCGAGGGATGATCATACCTGTCTCCAAATCGTTGTAAGAATTAAATGAAAAGATCCCAGTCTGCAACAGGTGCTCTCAGAGTAATAGTTGTAGGGTGGGCATTTGCAGTGGTTGAGACCCCTGCGTTCCGTTTCAGGGTGTCTGGGTTTGAGTCCCTGCTAATATGCACCCTGGGAGGTAGCAGGTGGTGGCTCAAATGCGTGGGTACAACCAGCCACGTGGGAGACCTGGATGGAGTCCTGGCTTTGACCTGGCCCTGCCCTGGCTGTTACAGGCATCTGGGGTGTGAACCAGCAGATGGGAACTGTTTGTCTGCCTGTCTGTCTTTATTTCAAATAAAGAAGTTAATTAAAATTTAAAAGAAGGAGTTGATATTATCACTTATTGTTACTATTCCTAGTAGTATTATGTCTTGTAATATTTATTCCTGAACATTCAGTCAGTGAAAGAGCTACAGGAAATTCACATCACCACAGATCCAGGTTTGGGGGGAGGGGTCTGTAGCCCACTCAGGGAGAAAACACAGAAAAGGAACTTTCTTCTGCAGATTTTATATTAATAATGACCATGGACCACTTTGCTAGGTCCGCACTCAGGGCCTGAGAAGGGGCTCTTGCACAGGCGGGGTTCTTGGCTGAAGTTTCTTTTGCTTCCTGGGAAGCCTGCCTCTGACCTGGGTTTTTGGGGGAAGCTGGAGCAGGGGATTTGCAAAGTTGAGGGGGAAAGCGCCCCCAGGAGCATCCCTCTCCCCTAGGGCTGTGCCAGCTGATACTACACAGTCCATACAGAGCCCCTTCATCGCAGCACTTGGGTCTTCCCCAGTGCCTGCAAGTGGTACCCGCCCTGCCACCTCCTCCTCCTCCTCCTCCTCCTCCTCCTTCCTCCCCGCCTGCCCGCCCGCCCTCCCTCCCCATTCCCAGAGACTTGGCTGGCTCCGAAGGTTCCAGACAGAGGAGCTAAACACGTTAGCCCACAGACTAGCCAGACACAAAAGGCGGCAGGAATCAAATAAAAGGAAAACGCAGCAGCCACAGGTCAGTCCTGTATAAATATTTATGCTGGAGGAAAAGTTGGTGCCTGAGTAATGACCTTGTGGCTGGTATTAATAGAGATAATGTGTGTCTCTAGAACATGCCGCCAGAAAGAGAAAGGGGTGGGCCAGGGGAGGGGGAGGCCGAGCGAGAGGGAGAGCCCAGGAGGTTATAAATCTTTGTGCCAAGTCCAAGCCCCCGCTGACCTTTCCGCTTCTCTCTCCCTTCCCGGCCAGCAGCCGCCTTCCTCCTGCCCCCGCCCCCACCCACATCTTCCCATCTATTTTCCCTCCTTCTTGGCCATCTTGGCTCCACACAGGCACTCACACAATTGCACATAAGCCAGCTCGGCTGATTCCTGTCACAGCCGTGAGTGGCTGGGAACTAGGCAGGGTACACAGTTGGTGTTTAATAAAGGTTTAGGGCAATTGGGTTCTGAAGCCGCACGTGGAGCGCACGCTCTGCCGTCCCAAAGCTGAGGCTGGTCCTGTCTTTGGCTCATTCGCTTGTTCTCGCCACCCTTCTCCACTCCGCCAGGCTCTTCTCCACCCCGACTCACAGGAACCCCTCAGTACAAGCCTGCCTGTGCCTCTCTCTCCTGCCACAGCTCCCTGGGCAGCTCCCAGGGTCCTCAGAGCAAACCCAGACTCCTTAACCCTCCCTGCCGGAGCCTTCCCAAGCTAGTCCTGCTCACCTTCTGAGCCATGTCTCTCCCACTCCCTGTCCCTCAAGGCCCCCTCCCCAGCAATCCTAAGTTGCCTTCAATTCCGCGGGATCCACTTTCCTTTCCACACCCAGATCACCGTGCATTCTGCCTCTTTCACTTGGCTTGCCTGTGTTAACCTCACTACTCCATCTGCCGCCTGTAGGCTGCTCTCTGGTCACATCCCTTCCTCCAGGAAGCCTTCCCCGCATCGCATGCCCCTTTTCTCGGCTCCCCTGGTACTCTGTGCCTCCCACCTCGGGATGAGCTCCGTAAAACCAGACTGGCAAAGCCCTAACGGAAGGGCTTGGTTGTAGGGACTAAAACCATTTATCCAGTTAATGAGCCATAGCCATTTGACTTCTGTCTCTCACTCCTTCAAGACTCTGAGGACCATGAAGGCAAACACTACATCCACACACCTAACATGGAGCACACGGTAAATGGACTCATGAAAGTCTGCCAAACGGACCCCTGGGATGGGACCATACCTCCTTTCGGTTTAAAATATGGAAGGGAGGGCAGGATCTTGGTTTCACCATTAAGATGCTAGTTAAGACACGATACCCACACCCCATATCAGGATACCTGGGTTCAATTCCCAGATCTGGCTACTGGCTCCAGCTTCCTGCTAATGCAGACCCCAGGAAGCAGCAGTGATGGCTCAAGGGGGGGGGGGGAAGGGGAGGAGGAAGGGGAGGGAGAGGGAGAGGGGGAAGGGGGGGAGGAGGGGGAGGGAGAGGGACAGGGAGAGGGAAGAGAGAAGAGGGAAAAGGGGGAGGAGGAGAGGGGGAGGGACAGGGAGAGGGACAGGGAGTGGGAGAGGGAGAGGGGGAAGGAAGGGGAGAGGAAGAGGGGGAAGGAGAGGAGGAGGGAGGGGGAGGGACAGGGAGAGGGACAGGGACAGGGAGAGGCAGAGGGGAGAGGGAACAGGGATGAGGGAGAGGGAAAGGGGGAGGGGGAGAGGGAGAGGGGGAGGAGGGGAGGGGGAGGGACAGGGAAAAAGAGGGAGAGGGAGAGAGAGAGGGAGAGGAAAAGAGAGGGAGAGGGAGAAGGGGAAGGGGAGGGGAGAGGGGGAGGGGGGAGTGAGAGGAGGATGGGGAAGGGGAGGGGAGAGGGGGAGGGGGAGAAAGAAAGAACATGAACTAACACAAATGCAAACAAAAGAAAGACCAGCTCTGCTCGGTGGGCTTCACAGGTGGTTTTCCCACTCGAAGATGCCGACCCAGGGGTCTGTGTGGCGAGATGTCAGCAGGGGTGTGATTCAAGCCGCAGCCTCCTGGAAGCTGACAGGTCTCTTGGGACAGGGAGCCCTGAAGGCAGAGCTGCTGGAGGAGGGAATTCCAGGCTTGGAGCCACTGCACCCTGCACCCTCCCTGAAGCAAACCCCACGTCCACCCTCAGTGCTTTCCTGCCTGAAACTGCAGTGGAAGAATCTGACCTTCCCAGCTTCTGCAGTCCTGGGCAGCATGAGGTCTGGGCTATACGAGGCAAGGGGCCGAGAATTGCCCACCATCTCTATGTGCCCGGCTCTTAGCACAGGTTGTTGTATCTCATTGTCAAGATGGCCCTGGAACATAGGAAGCATCACACCCACTTTCCAGATGAGACAATTGGGTGTGTTAAGTACCAGAGTCTAGACTCGGCCCCAGGTTGCACAACACCAAGCCTTTCTTCTATAAGCATTCCGTCCGGCCAGGTAGCATTTGAATGCTGTATTGGGAACCTCCTGTGACTGTCACCCAACTAGGAGAAAGGAACCATGCCTTTCTCTTCTTCTGTCTCCTTTGTCTTACCTACCCTAGACCCAGGTACCAAGCTGATGGGCAGAGCTATCTTCTCTTATCTAGTTGATGTGACTGGGCCTGCTGACCTTGACCTCATTGGTTAAAAGAGCAAAGCCCATAGGGCCGGCGCCGAGGCTCACTAGGCTAATCCTCCGCCTTGCGGCACCGGCACACCGGGTTCTAGTCCCCGTCGGGGCACCGATCCTGTCCCGTTTGCCCCTCTTCCAGGCCAGCTCTCTGCTATGGCCCGGGAAGGCAGTGGAGGATGGCCCAAGTGCTTGGGCCCTGCACCCCATGGGAGACCAGGAGAAGCACCTGGCTCCTGGCTTCGGATCAGCGGGGTGCGCCGGCCGCGGCGGCCATTGGAGGGTGAACCAATGGCAAAAAGGAAGACCTTTCTCTCTGTCTCTCTCTCACTGTCCACTCTGCCTGTCAAAAAAAAAAAAAAATTAAAAAAAAAAGAGCAAAGCCCAGAGGAAACTGGGTGAACCCCAAAGAAAGCTTTACTTGATGCGTGAGCTTAACTACATCTCCGAAAAAGACAGCAAAGGCCAGCAAGCAACAGCAGTCCCTGTGCACCCCTGTTCATGATGGTACCGCTCACAATAGCCAAGTTATAGAAACAGCACCAAGGCCCATCCGTTGATGAAGACAGAAACAAAATAAAAGGACTATTAGCCTTAAAAGGAAGGAAATTCTGAACACTGCGACCACATGGATGCAACGTGAACACACAATAACGGAAAGAATCCAGACACAAGAAGGACTAACCTTGAATGATTTCATTTGTACGATGCTTCTGCGCCTGTGAATTTGAGGGTGCCTCTCCATATCTATGAGTTTGAAAGCAGTCAAACCCATAGACACAGAAAGTAGAATGGTAGCCTGGGACCGGGGTGGGGGAGGGAAGAAAGAGAATGGAGAGAGACTATTTCACGGGTAGAGTTTCAGCTTGGAAAGATGAAAAGTTCTGGAAATGAATAGCGGTGAATGATGCGAACATACCGACTGCCACTTGGTCACCACAATTTCTACAAAACAAGACGGGGAGAGAAGCAAGTCAAGACGGAAGGAAGGACAAGGGCAGCAGCTGGGAAACGGAGTTCGGAGTAGGGAAGGTGGACAGGGAGAACCCCAAGGGGCAGGACAACCTCTGATCACCAGAGCCTACGATTCCTCCCGTGGAGAGGCGGATCTCAGCAAATTTCTGTGAGCGAACTCATCTCTGGGAATGTGCAGGATGTGGGCGATAATGGCCCACCTCCCATACACCCGAGGTGAGAGCTACTGGCCTCGCCGCAGGTAGCCGCGAGCAGTGACCACAACGAATGCTTTCCCCAACTTAGGGCTCAGGAGAGGAGAACACTGCGGGGGTTATTGGTGGTTTCCAATGCGCTTCCCCCGCCAAAAAATAGCCTTAAAAAAGAACAAAACCCACAGGAAAAGTGTGCAAAATGAAATTCAGTGTTAATGAAGCTCACGGCACCCAAGAACACATTGTTAATGTGTCACCGTGGCAGCTCTCGGGACAAAACGGCTTCGGTCCCCTCCAGAGACTGTAGTGGAAATCCTGACTGTTGGCCTCACTGTCAGGTGTAGGGAGTGAAGACACTGCTCTTCCTGACCAGAGGTTCAAGGGCCGCCGCGTGTCCCCTGACCTCACTCATTTTCCGACAGCTTAGCGCTATGCTTCCTTGTGATGTCCTCTGGCACCTGGCCTGTGGAGGGTGTCTGATTCCAGGGCTGTGCAGGCTCTCGTGAGCAGCAAGGGTGCTGCCACAGTGCAGTGAAACAGCAAAGAGTCCTGTGTAGGCTCTTCCGAGGACATCTCAGACCACGTGGAATGGACACCTGGCCTGGCGTCCACCCGAGTGGGTGTGGAGGGCATCACCTGCAGAGGTAACCATTCACCGTGGTGTCAGCACATGGGCTTTCTTTTGATATTCAATTCACCCTCTGTGAGGACATCAAAAAGCCTAAGTTCATTTTTTAATTCCATCAAGATTGAGAAGAATGCCTTAGGCTGCTCTCAGCTCTTCCAAATGGCCAAGCAATGGATTTTTGAGGATGACCAGGTCAATAATTTTATCTGCAGTGAAACAGCACGAGTCCCCTTTGTCCCCACGTACATAAAAGGTCTACAGATGTGGGCCGGCGCCGTGGCTCACTTGGTTAATCCTCCACCTGCAGCGCCGGCATCCCATATGGGCACCGGATTCTGTCCCAGTTTCTCCTCTTCCAGTCCATCTCTCTGCTGTGGCCCGGGAAGGCAGAGGAGGATGGCCCAAGTGCTTGGGCCCTGCAAGTGCATGGGAGACCAGGAAGAAGCACCTGGCTCCTGGCTTTGGATCGGCGCAGCGCCGGCCATAGTAGCCAATTGGGGAGTGAACCAACGGAAGGAAGACCTTTCTCTCTGTCTCTCTCTCACTGTCTAACTCTGACTGTATATAAAAAAAAAAAGGTCTACCCATGCAAAGCCCAGTGTTTGGACTTTGAACATCACTGAGTCAGGGTCCCACTTGCTACTCAAAATAGGACTGAGGATACACAAGGCTCCTTCACAAAGTACACGGCAATGGAGTTAAAAGATGTTTCTTTGGTCGCAAAAGAAACTGAAATCCATGCATTCTAGAGGTCTTTAAAGAGTTGATGAAAATGCGTATTTTGGAAAAAAGCTATATATATCTATATATATATAAAATCCAAGGTCGCCTAGCTACTTATTAGAAAGCTTCTATCCAGTTTGTTCTGGGTATTTTGCATATCACTTCATGTGAAGGATGCTAACTTGCTTCTACCAGAAGTTCAGCGTGATTTCTCTTTACAGGGGTCCTAGGGAGCTGGGGATGGATATATTATTTAAATCTCGCCTCTAGAAGATATTTCCTAAAGGAGAGGAAGAAAAAAGAATGTTTCTGTAAGGCCTACATGGCAAGCTCTTACGCTGTGAGACCACACAGCTAGTAAGTGGGTACACCAGGACTCAAGCCCCAGCAGTTTGAGTTCCACTAATTTCCCTCCCACCACCAGGAAGGAAAGCATCTTCATTGCTACCCCCTGACCACCACTACGCCCCTTCATTTTGCTTCTCTTCCTCCATTCTCTCAGCCCTTCCTGGGACCATCAATACTTAATGCTTTATGCTGTCACATTTGTAGCTGTGAAGGATCCAATCGTGTGGTTGATCTATAATGTAAGGTTAATGCCTAATTAGCTCATTTAACATTTCTTTCATGGATAATTCATGATAGGTCATTAACAAGAGCCAGGGCAAACGGAGGGGCATGTTCATTGCCATAAATCAGAGGCCTAAAAACATCATAGGAACAGGAAAATGCATGTATTATTCAGGTCAGACAAAGAGCCAGGTCTGCAGAAGGCTCCTCGATGCTCTTCTGACCCTGAGGTCAAGGGACCAAGTGCAAAGCTGGAGAGATATTTGCTACTAGCAGAAACGGACCGCCCAGGGCCTGGTGGGGACACATCTCCTGGCCAACATATGGACACATGTCTCAGAGTTAAACTTATGACTCCCCAGATGGAATGGGCCCCTTCAACCATCAAATAGTACATGCTACCACACCAATAAACACATAGTTACCATTTGTACAGCACCTAGTATGTGCTAAGGTGTGTGTGTGTGTGTCCCATGTGTCAGATGGCCACTGCCATGTGCCAAACTGCATCTATTATTCCAATAAATATTTACTAAGCATGCACACTGTATGATGCACTGTTGGAGGTACTGGAAACAGGCAGTAAACAAGACACAGTCCCTACCATATGGCACTGAACTGGAAGATAAGAGACAAGCAGTAAACAGGTGAATAAATATAGACAAGGGTAGTTCAAAAACGTGGTAGAAAATGGGATGACGAATATCATGGTAGAGCTGGTTAAGCCTCCATCTGCGATGCCGGCATCCCATATGAGCGCCATTTTGAGTCCTCACTGCTCTACTTCCAATCCAGCTCCCTGCTAATGTGCCTGGGAAAGCAGTGGAGAATGGCCCAAATGCTTGGGCCCCCACATCCATGAGGGAGACCCAGATGAAGCTTCTGGCTTCAGTCTGGCCATTGTGGCCATTTGAGGAATGAAATAGAGGATGAAATATTTCTTTCTCTGTCTCTCCCTTTCTCTCTGTAACTCTACCTTTCAAAGAAATAAAATAAATCTCTTTTTTTTTCAAAAAAGAAAAGTATGAATTTTTTTGGTACACAAATATTTTGGTGCAAAACATTTTTTCATAATGTGGACAATTCATATTATGAAAAAACTATGCATGGATTTCAAAAGTGTGTACCCCCCCCAAATAAACAAAGTACTCTCACATATAAGATGTTTTTAAATGGTACCGAATGTTGTAATGGAAATGGAACAGAGGTGCTGCCTGCTGGGCGGCAATGGACAATTTCTTTTTTTTAATTTTTTTTTTTAACAGGCAGAGTGGACAATGAGAGAGAGAGATAGAGAGAGAGAGGTCTTCCTTTTTGCCGTTGGTTCACCCCCCAATGGCCGCTGCGGCCGGCGCACCGCGCTGATCCGATGGCAGGAGCCAGGTGCTTCTCCTGGTCTCCCATGGGGTGCAGGGCCCAAGGACTTGGGCCATCCTCCACTGCACTCCCGGGCCACAGCAGAGAGCTGGCCTGGAAGAGGGGCAACCGGGACAGAATCCAGCGCCCCGACCAGGACTAGAACCTGGTGTGCCGGCGCAGCTAGTTAGAGGATTAGCCTAGTGAGCCGCAGCGCCGGCTGGCAATGGACAATTTCTGATGGGGCCTTTGGCTTAGTCCACTGTGTGCCGCTGTAGCACCGGGGCCGAGTGCTCAAGGAAGAAAAAGAGGCTGAGTCAGCGCACAGCTTGGCTGACTCAAGTCTAAGATCGGGTGCTTCCATCCGCTCAGCCTCTGCTGAGCACCACAGCAGAGTGGTGCCAAGTCAGCCAAGAGGAGACCAAGCCCAGGAGGTGCCAACCTGCTCTTGTGAGAACTCACTTACCCTATAAGATCAGCATGCATCCCTCCCAAGAGCGCGGGACACAGGACCTAGTTTCACTCCCCTAAGCTCTACCTATAAAAGTTTTGTCCCCTCCCAGTCCCAGCACACTGGGCACCAAGCTTCCAGCACATGAACCTTTCGGAGAGACACTCAAACCAAATTCACACCGTAGCAGTGGTCATCCTCTCGGAGGAGGATGACATTTGTCCTGCGTGTGCAAAACTAGGAGCAACATATTACAGCCAAAGGAAGAGCAGGAGCCGAGGTCCTGCCTAAAGAAATACAAAAAAGGCCGGTATGGCTGGAACCCAGTAGGTGAGAGGAAGGTGGAGGCTGGGAGAGCAGCAGATCCTGGAGGGGAGGCATCCTTATGAAGGAGAAGGAACCACGGAGATGAAGTACGCCCTAAGGTTAGAACACTGCTCATGAGCGGGGAGTCAGAACTGGGCCCCTCTGAATTCAAAGTCCTCACTCTGCACCGGCCCATTCCACCTCCTGGGCTAAATGCCAAGCTGGGTTTTTTCAAGTCGGCCAACAGAATCCCAAGCAGCAGAGGGTCTACTGCCCCCGTTTCTCACGGGACCTCCTGAGAAACAACGCTGGGCGTGCTAGCTCAGGCCAAGCTAAGCACGCCTTTGGCTACCTTCACTCCATTTGCTCCTCTGGGAGCCAACATCGAGGCTGGCAAGGTGGCCTGCAGCAGCACACCCTGCCACCTGCCAGACTTCGGTCCTCCCCATCGGCTCCCTGTTTCCAGGCGACCCCATTCTTCTCCATAGCTTGGGGCTTTCTTGGGGAGGGAATACCTGCATCCTAACTATAGTCCAGGACTCTCCAGGACCTTTGGTTAGGGTTAGGGTTAGGGTTAGGGTTAGGGTTAGGGTTAGGGTTAGGGCTAGGGCTAGGGTTACAGTTAGGGTTCTTATGACTAGAAGAGAAAAACAAGATTGACAGATACCCACCAACAAAGCCCACCCACATCCAGTAGCCCCACTTCGAGAAGCCAGTTGTCTTCCTGGCTGGTCAAACCCAAGCAAGGCTCTGGTTAAATCACTCATGTGCACCAGAAATCTTAATGAGGAATGAGGCACCGTCTAGCGTCAGAGACTGGGCTAGGCAGTGAGGGTAGCGAAGGTAAGAAACTGAAGTCTCTGACTGGTAGACTTGTATGTTTGTAGGAGATCAAAGCTGAACTGATCAAATGCACAGTGTGTGAGGTGGTCATGAATGCAATGGGTGAAAAGGAAGCCGAGCCCATGGCACAGGATTACTGGGAAAAGGAGAAGGTGATGGGGGTGGGGTGCTCTTTGATGAGATGCTTCTGGGGACCTTGAGAAGGAGGGTGTGAACCCCACACATCTTGGAGGGAATAGCCACAGTGAACTTGAGCCCTACTGAAACTTTGGGAGACCAGAAGGCCTGGAACAGAGTGAGCATAGAGAGCAAGGAAGTAAGGTTAGGGTTGGATGCTGAAGAGCATGGGCAGTCGTTGTAAAGGCTCCGGGGAGAGCCGCTGGGAGGGCGCCTGAGAGGTGACTGTTCTCCAAGTGTGCTTCTGGCTGCTGTGGCAAGCACAGACTACAGGGCAGAGGCTGGGAGAGGCAGAGAGCAGGTGCTGTTGCAATGGCTCAGAAAAGGGGCAATAGTGTCTCAGACTCGGGGGTGGGGGAGCAAGGGAGAGGTGATACCTAAATGAGCCAGACAAGTAATCAAAAAAAAAAAAAAATAGTTTCAGAGTGAGGGGCCAGCGTGTGGCATAGCAGGTAAAGCCGCCACCTGAAAACTGGCTGCCCATACGGGTGCTAGTTCGAGTCCCAGCTGCTCCTCTTCTGATCCAACGACCTGCAGGTAGCCTTGGAAAAGCAGCAGAGGATGGCTCAAGTGTTTGGACCCCTGCCACCCACATGGGAGACCCAGATGAAGCTCCTGAACCTGGCTCCGGCCAGGCCCAGTGCTGGCCATTGCAGCCGTCTGAGAGTGAACCAGCAGATGGAAGATCTCTCTCCTCCTCTCTCTCTGTAACTCTTTCAAAATAAAAATAAATAAATCTTTTTTTTTAATTTTCATGGTGAGTCGCTTACCTAAAATGGGGAGCGGAACTACAAAGAGAGGTATAATATGCTAACAGAAGGTAGGACAAGAAACTGGTTGTCTATTTCCCTTTTATAATAGGCAGAGACGCCCTCTTGGGAGCAGCATGCATGCTGCCCCGTGACGGATGGGCTGGACTTAGTTAAAGGAAGGTGAGGAGAAGGGCGTCTCAAACACAGGAAAAGCATGCACAAAGGCCCTGGGGCAGCGAGACGATGGCAAAGATGGCCGCTTGAGTGTCCGTTACAGCGTTCTCCTGTCTGCAGGGTACTGCCCTGGTTGCCTTCAAAATGATGAATGACGCCGGTGCTTTACAGAAAGAGGTCCACTCTGGCTCCACGCCGCGGCCGCTGCTGTCTCCCCCACTCCTCCGTAAGTGGGACCTTCCCACCTCGTAAAGGAATATCAAGACCAGGTCAGCCCGGCCGGACTGGAGCGACATGAATCACGAGGATGTGACTTTGACCTGTCCAGAGTTGAGTGACCCTCACAGGGCGGGGCCCGGGAAACCCTTCTTTGCCCCAAAGCCCTGCCCACACAGGCAGTGCTTCTGCTGTACTGGACTAGGCAGGTGTGTGGGAGATGGCAGGATGGCCCCTCAAAAGGGGAATCAAGATTAAGCACATAAGCTGGCCTTTTAAAAGCTTAGCGGGCCTTTCCAATTGGATCCCAAATGGACCACACTTGAGAAATTAAATAAACAGCATTTGTCAAGGGCTTTTGTGGGATCCCAGCTGTATTTATTTATAGGTTGGGCTGTTATTTATGGGCGCTCGTGCTCCGTATAAAAGCTTTGTCGGAGAGAAGTGGTAGGGAGGGGGCAGAGTGCTTAGTGCTTACTCGGACACTTAAGCGTTTGCTCCCAGAAGCTCAAACAATGGGCATTCGCTGTCTTTGTCCCCGAGAAGCTGGGCACTACCGGATATCAAGATGGACCCCTGGGTATCCCTCTCCAGAGGCCAAGGGCCCCTCGGAGACGGCAGAGGGCCAGTTTCCAGGGAAAGGGGGAGAATCTGCCACCACCACGTGGGTGACTCACTGTGGCTTCTGCCTCACAGCTGGGAAGGCCCAGCAGCCACACCTGGAGGAACACACCTGCAGCTCCTGGCCGGAAGCAGGTGTTCAGTAGACGAATACGTGAACAATGAGTGAATGCCTGCCTATATGCCATCCCCATTGTTAGAACGCTGGGAAAGGTGAGAAACTTCAAGATGCCACATGGAATATCCTGGCACAATAAACTTAGCAATTCCTATCTAGGGCCTTAAAAGTGTCCATAGCTTGGGATCAGAAGTTCTTTTTTTAAAAAGATTTATTTATTTGAAAGAGTTATAGAGAGAGAGAAGGAGAGGCAGAGAGAGAGAGGTCTTCCGTCTGCTGGTTCACTCCCCAATTGGCCACAACAGCCAGAGCTGCGCCAATCCAAAGCCAAGAGCCAGGAGCTTCTTCCAGGTCTCCCATGCAGGTGCAGGGGCCCAAGGACTTGGGCCATCTTCTACTGCTTTCCCAGGCCATATCAGAGAGCTGGATTGGAAGTAGAACAGCTGGGACTTAAACCGGCACCCACATGGGATGCCGGCACTCCAGGCGGCGGCTTTACCCACTATACCACAGCACTGGCCCCAAAGGGATCAGCAGTTCTAAGAATTCATCCAAGAGAGAAATATAAGCACAGAGGAAAGAAGAGGGGAGTATGAGGAGGGAGAGGAGAGGGGAGTATGAGGAGGGAGAGGGGAGGGGAGGGGAGGGGAGAGGAGGGGAGAGGAGAGGAGAGGAGAAAAAAAAACTAAATGCAAAAAAAAAGTTCAAGGCAGATGCTTAGCCCAGAGGTTAAGACACTGGGCTAAATCTCACATCAGAGTACCTGGGTTTGATACTTGGTTCTGGCTCCTGACATCAGCTTCCTGTCAATGGAGACCCTGGGAGGCAGCTATGTTATCGCAGTTAATTGGGTTCCTGCCACCCATGTGAGAGACCTGGCTCCTGACTTGGGCCCAGTCCAGCCCCTGCCATTGCAAACATTTTGAGAGTGAACCAGAAATGCAAACTCACTCTCACTCTGTCTCTCTGCCTCTAGACAGACATGAATTGCCTCATTCTTTGTAACAGGGAAGTATTAGAAACACAAGGAATATCAACATTAAAGAGATGGTTAACTTTGGTGCATCTCTAGTTTGATGAGTTATTAAAATTTTGTTCATAAAATCCATACAATATTTTTAAAGATTTATTTATTTATTTGAAAGAGTTATACAGAGAAGAGAGAGAGAGAGAGAGAGAGAGAGAGAGCGGTCTTCCATTTGCTGGTTCACTCCCCAATTGGCCGCAATGGCTAGAGCTGTGCTGATCCAAAGCCAGGAGCCAGAAGCTTCTTTCAGGTCTCCCACACGGGTGCAGGGGCCCAAGGACTTGGGTCATCTTCTACTGCTTTCCCAGGCCATAGCAGAGAGCTGGATCAGAAGTGGAGCAGCTGGGTCTCGAAAAAGTAGATGCCAGCACTGCAGGCAGCAGCTTTACCTGCTAAGCTACAGTGCTGGCCCCCATACAATAATATTTTAAAATACTACTGGAAGAGGGGCTGGTGCCGTGGCTCACTTGGTTAATCCTCCGCCTGCAGCGCCGGCATCCCAAATGGGCACTGGGTTCTAGTACCGGTTGCTCCTCTTCCAGTCCAACTCTCTGCTGTGGCCTGGGAGGGCAGTGGAGGATGGCCCAAGTGCTTGGGCCCTGTACCTGCATGGGAGACCAGGAAGAAAGACCTGGCTCCTGGCTTCGGATCAGCACAGCGCCGGCTGTGGCGGCCATTTGGGGAGTGAACCAACGGAGGGAAGACCTTTCTCTCTCTCTCTCTCTCACTGTCTGTAACTCTGTCAAAAAAAATACTACTGGAAGATACATACACTATTACATTTGCAGTACTATTAAAATTGTGTATTTTTAAAATAACTATTATAAAATGTCTCCTGCAAACAGGATTAGTTTGACTTTCTCTTTTCCAATTTGTATCCCTTTGATTACTTTTTCTGCCCTAACAGCTCTGGCTAACACTTCCAGAACTATTTTGAATAGTAATGGTGAGAGTGGGCATCCTTGTCTCATTCCAGATCTTGCTGGATATACTTCCAGCTTTTCCCCACTCACTATGATGCCGGCTGTGGGTTCGTCATATGTTGTGCTGGTTGTGTTGAGGTATGGCCCTTCTATACCCAACTTCTTTAAGATTTTTTTATCATGAAATGATGTTGCATTTTATCAAATGCTTTCTCTGCACCTACTGAGATAATCATAAGGCATTTATTCTTCAATTTTGTCAGTGAGATGTATCACATGTATTGATTTGCGTATGTTGAACCATCCCTGTATCCCCAGGGATAAATCTCACTGGGTCTGGGTAAACAGTCTTTTTCATGTGCTGTTGGATTCAATTAGCTAGTATTTTGTTGAGGATTTTTTTTTTAATTTGTCAGGTAGAGTTATAGATAGTGAGAGAGGGAGAGAGAGAGAAAGGTCTTCCCTCCATTGGTTCACATCCGAAGCCAGAAGCCAGGTGCTTCTTCCTGGTCTCCCATGCGGGTGCAGGGCCCAAGCACTTGGGCCATCCTCCACTGCCCTCCCAGGCCACAGCAGAGAGTTGGACTGGAAGAGGAGCAACCGGTACTAGAACCCAGTGCCCATATGGGATGCCGGAGCTGCAGGCAGAGGATTAACCAAGTGAGCCACGGTGCTGGCCTCTGTTGAGGATTTCTGCAACTATGTCATCAGGGATATTGGTCTATATTTTATTATATATATATATACATATATTATATATATATATTATTATATCCTTTTCTGGCTTTGGAACTAAGATAACTGAAGCAAAAACTCAAAAAGTTAGGCGTGGGTGTGTTTGAATAGAAAAATTGAGTCATTTAAAATTTTTCTTCTATATTTCTTTATCTCCAAACTTTCTCTAAAATCATTAATCAGTTTGAGAGTTAAAAATAATGGTCTATAAATTCATCATTTACTACATATATACTATTCTCTCACCCCAAGAAAAATCTCCTTTAGGCATCCGAGGAGAAATATCACTATTTTTTTTTTTAAGATTTATTTTATTTATTTGAAAGGCAGAGTTACAGAGAGAGAGGTAGACAGGGAGAGAGAGACCTCTTCCATCCACTGGCTCACTCCCCAAATGGCCATAACAGCCAGAGCTGGGCTGATCCGAAGCCAGGAGTCAGGAGTTTGTTCTGGGTCTCCTACGTGGGTGCAGGGGCCCAAGCAGTTGGGCCATCTTCTACTGCTTTCCCAGGCCATAGCAGAGAGCTGGATCGGAAGTGGAGCAGCTGGGACTTGAACAGGAGCCCATATGGGATGCTGGCACTGCAGGCTGGGGCATTAACCCGCTGCACCACAGCGCTGGCCCCAAGCCACTAAATTTTTAATAGTACTATTTTAAAAGTATTAACATGCTACATTATTTATAATTGTTTTATAATCACGGAAGCAAAAAAAAAAAAAAAAGTCTGCCAAAATTAAAATATAAGAATCACCAATTAATCCTTTTGGCACTGTCAACAAAAATATTTGCTCCTTTTCTCTGTAGGTCTCCATTTTCCTGGCCTTTGTGTTCCTCACCCTCCCAGGCTACACCGAATCCTCACAGCCCCACTCCCAGCCCGCCCATATTTCCCTTCCAGGAATCACAGGTTTCCATTGTTCTATTGCTTCTTGTCTTGTATCTGAGACCCAATGGCCTCTCTTCCTGGCCATCACTTGCCCTCAGCCTGGATCCCTCCTGTCTGAACCCAGGAAGGACGGCAGTGAGAGAGGACCACAGACTCAGAGTCATGGGGCCCTGTGTTCAAGTCCCAGCTCTGCCACTTCCCAGCTGCTTGAGCAAGTCACTTAATTCCTCTCTGCCTCAATTCCCACATCTGATCATGGCCCAACTATGGAAATGAGAAGACAGTAACAACAAAGAAAGGGCTGGGGAAGTAATGATTCACACATCCTGACCACTCAAGAGCATACAAAACACTGTCTTGAGTACTTTATACACCTGAAGTCATCTCTTTTTTTAAAAAAGATCTATTTATTTTATTTGAAAGTCAGAGTTGGAAAGAGAGGGATGGAGGGATGGAGGGAGGGAGAGAGAGAGGGAGAGAAAGTATAAACATCTGCTGGTTTACTCCCCAAATGGCCACAATGGCCAGGGCTGGTCCAAGCGGAAGCCAGGAGCCAGGAGCTTCTATGTGGGTGCAGGGCCCCAAGGACTTGTGCCATCTCCTGCTGCTTTCTTAAGCACATTAGCAGGAGATGGATCAGAAGTGGAGCAGCCAGGACTCCAACTGGCACCCACATGGGATGCCGGCTCTGCAGGCTGTGGCTTAACCCACTGCACCACAGAAGCCATCTAAACCTCACAGCAGTCCAGTGAGGTCAGTGCTTTTTCACCCACTTCACCCGTGAGAAGACAAACTCACCGGCAATCACAGCCATTGCGGGGACGTTTGTCTGCCTTGTACTTAGACCCGGGGGTCTGCTTTCGTCCTCACAGCACCTTGGCTCCTGGCCTTTTAGTATGCCTATCTCTAGCCATGAACACTGAGGTTCAAGAGGATGGAGGGTCTGAGAAGGGTCTCCCGGCTCTCAGGTGGACAAGGCGGGACCCATTTGGACAGCAACCTCCAGGTTACACAAGCACTCAGTGGACACTGGAGAACTGGTATCACCCAGGCAAAGGAAACAAAGCTTATGTTCCCCAGCTCAGGGGCCGGGAAACCCCAGCTCCTGAGATCCCCCTCTCCCACCCACCCACCCACCAAGCCAGGGGTCCAGTTACAGGGGAAAGCTTTGAAGTAGGACAAGCCGGAGGGACAGGGAGGTGGCCCACTCTGCAGTCATGGCTACTGTCTCACCAGATGCGGTCGATGCCCTCGTGCCCTTCCCACAAGACTGGGAGGTCATAAAAAGAAATCTCCAGGGAGGTAGATAAAAGCCAGGGCTCCCAATCTTGTCTGGGATGAGGCTCTGTCGTTGTTCAGAACAACACTATGTCATCCCTGCACCTCATGGCTTGGACAAGGAAAAGCACGTGGGGGGTGGGGGGCGGCCGTCTGGATCCTTTAAAACGGGTCCCACTTGGGATTTGCCTACTTGTAACACAACACAGAGGTTCTAACAGCAAGAACAGGACTGTAGCAAGCCCGGCTATTTGGGGAGAAAGGAGAGTGGGGAGCTGGAGACACATGTGTGAGTCATTTGGGTTTGAAATCAGCACGTTCTGCTGGGCAGAGGATGGGAGGAGGGGCTGGGCAGTTGGTTCCCATTAAGCTTGGTAGCCTGAGAACTCCCTGCATGGGGATGCGTGCTGGCCCCAGCCCCATCCTGGAGGCCTGGGAATGCCCCTCCTCCTCCAGCCACCAACACACCGACCCCAGCATCTCCACTGGGCCTCAGCAGAGAGAAGTAACCAGAAGGTCTCAGGATGCCAGGCCTCCTCTCCACCCCACTTCTCCAAGGCCCCTAATTAGGTATTTACATGACAGAACAATTATGTCCCCGAAAGAGTGGTTACAGGGTATTGGGTAATTAGTGACATTTTTAAAATACATTTTCGACCACACAAAACCATGTTTACACAATGTGAAGGAACTGGCTTCCAACCACAGAAGTGAAAAGAACTCAGCGAAGGCAGAACCCATCTGACCCTGCAGGCAGAAGGGCAGTCATGTCCCTTTGATGCTCAGGCTGTGGGTTTGGCCGATCTACTCAAGGGCAGATGGTCAGTTTTTCTGGAATCCAAGGTCCTACTATGTTCATGCATCGCCTTGGGTGTCGGGGACACAGGATGGATCCTAAATCAATCCCTTGACTTGAAGAGTGTACAATTCGCAATCGCACTGTGGCAGTGGGACATTTCTATCTTTACTCATGCACACGCTTAGTAATTCATTCAATAAACATTGAGGACCTACTATGTGCTCAACAAGGATTACAAAGTAAGGAAAACCCTAGTCTCCTCTTGAGGAAACCTACTTCTAAATTCCTTTGGGACTCTATTTTTTTATTTTTATGGATATGTATGTATGTATGTATGTAGACAACTTTTATTTAATAAATATAAATTTCGAAAGTACAACTTGGATTATAGCAGTTTCCCCCCCCCCATAACCACCCTCCCACCAGCAAACCATCCCATCTCCTACTCCCTCTCCCATCCCATTCTTCATTAAGATTCATTTTTAATTATCTTTATATACAGAAGATCAACTTAGTATATGCTAAGTAAAGATTTCAACAGTTTGCACCCATACAGACTCACCAAGTTTGAATACTAGTTTTACCGTTAATTTGAATAGTACAACACATTAAGGACAGAGCTCCTACATGGGGAGTAAGTGCACAGTGATTTCTGTTGTTGATTTAACAATTGACATTTTTATTTATGATGTCAATAGTCACCCGAGGCAATTATGTCATGAGTTGCCAAGGCTATGGAAGCCTCTTGAGTTCACAAACTCCGACCTTATTTAGACAAGGCCATAATCAAAGTGGAAGTTCTCTCCTCCCCTCAGAGAAAGGTACCTTCTTCTTTGATGGCCCATTCTTTCCACTGGGATTGCACTAACAGAGATCTTACATTAACGTCATTTTTTGTCACAGTGTCTTGGCTTTCCATGCCTGAGAAACTCTCTGGCTCTTAAGCCAGATCTGAATGCCTTAAGGGCTGATTCTCAGGCCAGGGTGCTGTTTAGGGCATTTGCCATTCTATGGGTCTGCTGTGTATCCCACTTCCCATATTGGATTGTTCTCTCCTTTTTAATTCTATCAATTATTATTAGCAGACACTGGTCTTATTTATGTGATCCCTTTGACAATCCTATCTTTATGATCAATTATGAACTTAAACTGATCACTTAAACTAGTAAGATGGCATTGGTACCTGCCAACTTAATGGGATTTGGAGTCCCATGGAACGTTTCTAGCTCTACCATTAGGGGTAAGTCTGAGTGAGCATGCACTAAACTGTACATCTCCTCCCTCTCTTATTCTGGGACTCTATTTGTAATTAGCACCTTCATGTAGCCACACCTACATCCCAGGCACCTCTCTTAGCCTAGAGAACTCAAAGTTAGATGCAATCTAGGTTTATCCTAAATTCACAGCCCTTGGGTGGCTTCTTAAATATTATTATCTTCAATTTATTCATGCATGCTTTCATTCACTTATTCACAAAGATGCTGAGTTCCTACTCTGTAAGAGAGAGAAGGCTAAGTACTGAGAATTCAGAAATAAACAGATCAGGCCTGGTCCCTGCCCTCAGCTCACAGAGAGACGCAGGGCCCAAGATGTCAGTAGACACCATGTGGTGAGCTCCATGCTGGAGCAGCCCCAGAGAAAGGAATGAAGAACTGCATGAGAGGCATCCTTGGCTGGGCTGAGTCCTAAAGGACGTCTCCTAAGTGGTCAGGTGAGGGAAGGAGCCAGCTGAGCCTTAGAGTAACAAAGAGAAAAAGTACAGGGAGATGGACAGAACTGGTTAGGGTGGCAAGAAATGAGCTGGAAAGGTGGGCAGAGGCCAGGTGGGAGTGGTGGGAAGAGGTGGCAGTGCCTGGATAACTTTTGTATCGCAAAGGAAATGGGGACACAGTCAGGTGTGGGGTCAAGAAACGGCACAGAAAGGAACCAAAGCCAATCCTGAGCTCTCCGAAAGGAATGAGGGTAGGGATGAGAGAAGTCACTGTTCACCTTCCAAACACAAGAGTGTCATGGAGAAGAGGTGGTCAAACGTTGACCAGAGGTTGAGTCATGAGATTCAACAAAGCTCCATGAAGGGGAAAGATGCACAATCATGAACAGAAGACGCCAGGATGGAGGCAGGCAAATGGGGACCTGCAGGGACATCTGGTTGAAATCCTTCTCTGTCATGAAACCAACCAGGGACCTTGAGCAACACCTTGCCTTAAGCCCTCCATTTCCTACTTGTAAAATGGAAAGTTGACCACCTACTACATAGAGCCATATGATGATACCAATAGTTACAACACCCTTTTGGTTTACCCAACACTATTCACTGTGATCACTAGCATTTTGAAACACTGCTCAGCCAGGCACCATTCTTGATTCTTTATATGTATTATTCATTTACCCCTTCTACAACTCCAAAGAGCTGGTGCTACCACATAGCCCCATTTTGCAGATGGAGAAAGCGAGACCCAGGGAGGGTAAATAGCTTGCCCAAGGACACAGAACTAGTGAGCAGCTTCAAGATGCACATCCTTGGTCCCTATGAAATAAGATCACATCGAGGAATTGGAAATCCTTGCTGACACGTGCAATGGCTCATCAAAGATTAGCAGAACTCAACACTTGGAGGAATGGAATAAAAATTACTGATACATGTAATGAGCAGATGACGACCACAGTGCCATCTGAATTACTACAAATCAAGCAGCTTAGAACAACCACATTACTAATCACGCAGATTCTCAGGTCGGTCGGGCACGGCTTAGTTGGGTCCTCAGCTCACAAACTCCCAGGCTACAGTCAGATTTTCAGCTGGGCTATGTTCCATTCTGGAGGTTCCAGGTCCTCTTCCAAGTTCACATGGTTGACAGATGTGGGTTTTAAGATTAGGGGACCAGGCAAAGAGTGCCTGCTGAACCAGACAAAGACAGTAACTCGCCAGGATACTTGTGGATCCAACCTCCTTCTGGGGTTTCTCTGGCCTCCCATATTTGGTTAGGAATATTTCAATTTCTTTTTTGGTATTTCTGTGGCTCACTGTACTTCTGAGATTCTCAGGGCAACAGTTTTCTCATCCACAAAGTAACGACCATGTCCTCATTTGCAGTGATGTAAAATACACATTTGTATTCCTGAGCGCTGACTGTGCGCCAGGCTTAGTTCTAAGGCTGAACTTCGGCTGGCCAGAAGCTGCCTGCAAACACATGAAAGATCCCAGTTGGTTCTGAGTGAGACCAACAGAGCACCCAGTGAATCCACAGACTCGTGATCTAAATAAATGGCCCCTGTTGTAACCACTAAGCTTTCGAGGTGTTTTGCTGTACTGCAATAGCCAACTGATATGGTCAGACAGCTACTCAACGGTGGACTTAGTATCCACTTCCACCCAACTCCATAGCTCTCTTGCTCTTCAATATTTTTTTTATTTATTTATTTTTTTTGACAGGCAGAGTGGATAATGAGAGAGAGAGAGACAGAGAGAAAGGTCTTCCTTTTTGCCGTTGGTTCACCCTCCAATGGCCTCTGCGGCCGGTGCGCTGCAGCTGGCGCACCGCGCTGATCCGATGGCAGGAGCCAGGTGCTTCTTCCTGGTCTCCCATGCGGGTGCAGGGCCCAAGGACTTGGGCCATCCTCCACTGCCTTCCCGGGCCACAGCAGAGAGCTGGCCTGGAAGAGGGGCAACCGGGACAGAATCCGGCGCCCCGACCGGGACTAGAACCCGGTGTGCCGGTGCTGCAAGGCGGAGGATTAGCCTGTTGAGCCACGGCGCCAGCCTCTTGCTCTTTAATATTTACCTTTCAGATCCTCACATAAGACTTAGCTCCCAGCGCCTTGCCCAGCATGTGCTGCACCATGTCAGCTTTCTCACTGACAGCTTTCTCGATCAAACAGTCACAGGCCTGTCTTCAGAGCAGACTCCAGTCTTTCACCAAGCTCCCATCAAACCCTTGGCCTGGAACACTTTACCCACTACTTCTCAGCCATTCAAACCCTTTGCATTCTTGAAGGAACAGTTCAAACTATCTCCTGCAGAAAAACATCTCAGAGCCCACCAGCCCCCTGCTATAGCATCTGTCTGTGGCTCTAGCATTCAATGCCTCCTATAGCTGCTTTTGACTGATACATACACTTTATCACCTCCTTTGATTGCACTCAGTTTTCCAGATCCATGGATTCTACATCTACAGATCCAACTAAACACAGACCAAAACTATTTAGGGGAAAATAATTTCAGAAAGTTCCAAAAGGCCAAACGTGAATTTGTCACACACCAAGCACTACGCTGAATCCATGCAAATGAAGTGACAGGCAGGCACACCTGACGGTAGCCTCCCACCTTGCACAGCGCCTCAGTCTCCTTCCAACACTCATTGTTTCAGTAACATTCACCTTGACTCTCATGTGTGTATTCCATGGGTCTCTACTACACTTGTACAGACGTCTTCCTTATAACTATTCCACAAACAATACAGTCTAACAACTATTTATGACATTGACATTGTGTGAGCTGTTATAAATAATCTAGAGATGCCCATGCAGAGGACCATCTACAAATACTCTACCATTTCCTATAAGGAATTTGAGCATGCACATATCTGGACATCCATGGGATGTCCTGGATCCAATCCTAAGTGTGGTGTGTACTGAAGGACAAGTGTATAGCTCTTAAGATCCTAAATAGAGCAGTCCATCAACTAGCTCATTCCATTAACAAGGTAGTTGTATATCCAGTATTGTTCTAGCCACTGGAAATAAACCTCTGGGCAAGATATGCAAGGTCCCCATCCTCTGTAAGGAGACCACATCAGGAACTAGTGGACATATCAGAAAGCTTCACAGAGTGAGCGGCAAAATCTCATCTCCTGAAAAGTTAATGTAAGACAAGGGAGAGGGAATAGGACGAAGAACATCTGCAAATAGGGGGTGTCTTGGAGGCCTCTCTCAAGCAGGGATCTTTAGCAAGCAAAGAGATTTGCCGTAGAACATTTTATGTCTAACAGTGTCCCAGGCAGAAGGAACAAGTGCAAAGACCCTGCACTGGAAACAGACCCAGCTCTTTGAGGAACAAAAAGAAGGTAACCATGACTGAACTCAGTGGGCCCCCGGAGAAGAGGTAGGAGAAGAAGTCAAAGACGCAGGCCAGGCTACTGTGGCCCAGTCATCGTGAGTTGAGTTGGGTCAGCAAGTCATTTGCCTTTGAGGGGTTCGTGAAATGGACCACATACAGCTGCGGGAGTGTGCTGGTCCTCTCTTGTGAGCATCACCAGCCCCTTCCCATCCTGTATCAATTAGGCCACTGATTCCATCACTCCTGACTTCAAAAGGGTAAAAAATGATGGAGCATTTACAAAGGACAATAAACCTAGTCCATAGCAGGCTGCAAACCCATAAACTTTTACCGGCCTCTCGACTGCCCAGCACGCATCACTTCCTGACTCGCCACCAAAGTACTGCCTTTATCCATAGCCAGCACAGTAAAAATAACTTTATAGAATCCCACACCACCTGGGAGGAAAAAGCTTGAACTTAATAGTTGCCTCAATGAATCAATCTCATTGGGGATGATCAAGGCTCTTCCTGGGGATGCCAGACTGTGGTCTCAAGTGGCTGCTCACCCATGCTCGGTGGCTCTCACTTTATCTTTACTTACCGTGTGGCCACTTCCAGCCTCTGCTCCCCCTGTGCGTCTTTGATAATCTGCAAGGGCCCCGCTGACATCTGTGCCTGGAAGGATTCCCTAAGAAGAGACGGAGTCACGGTCATCAGTGGCAAGCGTGTGGGGAGACGGCACTGTTTGTGCACCCCGGTGACTTGACAAACTGCTGCCACTCTGGTGGAAGACAGCTCGGCACTGTGGATCAGCAACCTCTGAAATAGCACAGCACCAACTATGGGATTCAGGAAACGACATGGCTGGACCACAAAGGTGGAAATCAGCAATTCTCAACAGGAAGTGATTTGTCCCCTACCCTGAGGGACATTGGGCAATGTCTAGAGACACCAAAGGGGATGCCACTGGCATGCAGTAAGCAGAGGGCAAGGGCCCTGCCCAGCATCCCACAATGCGCAGGACAGGCCCCATCACAAAGAGCTATTTAGCCCAAAAGGTCAAGGATACCAAGGTTGAGAAATCCTAGAATACATTAAGGATATTCACCCCGGTCGTGTTTCTAGAGACATAGAATAAAACATTTAAAATTGAACCAAATGAAAAATACCTTAATACAAATAAAAGGGAATGAGTTAAACAACTTGTATCAAATAAAAAGGGTTCAATGTAGACATGAATTGTGATGATATTTGTGCTGAGAGCCTGGGCCCTTGAGAGATGGCTGCCTGGATTCAGTTTCCCATCTCAACCACTTAGGACATGAGTGACTTTGGGCAAGCCTCTACCTTCCTGAGTGTCGACTTACGTATCTGTAAAATGGCTAAGAGTCATTGCTCCCTCCCAGGTTTGCGGGGGAACTCGAAATCCCATACGGGTTGGAGGAGGAGGGATGCTGGCTCACGGCAGCTTCAATTCCACCCTGGGCCCTACACGCCACCCTGGAAAATGACAGAAATGTGACCTTGCTTGAGAAGTGAGCCAGATGAACATGAGGACTTCAGACTCTGCTGTCGACATCTAAGAATAATTGGTGTGGCAAGAGCTCTAGCCAGGGCTTGGCTTCACATCTTGTGCTAAGTATCTCACAACAACCTCAGGAGACACATGGAGGCATCGTCCCTATTTTACAGGATTTGCCATAATGGGATTCATTGGCTTCTTTGTGAAATTGATCCATATCCCTATCAATAACATCATCGTTGGTGGCTGAATACTTTTTGGAAGAATCGTCCTGGAGATTGATTAACAAGTGAGGGTTTGAGAAGCTCATTGAGTAAAAATTTGCCTATATATTTTGTGTTTTTCCCAAGATTTTTTTATTTCTAAATTAAAACAACTTCAAAACAAAACAAAACAAAAAAAAAGGCTGACAGAGGGAGGTCACCTGCCGCAGCCCAACATCGGATGACATTCGTAAAAGGCTGATTTTACACAGGCTTAAATAAGAGCCACCTAGAGAAGTTCACCCAGTCTCCTTGGGATGGGGTGGCCTGCTTCTCCCAGTTTTAGTCCTAAAAGGCTCTTATCCTGGGAAATTCTTTAGTCCTTAGAAAACTGGGGTAGTGGCTTACACTCCTTTGGGTCAGGAATGGTGACAGTTTTTCTAGCTTCTGGTTCCCCAACCTAGTCCTAGTTGGGGGTGGGGGGTTAAGAGTGTGTGCGGCTTAGGGTTTTTTGTGTGGCTAAGCCCTGCACAGAGTTTAGAAACTCCTAACAGAGAGAAAATGAAGCAACAGAGAAAGAGGCAAGAGCTCAGATCAAAGTGTCAGAAAACCTGGCTTCTCCATAAGCTCTCTCCTTAAACCTGGGGTCCTTTCAGGCCCTTCCATCTATAACACAGGTTTGTGCTTGGCTGCCCAGGTGTGACTATCTGCTCCAACTTTCAGGCTGTGTGGCCTTGGGAAACTTGGTCACCTCTCTGAGCCTCAGTCTCCTTATCTGTAACACGGGGCTTTCGAGAACCCACTGCTCAGTACATGGAAACTGTTTATAATGCGGCTTTGGCATTCCGAAAGCGTTCTGTCAATATTGGTTAATATTCTATTAATGCTCATTTGTGAATGCATTTATTTCATTTGGTAAATATTAACTGAACACTGTATACTTGACACTAGAGACATAATGGTGAACAAAACCTTCATAGTTCCTGCCTCTCTCACATGAAAAAGCCCAGATTCAAAATCCAAATGAATTAACGACCAACTCCTTCCCTTCTGAAGTTGAGATTAAAGAGAGAGCGAGGCAAAGAAAGAGGGAGAGGCTGTTCTCTCTCAAATGCACAAGCCAAAACATACATCCCGCTCTGCACGGCCAGCCATAAATCCATCGCTGGGCAAGGCTCTTCCCAGCTGGCGTGGTGACCGTTTGCAAGATGCAATATTGCTCCACAACTGGCTGTAATTACCAGCCAGATAATTATCCAGCCAGCCCACTTCCCTCAAATACCTCTCCAGCTCAGCCGGCAGGGACAGCATAAGCAAAATTTAAAATAAAAACTACAACCTCGTCCTTTCTCCAATCCCGTGAGCCCCCAGTCTCCAAGCTAGGCCAACCTCAAGCAGTCCCTGCCAAAAGCACTCCCCGAGGATGAAACCGGGTTGTGGAGCCAATGGTGCCAATGCCCTTAAATTGTTTTATGTTTTTGTCTCTATGAATCAGAAGCTGTTAAGAGGAGGCCACCCAAGGAAGCCCAGCACAAAACGTATGTGGTCACAGATGGATGGGAAAGGTTTGGTGTTGCTCTTTTGTTGCTTTTTCCTTTTTTCCTACAAGAGTGAGTGTGAACTTTTTTTGTTTTTCTTTTTTCAATGGCTAATGCACTTGGAGCTGGTTTCTTGGAGCGCAGAGGGTGTAGGACACACACCCGTCTGGGTGTGGAGGAGGCGTCCCCCCGTAAACATCCTTGCAAGGCAGCTGTGCTTGGCCCTGGATCCCCTTCACATGCACATGGTCAAGGGCAACCTGTGGAAACAGGGATGTGTCGCTGCAAATCCTGGTGAGGGGAGGACCCCGTGCCAAGGTGGGGGCCGCACCCTGGGGAGACTCTGCCAGCCCCACAACCAGCGCCAGCCCCACGCAGCCAATGCTTTGCCACCACTCTAGGTCCTGGCTAAACCAGGGGCTTCTGGAGCAACTAACCAAGTGCAAATCCCATATGTTCCTCTTACCCCATGGATAAATTATTTAAATTCGTTGAGCCTCAATGTTCTCATCTGTGCAATGGGGAGAATAAGAGCACAATTTTGTGTAGCTGTTAAGGTTAAATAAGGTAATACTTAGCCTACTACTTAGCACCTGTAAATGCCCAATAAATGCTAGCTACCATTTTCTCTAAAGATTTATTTATTTATTTGACAGTCAAAGTTATACAGAGAGAGACAGAGGCAGAGAGAGGGAGAGAGGTCTTCCATCTGCTAGTTCACTCCCTAATTGGCCGCAACAACCGGAGCTGTGCCGATCCAAAGCCAGGAACCTGGAGCTTCTTCCGGGTCTCCCAGGTGGGTGCAGGGGCCATCTTGTACTGCTTTCCCAGGCCATAGCAGAGAGCTGGATCAGAAGTGGAGCAACCAGGACTCGAACCAGCACCCATATGGGATGCCGGCACTCCAGGCGGTGGCTTTACCCATTACGCCACAGTGCTGGCCCCAGTTAGCTACCATTAAAAGCCACTTATTTGTTTGTGCCTCAGTTTCCACAGTTTTCAAATGGGATCATTGGGGGTGGGGCGAGTTGTAAGGATTAATTTAATTATACTTCTTGTATCAAATACAACTGCTGAGTTCATATTTTATACCCAGAGCTATGCTGAACAATTTCTGGACATTATGTTATTACATCCTTATAACTTGGGAAGTTCAACATTATCTGAACAATGACTAACCTGAGGCTCAGAGAGACGAAGACATTAGTCTGAAACTTCTCTGGTGCCAGATCTGTCATATTGGAAAGTTCGTGTCTAAGAATGCATCTGGGAGGATAATGCGCCCTGATGGGGGTTTGTTTTTGCTTTTCTTTACTTCAGTACTCTCAGAGCAACCTGTGTTCAATTTGATTTCCCTGCCTCAGTATTGGAAAGGCCAAGACAGTACACTCAGTTTGTGATAAGAAAGAATAATTATGGGGGTTCTGTGTTACGGTGCAGTGAGTTAAAGCCCTGGCCTGCACCATCGGCATCCTATGAGGGCGCCAGTTTGAGTCCCAGTGGCTCCACTTCCAATTCAGCTCTCTGCTATTGCCAGGAAAGCAGTGGAAGATGGCCCAAGTCCTTGGGCCCGTGCACCCCACATGAGAGTCCTGGAAAAAATTCCTGCCGTAGGATCGCCCCATCTCTGGATGTTGCAGCCATCTGGGGAGCGAATCAGTGGATGGAAGACCACTCTCTCTACTTCTCTCTGTAACTCTGTCTTTCAAATAGATAAAATAAATATTTTTTTTAAAAAAGAAAGAATAATTATATACCACTGGTTACCCAATTAGAGTCCACTCCCTACGTCAGTCATGTGGAAATCTGATGTATCATGCTCCCAGGTTCTCATCAACTGGATTGCACCGATGAAATCAAGTTTCTGGGAACAGTGTGACCTCACACAAGGACTGTCCACCATTGCCATCACCGTGATCGCCGCTTTATCATCAACAATCCCACCATTATCAATAACCGACCTCCACCATCACCACCACCACTGCCATCATCTTTCCAGAACATCACTACTGCTCCAGAAAGACAGAGCTGAGCAAAATCTAAAGTTTGGAGACAAAGAGGAGTTTTCTAAGTAGGACATTCGGCGCATTCACCCAAGTCTTTACGAGACCCCCTATTTAACTGAGCTTGCGTTCCCCTCGGGTTTCTTCACATCTTCAGAATCCTAGTTTCAGCCAAACTTCATACAAGTTACAGACAAGAGATCACGGGTGCTGCTCAGAAAGAC
This sequence comes from Lepus europaeus, assembly GCF_033115175.1. Classification (NCBI taxonomy): domain Eukaryota; kingdom Metazoa; phylum Chordata; class Mammalia; order Lagomorpha; family Leporidae; genus Lepus; species Lepus europaeus. The sequence continues at coordinate 11,902,197 of NC_084849.1, forward strand.
GGCCACAGCAGGATGTCTACAGGAAGAATACAAGCCCTGGGGTCAGAGAGACGCGGGTTTGAATCCAGAACACTCACTCACCAGCTGAGCTCCCCTACGCAACAGCCTTGATCTCTGATCCTTACTTCCCTCATCTACAAATACGGATAGCATGCCTGCCTTGTAGGCATGTGTGAATAACACGCACACAAAATCACAGGAATACAGCCCAAGCCCACACCTAGTTTCTAAGAGCTATGACCCCAAGGTCACCACAGAGCCTTGTACACACTCCCACTAAACGCAGTCTGAAATGCAGCTCCCAGAGGTCATCTGGGAGAAAATCACACACTTGGGAATCTTAAAATGAAGATCTCATTTGCATTATAATAAAAATTACAATGTGATCAGCTGTCATCAGAGCCCAAGAAGGAGTTGTTGGGTGTGAAAATGGTCACACTGTGACAACAAGATCACAATGTGGCCGGCGCCATGGCTCAATAGGCTAATCTTTCGCCTGCGGCGCCAGCACCCTGGGTTCTAGTCCTGGTTGCTCCTCTTCCAGTCCAGCTCTCTGCTGTGGCTCGGGAGTGCAGTGGAAGACGGCCCAAGTGCTTGGGCCCTGCACCCGCATGGGAGACCAGGAGAAGCACCTGGTTCCTGGCTTCGGATTAGCGCGGCACACTGGCCACAGTGTCCATTGGGGGGTGAACCAATGGCAAAGGAAGACCTTTCTCTCTGTCTCTCTCTCTCTCTCACTGTCCACTCTGCCTGTCCAAAAAAAAAAAAAATCACAATGCAATCCATGTGAGTTGACAAAACCAGATGGGCAGGACTAAAAGGCTCTCTTCTGGAGCTAGCATTGTGGTGTAGCAGGTAAAACTATGGCCTGCAATGCCAGCATCCCTTATGGGCACCATTTCATGTCCCAGCTGCTCCACTTCTGATCCAACTCCCTGCTAATGGCCTAGGAAAAGCAGTGGAAGTGGCCCCACTGTTTGGGCTCCTGCCACCAACATGGGAGATGCAGATCAAGTTCCTGGCTCCTGGCTTCAGTCTGGACCAGCCTTGACTGTTGCAGCCATTTGGGGAGTGAACCAGTGGATAAAACATTCTCTCGTGTTCTCTCTCTCTCTCTTTCTCCCACTCCCTCCCTCTCTTTGTCTCTCTGTCTCTCCCTCTCTCTCTACAACTCTTTCAAATAAATAAATAAATAAATCCTTTATAAAAGCTTCCTTCCATCCTAGCTCCTATATCAGTTCTTTTTATAACCCTCTGGGTATTTTTTCTCTCTGTGTCAAAAAAGGAATACAGTACCTAAAATGTAATATATTGGAGTGAAATGGACATTCTGAGGTTTGATGATTGTTTACAGCCCTTGTCTCTTCTGTTGAGGAATTTTTTTTCTTCATACTATTTGTTGAACTTTTTACTTAGTGTAGGGTTAACCTTGTGATCATTAAATGAACTTATAATAGATCTTTGTAAAAATTAAGAGTAGGAACAGGAGAGTGAGGAGGAAGAGGGGTTGGAGCATGGAGGGAGGAAGGTAGGGTGAGAAGTATCGTTGTGTTCCTAAATCTGTATATATGACATACGTGAAACTTGTTTAACTTAAATAAAATTTCTAAAAAAGGAAGCTTATGACTTGATCAGGACAATAAACTACTCATTTTCCTAAAAAGTTCCCATAGAACTTGTTTATTTCCCTGTAATCAAGAAACTCAGCCTTGAGACCCAACAGGGGTAGAAGCACTGCTACAAAATGAGACAGAGCTCAAAGTTGCAGCCACTTCCTCTCCACCTCCAATGGCAAGATCCTCCTGTTGCTCTAACCGGGCTTCAATATACCTGGAAAAAGAGAGAGAGCGAGCTCCCATCCACCGGCTCATTCCCCAAATGCCTGCAAGGGCCACAGCTGGGCCAAACTGAAGCCAGAAGCTAGGAGTTCAATCCAGGTCTCCCACCTGGGTGGCAGAGGCCCGCAGGTGCTTGTGCCGTCACTCAGTGCCTCCCAAGGTCTGCATTGGCAGGGAGGCGGGGTCACAAGTGGAGCCAGAATCAGCATTCCAACCAGCATCCTAACTGCCAGGCCAAACGCCCACCCCTCTTCTTCCCACAGCACTTGTTCTAAAAAGATTCTTGCGCAGTGGGACAAAGCAATCTGAACCTACCAGCCTTTGCTATCCCTCTCTCACCAGCTGAAAGGACCCACGCTATTGCACAATTGCTCCTTTTGCTTCTCCAGGGTGGGTCTGTCTTCACATTGCAGGGCAGGTGTGGGCTTTTCTGATGCCCAACCAGAAGAATGAAGGAAAACACCACCAGGGTCACCAGAAAAAAGAATGGGGATGGGGAAGGACTGAACAGGTGAGAGGTCAAATCCATCTGCAGGGCAAAGAGCTGGAGTGTGTGTGTGTGTGTGTGTGTGAAGGGGGGTGGAGAACTGCAGTGCTAAAACCTGCAGGGGAGGGCGGAGAAGCCCAAGGGAGTTGGAGTATCAGCTATGTGGGGAGATGATTAAAGGGGAGAAGATGGGTTTCCAGGCCTTGGGAGTTGATGCTCATGAGCCAAGAGTGAGGGGGCTGGGCATAGGGTGCAGCTGTTCAGGTGCCACTTGAGACATCTGTAACCTGTTAGAGTGCCTGAGTTTGGGTCCCAGCTCTGCTTCCAATTCCAGCTTCCTGCTAATACACCCAAGCACAGGTCTCTAGCAACCACGCTGGAGACCCAGACTTGAGTTCCTGCTAGGCTGTTGGGGAATGAACCAGCAGATGTCTGACTCTCTGCCTCTCAAAAAAAAAAGAGTGGGAAGCACCTCTGTGGGAGGAAGCTGGGTCTCTTCCAAGGCGGTGTCATTTCAGCACTGGAACTTGTAGGCCACAATTTCAATGGAGTTTCACATTCATGAACTAATAGTTATTATAGATAGCAATTTTTAAAATATTACTTAACTCAGCCAAAGAAAGACTTGGCAGCCCTCTGTTCGTTTCCCCACGAGTTTTAGAATAGCTTCAATTGTGACATTCCAAAGTTTACGAAGCATTGCTTTGGCACGTGAAGCTCATTTTTCTCCAGGGGTCATTCCTTTTATTCTGCATATAATGGAACCTCTTCCTGGAGGAAAACGGGAGGATAAACCACCTTCTGAGTTTAATTAAAACAAACAATCTCTAATAATTTTTTAAAAGCTGATTATTGGCTTATGAAAGGCTAGGTGATCCCAGGATTGGGGGTAATGAAAATGGAAATTACCATTTAATGTTTGGGAGTAACTTCTGCAGGGCAGACACAGGTTAAGGTGCTTTGTGGGCACGAAAGGAGGTTACGAGTCTTCCATAAGAGAGAAGCTATGACCAATGAATACAAGTGGGGGAGGAAGAGGAATCATTCAAGGATCCCAAATCTTTGTCTTGAACTGCTAAGTTGACTGTGGGACATCTCTTAAGCTAAGGAAGGTTATAGGAAGAAAAAAATTAAGGAAGAGGGGGAAAATAATAATCATAAAGTCATTTCTAGAGCTGCAGAGTCCCCAGTGCCCGAGAGATACACAACCGCCGAGTCCAGGAAACTTCAAGCTCGAAGGATTTGAGGTTCAGAAGAAATGTGTAACAACTGATTGGCACTTGGACATCAACCCTGCCGACAGTCACAGACAAGACTTTTCTGTTGAGCCTCACCTGCCGTCTTGCTACTTTCATATCTTGTCCGAATTTGGAAGTCTTGCTGTCCTTCAAGGGTTCCCTTCTAATTTCTTGACATCTAACTATCAGGAAACAATCTTTAGAATAGAAATAACTAGATCCAATGTCTGCCAGGACCCCAGTTTCCCAAAGCAGCTTTACATTCTAGATTCCATTCCTCTAATAGGATTCTTCGGGTTACAGATGACAGAGAGCCCATCTGAACTTGCTTAAGCAGAAATAGAATGCATTAGCTGGTGTGTCTGTTCAGCTCCTCCAGGAAGAAGCCAAAACAGAATTAGACAGTGAAGAGCTTTCTATCGGGAGATGTCTGTGAAGGATTAGAAACAAAGAAGCAGGAGGAGGCAGAGAGCACCTTCAGGCTGTGACAGGGCTGTGGCACCTGGGAAAGGCGACAGAGAACGAAGGTTTGGTAGGAGGAGACCTGTGCTACAGTGCAGTGAGGCAAGGAAAAGAATGCCCACCAGAGGAGGCTCACTTTGGACATAAATGACCTTGCTACAGAAGCATCCTCCACGCTCAGCCATTGCTGGGCCGCAAGCACCCCAGACAGGGTGTGTGGCCTCAGAGTGAACCATGAGGCAGATCCAAAGCCTCAGCAGTGGGGACTTCCAATATGCCACTACTCACAGCTGTGACATGAACAGCGCATCTCCAGCGGTACAAGGTAACTGAGAAAAGCTTCAGGCACAACTGGACTCAAAGTTCAAGTTCAAGTTGGAGTATGTCATTGCATTTCCCTCTCTCTCTCTCGCTCTCTCTCTTTCACACACACACACACACACACATCTATCTATATCTATATTCTTTCTTCTACAACATCTTCATATTTCTTCTGGGATTCACTGATATGAAAAAGCCCCCAACACTACCACGTTTATATTATCCCCAGTGAAATTCATACGTTCTAAAAGAGAGATATAACTCCTTCCCAGCATCCATCCTGATCTTAGCATATGCCCACCACAACCCAGTCCACTGCAGCCAAGGAGATGGGGCGCTCTCAGTAGGCAGGTTGAGTAGGGGAGGAAGGAAAGGAACCCTTGGTTTAAGTCCCTCTGGAACGACATGGAGCAGAAAAGGGAAACCCAAAAGCCATAGTCAAAAAGTTCATGCAGGCCGGCGCCATGGCTTAACAGGCTAATCCTCCGCCTTGCGGCGCCGGCACACCGGGTTCTAGTCCCGGTCAGGGCATCGGATTCTATCCCGGTTGCTCCTCTTCCAGTCCAGCTCTCTGCTGTGGCCCGGGAAGGCAGTGGAGGATGGCCCAAGTGCTTGGGCCCTGCACCCGCATGGGAGACCAGGAGAAGCACCTGGCTCCTGGCTTCAGATCAGTGAGATGCGCCGTCTGCAGCGGCCATTGGAGGGTGAACCAACAGCAAAAAGGAAGACCTTTCTCTCTGTCTCTCTCTCTCTCTCACTATCCACTCTGCCTGTCAAAAAAAAAAAAAAAAAAAGTTCATGCACACAAGGGCCTTCAAAAAGTTCATGGAAAATATATACTATGAAAAAGCTATGTATGAGTGTCAACCATTTTGTGCGCTAAAATAAACTTATCTTTTAATTTCATTCTTCCATGAATTTCCTTTAGTGCTTCACGCATTTGTGTCTGATAGTACTAAACCTGAAAGACTGTATGCACTTCAGCTACCACTGGCTTCTTGCCCTTGAACACCGTTCAACCACGCCAGCAAGCCTGAAAAGGCCTTTGCTTCATAATCCAATAATCCCATGGAGCCCAAGAGGGGAAGGAAAGTGTTCCAAGTCCAACAGGCTATTTTTGGAGATGAAACATCATGCCACTATTTGCAGATGAAAAAGAGCATGGGGCAGAGTGGATCTTGGTGTTACCCTATACCTACAGTTAATTGCACCTGGGGGAGCTTCCACTGGACAAAGAGAGGTGTTCAACATTCTGGAACACAGAGTACCTTCACAATTGTCCTTGATTTATTGCATCTATAGGCCGTCTTCTAGTTCCAATCATTATCCGTTTGGGTCCACCCAGGCTTCTGTGCATGTAGATTCAAGGGCATGGCCACAGGCCTAGAGGGACAAAGGGGCTCTGGGAGTATCCTGTGAACCCCTCTTAACCTAGCCCTCTCTTCAGGCCATGGGGACATTCCGGGTTTCTTTAAGGTGCTTCATGTCAGGTACTGTTTCTCACTTCTTTCAGAAGGCCATCTGACTTGTTGGAGAACGTTTCGGAGCAGAGATCTCAAAACAGAGGGTAAATATACAGGAGATCTCTTCTTTGGAAGATCTTTGAGCTCCTCTTTGGGGACTGTGATATACAGGCATGCTGATAGCCAGGAGGTTGTGGACGCTGGCCTTCTCTGCAGTCAGATACAACAAAGCAAATCACAAAGAAAAAAGTGCCCCCTGAGCAGACACTGTTGGAGAAAACTCACTTAACTTTGGCAGGTAGGCAGTAAGAGCTGTGCCTAAGCTTCCCAGGGAGAGCCTGCACAGAGAGATACGGATAACGGACGGCTCAATCCAACTTCTCCTTAGCCATACTGGATACAATGAAGAGTTGGCATGGCCTTTGAGACAAAGTTGGGCCAAAGTAGCGTTTTTAAGCTCATGGATTAAAACACACAATTTAGAATAACTCCTACAACTATAGGGGGGTGATTACTACTTGTTGGACTGTATATCTCATTTAACCCAAGCATCAGGACTCACAGGAAGGTAGTGTCATAACCCCGTTTTCCAAAAGGAAACTGAGACTCTGAAAGTGAAAGCCAAATGACCCATCCACTCCACTCCTAGCTGTGTACCCAACAGAAGCCACTATATGTGTCATAAAAAGATAAGTACGAGAACATTCACAGTATGTTTTTTCATAATATCTAAACACTCAGAATTGTGCAAACACCTATAAAAAGGACAGATTAATATATTGTGATGTATCATGCAATAAAACTACTGTGTCAAAAGATAAATAAAAGATTTTTGCAAGTAACAACATAGATGAATCTCACAGATCCTACGTTGAGTGAAAGAAGACAGACATAAAAGAGTATATTCTGTATAGCTCTATTTATGTGAATTTCAAGGGCCGGAGAAAATGCCAATAGAAGGCAGATGTCGAGGTTGGTTACCTCTGGTGGGGTAGTTTGGAAAGTAGCATGAGCCAACATTATTATGGGGCGATTACTTGATCTGTGTGGAGTACACACACACACACACATGTGATCACTTAACAGTGCACTTTAGCATGTAACTTTTTGTGTGTTGCAAATACATAAATTTTCATGAAACAAAATGAAGGAATAAATGGAGGTCAGCAGTATGGAAAGGGGAGGGATGGAGAGAAAGCAGGAAGGAAGAAGGGAGGGGAGGAGGGGGACAAAAGAGGAGCAGAGACTTGCATAAGCTAGTGAATGGCACAAAGGGAATCTGACTTCAGAGCTGCATGGATTCAGAATATGCTGTAACTACTGGGCTATGCTGCCTCGTTACTGGGCTTATGTTGACACTGAATAAACCTTTGTTGATGGATGGGTGTCTGTTTATGGCAACATGGCCACATTAGCTCACCAGCATTCAAGATGTAGATCCTGGTAAATTCTCTATGACCTTTCCTGCCACCCCTTTCAAAAGCGCTCGTAGTTCTCGATGAAGAAGTTTCAGCTACGGTAAGGATATAATGAGCTCCTGCCTCAGGCTGAAGTTTCGTGGTGAATCTGGCCTCATGTTCTTAGGCCATCATCAAGGGAATGTGGACAAGAACAGAGACAGGTATTGATCCTTGCTCATTATTTAAATGCATATGGCGGCAGGCAGCTCTGCTCAATAAAACCCTCACAGAGACGCCTGAGGCCCGAGTGATGTCCCCAGCAATACCCAGGGGCTTATCAAGGTGCCTAAGACTCAGTTTCCCCACCTGACACAAATGAGAGTGGCAATAGGCCTATCCTACTGACATCTTGTTGGGGATATTTTGATTGCACTCATGTGCACTAGGCATTTGGATATTTTTGCACGGGTGGAGTGGAGAAAGCATTCTGAAATTATTCTTCTACTAAATTTAATGTCAGAAATAGAGTATCTAAAATGTTAGGGATTTTCTACCACTTTGGGCTGCTAACAGAAGTAACACAGTGCTTAGGCATTCCAACTCTGGAGAGATTGAGATTCATTTGTACTCTCGTTCTGCTGTTTGCTGACACTGTGGACCCGAGGCACTCATTTCACCTCTTTGAACCTTAGTTCCTGTTTCTGCAATTGGAGAAATTGTACGCTCATACATACCTCTGAGGGCTGTGATATAGGCATTAGATATGTTCAAATGCTTATCACAGTTCCTGACACAGGCTAATCTTTCAGTAAGTATGCTCTTCTAGTATCAGTAACGATGCGGCGAATATTGACATGATAACTAGGACAACTAGTACTCTGGAGCCACTGTGCAGCTCGCTAGCTAGCCAGGTAAATGAAAGAATAATCTTTCAGATTTATATAACATTTAAGTAAAAACCAATCTAACACCTTACAATGATTTGTGGAAAAACTGCCTAATTTCTGCAGTTTCTCATTTTCCTACCTAGTCTAAATGAGTGGATGACCTACAAAGGCCCTTTTATTGCTAAAACTTGGGCTCTGTGGAGAGAGTGCTTGAGGACGCTTCATCTGTGCACCCAAATCTGGAGTAATGGGTTACAGGAAGGCGCCTAGAGTCTTAATTCTATGAGGACGCTACGGACTGGGAGAGAAAGTTAATGAAGAGGACTCCAAACATGAAGCCCAGGTCTTCAGGGTGGATATTCAAGTGTATTTAAAGTGTTTCTCAAACCTGTGTTGCTGTACATGTCCATTCTCAGGTATAACAGGACAAGGGGGTGCCAGGGGGCCACAAGCGGATCACCTAGCTCTATCCATCTGAGTCCCATATATCTGCATTTCCTGCCCCAATTGTAAACAAGACCCAACCTCCTCCTACAGGCCAAAGTTAATAATTTCTCTCAGTATGGTGACTCCTTCTTTTAATCTGGTTCTCACACACAGCACTTAACATTTATTGCCAGCCCTCAGATTCTCCTTATTGTTCTACAGAGCATGATTATAATTTAGCGATAACCAGCCAACTCCATGATCATTAAAAGCATTGCTCCCCACTCCAAATATTTCAAACTGCTGAATCACTGAACCTGCAGGGATGCTCTCCTCCATCAGGGCCACCACCAGTGAGATCTACAGCCCTTGGGCTACCACACTGCGTCACACATGACCAGTGACCTGCATCCCACTTGGGATGGGGTCTTCTTTGCCTGCTGGGCTGGGAACAGTCCAGTTCTAAATCCCCAAATTCTTACCATCTGCTTTCTTGGAGCACTTTGGTACCATCTGCATTAGTTTGGGTCCTCCAAAACACCAGGCATCAGACAGTTTTAGACCTTCAAGAGATTTACTAGGGGAAATGCCTGTAAAAGATGAAGGGGAGGAAGAGGAAGAAGCAGGGAGAACCTTCAGACCATGATCCAGTTTTATTACCCTTGGAAGGAGATAGAAAAGGAAGATTGGGTAGGAAGAGTTTCAGGCTAACAATGTTTTAGCCAAGCCAATGAGAAGTCTTTGAACTAAAGTATACTATTAGAGGAGCCCCACATCCTGCAGGAATGGACCTGAACCAGTACTCCTGAAGCACTCAATTACTGACTGAGAAGCACTGACACAGTGCAAACCTGATGGCGGGGCCAGAGAGGAGGCAGCAGGGGTTATCAGTCGAGTGGCCCACAGCATGTGTGGTACATGTTCATGGCCCTCAAACTGATAAATCCCAACTGAACGATGTTCCCTAGACATTAGGGATATAATGGACTTTAAGAGAGGCATGGTTTCTATTCTCAAAGTCTAATGAGAAATATACACATAAATGTAATAGATCAAAATGTACAGGGCCAGTGCTATGGCGTACTGGGCTAAGCCTCTGCCTGCAGTGCCAGGATCCCATATGGGCACTGGTTTGTGTCCTGGCCACTACTCTTCTGATCCAGCTCTCTGCTATGGCCTGGGAAAGCAGTAGAAGATGGCCCAAGTGCTTGGGCCCCTGCACCTGCATGGGAGACCTGGAAGAAGCTCCTGGCTCCTGGTTTCATATCGGCCCAGCTCTGGCCATTGTGATCATTTGGGAGAGTGAACCGGCATATGGAAGACCTTTCTCTCTGTCTTTTCCTCTCTCTGACTGTAACTCTACCTCTCAAAGAAACAAATAAAATCTTTTTTAAAAATGGGCATTATATGTAATAATAACATATCTTACTTTTAATGCATTAAGTATACATGAGTTTATCATGCTATGAGATGATATTCATATATCATACAAATATGTTAAAATATAATTGTGATCCAAAATAAATGTTCAATAGGAGTGAAGCACAATTTTATGGACACAATAAACAAAGTCATTTGACTTATGTCATGGGGTCAAGAGTTACTTCCTTAAAGGGGTGACCCTCAGTCTACGATTGGAACCATGCATAGGAGTTACCTAGGCAAATGGGAGAAGAACAGGAGAAAATGCAAGATAGATTATACGCAAAATTTCTGTTGTGAGAGGAGAATGGCACATTCAAGAAAAGAAAACCAGAGTGGCTGCAGTCCAGGGTGCAAGGGGAGATGTTAGGAGGCTAGGAGGCAATCCAGGGTACACAGTAAAAAATATCTACATTTTTATCCTACAAGTAATGGGATCCCAGTGCTAGGTCTCACGTGAGAGGTGATACACCAAGATTAGTCACAGCTGTGATGATTGTGCACAGACAGAAGTGAGACTGGGGCAGAGCGGCCTTGAGAATCTAAGCAGGGGGCTGTTATAGTGGCCCAACAAGAAAGGATGACAATGTGGACTCAGATGGTAGAGATCCTCATATACAGTGCCCTTCACTATAGCTGGGATACCAGGCAGCAAATAAATTAAGAGGGTGGCAGGCCAGCGCCGTGGCTCAACAGGCTAATCCTCCGCCTGCGGCGCCGGCAGCCGGGGTTCTGGTCCCCGTCAGGGCGCCGAATTCTGTCCCAGCTGCTCCTCTTCCAGTCCAGCTCTCTGCTGTGGCCTGGGAAGGCAGTGGAGGATGACCCAGGTCCTTGGGCCCTGCACCTGCATGGAAGACCAGGAGAAGCACCTGGCTCCTGGCTTTGGATCAATGTGGTGCGCCGGCCGCAGCACACTGGCAGCAGCGGCCATTGGGGGGTGAACCAACGGCAAAGGAAGACCTTTCTCTCTGTCTCTCTCTCTCACTGTCCACTCTGCCTGTCAAAAAAAAAAAAAAAAAGAGGGTGGGGATTGGAGTTGATGACTTAGGTTTTCAGTGCCTTTGGGATACCTAATTAGGTATGTGCAGAAGATATCTGGTTTTATGCCCTAGAGCTCAAAGGAGATACCTGGGGGAAAGATTTAAAGCTGAGAACCATCTGTTGATAGAGAGTATTGAATCCCTGGGGAGGGATGATGTCCCCTAGGGAGAGAATGGAGGGCTGAGGTCTACTCATATTTAATGGCTGAGAAAGGGAGGCAGATTAGGCGAGGTGATAGAAAAGCAGTAGCCACACAGATAAGATAATGCAGAAGATTAATGGGAGACTTTCAAGTTAATTAAGTCAACTGGAGAAGTTGTGTCAAGAGGGGGACACATTTGATTGTGTCAAATGCTACTGAGAAATCCACATGACATTCAGCAATAAAAATATGTCTGGAGTGGCCAAGCATGATGGCTACTGCAGTACGCCCTTTGGACTGAGCAGCGTCACCGGGGCTCTCAGGAACTGTCTGGAGACAGGTGTGAGTGACAAGGTGGTGAGATAAGTCAGATGGGAGAAGGTTAAGAGTGGGAGTTAAGAAAATAACCGAGGGGCCGGCGCCACGGCTCACTTGGTTAATCCTCTGCCTGCAGTGCCAGCATCCCATATGGGCACCGGGTTCTAGTTCCGGTTGCTCCTCTTCCAGTCCAGCTCTCTGCTGTGGCCCAGGAAGGCAGTGGAGGATGGCCCAAGTGCTTGGGCCCCTGCACCCGCATGGGAGACAGGAGGAAGCACCTGGCTCCTGGCTTCGGATCAGCGTAGCTCCGGCCATACCAGCCATTTGGGGGGTGAACCAACGGAAGGAAGACCTTTCTCTCTCTCTCTCTCTCTCACTGTCTAACTCTGCCTGTCAAAAAAATAAAAAGAAAAGAACCAAAAAGTCGTCATTTAAAATGTTCCTATACCCTTGGTTGTATGGGTATGAAGAAGAATGCGTTATGCTTCTGTTACTCCATGCGAAGTTCTGAAAAATGAGAGGTAAAGAATCTCAATAGATTTCGTATCTAATGTAGAGGCTTGACCCTTACTTTCTGTTGAAGGCAAATACAGAGCAATGTGGAACTTTGAAGAGGTAAAACCCAAGTGCTCACTCACACACACACACACACACACACTCACAAAGCACACACACCCATTTTAAGAGGCATCTGTACAAATTCATCACTCTTCCTGGACATCAAATGGCTCTTTATAGGCCCCATTTTGATGACTGAAGTACACTGCAAATTACACAGGAACATAAGGATTAAATTTCCCTCGAAGCACCAGGACTTTGAGGAAGAATAAGGAAAAGAAAGAAATGCTTGGATGGCCACATTGTGGTTTTTCTTTCCTTCATGAGTCTAAAGCTTCGCGAACGCAGCCTCAGAGAGCCTGCCAAACCGACATGACATCAGCTGCCCAACCCACCATTCCCAGTCTTGAAGTTTCTTCCCCATGCCTACATCCTATGTAGACAGGCAGTGGGATGACGGCCCCATGTTTTCCAGTATTAACGGGTGGAAGAAGAGCCCCGCACACCAGCTGGCTCCTTAGTGGAAGGAACTCGGACGCAGCACCCTTTGTTTTGGTGGGAGACCCATGCAGTCGTGACAAATGGGGAGTCACCAAGGCTGGATAAGGGCAGTGCCATTCTGCACTCCTCTGGCACTTTCGCATTAAACCATGGCAGGAGACAGATGTTTTTTCTTTTTGGCCTAAAAACCACGTTTCCCTTCATAAGGGATGTGCCTGTCCCCTGGTGTTTGAGACCTGTGGTTCCCACGCTATGCATGCAAAATCAGACCTTGCCAATCAGAACACCTCATTCATGATTCATTCAGAGATGGGCACATGACAATTCCCAGCCAATCAGAGAAGTGAGACTTATCCTAGGCCTTCTATTGGAACTATTGGGGGCAGGAAGGGGAAGGAACCCCTTTATGGTTATACTTCAAGGTGGGAGGGCAGCATGTCATTGTGTAACTATTGGTTGCCCTCATGTTACCATGAAGGGAAAGTCTGCCTGTTGATGGTGCCCACATGGAGGAAAGCAGATCCAAGGGCGAAGTGAATGAAACTAAGCTCTGAAGTTGAGTCCCTGGATCCCAGGGATGTTTTTCTCAGGAATTTGAGAGGGAGCCTTGGCCCCTGGGCGAGGCCTCACGATTTCCGGAAAGCCTTCACTAAGGGTGGAGATGTAGAGCGGCCATCGTAAGTGCTATAGCCCATACCTGATCCAAGTAGCCCATCTCCATCCCATAGAGATATTGAATATGCTGAATATCACTCTGCTTTCACCTATCTGACCACATTTATACCACAAATCAAAGTGGGAGCATACCAAAGTTGATGCCCCATGCCTATTGTACATATGAGGGAGATAAAATTCAGAAGTGATTTTCCAAGGCAATAAATAATCAAAATTAGCTTTGAGGTTGTGATTTGGGTTCCAAGCTTCTTTTTTTTTCTTTTTTATATATTTTATTTATTTATTTGAGAAGTAGAGTTACAGACAGTGAGAGGGAGAGACAGAGAGAAAGGTCTTCCATCCGCTGGTTCACTCCCCAAATGGCTGCAATGGCCGGAGCTGTCCTGATCCGAAGCCAGGAGCCAGGAGCTTCCTCCGGGTCTCCCATGTGGGTGCAGGGGCCCAAGGACTTCAGCCATCTTCTACTGCTTTCTCAGGCCATAGCAGAGAGCTGGATTGGAAGAGGAGCAGCCAGGACTCGAACCAGCACCCATATGGGATGTGGGCTCCACAGTCGGAAGACTAACCTACTGTGCCACAACACCGGCCCCTCCAAGGCTCTTTTCATCTCACAGTGATTTTACACAGCATGTAAATCTATGCAAATTATGTTTTGCCCTTACTATTTAACAGAAACTGGGCTAAGGGATTTATACACATTCAACAGTTACAACAAACTTCCAGAAATAGGCTTTATTGGCCTCTTCATTGTGTGTCTAAGGAACACGACTCTTAGCAAGGTCGAAATCACTTTGCTTGGAAGTTGCAAAAACAGAATTTGAACCAATCTAAACAACTGTTTGGGCCCTGCCCTCAGGAACCCAGAATAGAGACAGGATATGCAAATCTATTCATCAGAGGCTGAAAAAATATTCTGGATATAATTATACTCAGGTATTACAAGCATGAGATCATGGAGAGGTCAGCTGAGGGTGCATTGTCAGGAAACGCTATCCGAGGATTTCAGATAACTCAGGAAACACTGCTTGTCGTCTCATGACATTGTGGCTAATCATAGAAGCTTGATGAGCTGCATTCAATCTTGAAGAATGAATGAGGCTTAGTTATACAGAGACGAGGGAATTCTAGGCAAAATAATCAATACTCAAAAGCATGTAACCATGAGGATAATCTAGAATGTTCGGGAAAGGAAGCCAGCTTGTCTAGGTCAGAATGGGAAGTCAGCTTTATTTTGCAAGCCAGGTCTCATCAGTTGGACGTGGTTGGCTGCAGCAGTGTTGAAGATGGTGAGACTGCGAAAAGTCCGGGAGGAGAGAGCTAGGACCAGCCATGGGAACCTGACAGCACAGTGCCATGGATCTGCCATCCTGAGACTCAAAGTCCAGGGGGCAATAAAGGACGGGTAAGCAAGGAGGCTGAAGAACTCGCTTGGTGCATATGACAGACTTGTATCCTGTGACTTGGAGTTTGAACTTGATTTAACAGACATGAGGTGACTGAGTTCCGAACAGAGGAGACTCCAAATAAAATTAGATCGAGAGTACGTGGAATAAGTAGACGGCAGCCATGTGAAATTTAATTACTCATCACTGACAGTGGCTTCTGAAGCGACCTCATGGAGTCGGTCATCGGGTAGCAAAGTGATAGTTTAAAGAGAAGAAACAAATTCCTGATGTATCTACTACTGAATAATAGCTCAAGTGGAGAACTAGCAAGCACCTGTTTACAGCACAGTGGCTGGAACGGTGGATAAAACCCCACACATCACTTGCATAGCCTGCACATCTCCGTGCTCACTAGCTCATCTCAAGTGTATTTGTGGCTATGGTGCTTCACAGAAAGAAAATGCGTCATCAGAGACAAAGGTCTGCCCCATTTCCTCCTAGGTGATCATCCTGTGACTTCGTCATCCTCTTCAGCCCCATAGTCACTCAGTTTTACAGATAAGCTTTGTCATTTTTGGCTGCTTGTCCTTATAAACACCCTGAGAAGTACTAATATACTCATTTTACAAATGAGTGAACGTAGAATGGTAATATAAACTGCCCAAGGTGGAGCTCGAGATACAAACTGAGAATTGTCCATTGCTAAGGCTGTGATCTTTAGCACTACTGTCATTTAGAACATAGCCCTCCATACATGGACTCTAGCAAATCATACTCCAACTGACATCACAGAATGCAAACCCCAGACTAGCTTATGTGAGTGCCCAGTGGCACTCGCTCATCACCCAGATGGCCCCACACAGAGCCACAAAAACCTGGCAATTCTTTCTTATGCTAACCATACGCCCTAAAAATAGCTACTGTCAAAACGAGGTTTGGGAGAAACCCACTCCCAGAGCATTAAGACAGGGCCCACAGTAAGACATCTGAACTAGTCAGAGCAACCCTGAAATTGGGATGGGAGAACCTCGTAGACTGACAGTGTGGCTGATCACTTCCCGCAATCCTCACAACCCCTCCTAGAAGCCCCAGGGTGTTGAGTTTTGTTTCCATTTTCCAAGACATCTGAAACTCCCGGTTTTTAAGTTCAGTCCTCTGCCCTTATATTTCCTGATTAGAGGATGACAAAAACAAAAAACCTCCACGTGCGTCTCATACCACTTTTAAATACATCTCTGAAATTTGGATGAGGACCAGAAACTCCCGTTCTGGTTGAAGAGCCCTTGTTTATTTAACTGATACATTATAAGTCAATTTTCTTGTACCTTGACCTCCTAAAATTCTCTGTGGTTTTCACAGATTTGCTTTTCATGTGTGCAGTGACACCAGCTTCCATTTTTATTACATATACAAGCTGTATATCTTCTATCAAGCCCATTTTTTTTTTTTTTTCAGAAAGAATCCCATGTTAGGATATGAAAGGAAAAAAGTAGAATCTTTCCTCAAAAGCTGAAGATGATTTCTTTTCTCCTTTGCCTTTATTCAGATCTGTACAATGAAGCTGTTGTAAAATGCCATAGAAGTGTGATTTCCTGAAATATCTGGTACTTGAAAAATAAGATCACAATGGCTCAGTTTCCAATGCCCTATTACTGTATCAGCTAAAATAGACTGGGTTTTGTTGCATTAACAAAAACTCCAGTTTTAGGGTCTTACAACAGCAAAGCTCTATTTCCCATTTGTACTCCATCTCTACTGCAACCAGACCGGGGGGTGGGGGAGGGTGGGGGTCCCACCTCCTACATCCTCACTCTGGTACCACAATGATGGAACAGCCAATGTCCAGAACTTTCTTGGCCATCATGGCACAGAAAATAACAATTGTGGTTCATTGTATGCTGGCTCTTAAGCCATGCCATCACCACGTGAAGTAGACTGGGAAAAACTTTCTTAACCCAGAGGAGAAAACTGGGACTCAGAGCAGGACACTTACATACCCAAGGTCACACAGTTAGCAGAGAGAAGATGTGGCTCGATACCGTCTAGATTGCCAAACCAATACTGTCCACACTACAATCTACCATGTTGAGATCCAGCACCCCAAACAAGTCAGTTTTCATCAGTGCTCCTGACAGTCCACATTGCTACAGAAGCACACAGATGGGGCACCCCAATACAATTTCTTATATTTCTTCCAAGAAGATCAGGAAGAGAAGGTTTTCACAATTTTTTAGTGGGAAAAATATCTGAGAACCAAAAACTATTAGAATCATTTTTAGCCTGAGTTCCCCCGTGGATTTGGAGGAATGACTCTACTCCATCTCATGTAGCCTTTGGCTCTGTTCTAGAACATTCCCTGTTTAAATCACCAACAGCTAACAACTTTATCCTTTCTGCCCTACACATGGCTTATATCCTTCTTCCCAAATTTCCTTTCAGTAAACATTCTATCTTTATTTAACTTAACTCTTATAAGCCTGGACTAATCAAAACATTTAGGTGAAGAAGGAACCCAACCTTCCTGGATAATGGTAAGTGACACGTACCATCACATGGCAGGGTTTAAATATTACTTTTATTTTCTTTCTTGTTTTTATTATATTTTTGGAGATAATATATTTTTAATTTACATTATAGACAAAGGTTTAACAGCTCTACTAAATAAAGAGTTCAGCCAAAAGAAGGAAAAAGACCACAGTCCTACAGGAAAACAGGCAAGGGCTCTAAACAGTTAATTACATGAAAAGGTGTTCAACTTCACTCATATATATTTCAAAACAGTCAAAAATCACTAATACTACAGCAGTATATCATTCCCATCAATTTAATAGACAAAGACAAAACACATCCTTTAGAAGAAGGAACCAAAATATCAAAAGAAGAAATGACTGCGTGTATCAGTTTTGCTGCAAATACAGCGTTTGGTCAAACTTATTTTAAAGATTTTAAATACTTGTCAAATGTTACTCTTTATTTATTTCTAAAGATTGATTAATTTATATGAAAGGCAGTGAGAGAGAGATAGAGAGAGACAGAGAAACCTATCTGCTAGCTTACTCCTCAAATGGCTACAATGGCCACGGTTGGGTCAGACCACAGCCAGGAGCTTCTTCCAGGTCTCCCATTTGGATGGCAGGAGCCCAAGCACTTGAGCCATCTTCTGCTGCTTTCCCAGGTACATTAACAGAGAGTTGGATCAGAAGTGGAACAGCCAGGTCACAAATCGGCGCCCATGTGGGATGCCAGCGCTGCAGGCAGTGACTTAACCCCCTGCACCACAGAGACAGCCACTACTTTTTTTTTTTTTAATTCAGTTCTCAACCTTCTAATTTTGAATTTTAATAATGTGTGTTACCACAGGATAAAAATAGAAATATGATGTCAGAATTCCACTTTACATAGGTGATGTCGTGGGAATTTGCTTGTTCTAAGGCATTCCCAACCAACAAAAATGCCTTCTGCCGGTCAGTGGTTGGACGGGGCGCGCCCCCTTCAGCAGGTGTTCTTCACCTGAGACCTTAACTCAAGAAGCACAGAAAGGAAATCCAATGTCTCCGTGAACTCGAATGGAAAAAAATTACAACCGCACTTTCATTCATCTCTGAACCCAAATTAGCATTTCTTCAGTAATGGCAGTCAGCAACACACCAGTGGTCCCCGAGAACGTGTCGCCAATGGAAATCGTAAATATTTTCATATTGCGAGTCAGTGGTCGGGAAGTTCTCAAAATAACATTCGTGCTCCTCACTATTTTGATGCTATGGGGTAGTCATTTGATGAATTAGAGTAGACCTAGTTATTTGATGAATGAATTAAAAAGCACACATTTTTCTATAACAGCTGTGGGTTTTTTTAATCTTAATACAGCATTTAAATATAATTGAGGTCCTTTGTAATTCGACGTGTTTTATATTATGTACTTAAGGAATTTTTTTCCAGACTACAAAAGGGGTTCATCACACATCAAAGGTTAGGAGCCCTGCCTTATAGTCAAGATTTTCCTATGCTCAGCCTCCCCAGTTCCAAAAAACCCCTGTGGCCTCACAGCTGGCTCTCTCTTTTTGGTCTCTTTTCCAGGAAGGGAGTGGTCTGAAAAGCCCCTAATTTCTCCAGCTATAGGAATCGGTCGGCTCCATTTAACTCGTCCCTACTCACCTACTAATTATGTCCCTATTTTGTCACAGGTGCTATGTAAACATGTTTGTGAGAAATGGAATGAAAAACTTATTTGGGAGCAAAAGAATTCTGAAATCCATGAGGAATTTTTTCTTATGTATTTTCCATGAACATTTTGAAGAACTGGATTTCAAATGCTTTTGCACCAAGATACACTGATGGTTTAAATCTATTTCCCTATGAACTTTTTGGAGTGCCTGTGTGTATGTGTGTGTGTGTGCTAATTTAATCTTAACTAGATGGTAAATGTGATCTCCTTTTAGGGAACCAGGAGCCTCTAGTTTAGGGTTATTAATGAATGTTCCCAGACATCAAATACTCACAGAGCTGCTGCTACTTAAATCTGTCCTTTCATAAGTGCTTGAAGTGATGGGTGCTCGAATTACCGTGACTTGATCATTATATAATATATGCATGTTCCAAAACATCCCTTTGTATCCCACAAATGTATGCAATTATTATGCAAGAATTATATACGGACATTTTTAATTTGTGCTTCATTTTTGTACGATTGATACCTGGGCAGAAACAAAATCCCATGGCCCTGAACATCACTGGAACACATGTAAAAACAAGGTGAAATTCTCTCTTAGGATGCAAAAAGAACTCTATACATTCGGCAGCCACAAAGGATGTATATTTGAAGTCAGAACACTTACACTCAACCCTCTTGGTTAAGGTAAGAGAAGAGGAAGGCTCTCAGCCAATCAGCCGGGTGTAAATCCAGCTCACCTCTGTTTCTGGCATCACTTGCTTCTCAGACCCTCACCTGCTTAGCTGAAGCCGCTTTGCTCTTCTGCCTGAACTATCATAGTGGCCTTCCCTGAAACTGGCCCTCCACTCTTGTCTAGTCTGTTCTCTACCCTGCATTCCAAGTGATCCATCCAATTGTGATTACATAATAAATGTCTGAGCGCCTGGATCCAGCCATGCCTGAAGGCAGATACTTTTGGATGTTTCAATTATGTACACAAAATGTTTCCCTTGGCTTAAGCCATTTATAGTTTCTGACCCTTGTAAGTAAAACACAGTGGCTAATATTTCTTCCCTACTTCTCTGGACATACCATAATGATCCCTGTATTCAATGTGGGTTATCCAAAGCATGGTGTATCAACAGTCCTTCAGGACGTTAATGGAAAGGGTAGTTAAAGAGAATGCATAGTTCTCATGAACTTCTGGAAAATTCCTTGCATCAGGGACACAAAAATGCTCGCCAAAGTGAACTGATCTACACGCGCTCAGTCATGTTCCAGATGGAAACAGGGTCTTACAGCGAGAGGCCTTGGCCATTTCCCCGAAAAACAAAGAAATAAACACACACACACTGCACAGAGATGTGAACGACGAACCTAACAGTCGACAGAAATGTTCTGCCAGCCCAACCTCCTTCCCTCCATCAAACAGGTTTTAAGAGATGTGTAGGGAATTTTTGTCACTCCCTTAAATGTGGTTTTGCTTACTTCCCAACTGCTAGAAAAGTCTCTCATCTCCTGGGTCTCTTTTATTTTCAAGTCCAGCCTCGAAGAAAAAAAATTGCATGGAGAAAATCCTGTAATTACCGGATCTGATTTTCATTTGAACTTTTCCTCTCTGACATCACTGTAGAGTTCTTTAGCAAACAGGGCCCTGTCTGTGTCTGTGCAGACTCTGCCAGTATGTGAGTGTGCAGGCACACGTGAGCCTGCACAAGCGGGTGTGCCTGGGGAGGGGTGTGTACGTGTGGGTATCAATGTGTATTTGAGTGCACGGCTATGTGTGAGCCTGTGCCAGGGGGCTGTGTAGTGTGTATGGGGGTGTTTGTGTATGTGCGCACAAAGCAGTGTGTGCTCGAGAGACAGTGTGAATACAACTGCTTGAGTGTGTGATAGCGTGTGTGTGTGTGTGTAAATGTGGTGTATGTGTGAATATACTTGGGATGTATGGGTGTTGTGTGTACATATGTGTGTGGATAAGTATGAGGCTGCGAATGAATGGGGATGTGTGTGTGTGTGTGTGTAAGTCAGCGAGAGCTTTACAAGCTGGGCTGGTATTTGAAAGACACGATAGTGCCACATTAGACAGAAAAGAGGGAGGATGGAGACAGGGTGCTGTATCGCCCTGAAGCTGGGGCGGAGAAGGTGGTACGCCAGTTACAGGAGTCGCGAGGTGGGGGAAGGTGGAGATGCTGGCTGCTCGGCACAGACTCTCCGTTATGAGATGAACAACTTAGGGGAGTTCTAATGTAAAGCAGGTGACTGTGCCTGAAGTCTTCCAAGAGAGTGGCTCTGAAGTGTTCTCGCCTCGAGAACAATGGGAGTTATGTGGATGAGGGATCCATTAATTTGCTTGATTGTGGTGAGTATTTCACTATCTGTACTTATCTCAACACATCATAATAGTTTTTTTATCAATAATAAATGAAATTTTTCTTATCATAATTAGTTGGGAGGTGGTGGTGGAGACCCCTTCATCCCACATCAGAGTACCTGGGTTTGCTTACACATCCCAGCTGTGGGTCCTAAGCCCAACTTCCCACCAAGGCAGGCCCCAGGAGGCAGCTGTGATGGCTCAGGGAACTGGGGCCCTGCCACCCATGTAGGAGGCCTGAATGAAGTTCCTTGCTCCTGGCCTCAATCCTAACCCAGACCAAGCCATTGTGGGAATTTGGGGACTGAACCAGTAGATGGGAGAGTGCTTTCTCTTTCTCAAATAAAATGTAAATATATATATATAGATATATAAAATTCTTTTTTGTCATATAAACATGGCTGTACTTTGGATAGAATGCAAAGTTCATGTGGGTTTTTAAGATAAAGCCCAAGATTGTGAAGACATACAGAAACTCCTGCTTCCAGGGGTTTGCTAACCTGTGTGCATGAGAGACTCAAAATCTCTGTGTCTCAGCTTCCTCGTTGCCATTCTGATAGAAACAGAAGAGGGAGACGGCAATTGTGCAAAGCTGGAGTCGAGGCTAAATCCACCTGCACCCTGTCACGAGCTGCCAGGCCTTAGCTGAGCCATTTCTTTGCTATGAGCCTCAGTTTACCTGTAAAAAGGGAGCAGTGCCTACTTGACGGAGCTGTGAGCAGTGTTAAATGAGATCCTGATGGCAAAGCTCTGTGCACAGCACCCAGCCCTCATGGAAGGGTGAACCCCATTTTCCTGACCCATCTCAAAGGGTTATAGGGGAGCATTTCCTTTATGTGAGAGAGTATTTACTATCAATTACTATTACGGTGACTAGCAAAGTCAACTGATTTACAGAGAACAGAACAGAACAAAGGCCGAGAGGAGGCAAGACTGCTCTGGAAAATGATCCGGAAGAGAGAGGTTTGAGGCCAACACGAACGCGGCTGCTCAGGGGAAGAGGAAGGCTAACACAAGCTGCAGGTGAACCGATTTCTCCCAATTCCGCTTGGAGAAAAGGATCGTCAGCTATAATCAAGGGCCAACAACAAGCAAAATACTTGTTCCGGTAAATACGCTCATCTCTCCACACTCACGGGAAACATTTTCTGCTTTCAAAAAAAAAAAAAAAGCTCTCCTGAACGCAGAGCTGCAAAGACATCACCTGGCAGCATCTGCTCTGGGAGACAGCTCGCACTTCCCACACAGGCCACTCAGCCCCAGCCCACCCCGGCCCAAGACCCCCCGGCTGGGTGTCCAGGAGAGCAGCCTCAGAGGGGCTCCGTGCCCGCTGCCTCTTCCTATGCTAGTGGAGATGGCACCATAAAACACGCCAGTCACAGATGGAGCCCCACCAACCAGAAAGGACCTGGCCCCGTGGCAGGGATGGAGGGCATGTCCCTCTCCAGAGGGACACAGGAGCGCTGGTTGCCGGAGTTTGTGTCTTGTCTTTGCTTGGGGCAGAAGTGTTCAGATGCAGGCTGCAGGTGAGCCCTGCCCAGCAGAAATGGAACCCAAGCCACATCTGCCAGCTAAAATGTTCATCGACCCACACTAAATAAGCAGGAGGGAAGAGGATGGACATGAATTTTCACAGCATGTTTTTAACTCGGTGTTCCCCAAATACACTCAAATCCACATGTAATCAGTATAAAGATTAGTAATGAGATCTTTTTAATCCTACAGAAAGTATCTTCCATCTGCTGGTTCATTCCTCAAATGGCCACAAAAGCCAGGACACAGCCAGGCCAAAGTCAGGAACTCCATTTGGGTCTCCCACATGGGTAGCAGGGGACCAAGTACTCAGGCCATTTGCTGCTGCCTCTCCAGGTACATTAGCAGGGAGCTGGCTAAGAAGCAGAGCAGCTAGAACTCGAACTGGCACTCCAATACGGGATGCAATTAGCCCAGAGCCAGGAACCTGATAAGAGGTCAGTAATGGTTAGCCCTACATGCCATATTGATCACCCACAAAAAGAGAGAAGCTACGGTACCTAGTACTTCCTAACCTGCTTCTTCCACTTAATAATAGCTGGGAATTCTTTGTCCATGGCCTGTTGGTGTCTAGAAGCAGCAACCTGTTCTCCCCTGTCCCTAGATCCCATGCCCTCTGTGGGCATTTAGCAGAGCACACCAGAAGAGCTACAGCTCCATGAAATCAATGACCATGTCCATCTCATTCATTGCTGGTCCTGTTCATAGCACAGAGTCAGCAGTAGCCCATACCCTCAATAAATGGCTGGGTGGGTGGTGGATGGGTAGGTAGTTGGAGGATGGGTGTGTGAGTAGATGGATTGATGGGTAGGTGGGCTGATGGGTAGGTGGATTGATGAACAATGGATGGAGGGATGGATTGATAGGCAGATGGATAGATGGTTGGGAGCGTGGCTGTGAGTAGATGGGTTGCTGGCTGGTGGCTAAGAAGAGAAAAGGCCAAGGCCCAGGTATCTGCTGATGGGGGACTGGATCGTGGCTGTAGGCCCAGTCATCAGGACACAAGCTAGGGAAGAGACCAAGAGGCCCAGAGTTCGACAGGCCACAGCCGAGAAGTTCTACACTTCTGGTTGGCTGGAGTGAGGTCTATCAAGGAGAAAACAACTCTAAATTCTGGACAAAATAAACACTTACCTGAGGCAGTAAAGAGTGACCAAAGGCAGGGATATTTGGTACGGAAGTGAAATGTGGAAGAAGGAATCGACAGAGTTCCCCATTTGCTGCAGTTTTCACCTTAGAGCAGGCTGATGTCTGTCACGGTGAGAAACAGCCGGCACTCCAACAGGAAGCGCACCTTCCTTCTGACCTCTGAAACCAGAGGAGAGAGTCCCAGGGGACCATATTCTCCAGAAAGGGAGGGAGCAGTCCTCAACAGGGGAAACCGCAGAAGTAGAGCCCCAGCTTTTATGTGTGATTTCTTCCCAAGATCCTGCTGTCCCCTGAACCCCACGTGCCCGGAGCAGACTCAGAGCAGTGGGAGCAAAAGCTGAACGGAAATTTGTACAACTGGGCTACCACAGTCCTCTCTACCTAGCTAGAGAGAGCGTGCAGACTGAGTTCAACCAAGTTAACTGCCTATTAAAACAAAAACTTCAATATTCTTTGGGACAATGTAACAATATTCAGAATCTCCACAGCCTAACTGTCCCAACGCTAAGCATAGACTCCAAAGTTGCTTTATATGAAAAACTAGAAAAATGTGACTCATTCCCAAGGGAAAAGATAAGCTTCCCCAAATGTAGCAAGTACCACATAAGGACCTTAAAGCACCCATTAAGACTTTCTTAATGAGATAAAGGAAAGTATGCCTGTAATGAGTTAAATTAAACATCTCAGTAGAGAAATATAAAAATGTGTAAGAGAACCAAATGGAAATATTAGAAATGAAAAATGCAACGCTTGAAATAAATTTAACAGTGGAAGGTAGAGAGAAAAATGGAAAGTCATGGTCAGGTGATCTCCATGAGTCCCACAGGGAAAGGGACATTAACGTGTGGCACTCAGGAGTTAGCACCTCCAATCCAACCACAGGAACTCCCTCAAGAATAAGCAAAATATCGGCATTTGGGCTCCAGTCCGAATTTTCTCTGCAGACTGAGATCAGGTGGAGCTGGGACCAAAAGGCACTGCTTCAAAAATAATCACACCAGGAGTCACTCGGCGAGCGCTGGCTCGCGCTGTCTTAGCTCATCCTCATAGCACACCTGAGCGGCTGACGCTCCCTGCACCCTCGTTTATAGGAGAATACCAGAGAGGTTAAGAAACTCAGCCGAAACAACACAGACCGAATTAAGCTTTCTAGTTAGAAGAAGTAAATTAGCACCCACTTTGTGGCTTCAAACAACACACAACTATGACCTCGCAGGTTCTGCAGGCCAGGTATCTGTGTATGGTTCCCTTGGGTCCTCTGCCCCCGGCTTTTCGTCCAGATACTCATTAAGCTGTGTGAAGACACCTCTACTCTGAACTTTTCAGCCTGCTAAGGCAAGATTCTTTTTCCACACTGAAGGCCTACGGAGCCGGCAGTCACTTGCGACCTTCATTTACACAGCATTGGTTTGGGAATGGCTTATTTCAGGGACTCCATTTTTGCTGAGATATTCTTTTTTATTAAAAAAAAATATTTGAAAGTCAGTTAGCAGACATGGAGAGACAGAGATCTTCCACATCCTGGTTCGCTCCCTAGATGGCAACAACAGCCAGAGCTGAGCCGGGCCAAAGCCAGAAGCCAGGAGCTCCATCCTGGCCTCCGACATGGGTAGCAGGGGCTCGAGCACGTGGGCCGTCTTCCACTGCTTTCCCAGGCCATTCGCAGGGAGCTGGATCACAAGTGATACAGCCAGGACACAAACTGGCATCATATGGGATGCCAGGATCACAGGTGGCTTTATCTGCTACCGCTGGTCCGAAATTTTCTTTCTTTTGTACAATGAACATGAATTGATTTTTTTAAAACAACTTCAATGCCCTTGACTTTGCTAATAAATGTAGTTCTGGCTGCGACTCAAACACTGGTCTAAGCATTTACCATGCATTATCTCATCTAATACTCTTATCCTGTGAGATATTGTCATCACAGCCGTTTTTATAGATAGGGAGACCGAGGCTGGAAAAGCGAAGCAATTGTTCAAAGTGACAAAGGGGAGACTGCACTGGGACCCAAGTATGTTATTCTTTAAAGACTCAGCTTTGGGGCCAGCATTCTGGCATAGCAGGTTAAACCACCACCTGGGATGCCAGCCAGCATCCCATGTGGGTGCCGGTTTGCATCCTGGCTGCTCCACTTCTGATCCTGCTCCCTGCTAATGTGCCTGGGAAAGCAGCAGAAGATGGCCCAAATGCTTGGGCCCCTGCACCCACACGGGAGACTGAGATGAAGCTCCAGGCTCGTGGCTTCAGCCTGACCCAGCCCTGGCCACTGCAGCCATCTGTGGAGTGAATAACCAGATGGAAGATCCCTCCCTCCCTCCCTCCCTCCCTCTCTCTCTTTCTCTCTCTCTCTCTCTCTCTCCGCCCTCCCTCTCTTTCTCTCTCCTTCTCTATCTGTAACTCTTCCTTTCAAATAAATAAAAATACATCTTTTTAAAAAAACAGTTATTTTCTTAATTCACGTTTACAGGTTAAGAGGAATGTTGGCAGGCCTCTGATCTGGTGGGTGCACTGCCGGTTGGGTGCTCACGTCTCCCATGGCTTCGAGTTCAGGCTCCGGCTCCCACCTCCAGCTTTCAGCTGATGCACACCCCGGGAGGCAGAGGTGGTGGCTCGAATAATTGGGTTCCTGGCACCCACAAGGGAGACCTGGATTGAGTTTCCAGCTCCTGGCTTTGGCCCAGGCTGGCCATGACCACTGTGGGCATTTGGGGAATGAACCAGCAGATCGGAGTATTTTCTCTCTCCCTCCCAAATAAAAAGGAAATGCACCCATAAACAGAAGGACGCTTGACACAAAAGGACTTGAAGAAAAGTCCTGTCCCGTTCACAAGACCACGAAGTCCCCTAAGAGCAGGAAGCGTGACCGCCTCACTCACTAGTAAGCACCAAGCTCCGTCTCCGTGCCTGACACCCAAGGGCTCCACACGCCTTTGCTGAAGGAGCCAACGAGTGAGTGGTGATCTCTGGGACTCCAGGAGGTCAGGGCACACGGAACGCTCGTGGCAACACCCATGGGAGGCCCACATCTAACGCATTCCTTCCAGCTTCACCAGGGATGTATCTCAACAGCTCAGACACGCTTTCCAGTTGAAAACATTCATTTAATTAGCAGGCATTTTCCACAACGGATGTGCCTTTCTCAATCACCGTGTCTGCCTTGGACATTTGTTGAGCAAGTACCCCCTCCCCCCAACATCAAAGCACATACGCCCAGACCTTTCTCCTCCAATGCCTTCCACTGGGGAAGGACAGGCAGGCAGACAAGAGCTTGGTCACAACATGCAAGATGCTCTCCCTTTGCAAGAAAGATGCTTGCGGTATGAGGTCCTCTTTGGAAGGGGGGAGGGGGAGGGAATCTGTCTTTAAAAGTGTTTTTCGCCGGCACGGGCTGCTTGTCACTCCTCGTGGAGATCTAGCGCGCCCTCCCACGCCCTCCCAAAAACAGGACCAAGGGCGATCCCCGCGACGCAGTTTCACGGGGCTTGTTGGATTCCTTCCTGGGTTTGCAGCCCCTGGGGCAGCCACTCCGGCCCTGGGTCCTGCTGTGGCCTGAGATCCGACTCGCCTTCTCCTGACCATCTGCATCTCAGAACCCGTGACAGCAGCTGTGGGCGGAGACGGCATGGATTTTTTTAGGGAGACCATGCCCCTTAAGGAATCAGGACTCTCCGGCCCCTCCAACCCACTGCCCGAAACCGTTCAGTAGCAGCCTGTTGCCATCTGGATAGTCGAAGCGATGCCATCACATGGCTGCCAGAGCCCTGGCCTATTCTGTAGACCCCAAGCCTGGCCCTTCCGGGCTCCAGCCAAAAAATCTTTTCCCTGTTGCCAGCATCTCACCCTGCCTGCCCTTTCATCTCTGTCTGAGACATCCTTCTCGGCCGGTGCCGCGGCTCAATAGGCTAATCCTCCACCTAGCGGCGCCGGCACCCCGGGTTCTTGTCCCGGTTGGGGCGCCGCATTCTGTCCCGGTTGCCCCTCTTCCAGGCCAGCTCTCTGCTGTGGCCCGGGAAGGCAGTGGAGGATGGCCCAAGTGCTTGGGCCCTGTACCCGCATGGGAGACCGGGAGGAAGCACCTGGCTCCTGGCTTAGGATTGGCACAGCGGCCATTTGGGGGGTGAACCAACAGAAAAAGGAAGACCTTTCTCTCTGTCTCTCTCTCTCTCTCTCTCTCTCACACTGTCTAACTCTGCATGTCAGAAAAAAAAAAATCCTTCTTTCTCCCACTTTCTTCACCTGGTTAATTCTCAATGGCAGAGGCCACCTAATGTCACCTCCTCCAGGAAGCCTTCCTGACTCCTTCCCTCTACCTCCCACTGGAGGAATTTAAGTCGGTGCCTTTCCCTGTGCAATCGCGTCCCACCCCACACCTCAGCACTGAGGGTATTACTATAAATTCCCTCTTACTGCTTCCTTAGTCCCACCAGACCCGAGCCCCTGAGTGCTGAGTCTCAGACTCTGGCACCTCATGGGCCCCCAGTGAGCCGTGGCTGAGCGAACAGAAGAAACAAATGGGAGCAGGGGGAGGAGGCAGTGGAACGTGCAGGTGGAAGCTGGATCCTCCTGGCTACAGCGGACGAGCTGCGGGGAAGGGCATGTGGCCTAGCGATGAACAGAAACCGGTGGGACGCCAACGCCCCACGTCGGAGCGCCTGACGTGGCTGCCCATCTCCAGCTCCGGACTCCAGCTTCCGGCTACTGTGCACCCGGGGATGTAGCAGGGAACGGCTCAGGTGACTGGGTGACCGCCACCCCGTGGGAGACCTCGATTGTGTTTCTGGCTTCAGCTTGGCTCAGCCCTTGCCTTTGCAGAAGTGAACCAGCAGTTGGGAGCTCTCTTTCGCCTTCTATCCCTGCCTTTCAAATAAACAAACAAGAAACAAGTTTTTGAAATTGTCTGTGTTGCAGAGTACTGAATGGGACGATGAAGGTAGTCACAAACCAAACCCAGGGTGCATAGAAGACTGAATCTCCCCTCCTACTGTCCTAACAAGGAAATCAGCCTATACCTGCAAAGTAATTCCAGCCAAACTGGTCTGTTTGTCATTGAAGCAAGCTAACTTTGCCCCAGAGCCTTCACCAGCAAACCGGGCTTCCACGACCAGCCAGTCGCGATGAAAGTCACAGAGAAGGCTGGGGTGAGGAGACAAAGACGACAGGAAGGCAGAAGTCCGTGGACAATGGGGGCTCTCTGACCTTGGCCTTGGCCTCCAGTTGTATTCCTGTCCAGCAACTGCCAAAGAGACAGGGCTGAGTAACACGAGACAGAGTGGAAGTGGTGGCAGACAGCCATCCAAGCTGGGAGAGTCTTTTCCCTGCACAGCTCAGGCCCCAGGGGAAATTCCATTTTGCTTCGGGCTTCCTGCGTCCTACACAGGACTTGATCAGGTGAGCAGGCTCTGACGTTCTCGGTGTGCGAAGCTTGCTGGTACAAGGGAACTGTCGGCTCCACTCAGGCCCACACCCAAGCGGCCTCTCCTCACAACATCCAGCGCCACCTCCGTTTGATGTCTTGTCCCTGGAGCACTGCTCTGGGGGCAGTTCCAGGGACGCTGGGATCAGTGGGTTTTCTTCCATAGGAGAACCCTTGCTAGCCTGGAATGCGTGCCTGAAATCTATGCTTACGTATCCTGGTTTGAACTGCGGCACTGCATCGCTCAGAGTAAATGATGCAACGCCGCCGAGACTTGCTTGGCTCATCTGTAAAATGGGATAATAATGGACCTCACTCCTGAGTGTTCATGAAGATTAAATGAGCATCAGCACATTAAGCACAAAGCATGACTTCCGGTTCCAACAAAGGACCTATCATCAGCTGCTAGATTCCTGTGTCAGAGTGAGTTCATTTCTTGAGTGAGGGCTCGGTCACCAGCAACATTACGTTGAATACACAAAGACAGATTTTTTGTGTGTCTTGTGTAAATGTAGAGCCATCAAAAAAAAAATTGCAAAAGAGACAAAGAACTGGTTTATGTTGACTCCAGGATGGATCATGAAGAAGTTTTGTTGTTTCTGTTGTTAATACAGTCCTGATAGCCACTTATTTCCTGGTTATTTGCCTCTTTGGCTCTGACTGGCCGGGTTCCAGTTCATTGAGGTTTTAACTGCACTTGGAAGCTATGTTATGAAGACCTTGAAGCCTCCCCGAAAATGAAAACTTCCTTTTCTCCCCCCTTCTCCCCGGAGTGTGGTGGCCACATGCCTCTCCCCCAACTCTGGAGGACAGTTCCCACTTCAGAAGTGTGCAGCAAGGATCCCTGTCGTCCCAGAAATCACAGCGTTCTGGCATCGAAGGACAATCCCCTGCCTTGCTTCTCACAGAGGAGCGAGCGGTCAAGAAAAACCCTTCGCTGGTTCCCGAACCCCGGTCGTGATGAAAGTCACCTGACGGTGTGCACCATACGTTTCGCCCAGTGTCCAGATCATCCCACCGTCACCTCCCCCATTTCTGACAGTGTCACACACATGCACACAGAGGCACACACTTGTTCATCAACCCCACTTTTCTCCTTCCACCACCATGGGCATTCCTGCTGTTATGATTTATACTCAAATGAAATTTTGCTTAAAAGGCTTGGGGGGAAAAAAAAAACGAAGTGTCTTTCATGACCACAGGGCATGAGAAGGTGTTGTAATTACATCACTAACCAAAGAACTCACTATTTTCCTGAATGCCTGAACGGATTTGGATAATCCTAGGGCGTCACAGCCTTGTTTTCTGCTCGATGGTGCAGGCCAAAATACACCCACACCGAGATCAATGGCTCCTTTCTAGTGTTAGCAAGGTTCCCCATTGCTGGCCAGCCCCACCACCACCAAGTCCAGAAGCTCGTTGGCTGGGTGATGCTCTTTCTTCTCCGTGCCTCTGGATGATACTGTTGGTTTTTCAAAATTAGTCCTTAAACGTCCATCTGGATGACCCAGAGCACCGCAAAACCAAGCCCAAAGGGTGGATTCAGTGGCTGGAGTGCCATCTGCTGGCCACTTGTAGAAGACAGCTTCCTGCTTCTCCATCCACGAGGCTGCCGAAAGGATTCGATAATTTACCTTGGGGCATGAGAACTTGTGATTTTTATTTTATTTATACCCCATTATTCCATTATTGGAAGTAGGCATTTAGAAATAAAGCCGCCTTCTTTTTCACCTTGTTTTTTTAGGTATTTAAAGGCAAGATCAGAAATCTGGGAGAGATTGACTCTGCTTACAGTTGCTTTTACCACTGTTGTTATTACTATTATTATATTACAGTGTTATATTAATTGATAGTAATACTAATAATAAAGTCTTTGGAGCTTGATTTTTACACACTCTTAAGCACGACCCCTAAACCCGCACATCGTGATTTCCAAAAGGATTTACGATCCTCGGCTGGTTTAAGGCACCGTGACACAACAGAGGCAAAAAATAAATAAAAGAAGAAAATAATACTGCCATGAACGAGCCCGCTTCCAAAGGAGCAAGACCTTGCGGGGCTGTTTCAAGATCAGACAGGTCGCCATTTCATAGGAAAAGCAGCATTTCCACCCAACATCAAATGAACTTGTTTCTCTTTTCCCAGGCTTGGACACTTCGTGCTTCATTAAAAACCTGAGGAAACATGCGACATTCTTCTTTTTAAATAATTTTGCCGCTTCTAAGAGAAAAAAACAAAAACAAAACAAAACAAAACAAACCAGAAAGCCCTACACCCAAGAGTCCTGCTTTAGTTTATTTTGCATTGACTCCTTCAGGTTTCAGACAGTGAATTGGCCAAACTGACAGAAGGGAATCAGACGCCTTTCTTTAAAAGAAAATGGCATGACCTTCTTCGTAACAGTCTCCAGAAAGTGTATCAGGGACCTAGAGAAGCTCCTCGCTGCTTTCCAACCGCACCATGTGGGAGTTTTCCTAACTGGTCGTTTACAGAAAGGCAGCCAGACGCAGGCACCCCGAGCCTGCTTCAGTTCACCGTGCTCCTGAGCGGCCACCCTGGAGAGGGCTTGTCCCCTGGCCAGGGGAGGATGAGCCTTCTCCCCCGGCCAAGTCGTCCGGATTCCAATAGCTGCTTCTGTCGGTATTCTGCTCGGCGCTCAGAGCACGCCAAGCTACGCATTTTCTCCAAGGGGAGGACTTGGTTAATATTTCCTAGTATTTTCAGCCCCTTCACTGATTTCCTTCCTTTTAGTATTTTTAGTTCCTGAGATAAAACCTCATTTATAACCACGTCAAAAATCCCTGGAAAACATTTCGTCAATGAAATATCCAACTTTGCTGTTCATTATTTTATTGAATGAGTGTTTTTTCCTTGAAACCTGGCAGCCCAGAAATGAATATTTAAAGGCAACCACAAAACCAGAACTGGGTGGATTTTTTTCCTGTTTTCTTTTAAATATTTAATATGTAAAAATTCTTAATTAAAAGGTTTTCGCGCTTTGCCCCAAAATAGCCTTTCTGAAGGTACAAATTTGCTAGGACCAAATCACTCGTGTTAGGAGCAAGGATGTGTCGGCACCAACTCCAGTCGTGGCGGATCTTCATGTGCGTGCTCTGCCTCTGTCCGTATCAGCGCTGGTTACTCACAGACCCCGGTACAAGACTGCAGTGTTGAGGCATGATCAAAATTATTTTCAACAGAAACTAGTTCAAATAGGAAGTTCTGTTACTTTCCAGGATCTTTCTCTTTTTTTCCCCAAAACGATGGGGGAGCTTCTTGCGATCACTGTCCCTTCCAGCTGTTAATTTCCACACAATTTTCTGCCCCGTTTGAAAAGGATTTTTTGTTTGGATTTAGTGGGGTTAAGACTGTGTGTGTGTGTAAGGATAGAGAGAGAGAGAGAGAGAACACAAATAGTTTTGCTTTGAAGTCCCTTCGTAATTACTGTTAAGATCTATCCAAATGCGCTGTGAGACCTCGCTCCTCATCTGATGAATGAAAAAGCAAGCAACATCCAGGAAGATTTGTTAAGAGAATGGACCAGATTAAGAGAACAAGAAGAAATGCAACCCAAGGTAGACTGAATGATAGAGACTGCGGTTTCCTGATGTTGTTTCTTTGCAGGGAGGCGTTAGAAAAGAGAGGGCAGGAAGGAGGAGGGAGGAGGAGGAGGCAGGGAAGCTGATGGAAGGAAAAAGGAGGAAGATTCCTGGAAGGGGGTGAGGGAGAGGGACGGAGGGAAGAGGGGAGAGGGACATTACAGGGGCTGAGCGGGGAGCAGCCTCACGCTTGGTGCGTTTTCCTATGCAAAGCTGGGTGTCCTTGGTGTGGAAATTCAACCTTACATACGGAACACAGAAAGAAAAGTTGGGGGGCGGTGGGGGGAAGAGTTGGTTTCCCTCTTTCATTTCCTTTGTTGGAATACGGGTTCGGAACATCTGAAGGGAAAATGGTTGCGAAGTTGGAGAAATGTCCTTCTTGCATTCGGGATCCAATCAGCCCGCGTTCTTAATGTCACAGTGCCCCCTGGAGTACCGCCCGGGAGGCCCCGCGGCCTCCAGCTTCCCTCTCCACTCCTCTTTTCCTTACAGTGTAGGGGGGAGGCGGGGAGAGGGGATAGGAAAAAATGTTAAACAACCTCAGAACCTTTTGAAGAGTTGCCACTGGCCAAGGGAAAGGAGGATTTTGAGAAATAACTTCCGATTTCTTTCAGATAATCAGGAGAAGGGGGGAATAAAACCTTTCTCTTTTTTTTTTTCTTTCTTTTTTTTTCCCCTTCCCCCTTACCCCCTTAATCCTATTTTAGTTGAGGTCTGACCTTGGAAATTTCCAAAAGACTTTAATCTCCTGTGCTCCAAATTGCTTAAAGGAGCTGAAAGAAAGAGCGTGCGCATGTGGGGAAGGTGGTTTCAAATTGTTTATTTATGGATGGTTTAGACTTTCCTGATAGTAAGAATGTTAACTAGTTCATTAGGCACCCTCTGGAAAATTAAAGCTTTTTTTTTTTTTTTTTTTTTTTTGGTCCTTGTGTCTTTTTCTCTGTGGCAAAATGCATTCAATCATTAAAATTCAGCTGAGAAGTTGTCAAATCTCTGCTCTGGGCAGATCTGACAAGTCCTACGTTCACGTTCCGGAGAGCTCGGAAATGCCATTTGGTGTTCTCTGTCCCCGTGAAGGTCTCCACCACCACCCCCTGCCCCAAGCTCGTCTACAGCAAACGCGTGCCAGTCGTGTCCAAAGGTAGTGGGCAGAGAGCTAGTGAAAACACGGGCGCCACGAAATATTTGAGGAAGAGCAAAGAAAGAAATCCAGGCACTGAGCTCCGTTGGGGAGGTCTCCAATGTGGAGAGGTACGAACTCATTGAAATCATTACCTTCTTCATTTTTCAGCCCAAAGTCCCCCACTCTGCATTACCGGGCGGAGTTGACGTGATTTGAAGTGTCATTTTGGAGGAGTTTTGGTCACTAAGTCTTTTTCGCTTCTCTCATTAAAGGGCCGATTGTCCCGGAGTGGGTTATAACTTTGTTGCAATCTGAAATTTCACCCGCTCCTTCCCCCCCCCAAAAAAAAGGTCTATATTTATGACTGATTTTGAAAGAATAACAAATCCAGTTGCATACTTATTTTTTTTTAACTGCTTTTGATTTCATTGAACTAAGAACAGCAGAAAGCACATTACTGTCATCCTCAAAGGTCCATTTTAAATCACGAGATCTGTCAAGGTATAATTACTCATATTTAAAACATTCTGTAATTATAGGAAGAAAGAATAGAAAAAATGGCTTAAAAAAAAAACTATTGGAAGCAATTGACTCTCAAGAAATGTCTGTCTTTCATAAAGTTCATAATTTCCCAGTAAATTCTTTTAAGTTAATAAACATCTTAAACATAAAGAGCCTTAAAAGCCCCCCCATCTGCCACCATTCATAAACACACACACACACACAACCCTGAAGTCTTTTTGAAAACACATTTTTAAAAAGACCTCAGAGACGGAAATATTTCTCAGGAAATGTCAAACACAAGCGTCTACAAAATATCTATGTGAAATAATAAATCAAAATCAGTTTTTTCCCATCTGACAAAACACAATATATGGGTTTAGAACATTGTTTGGGGCATTTTTTTTTTTAAGCTCTCAAGAAAAACCAATAATAGACGATGCCCTATTGGGAAAGATAACGTGTGTTTTCTTGTAACTTGGTGGGAAAACTATTTTTTGTTCTGGGTAAAGGAAATTAGATATATATTTTGGGAAAGCGAATATAATGTTCTGCTGTAATAGGATCCAACAAAAACCAAAAAAAAAAAAAAAAAAAAAAAAAAAAAACCTTAAAGTCCTGCTGGAGCGCCTGCAAATTCACACCACTGTGCCCTGTTACCAGCAAGGGCTCGAGGAGCCCACGGCGTCTGCAGGAAACTGGTTCCTCACTTCCATGCCTGCTGTCTCTACTCCTAACTGTCGTTTAAACAGCAGCGCCCTTCGGCTGTTCTCTCTTCTGTTGCTGCCCCTGCGTATTTTCTCTCTTTGATGGTCCTTGTCTCCCATCACCTGGAACGTAGGCATTGCGTTGAAATCCCAGAGGCGGATGGACCCTCTGCAGAAACTGAATTCCGTTTGCAGTGAGAAAAGCACTTAACAGGAGAGGAGAAATGTCACAGAAGGGTGGGGTTCGAGAGCCGAGGGACAGAGACGGCACGAGTCAAAAGATAAAGGAATTGGGGTTGTGGGGTACCAGAACTCCAGGGAGTTATTTGGGACTGTGCCTAAAAATACATTAACTGTCAGGGAGTCACGCCTCAGAGAAAGTTTCAGTTACAAAATCAAATTACAGCACCCAACACTGTAGGAGCCCTTTCTAAACGCGTTTGTGAATGTGAGATCATTAATTTACCACTGCGCTGTTAATTATGGCGAAGCAATGGGAAGCTGGGCTGCTGGGTTTTATGGACGCCACTTCTGTGACAGTGGTGGAGGGTACTTCGGGGGACCACACGCTCAAACTTTAACTATATTTTCAGCATTGGGACCAGGGCGAAAGCGGGAGCCATAAGCAAATGCTTGTACCAGGTAAGTAGTTAGTTACTAAAATGGGTTTAAAGCTCTCAGTGTATTTCTGCATATTTGAAGGATCCAGGCAAAAAAAAAAAAAAACAACTTAAAAAAATGCACCTAATTTGGATTTCATTGAGTTTTCTGTGTGTACTGATGTTAGGATTTGGGGGCAAATTTAATTCTCCAATCCCTCTGTATGAAAGAAAAGAAACTTTTTCTTGGAGAGATTTAGAAAGGGAAAGAGAAATCCTTTTCAAAAGGCTTAGGGGTAGGGTAGGGGGGTGGAATAAGTGGAAAGGAGGCTTTAGTTTCTAAAGCTCAGATTCCAAGGAAGAAGAACGGTCTACGAAGGACTGAAACTAATTTACCTGAGTCCCTTTGTTAGTGCCTGGCTCCTGACTATTAAATGATTCTTTGCAGCAGCCAATAAAACCAAATCAAAAGCGCATTTGGAGTGGAGGGGTGGTGCCAGGCGGCCCCCACCCCGCCCCCACGAAAAGCCAACTTTCTGGGTTGTGTTTGTTTTGGTCTCCTCTGAGGGTTTTCAGAGAGGGAGCTGGGGTCTGGGCCACCCTCCCTGGCTCCACTTCTCCTGGAGAATAGCAGGATTGCCCTGCTCGTATCCACAGAGCTGAGCCGCCCCTTCCGTGAGACCCAAAAGGGAAAGAGAAAGTGCAGCCAGGTTGACAAACCCGGAGATGTTTTCTCTTTGTGTTCCTCTCAAAGGCCAATGCAAAGGCTTGTGGAACTGCTTGTAAATCTTCAAAAATAAATATGGCTCAGATCTTTTGCATCGTGGTAGCCACCCTACTTTTAAAGCAGCTACGGTATTTGCTGCCTTCCATGCCAGAAGCTGTCAGGCAGGCTGTCTGCAGGAGACTCGGTGATTGCTCCGAGCACATAGCTACATAAAAATAAAAAGGTGTAAGAAAAAAAATTATGACATCTTGACATCCTGTTGCTCTGAATATCTAAGAATTGCATAAGAGCGCCTGATAATTCTTGCTAATAAGTAAAAGAGCCTAACACAGAGGAGGCATTCGATATTGTCCTTCCTCAGTACAACTTCTTTGTATTCTTCGTGAAACTGGGGAGGGTTTTTTGCACACTTTTACTATAGGAGATCAAGTCAAGGAAGAAATAAAGATAAGACTGCTCAATAAATACTATCACTGGACGTTCCGAGCTCGACCAAGGTTCTTGGGCCTTTTTCAAGCCTCTTATTCAGACGATGAAATGCACCCAGTTGAGAAATGGACAAACTAAAGCTTTTCGCTGTTCGCTGGTCCAAATTAGATTGGTTACTCAATTTGACTGAGTGCTTCGAAATTAGTCAATAAGGAAACTAATTAATAATTTGACTCAGGAAAAAGTCAATTTCTCAGCTGCACGCAGACACAAGTGGAGAGACGTCTCCAGGCACCTCCACGTAATTCCAGCAATGCCTTGCTGCCTTGAGAACCTGCAGGCTGTGTGCAAAGGGGAACTCTGGCACCAGTTCCCTGTGCACCAGGTCTTTCAGTCAGTGGGTCAGTGCAGTAGGGGGATGAGGCTGCAGGGAACAAAGCAGGGCCAAGCGGTACAAGCCACAGCAGTCGTGTCTGTGATGCTGCATATAAAATATACAGCATAACAATAGCACGAGGAATCTTCAAAAAGTTCATGGAAAATGTGTATTATGAAAAAAATCCTATTTAGACTTCAAATTTTTTTTTGAGACAAAATAAACTTATCTTCTAATTCCCTTTTCCATGAAATTTTTGGAGTACTTTTGTGTGGTCTTGACAATCACAATGTAGCAAGTATTCACTACTTGTAGGTACTATGCTAAGGATGTGCTTTGAATAGATTATCTTGTTTAATCTGTGATCACACTGCGAGTGGGTACTATAATCTTCATCCTACAAGTAAGGCAATGGAGACTCAGAGGGTTGAACCACTTCGCAACCAAGACTATTCAACAGCAGAGAGAGAAAACAGCCACAGTTCAGAATGCAGACCCATGGGTGCCAAACTGTGCTCCATCTCCTCCCCTCTGGGAGCGTGGGAGGAATTCACCAAGGGACACACGGTCAATTTTCTACTGGCCTGGAGGAAGTCCCAGACGGTCCCTAACCTTACATAAGCCGATGGAATAAGCACATCTCTCTGAGACTCAGTTTCCCATGAAAGAAATCAAGAAGATCCTCGGATCCTCACGCAGCACTCCTGCCTCCACTAAAAACAAGTTTGTCAGAAACCTGTCTATGCCCACATGGGACAAAACCTAACATGACACCAGGATTCTCTAAAAATCCGGAATGGTGGCCAATGCTGTGGCATAGCGGGCTAAGCCACTACCTGCAATGCCGGCATCCCATGTGGGTGCCAGTTCAAGACCCGGCTGCTCTACTTCTAACCCAGCTCCCTGCTAATGTGCCTAGGAAAGTAGCAGTAGATGGCCCACGTACTTGGACCCTCCCCTGCACCCGCGTAGGAGACCCAGATGAAGCTCCTGGCTCCTGGCTTCAGCCTGGCCCAGCCCTGGTGGTTGTGGCCATTTGAGGAGTGAGCCAGCAGATGGAAGATCTCTCTCTGTCTCTCTCTGTAGCTCTTTCAAATAAATAAAATAAATCTTTCAAAAAAAATAAAAATCTGGAATGGACCTTAAGAGAGCTAGAAAGGCATGTGACTGAGTTAAGAACCAGTCCAGGCTCTGGCACTCCCTGGGAAAGTGGGGCTCAGTCTCCTCGCCTGGAAGACTGGAAGAAGAGTGCCGAAGGCCTACAGGAACTCTTCTGAGGGCCCCCATGAGGCTGCAGTGGGAAGACACTAACCCCGCGAACAGCAGAGGGCACACTGTGAATGCGCACTGAGAGGTGCCTAGAATCAGGATGTCATGATGATGGTCACGGAGCATGAGGAGGGTGATGGCCATGATGGTGGCGGTGATGGGGGTTACAGTAAAAACGGTGATGGCAATGATGGTGATGATATAGGAGGAGGAGGAGGGTGAAGGTGGCTTTAAGAATAGTGACAGAATGTTCATGTTTACACATGAAAAAAGAATTGAGGCCCCGAAGTCACTTGCTCATAACTAGCTTAATGAGACAGAAATCTGTCTCCCTGTGCTGGCCCGTTGCCTTTTCCACTGCCCCATGCTAAAAATAAGTGGAGTAGGATTTGGCTACAGGAGACTCGAAACTGCAGGTCAGAGCTGAGAACCGGCGGCTCAGCCTTCCCTCCACCCGCGGCTCATTTTACACGGCCGGAGAACTCACTGTCCTCACCAGACCTCGCTGACTGCCTTCTACGGGTCATGCCACCTCCGGGTGCTTCACTGCGAGCGAGGGAAGAAGGTGAGGTGCAGGAGGCTGCTGCTCAGCCAGGAAGGAGCTGCCGTCACTTGACTGCAGATGTATTTTGAGGATTTCTCCCGAGGAGCACTGATTGGCTTTCTGGTTTCAGCCCAAGACACGGGATGATCTGCTGAGTTTGTCAATTTCATTTTTTTCACATGGGGCTAAGTGGTCCCTCAAGGGCCTTGTGATCACACTTGTGGGAAACCAGAGCTGAAGGAAAAGAAGAGAAAGAGCGGAGGGAAAACAGACAGATGCTAAGTGCCAAGTAGTAGCAACAGAAATGACATCTTAGCTCAGCACAGACTAACAAAGAGGACTGCATTTTCCTAATAACAAGACAGAAATTGGTTTTAGGATTCAAAGGGAGCCTCAACCATCAGCTGCCCCAGAGCTCAAGGCTGACAAATAGAGGAGAAGGCAATGTCATTTCCCTTGAAGTATCCATGGCAGACATTGCTAACAGATAGGCATTCTCTGCTTAGTCCAAAGCAATCTCCCAACAGGTCTCAACTAGACATCTACAAGCAGGCATGGACAATCAATCGGCACGGATACAGGGATAAAACTATTTTCCACCTGGTAAGATGATGAGTGAATGACTCATAAGGTCTGGTGCCTGCTGAAAAAGCTGTGAAATGACTAGGTCAGGGGAGGGGTCACCATGTGGTATAAAATCCAGGTAGCACTGGTAGGGGCTGGTTTATTTAGGTTTCCAAACTTTGTAGGCAACACTGCATTCATTCATTCACTGGCTGATCCATCCATTTCTTCATTCACTCACTCACTCTCCCCTTCAATCATTCACCCACTCACACCCTCTGTCATTCATGTTTTGATTCAACAAATATTTCTCATTGTACATTCTAGGTGCATCTCTGTCCTAGATGCCAGGGACCTACAAACAAGCAAGCCAGACCCAGCTCCTGCTCACGTGGAGCTGATAGTCTAGAAGAAAACAAAATATAACAATTATGCAATTAATTATTTATTTTCAGGGCAGGGGCACAGTAGGTTAAACCTCTGCCCGTGGCACAGGCATCCCACATGGGTACCGGTTCGTGTCACAGCTGCTCTTCTTCCAATCCAACTCTCTGCTATGGCCTAGGGAAACAGTGGAGAATGGCCCAAGCACTTGGGCTCCTGCACCCATGTGGGAGACCCAGAAGAAGCTCCTGGCTCCTGGCTGTGGATCGGCTCAGCTCAGGCCGTTGCGGCCATCTGGGGAGTGAACCAGCGGATGGAAGACCTCTCTTTCTGTCTCTACCTCTCTCTCTGTAATGCTGCCTCTCAAATAAATAAAAATAAAATCTTTTAAAAAATTATTATTTATTTTCTGTTGTGGTCACTGCAGTAAAAGAGAAGTATCAGATGCTTTGAGAACACAGATGAGGGTTTGAGCTTAGTCTATTATGGAAAAATCTGGGTAAGAATTGAGGAAACATCTGCAAGACTGGAGCAGCTGAACTGGATGCCAAAGGAAGAGGAGTTTAGGAGGCAAAGAGGGGGACAGGGTTTCCCACATAGGAGAATGCGCTCTGCAGAGGCCTGGTGGTGGTAGAAGCACAGCACAGCACCAGACACAAGGGAAGGCCAGAGCATCAGGTGCCCAGAGGGTGTGCAAAGGCACAAATGCCAGATGTCACAGTGGCCCGTGGCCAAACATGGATCCAACTGTGATTCCTGCCCGCTAAAAACCCTTCAGTGGCCACCCCTATCCTCACAATAAGCTCCAATCCCCTCACCACACTCTGGCCTTGTCCACCCCTTTAGCCTTAACCCAAATCAGTTTTCTCCCTGAAGATGCTCACCCTCAACTAAAATTTCAGGTTCTCCAAGGGTCAAGACTCAAATGCAAGCCCTAAGAAAGCAGAAACCAGGTCTTCTGTCTTTCCTGCTGCATCCCCAGTGTCCAGAGTCCTTGGCACAACGCCAGGCCTGGAGGACGAACTTGAGCAATCCCGTAACTGCACATATGAGGGGTGTCCGGCCACACCCTTGGCACAGAGCCTAGCCCAAGGCAGTGCATATTTAATATATGGAGGGAGAATAGGAATATGGAGGGAGAAGAGGGAGGAAAAAGGAAGGGGTGAATGGAAGATGGGAAGAGGAAGAGGGAGGGAGCAGGAGAGGGAGGGAGGGGGAAGAAGGGAGAGAGCAGGGGAGAGAGTGAGGGAGGAAAGGGACAGGGAACAGGACATCCTATGTAGGTATTGGGGAAGGTCATGCCATAAACCAAAGTTCTCAAAGCTCTGTTCCCATACAGAAAAAGACCCAGCCATCCTAAATTATTTCCAGAACAAAGTGTTTTTTGAAAAAGTAGGTTCAGACTCACCAGCCTGGCAGGGCAGGGTCCAGCAGAGGAAGAAGGAAGCCTGACTCTGTGCAAGCTGGGTGGGGCCCAGTGGAATGCTTCAGGCCAAAAAGCATTCTTGTGGCCTCGTAATTTCTGAAAGCTGTTGGCAAGGCTAACTGGCACCAGACTCGGTCTCCTGCAAAGACCCATCTTTGCAGCTCCGCAGCTCGGTCTCACGCAACTGACACAGTGAGGCTGTCTGCTGGGCCTCAGTTTCCCCATCTGTAATGTAAAGTAACTGGACCCTCTCTCCTCCAACCTAACAATGGTGAGCATCTATCCTGGTCGTTCTGCATGGACTCCCTTATCAGCCCATGTCAGTATTAAAATATTAATAATTATCATGATGACAATAGTAGTAATTACCCATTTAGTGGCTAGCTGTCACAGCTCCAGCAGGTGCCAGCAGGGCCAGTGTTCAAGAACAAAAACGTAAGCACAAGCTCCCTAGGGAGCATGGGAGGCAGGGGAAAAGAAGGAAGGAAAGTATTTGGGGTGATGACATCATTCCTGTTGCCTGCCCAGCCTCCATTCCATGAGGAGCTCCTCATACCTACAACGAATTTTAGAGGATGTACGATGTTCCTCCCAACTCCAAGTACTTCTGAAGGAAACACCAATCCCAGGGCCCCCTCTATGGCAACTCTCATATGTGACCAGGGTCACATGACCCAAGCCTGCACAATCATGGCATGCCACCCCTTCTCATGGCCACATGACGGGCTCAAGTCATGGACATGTAACCCAAAAGGCCAATCAGAGTCCTTCTGTGGTCTGCAGGGGAGAGGCAGAGTTTTCTATCTAGGGTCACCTAGAATTTCCTGTGGCCTTGTCCCACCACCACCCAACCCTATGGAAAGGAATGAGTCTATGAGGAGAGAGAATATAACCAACAAACAGCAAAACTGAGATGAGGGAGGGAGAGTGGGAGCCATTGCCCCCTGGACGGGCTGCTGAGACCACCCTGTCTATCCTCTCCAGTTATTGGGACAAAAAAGGGTTTGAACTGGGGTTCTTCAACCTGCAATCCACTGAGTTCTGATTTGCAATCAATAGGTTCTTTGAACAGCATTGCACACTTGTGACCATCTCCTCTCTCTCTCTTTCAAACATAGACACACACACACACACACACACACCACCACCATCTACTATGACTGAATTTTCAAACAGACCTGGAGAAAGGCATCAAGGAGAAAAGGAATGGAAAGAAGAGAAACATTGAAGGAAAAAAAGGTCGCAAATTACCACTTCCTTCCCTTGCATGGTAGCTTGGTCTCTGACCCATATAGTAGCACATGCCTTGCTGCTATAAGAGAGTTTCCTCCAAAAATCATGGCTAGCCTTTACTGAACAGCTAGAATTTGTCCATTTATGCTCGTATTATCTCTATGAGTGGGTCTGTCCATTTTTGGGGGGAGGAAACTGAAGCGCAGAGCCATAAAGCTAGCACACACACACAACCAGTAAGTGGCAGAGCCTGGTGTTTTGAATGTTAAGTCTCTCTTTTGAAGCTACACCAGAGTGTCTCCCCCGTCAATGGCACACGGGTAGAGTTGTCTCCCTTTTCCTCCTTCTCTGACATGTCAAAGGGACTGCGTGAGTCCAGAAGGCCTGGAACTTACCCCAGCCGTCCTGTTACATGACGAGGTCAGGCGTGTAGGTGAAGCTGGACCCTAAAATGAACTTTGCCCAGATGAGTAGTCCCATGGGCCGCTGTCATTTGCAGGAAGAGAGAGAAGGCAGTTAACTTGCTCTACCAAAGGTGAGGATATGAAAACGAGGGTGTCTGATGGATCTGGCATAAAGCAAGGTACAGGCCTTTCAAAGCAGAGAGGACGAGGAAAATGACAGATAATATTCTCGTCGCTGATGCTGCTTTGAATCCCCAATCTGAAAGCGCTTGTAAACATGCTCTCGGTGCAACGTTTCATCCTGGGAGACAAGGACAGAGGCTCTGATGACCTTGGCTTCTACATCGCTTCCAGGTTGGCTGCTGGGCCACAAGCAAAAGAGTACAACATTATTTGGGAGCCAGGCTTTCCCAAAGCTATGCTTCTGAGCCACAGTAACACTGCTCATCATGCTCTTGGCCTAAATGCTTCCATGACCCCCCTAGCCCGCAGAATCAAGTTCAAAGAACCCAACGTGATGGCCAAGACCATGCACTGTCCAGCCTCTTTTGTTCCATCTCTTTCACAAATACCAACATTCATTCCATAGCCTGTAGCTCCCCAGGCATTGAAGCTGGCTGCTCACCTCTCTTGAGACATTCTAACACCACCACCATTGTCCCCTTGTCCACTCATTCCCTACTAATTCTCATCTGTCAGCGTAGGTGCCTTGTTGTCTGCAGGATGCCTTGTTGATTTCTACTTTCCCCAACAGTGTCAAGCATCTGTAAAGGACACTATTGCTTTATCAGATTCA
The DNA here is from genome assembly GCF_033115175.1 of Lepus europaeus. Lineage (NCBI taxonomy): Eukaryota > Metazoa > Chordata > Mammalia > Lagomorpha > Leporidae > Lepus > Lepus europaeus. Next base: position 11,946,064 of record NC_084849.1, read on the forward strand.
CATTGCTTGTTTTTTTTTTGTTTGTTTGTTTTTTTGTGTTTTTTTTTTTGACAGGCAGAGTGGATAGTGAGAGAGAGAGAGAGAGACAGAAAGAAAGGTCTTCCTTTTTGCCATTGGTTCACCCTCCAATGGCCGCTGTGGCCGGCGCATCTCGCTGATCCGAAGCCAGGAGCCAGGTGCTTCTCCTGGTCTCCCATGCGGGTGTAGGCCCAAGGACTTGGCCCATCCTCCACTGCCTTCCCGGGCCATAGCAGAGAACTGGCCTGGAAGAGGGGCAACCGGGATAGAATCCAGCACCCCAACCGGGACTAGAACCCGGTGTGCTGGCGCCGCAAGGTGGAGGATTAGCCTGTTAAGCCATGGCGCCGACCCACATTGCTTGTTTTAAGATGTATTTATTTGAAAGTGAAAAGACAGAGATGGGAGAGAAAGAGATCTTTTATTCACTGGTTACTCCCCAAATGACTGCAACAGCCAGGGGTTGAGCCAGGCCAAAACCAAGAGCCAGGAATTCCATCCAAGTCTCTCATGTGAGTGGCAGGGTCCCAAGTACTTCGGCCATCTTGTGCTGCTTTCCTAGTCCGGTTAGCAGGGAGCTGAATTGGAAGCAGAGCAGCCAGGACTCGGACAGGCACTCTGATACAGGATGCCAACCTTGCAAGCAGTGGCTTAATCCACTGTGCACCATGCCAGCTGCAGACTCACATCTCTTTTTCTTCTGTCTGGCAATAGAAAAATGCCCTTCCTTTAGAGAAAACATTTGATGAGTTCAGGTGGAGATACCGGGGGCTCCCCACCTTGGCCACAGGTGATCAAGCTGGATGGTCCCCGGCTCTGTGGCTGAGACCCCACTGGGCTTTCGGCACCCCCAGAGAGGGACATGCCTGTTTGTTTCCCTGCTCTGACCTCAGCACCTGACACAGGACATAATCCATGAGGCAGATTATCTACAAATGAATGAATGAAGAAAATTTTTAAAAATAATCACTCTCAAATTTAATCAGGCTAAAAACAGCCAATGTCACTTGAGACATCCACATGCCATATCAGAGAACCTGGTTCTAGTCCTGGCTCCACTTCTAATTCCAGCTTCCTGCGAATGCGCAACCCAGGAGGTAGCAGGTGATGGCTCAAGTCCTCGAGCCCTTGCTGTGACATGGGAGACCTGGACTGAGTTCCAGGTTCCTGGCTTTGGCTTGGCCCAGTCCCAGCTGTAACCCTTTGAGGAGTGAACCACCGGATGGGAGTTCTCTCTCTCTCTCTCTCTCTCTCTCTCTCTCTCTGCCTGTCTTTGTCTCTTTGCCATTCAAACATAAAAATAAATTTTTAAAAAAAATTTGTAATTCTTATTTTGAGTTAACTTTTAATTTAGAGTGACATGGATTCAAATCCTAGCTTTGCCACCCAAGAACTTGGTGGCCTTGGGCAAACACCTTAAGCCTTCCAAGGTTATGATGAGGTCACATATACAAAATCTTTACGGCAAGGGCTGGTTCATGGGGAGAATCAGTAAACAGGCCACTCTCTGGGGTTTCAACGACGGCAGTAGCGTCCTGGACAGCAGCTGCTACGTGGGGTGGCAGGCAGTACACCAGCAAAGCCCTGACGCGGATGTGGCTGCCAGCTCCCTGGAGGACCAGCAGCTCACACTTGGGCAAGCCACTCACCCCCATGAGCCTCAGTTTCCTCCTGCATAAAATACAGACAGATGGTAACCTGCGCTGAACCTGCCTCATGGGGTTACTGCAGTATCCCAATGAGATCATGCTGCTGAGGGTTAGGGTTCAGGGAGTGCGGACTACCGAGTGATGGGAGAATTCTGCTCCCGTCATTACAATTATTCTGACAGCCATCCCAAGCCAGAGTCTTATACTCTTTTTTTTTTTTTTTTTGGACAGGCAGAGTGGACAGTGAGAGAGAGACAGAGAGAAAGGTCTTCCTTTTGCCATTGGTTCAAGCTCCAATGGCCGCCGCAGCCGGCACGCTGCGGCCGGCGCACCGCGCTGATCCAATGGCAGGAGCCAGGTGCCTATCTTGGTCTCCCATGGGGTGCAGGGCCCAAGCACTTGGGCTATCCTCCACTGCACTCCCGGGCCACAGCAGAGAGCTGGCCTGGAAGAGGGGCAACCGGGACAGAATCCGGTGCCCCGACTGGGACTAGAACCCAGTGTGCCAACACCGCTAGGCGAAGGATTAGCCTGTTGAGCCGCGGCGCCGGCCCAGAGTCTAATACTCTTATACTTTGCTGTTCCCAGACGTGGATGTGAAGTCTCCCTGACGGATGAGTATGGATGAGTTTGCTGCTGGAACAAACAACTGCCCTAAGCACCGTGACACAGTACAGGTGTACCCGTCACATCATGGTGTGCTCCGGCGGAGGCGGGGAGCGGACTCTGCTGCCATTCCGCGGCTCAGGTTGCTCCATCTTCCTGTCACCATCTCCAACACAGGACCTCAGCTATGGCGTGACCATCCCTTCCAAAACTCAGACTGAAAACTTAATCACCATTTACCAGTATTAAGAGTTCAGACCTTTAAGAGGTGATTAGGGCATGAGGGCTCTGGGCTCATGAGCGAATTGGCATTGCTATCATGAGAATTGGGAGTTATCACAAGAGTGGGTTTGTGTTAAGTCCAGCCTCCTCATACCTGCTCTCTCATGCACACTTGCTTGCCCTTTCCACATGTTTTATTTTTATTTTATTTATTGATTGACTGATTGATTGATTGATTTTGGACAGGCAGATTTAGACAGTGAGAGAGACAGAGAGACAGAGAGAAAGGTCTTCCTTCTGTTGGTGCACTCCCCAAATAGCTGCTACGGCTGGTGCGCTGCGCCGATCCAAAGGCAGGAGCCAGGTGCTTCTCCTGGTCTCCCATGGGGTTCAGGGCCCAAGCACTTGGGCCATCCTCCACTGCCCTCCCGGGCCACAGCAGAGAGCTGGACTGGAAGAGGAGCATCCAGGACAGAACCCAGTGCCCCAACCGGGACTAGAACCCAGAGTACCAGCGCCGCAGGCGGAGGATTAGCCTAGTGAGCCGTGGCGCCAGCCCCTTTCCACATGCTATCAAGCAGCATGAAGACCCTCGCCAGACACCAGCATCCTGCTCCTGGACTCCTTAGAAATGCATTTCCTTTCTCCATAAATTACTCAGTCTATGGAATTCTATTGTAGCAGCAAAAAATGACTAAGGAAACCTCTGAGGCAAACAGCCCAGGACAGAGGTCAGCAAACTGCATCATTCCGTTGGCCAGATCCCACCAGCCATCTCTTTATGGCAGAAGTGGGCAACCTTTTTTTCTGCCAAGGGCCATTGGATATTTATGATTGTTCACTAACCACACAAAATGTTCAACTTAAAAATTAGCTGGCTATATATTTATTGCCATCTGTGCTTGCCTTGGCAGGGCCAGAGCAAATGATTTCATGGGCCTTATACAGCCTGCAGGCCCGATTTCCCCACCCCTGATTTCTCTAGATAAAGTTTTCCTGGAACACAAGCATGTTCGTTCACTGACAGGTCATCATTGGTGCTACAGGGGCAGGGCTGAGTAGTTGTGTCAGAGTTCTCATGGCCCAAAAAGCCAAAAATAGTCTCAATCACTACAAAAAAATGTTTTCTGACCCTCAAACTAAAAACCACACGGAGGTCTCATGGCCCTGTCTGGAAGGGAAAGGTCACCACTGCTAGCTGCCTTGCATTGGCTGGAACTCAGGAGCATGGCCCCAGCTGCAAAGAAGGCTGGGAAATGTAGTCTTCCTGTGTACCAAAAAAAAAAAAAAAAGCAGCAGAGTTTTGTGGTCAGGTGTTATTGCCTCTGCCATCATCTGTTTTTATATTAAACAGCTATGCTTAGAGCACTTGTTGGAGGAAAGCACCTTGGGGATCTTTGGAACTAAAACGATGAATCAGTCAGCACGTATTACCAGGAAGATAAGGGAGGTGAACAATCACGCGGTGATGATAACAGTAACCAGTCAAACATCGGCACACCATTAGCACGAAGTGGGCACTTGCTAAGCTTAAAGTGCATTAGCCCATTGCATTGGCACAAAAGTCCTGACAGGTCAGATCTATGTCTCCGTGCCACCTGGCTGGTAATTGGCAAAGTATCAGAAATGTCTGACTCTGATACCTGAACTCTCCAGAGCTTTGTGAACCAGCTGCTCTGGTTAGAATTCCGAGTGGTCCCGTTAGCAAGGGCCATGCACAGGATGCTTGGGAAGCGCCCTGTGCCTGTCATGATCTCAGCAGGAAACAGGGAGCAGTCTGTGGACTCCTGGCGGAGGTGCGGGAAGGGGTACAGGAACCAGGTTTTAGTGGTACACCATGACGAGCTACAGCAGACCTATGGACTCCCTCGGCCTAAAGGGTGGGGCTTCTGGATCCTCTTGATAGGCAGCTACTTCAAGAATCACAGCAGGCATGGAGTGAGAAATGAGGAATACTTATGCCTCTCTCTCCCTCACCCTGTAGTGTTCTGTTGGTGCCTCCCACTAGCCAAGTCCAACAGAGGGTGGGCATGAGCGGGGCAGAGATTGTGTGGGGGAGGAGGACACATTATAAATAATTAGTATAGTCCCTAAAATACTCTTGAGAATGGGTATCGAAGAGGTACCAGGGAAATTTACATATGCCTTTATCACAATTGTGGAGTGGCTAAAACAGCCTCATCAGTCTCACTAAGCCACAAGGTATGCTCTCTGACCTGCTGATGGAGGTAGCTGCTACACTGGACAGCACGGGTACCTAACTATGGCAACATCTTACCTGTCTAACTATGGCAACATCTTACCTGTCTAACTATCGCAACAGCTTACCTGTCTAACTATCGCAACATCTTACCTAACTATCGCAACATCTGACCTGTCTAACTATGGCAACATCTGACCTGTCTAACTATGGCAACATCTGACCTGTCTAACTATGGCAGCATCTTACCTGTCTAACTATGGCAACATCTTACCTAACTACCGCAACATCTTACCTAACTATCGCAACATCTGACCATTCTAACTATGGCAGCATCTTACCTGTCTAACTATCGCAACATCTTACCTAACTATCGCAACATCTTACCTAACTATCGCAACATCTGACCTGTCTAACTATGGCAACATCTGACCTGTCTAACTATGGCAACATCTTACCTGCCTGCCATTCCGTCTGTTTTCTTTCATAGAAAACTGGGAAGAGGAACAGAAGTGGGTTTGGGGGAGAGTCCATCCCCCACTTTGGGGCATGTTACTCATCTTGAGAAACTGGCAAACATCCAGCTTCAGCCTGAGATTGAGAAAGTCTTAAAGTGACCAGTCCCCCTGAATTTTTTATTCAAGCCCTGCCAATTGCCACCCGTCAGGGTCTGTCCCGCTGGAAGTGGGAGGGGTTTCAGAATGTGCCTTGTCCAGCCCTATTGGGATCCCTCATCCTTTTCAAAAGAGTTGACCACTGGGCATCTACTGACCACTGGGCATCTACTGACCACTGGGCACCTACTGACCACTGGGCATCATCTACTGACCACTGGGCACCTACTGACCACTGGGCATCATCTACTGACCACTGGGCATCATCTACTGACCACTGGGCACCTACTGACCACTGGGCATCATCTACTGACCACTGGGCATCATCTACTGACCACTGGGCACCTACTGACCACTGGGCATCATCTACTGACCACTGGGCATCTACTGACCACTGGGCACCTACTGACCACTGGGCATCATCTACTGACCACTGGGCATCTACTGACCACTGGGCATCTACTGACCACTGGCAGAGGACCCATTCCCACTGGCTGTGATGTAGGAGGCCTACACGGGGAACCAAATGTCAATCCCAGGCACCCAGCTCGCCAGGAACTGCCCAGGATGCCTTAAAGAGCACCGCTTTGCCACATCCTCCACCCTTCCTTACATCTATGGATTAGCCTGGCTTGAAACTGCTAAAGGAAAAGACCAAGCGATTCCGGCTCATCAGTTCCACCTCGTGGACTCTGAGAAAGCTTCCCTTAGCACACTCTTCCTGTGGGATGTGCTTTAGCCGAGTGCGTTAGGTACCCAGCAGCTCTGAAACACTAGCGGCGATTCCTCAGGTGAGCACGAATACTCCGGAATGGGATGGCTGGAAATAAGGCCTCTTCCGCTCTGTCAAGTCCAGCCAGCTTCTCTCGTCAACCACAACGTAACAATGACTGCACCAGAGTACTACTGCTTGGTGCTCCACCTGCGATCTGGAGTAGGTGGCTATGAGCAGGAACTTCAGCCCCAGAAAGCTCAGCTGTGGGACCTGGATTCTGAGAGCTGGTTTTCCAATAGGGAAAAGGGGGCCCATGCCCTTAGTATTCTCCTGAAAGCAGAATCTCAGTGGTGAACCCAGGTACAGGTAATTCAGTGAGGAGAGGAATGGGGAAAAGCCATTTTCATGACTGTGTCATCAAGGTCACTGCCATAGGCCATCGGGTCTTGATTTTCCAGGGACCTCGTGAGAAGTGCTCAGAATCCCTGAACTACACCCCTGGAGAATGGGAGGCTGGGGTATTGACTAAGCAGCCCCCATCATCCACTGGCAAGTCCCTGCACTTCTACCTCAAGTGCGGGTGCCACCTAGCAGGTTCTCAGAGCACCAGAGAAGGCTGGACACATGCAGAAACACAGGGAGCGAGTCTTTGAGACCGTCATCTTAAAGCAAGTCCAAGTTCCCTGGGGACAGTCCACCACTGCTGAGGCTGAGGCTGAGGCCAGAGCTGACCGGAGGAATATGAAATGGGGCATCATGGTGCCTGTGACGCCTACCTAGAATTTTCAAAAACCAGTGAATGACCACAGCTCCGTAAAGATAGTAATCACTCAGTAATTAATGGCTATACGCGGGAACATTAAGTAACCCGGTAATTCCACAACTACTACATGGTCAAACCAAAATAACAAACGGGTCCCCTCTCATGTGCCAAACTTGAGCAATCAGGAGTGGCTGCTCTGTGATGACAAGGATTCTGGGACATCATCTGAAGTCAGCAGGAAGACGAGATGTGCAGTAATAGATTACTGATGCCTGCCATGAGAACGGGGCAGGAAGCAGTGGCATGCGGGCTGCTAATCGTCTATGGCCAGCATTTAGAATACATTGTTTCTTTGTCCAAATCCTCCACTTCACACCTAGAGGTGAGGCGTCCTTGTGTATAACATGAGGATAACACTGTGCTTGATGTTCTCGCTTCACAGAAGACTCTGAACACATAAACTGCAAAGTGACAACTTCCCAGTCAACCTTCTCCTCTTCGCTCCGCAGTGTTCTCCTGAAAAATCCTTGGGGTTCTCTCAGCAGATGAACCTGATTCTCATCTTGTCACCCGGAGACACTGAAGGGGAGTGACTGATGGCTCGGGAGCCTTATTTGGCAGTAATCCTTACAGTCAACAAGGTGCTTGTTGCTGTCTTACTTTTCTCGTGGTGCGATAGCACCATGGATCTGCTCGTGGGTACCCCACACACTCACTCCAGCTGGTTTGACCCCACCCCCTTGCTCCAGGATGAGACTTTAATTAGTCTAAGCCAGCAATCAACAAACTACAGCCCTTGGTTGGTCAACTGTATCTATAAATAAAGTTTTATTCAAACACAGCCATACCAATATATTTACATCTTGTCCAGGACTTTTCTCATGCCCTAACAGCACAGCTGAATAATAGCAATAGAGATCAGAGAATTCTGCTGATAGAATATTTATTATCTGGATCTGTAAGAAAAAAAATTGACAATACCTGGTCTCAGCTAACCATACTTCCCACTCCCTGGGTACTGTTATTGGTTTATATATAAAATCTAACCCAAAGAAGACCAATGAAGCTCAAACTTCTCTTTCCCTTTGGATATGAAGCTGAGAAGATCTAACATCTGGAGCACTGGCATCCATTTTGCAGTTATGAGGACGGAGTCTCCTCTTTTCCCAAGAATTAAGTGGAGAAGTCAAGGTATGTGCAACTGAAGCCACAGAACAGCAGCAATGTAAGGATCTGGAGAGGACACAGGCAGATAAAGCATCCAGAGAGGCTTCGGGGAGGCAGTGTGATTGAAACCAGACCAAAGGATTTGCAGAATTTGAAGCTCAGGAGAAGAAAGGGTGTTTGTGCACATGGCACAAGCAAAGGCACGGGGAGTGAGAAGAGAACACGGGAAAACAGAGGTGTTGCTGGGAGGAGAGCTGTGCAGGGTGGGGACTGCAGCGGCATTCAACCACTGTGGAGGCCCTGCCGCGGCACCCCCCTGAGAGAAGCCCAAGGAGCTGCCTGGGTGTGACGTATCATCCCCAGCACAGGGCAGCACAGCCACCAGTCAGCCCAGCCTCCGCGGAGCTTCCTCTGAGACGGAATGGAAGTCTCTGCCCAGAGGGATACAGAAGCACACGCCAAGCTCCAGCCACTGTGCTAACCCCATATTTATCTCAGCCGATTTCCTACTCCTGTTTTTACACCCATTTCACAGAGGTATGAACTGAGGCTTAGACAAGTTTGATCCTGTGTTCGTGGATGCCAGCTGGGACATGGTAGGGACGTGAACCCCGCTCCCTGCCCCAGCATCGTGAGCCGCACCAGCAGACTTACTGTTGGGTCAGCGCTTCCTGGGTATGGGGCGGAAGCGGTGGAAATCCCCATGATTCTCCATGGCTTCTCGCCTCTCTGACCTCCCCTCCATGCTGCTGTGGCTCATGCCACTGTGGACATCCAGCTTCCTGGCCATGGCTTGGGCCTGGTGAGGGAATTCCCAGGTGCAAGCTATTGCTCTGATAAGGCCCAGGATGGGGAGGGGCTGGGGCCTGCCAGCAATGCCAGGGGGCAGAAGGCACTGGGATGCCTGTCCGGGCCTCCAGTGCCCCCCTGAACCACCAGCCCCAGAGTAAATCCAGGCTTCTCACCAGGGCCCACAGTCCCCCATGGTCTGACTCTTGCCCACCGCTCTGTCCCCATCCCACACCATTCTTCCCCTTGCCTTCTGGCATCAGCCACTATGGCCTGCCTGCCTTTATTCCAACATTCCATGCTGCAACCCACCCCAGGGCCTTTGCACAGCCACTCCCCCTGCCTGGAAAGTTATCCACATTGTGAACCCCTGGTACGTCTCACATCTCCTATCTAACTCCCTTTCCTTAGAGAAGTCTCGAGTGGCTCCTGGCGTGTACTCACTCGTGCCCTGCAGCAGGTCTGACAGCAGAAGGGCAACCCTGGGTCTCAGCTTGGAGACTGGAGCAAGACTCCCTTACTGGTGTCTCCACTTCCCCCTCTGCCTGGAATGCCCTTCCTCATACTGGCGTGTACGAAGGAACTTTGAGAAGTTTGTGGGGGATAGAATTAAAAGGTAAGCTTACTTGGGAGCGAAAATTTAAAATCCATGCATAATTTTTTTCATAATATACATTTTCACGAACTTTCTGAAGACCCTTCAATATACAAGCATTTCAAAAACTGGAACAAATGTGTCTTTCAGCTCCACTGCCCATGAACTTTCTGAAGCACCCTCATAGGCAATGAAAGTCCAAGCAAAACGATGACACGTCCATCCAAGATCATGTATGTAAAAATCCAAAACAAGGAAGGGGAGACTCCCGTGCCTGGAGTCATGGGAGAAGAGCAATGGGAAGCCACAGAGCTGCTAAGCACGGGGAGCGTTGGGGAGCTCTCTCCGTGTGCCAGGCACAGGTGCCAGGAGCTTGCCCTGCATTGTACAATCTGTATCGTTCCAGCCACGCTCCGGGGCCGCACGACAGCCATTGTGCAGACAAAGAAACCAAGGCTGAGGAAGACGACATGGCTTGCCCAGGCTAGGCCCCACAGCCCTATCACAGCCGTGGTCCGCACCTTCTACATTTCCCCTCTCTCAGATCGTCTTTGTGCCCACGGCTCCTATTCACCATGACCCAGTGGGCTACGGTCACAAGCATTCACCCTCTCTGGGACACCTGGTCCTTCCCCGTTCTCATTCCTGAGCCCACAAAGAGGGCACCATCAGGGGTGCCCCGGGATCAGCAGTCTCTGCTCCCCAGAGCCTAACCCCAGCAGCCAGACGCTTCCTGCCTGGAGACTATCCAGCGGGGACCCACGCCTTACCCTTTGCTCTGAGTTCATGGTCAGCAGAAAGCACCTGCAATTCTGAGCTTCTCTTGCAGGTTCATACCTGCCTCTGGCTTGGCTCACTGCTCTCTGCTCCAACTGAGGGAAGCAGATAAGGGGCTTGATAAGTGAGGAATCGGGCATGGAAAGCCCCAGGGGGCCAGGAGAGCAGAGGGAGAGGCTGATGTCATTTGTCCCCAGCAGTGCTCTGTGCCTGTTTCTCCAAAATGCATATTTTCACTTTTCCCAAATAGTATATGGCTGTGAAAATTCAAATACAGAGAAAACAAAAAGACCCTCTTAATCTCATCCCATAGTTACCAGATTGATGTGTTCTCCCAACCTTTTAAATGTAGTTTTTATAACTTTTTTATTTATTTTCATTTCATTTGAAAGGCAGAGAGACAGACAGAAAGATGGAGAAAGATCTTCTATCCACTGGTTACTTCTCAAATGCTCACAAAGCCAAGGCTGGGCCAGGCCACAGCCAGGAAACAAGAACTCCATCCAGGTCTCCACATGGTGGCAGGGACCCACATACGTGAGGCATCACCTGCAGCCCCCCAGGGCGTGCATCAGCAGGAAACTGGGTCAGAAGCAGAGCCGCTGGCGCCAGAACTGGGCCCTCCAACATGGGCTGCGGGTGTCTCCAGTGATGGCCTAACTGGGCCACACACCTTTATAGATAAATATGATTATGCTAAAGATATATTATTTTGTTACCTACATTTTCCACTTGAACGTAACACAAGTATCTCTCCACAGCAATATGAATATAATGACCACTCATTCCATTGTTTGTATTCTCAGTTCACTTACTGCATTCCCAGTAACAGACATTAAGGCTGCTTTCAAGTTTTCAATATTATAAACAACACAGCAACAAACATCTGCTTAGACCTTTGCACTCCTGCCCTGGTTTTGTTGCTTTTTATTTGGAGTAATTCCTAGAAGCAATATGCTAGGTTGAAAGGGGCTCTGATATGTTTAAGGCTTCTGTGTTCAGTCCCGTTTCTCAATGTGCTATCCAACCAGCAGTATATCAAAATGACAGTTTTCCACGTATTCGAGATTCATTTTTTAAACTTTTATTTACCTATTTGTATCATTTATACAAGAGGCAAAGAAACTGCTGCTCCACTTCCCAAATGCCTACAACAGCCATGGCGAGGCTGAAGCCAGAAGCTGAGAACTCAGCTCGGTCTCCCTCTTGACCGGTGGGGACCCAGCTACTGGAGCTGTCCCCTCTGTCTCCCAGAGCCGCGTCAGCAGGAAGCTGGAGCTGGGAGCAGAGCTAGCGCTTCAGTCCAGGCTCTCTGCTAGGGGGTGTGGGTGTCCCAACCACCCTCCTGACCGCTGGCCCAAATGACTGCCCTCACCCTTGGTTTTCAAGTCATTGAAGACATAACATCACAGGTGTACTTTACCTACGTGTTCTTAAAGTGTTTTAGACTTACAGAAAACTGGTAAAAATAGCACCCAAGGTTCCTCCTACATTCTCCCCAAGGCTCTTCTCATGTTGACATTTTGGATAACCATAGTACATTACCAAACCAGAAAATTAACACCGGCACAATCCTGTCAACTAATGAACAGATTTCATGTGAGTTTCACCACGTTTTCTCCAGTTTTTTTTTCTATTCTAGGATCCAACCCAGGACCCCACCTTCCGCTGACTTGCGGCTTTGCAGTCCCTGCCGATCAGCCACACCACCTCTGTGGCTGCCCTCTTTTACAACCATTTTGAGGAAGCCCCGCCAGTTACAAGCATGTGGCAGAATTTTCCTTGATTTGGATTTATTGACTTTTTTCACGACTGTGTGGAAGTTATGCAGTGTGGGCGAGAATACCATGGAAATGGTGCTGTGTCCTCCTGGGTGCATGGAAGAGGCTCAAGGTGCTGCAATGCCTACCTGCCGGTGAGGCTGAGCTACCTCACTGTGCCAGCTTCTCCACTGTGCGGTGACAACTCCCCTCTGGTAGCTAACCCATATCTTGGGGGAAACGCCGCAGTGGAGTCACACAGCTACCCCACTTCTCCTCCAGCTCTGGCCCACATGTCTCAGCATCTACCTGTGGGTCTTGCCAGATGCAGTATCTTTAAAAATCCAGACCAATGGGGCCGGCGCTGCAGTATAGCAGGTAAAGCCACCGCCTACAGTGCTGGCATCTCATATGGCACCGGTTTGAGACCTGGCTGCTCCACTTCAGATCTAGATCTGATATGGCCTGGGAAAACAGTAGAAGATGGCCCAAGTCCTTGGGCCCCTGAACCCGCATGGGAGACCTGGAAGAAGCTCCTGGCTCCTGGCTTTGGATCTGCCCAGCTCTGGCTGTTGCGGCCATTTGGGGAGTGAACCATCAGATGGAAGACCTCTCTCTCTCTCTCTCTCTCTCTCTCTCTGCTTCTGCCTCTTTGAAGCTCTGACTTTCAAGTAATAAATAAATCTTTAAAAAACAAACAAACAAAAAACCAGAGAAATAAGATGGAAAATGTGGATGAAACATGGCTAGTGAAACAGTAGATTAAGTTGATGCTGACAGGATTGGCACAAGAGTGGGTCCACAAGCTAGAACATACCATTTTAAAAAACAGATTTATTTATTTGAAAGATAGAGTTACAGAGAGAAAGAGAGATAGAGACAGAGATAGAATTTTCCATCCACTGATTCACTTCCCCAAATGGCCGCAATAGCCAGGGCTAGGCCAGGCCGAAGCCAGGAGCCAGGAGCTTTTTCTGGGCCTTCCACATGGACAGAGGGACCTAAGGACTTGGGCCATCCTCCACTGCTTTCCCAGGTGCATTAGCAAGGAGCTGAATAGGAAATGGAGCAGCCAGGATTCAAATAGGAGCCCATATGGGATGCCAGTGCTGCAGGTCATGGCATTAACCTGCTGTGCCACAATGCCAGACCCAATATCATTTCTTTATTTTTTTAAAAGATTTATTTATTTATTTGAAAGGCAGATTCACACAGAGGTAGAGGCACAGGCACAGAGAGAGAAAGAGGTCTTCCATCCACTGGTTCAGTCCCCAAATGGCCGCAACGGCCAGAATTGCACCATTCCAAAGTCAAAGCTTCTTCTGGGTCTCCCAAACAAGTGCAGGGGCCCAAGGACCTGGGCCATCCTCTGCTTCTTTTCCAGGCCACAGCAGAGGACTGAGCCAGAAGTAGAGCAGCCAGGACTCGAATCAGCACTCATATGGGATGCCGGCACTGCAGGCGGGGGCTTTACCTGCTACGCTACAGTGCCGACCCTCCCCCCCAACATCATTTCTTTAAGGGTAACACAGCAGTAGGATCAACTGACAAGTTTCCCATTCTGGGGTCAGCAGCACACCTGTCTCAGCAGGTGCATGTGGGAACGGCATAGCAGGACAGCACTCCTAGCAATCAAGTACTACCAAATAAGTTTATGTCAAACTTACTACAAAAACCCAAGACTTTTCAGAGGTTTGTGGGGATTTTAGGCTTACATGTCACGGAGTACGGACCTGTGACTCTATTTTTGGTTAGTCTCCAGGTATGTTATTGATTTAAGATTCATCTTTAAAGATTATGGATGTGAATTCACATCTCAAACTGTCTCCTTGACCATGTCTTAGATTCTGGCCAGGCCTTAAACTGGTAGCTAGAGCCATCTTAGCTCACTATATCCTCATTTGTCTGTGCCTGCATCCCTCCTAGTAATATTTTCAATGCTCCATTGTCTTACAGGCATCTCTTCTAAGTCAGGGGCTATGGTTGTCCAGCTGTGAGCACTAAAGGCACATCTGCATCAATGTCTGATTTTAGTTCACAGGGTACAGACAGCCGAGGGAGCACTTCAAAGATGTAGGGCGTGGGTGTGTGGCCTAGCAGTTAAGAAGTTCATATTAGAGTATCCAAGTTCAATGCCCAGCGTCAGCTCCTGACTCCAGCTTCCTGCTAACGCAGACCCTGGGAGGCAGCAGTGATGGCTCAAGTCATTGGGTTCCTGACACCCACATGGGACACCGGGATGGAGTTCCTGCCTTCCAGCTCGGGCCCCAGCTCAGCCTTAGCCATTGTGGACATCTGAGGAGTGCACCATCAGATTGGAAGATGGGAGTGTTTTCTCTCTCTCTAACAAAAATTCTAAAAAGTAATAAGAGAGTATTGCCTAAAACAGACAAGATGTAACATCTCCCTTTCTCCTTATCCATGCCAAGCATTCGTGCAGAACTCAATTCTTCTGTGTGCTTCCATTTCACTGTCGGTAAAAGGGGGGCGACAGGAGTAATGACCTCATAGGTCTGTTGGCATCACTCAGTGAGATAATGGCCAGAACACCGGGCACACAGCAGTGAGGAAACTGAGGCTCCAAGAAGGTGACTGTGGAGAGACGGCAGAAGCGGGAGCTCGACACACGCCCATGTCATCAACCTTTCCTGCAGGCGAATTCTAACAGCACATCTCAAATAGGGTATTTCACAGACCCCATTCTCCAACCCCCATAGCCAGCACAGGCTTTGTCGGAAGACACAAGGTCCAACTCAAACTGGCTTCTTGAAGAATCCAAGGGTTTACGTCTCAGGCATAGCTGGATCCAGGGACCCAAGTGAAATCAGGACGCGGCGTCTATCTGCTGAGCTCTATCTGCTGGGATTCTGTGTTTATTCATCCCTAGGAAAACTGTCGCCATAGCTGTCCTGGTAGTACAGGCTTCCCTGCTGCTGGGCCCAACTCCAGGAGACAGTGAGCCTTGGAATGGACTCTCGGTAGCCCGGGATGACAAGCGATGACAGGGCCTGCCTACTGAAAAGCCCCAAGCAGAACACTGCTAGCCCTTGTAGCAAACATGCAGATAAGGGGACACTGCCCGGAGCTGAGTTCAAGGCCTAGAACCTCAGAACGTGGTGATGTGGCTTCTGAGTCACAAAGTGATTGCCTTCTGTGTAATAAATACTGTTCCCGACACACTGACGTGGCGGAATGAGTCCACTGTCCTGCCCACCTTTGACACGGGACACACCGCACTCCACTGAGACCACCAAATGGCCGATGTGCCCCCACAAAACACTGGGAAGGAGTGTAGGCTCATCTCCACTACATCCTTGATATTACTGACTAGCTTCCCAGGTAGCAGAAAAATACATACATGCCAAATCCAAAGGACATCTTTTAAAAAAAAAAGACTTCTTTATTTGAAAGAGTTCCAGATAGAAGGAGGGAGAGAGAGTGGGAGGGGGAGAGGGAGAGAGAGAGAGAGAGAATGATCTCCCATCCGCTGGTTCATTCCCCAAATGGCTGCAAAAGCCTTGTGGCTGAAGCCAGGAACCAGGAGCTTCATCCAGGTCTCCCATGTGGGTGCAGGGCCCCAAGCACTTGGGCCATCTTCTGCTGCTTTCCCAGGTGCATTAACAAGGAACTGTATCAGAAATGGAGAAGCTAGGACATGAACTGGGGCCCAAATGGAAATGCCAGCATCACAGGCCCACTACGTCACAATGCTGGCCCCCAAGACTTATTCTTGTCCATCTTCAACCCTGGACAGAACCCAGATCTACCACATCCAGCTTGGGTCACATGCTCTCCTGTAAACAAATCACTAAGCCCAGACAGATGCAATGCTTTGACTGGGGGTGTGTTTGCTATTGAAGCAGTCACTGAGATCAGATGAATGGATGCTCTGACTGCTTGTCTGTTCACTGTAGAATCATTCACTAAAACCAAAAGGATGGAGTGCTCTGACTGACCACCTGCTAGCCACTGGGTAGGGAGCTGATATCTCACACCTTAACCACCACATTGAAGAGAAGAATTTTTCTCAAAGAAACTTTCCAAGATGGATGCTGAAATCAAACCAAAAAAAACAGAGTTGAGTATCCATCTCTGCCTAAAGTAACGGATTATTTGTAAGCATCTCTGCCTCCAATTCCACATTCAAGCAGTGTTTGCTCCCTCAAAAGGAACAAAATTATTTTATCACTGTAAGTCTATCACCATTACCAATGTTAATCTGCATTGCATTCGGCTAAGTTACCCTGTAGACAGTGCCCTTGTCACCCAGGGCATCTGGACTGAGATCACCTGTGCCCACACAGACCTAATCAATGCTGATCACTTGGTGATAATCGATAGCGCTGTCTCCAGATCTGAGGTCAGTGTAGAAGAGTACAGTAATTGATTAGTGATGTCTTTCCTGGACACAGACAAGGGCCGAAGGGGCATGTTTGCACAGTATTTACTATCAGTGATTATCTCAATGACACCTTCCTGCTCTGACATAGGAAAATCCAGGTCAAGGCAATAAATATCTGAATACACACTGCAAATCCCTCTGGAATGGGGGCCGAGAAGGCAGGCAAAATGAAATTGAATGCATGCTTTGTTCTATCAGCAACTTGCTTCTAACTGGGGAAACCAAACTTTTCAAAAAGCATCTGGATGTAGGACCCTTGGCCTCAAACATTCCCAAAGACTCCTGCCCATTTCCAGCCTTAATCTTCCTCGGTTCTGCAGAAAATCTTTAGCCTTTCCTCGGGCAGCGGTGGCGGCTCTCCCCTCTCCGTGAGGTGCTCAGGACACAAAGCCCAGGAAGAGTCTTCCTCCGGAAAACTGCAAGGAGCTCAGACAGACAGAATGCTGGGTCCAGAACACAGCCCCGGCCTCCTTTGTTCGTGGGGATCCCCAAGACAGAAGGCGCCCCGGGGGAGGGTCCTGTGGACGTTACAAACACAGGTGCACATGCAGAGAAGGGTCAGCTGGGGAGACGTTTAGGGCCGCAGCATGCACACAAGTGACTTAAGGATCTCATTCAGACACAGTTGGATCACTAGACCGGAGCAGGGCCGGAGATTCTGCACTTCCAATGAGCTTCCAAAAAGGCCAGCGGTGCAGGTACACACCCCCGCCCTGGGGACCAAGGGGCTCAATATTCAAGGATGGAACATGTGGTATGGACTAGGGAAGGGGACAAAGGAGGGGTCCCTGCTCAGGAAGAGGGGTGGGGGTGGTGAAGGAAAGGGTAGGAAGGGAAATGAGTAATTTTCTGAGCATCTGTTTAAAAGTGCCAGCCTAAAGCCTGACACATGCCATGAAATAAATAAACGTTTTAGAAGGTCCCTTTCTTCCTTCCCTCCTTAACCCTAGGGTCCTAAGCAGTGTGTAGAATCTCTCTGTCTACCGCCCCAACCCACTCAACACATTCCACCTCTCTCACACACTCACACATACACACACACAGACCACCTGTCTCTCTCTCACTCTCATGCACACACTCTACCTGTCTCACACACTCACATTTACACTACCTGTCTCACACACATACACACCACACCTCTCTCACACACACCATCTCTCTTACACACACACCACCTCTCTCTCTCACACACACATACCTCTCTCTCTCTCTCTCACACACACACACACACACAGACCACCTGTCTCTCTCTCTCTCTCTCTCTCATGCACACACTCTACCTGTCTCTCACACACTCACATTTATACTACCTGTCTCACACACATACACACCACACCTCTCTCACACACACCATCTCTCTTACACACACACCACCTCTCTCTCACACACACACAGACACTACACCTCACTCTCACACACACACATATCTCTCTCTCTCTCTCACACACACACACACACACAGACAACCTGTCTCTCTCTCTCTCTCTCTCATGCACACACTCTACCTGTCTCTCACACACTCACATTTACACTACCTGTCTCACACACATACACACCACGCCTCTCTCACACACACCATCTCTCTTACACACACACCACCTCTCTCTCACACACACACAGACACTACACCTCACTCACACACACATACTTCTCTCTCTCATCTGCTCTCTCTCTCTCTCTCTCTCACACACACACACACACACACACACCACCTTCAATACCGTTCACTTGGGGAAGCTGAAGCTCAGAAGCCTAAGTGACCTCAACACTTTCTTGACAGTTTGGGCAAAGAGTCAAGCCAGGAGCAGCAGAAGGCAGCTCAGGCCTGCATGCCCCTTCCTCAGCCTTGCAATGTGGGAGCTTAAAGGCGCCTCCAAGGACCTGGTTGTGTCTGCAAAATCAGCACACAGACTTCTGTCCCAAGGCCTCCACTTTCTCCAATAATGAGGCCAGTTGGAAGCTGTTAACACAGATGGGAACCAGCCAGCAGCAGGTGAATGGTCGCTCCACCTATCAGCACTGTGCTAAGCCATAACCTGCTCCTGGTGTCCTCGCCCCCATTTCAGGGGCCCAGGACCCAGGTGCACCTGCCAGCATATGAATGGCATCCAGGCAAGAGACTTGAGTCTCCTCCACTCTGAGCTAGTTTCTATGTTCTCCCATTTCCTGGAGCCCCGTGGGAGAACAGTTTCTCTGGGTTAATATATGGTGCTAATGAGGGATAGCCAGTGGGGAAAAGCAGGTCTACTGATCCAGGGCTTGGAAGGAAGCCAGGGTCTCTCTGGCCATAGATTCTCTCTCTCCTTCCAGGTTAGTGTGCTACATGGGGAGATTAAGATGTATAGTCTGCAAATGGACTAACCGGTTGCAGGCCTGTTTAATGAGGCTTCCTATAATAGGGCCATTTCTCTTTCTTATGTATGTGTACACATTCACACACACACACACACACATTCTCCCTAACATAATCCATATGGAAGTAAAAATATCTCCCTTGCTCTAGTTTTTTAAGTGACTCTATAATGAGTAACATTGTTTGTCTTCCAATGGAAACCCATGGCTCAACAGCGACTCAACGGTTTCAGCAACTGGCCCCAGGTCCCCTTAAAACTCAAGTGTAAGGTCAGCAAGGACGTCAGCTGGACCAGCAGCCCTTCTCGGGCAGGGGGAAATCCCCAAGAACGCCCCCAGCTCTGGGACCCTCCCTGGACGAAGGAACAGGAGCAGCCTGGGATCCTGCAATCCTGTAGACAGGGGATACCACATCCTATAGGAGGGTGCCTGAAGAAGTGCATGGAAAACACAATGAAATGACAATGTTTATTTGAGTGGAAAAAAATGTTTTAACCTCTCCATAGGTTTTTAATAATATGCATTTTTCCATGAACTCTTTGAGGATTTCATCTACCTACAAGGAGAAAATTCTAGCCTCTGGTAACACCAGGCATCCTCCAGCTTAAAATATTAAGGCGGGGGAGGGCCAGCGTGTGGTGCGGTGGGTCAGACTGCTGCCTGTGACGCAGGCATGCCCTATCGGAGCACCAGCTCGAGTCCTGGCTGCTCTTCTTCCAATCCAGCCCCCTGCTAATGCCCATGGGAAACCAAAAGAAAATGGCCCCAAATGCTTGGGCTCCTGCCACCCCTGTAAATGGAGTTCCAAGCTCTGGCTTCAGCCTGCCCCAGCCATAGCCACTGTGGCCATCTGAGGAGCGAACCAGAGGACTGAAGATCTCTCTCCCCACTGCCCACCCACCCCCAATTTCCCTCTCCCTCTCTGTTGCTCTGCCTTTCAAATAAATAAATGGTTTTTTAAAATGTTAAAGGGTTGGGGGTCCTGAAGCTGCCCATCTAACAGTGCTGTCTTGTGAGCCTTCTCTGTTATTTTTGTGTAGGGTCTCAGTCCCACGCCAGGCCACAGGCCTTCTGACTTTCAGCATCCCGAAAAGCAGAGATATTGTCAGGCCCACCTGACACAGCAGCATCCGAGCTCAACATGTCCAAGGGCGAGCAGCTGCAGAAAATTGAATTTTCTGACCACAAGGTAGTGACACTAGAAGCTATTTTTTAAAAGTGTTTTTAAGAACCTTGACCACCGAGCAATACAAAAGTACTCTCCCAAATAACTTGAGACAAAGGGGAAATCAAAACCAGTAATTACAACAAAGAAAATAACAATAATGAGAATACTGCATATTTTAAAAATCTCAGGTGGAGTGCCCAAAGCTATAATCAGAAGCAACATTATATTATTACATTTAAATATTTTACATTATGCTACTATTATATTTAAAAAGATACTAAATAAATGTGCTGAGCACCAACTCCGGAAGTTAGAAAAGCACAACAAAACTACATACAAAGACCTATTAACAAAGGGAAAAGGAGAAATCAGGAACAGGGATTATAAAAATCCCAAACAAAGACAGAGACAAAGTTTCAAGGGGGTTAATCAGGAAAAGATAGCCATAATTAAGAGGAAGAGAGTTGGTGGAATAATCACTAGGAAGTAAAACATTAAAAATAGCAAACTGCTAGATCATGTGCAAAAATCCATGCTGCAACATTTGCAGCCTTCAGAGGGTTACCATTTTAATTAGAAAAATCACTCTTCCTTTTTCTATATAAAGCATACTTCCTAAGGAATAAGAAAAATAAAAGGCCTATTATAGAAAAATGAAGAAAGGACATGAATAGGCAATTCAGAACAGAATAGATACATGTAAGCAATTAAATATGAGGATACTTCAAAAGTCTGTCAAAAATTAAAGAAAAAATGAGTTTGGTGCAAAAAAATCTGAAATAGTATATACAAAGGGTCTTCCAAAAGTTTCTGGAAAATGCATGTTATAAAAAATGTATGCGTGGGCCGGTGCTGCGGCTCACTAGGCTAATCCTCCACGTGCGGCGCCGGCACCCCGGGTTCTAGTCCCGGTCAGGGTGCCGGATTCTAGTCCCGGTTGCCCCTCTTCGAGTCCAGCTCTCTGCTGTGGCCCAGGAAGGCAGTGGAGGATGGCCCAAGTACTTGGGCCCTGCACGTGCATGGGAGACCAGGAGGAAGCACCTGGCTCCTGGCTTCGGATTGGCACAGCGCGCCAGCCATAGCAGCCATTTGGGGAGTGCACCAACGGAAGGAAGACCTTTCTCTCTGTCTGTCTCTCACTGTCTAACTCTGCCTGTCAAAAAAAAAAAAAAAAAGTATGCTTGGATTTCAAAAATTTTTGCACCAAAATTAATTTATCTTTTATTTCCACTTTCCATAAATTCTTTGAATTATCTTCATATAAGAAAACGTCCAAACGCACAGGAAATTATACAATAATTGAAACTGTGATGTTATTTCTTTTCCACTTATCCAA
The DNA here is from genome assembly GCF_033115175.1 of Lepus europaeus. NCBI lineage: Eukaryota > Metazoa > Chordata > Mammalia > Lagomorpha > Leporidae > Lepus > Lepus europaeus. The sequence goes on from NC_084849.1 coordinate 11,967,197, forward strand.
TTAGTGGATTGTTAGAACCACGGATGTTCCTGCTGTGAATGGCTACATGCCGTAAGAGCAGAGATGAGGTCGAGCCAGCATTCAGCACAGTGGTAAAGATGCTGTTTGGGATACCTGCATCCCATATCAGAGCACCTGCGTGAGACCTGACTGCTGATTCCAGCTTCCTGCTGATGTACACTCTGGGAGGCAGCAGATGGTGGGTCATGCAGTTGGGTCCCAAACTTCACTGAGATCCAGGCTCCCAGATATTTGCGGAGCAAACCAATGGATAGGAAGTCTTCCTCTGTAACTCATATAAAATATATTTTTTAAAACATGAATGAAGACAGGTGAATCAGATACTCTTCTGAAAAGGTCTTTGGCAATATTTCAGTTGAATGTCTAGACACTTCTTTAAAATCGAGCAGTTCCAAATGCAACTCCTCTTGATAAATGCTTATGAACTGGGGGTAGGGGAGTTCAAGACACTAAGAAGATCAATGTGGGGGCATATAAGAATGAGATCAAGCCAAGAATGAGGCCACCTGGCTCTGGACCCAGGCTCTGCCACTCAGAACTTATACGATCTTGACAAATTATTTCACTTCTAACAACCTCCATTTCACCACCTGGACGATGAGGAAGCTGAATTTCATCTCTAAGTCCTTCCCCCTGCCATGATAATTATTTTATTTTCTTCTCAATCCCAAGGTTTTCTGGCATCTTTTGGATAGCAGCATTTCTGCGCAAGAGTGAAAGAAAAAAAGAATGGGAGAAGAGTACAGAAAAATAGAACATCAAAAAGTTCCTAACTTTCTCTCTGCTTCATGGTCTCTGTATCTTAAACAAGGTACAATGCTTTGTACATGTATGTGCTCCATTAATATTTGTTTACTTAGGGGCCGGCACTGTGGCACAGTGGGTTAACGCCCTGGCCTGAAGTGCTGGCATCCCACATGAGCGCTAGTTCGAGACCTGGCTGTTCCACTTCCGATCCAGCTCTCTGCTATGGCCTGAGGACCCTGGAGGACAAGCAGGTGCTGCAGCAGTGCATGGCCACCCTCCGGGAGCTGTTCAAGGAGCAGGAGGTCCCAGATCCCATAAAGTATTTTGTCACCCGGTGGAGGGAAAGCAGTAGAAGATGGCCCAAGTGCTTGGGCCCCTGCACCCACGTGGGAGACCTGAAAGAAGCTTCTGGCTCCTGGCTTCAGATCGCCACAGCTCCAGCTCACTTGGGGAGTGAACCATCAGATGGAAGACCTCTCTCTCTCTCTCTCTCTCTCTGCCTCTCCTCTCTCTGGCTTTCAAATAAATAAATAAATCTTTTTAAAATATTTGTTTACTTAATTAAGATATGGAACGAATGAATTAGGGAGCCTATGTTCATAAGTCTTTTCTTGCTCATCTTCAAGTCACAGAAAATATAATTTTAAAAATTTTTTAATTAAGATCTTTTAAAAAGAAATTAGGAGCCATGGAAACATCCACATGGATTCCACTTCCTTGCCCTAAGTCAGGCCACCTTCCCCAGCACCATGAGCAGAATAAAGAGCAGCCACTGTGGTCAAATCGTCAGAGAAAATGCACTCATGTCAGTTGCGGGTGAGTCTTTAGATCCAAGACTTCATTGTCAGTGATGTCAGCCACATGAACTCAGTCATGTCCATCTACTCCTCAGCCATCGTCACCGCTAGGAGGGACCAACCATCGTCACTGCTAGGAGGGATCAGCCTCCCCTTGGCTTCGTCAGACCCATATGGTGAGAATGGGTGGAGCACTGTGGGCAAAATCGCATCCCAGGTGGGATGTCATGGGCCCAAACCATGGGCAGCAAAGGCTGGGGTCAGCCCAAGGGACAATCTGAACATGAGTATCACCAGTCGCAAGCCTTTCCCCACAGCAGATGTCACCTTACTCTTTCCCGTTGTGCCCAGGTGAAACCTCAGAATCCTTCACCATTTGAAACGGAACCTCCCAGGCCACCAGTTCCAGCTAAGAGTCATCACACAACACAGGATGTGTCTAAACCCCAGGTTCAGAGAATATCCACATGCCTCACCTCTATCTCAGTTCAACAGGCTGAGTGATGTCGCCTAAAACTCACATGCTGAAACGCTAACCCCAGGACCTCAAAACGTGCCTCCATCTGGAGGCAGAGTCTTTGAAGGGGTAACTGAGTGAAAATGAAGACATCAGCATGGTCCTAATCCAGCATCGTCAGCGTCCCCACGAGAAGAGGAAATGTGGACACAGACTAGCACAGACAAGACCACCAATGGCACAGGGAGGAGGTGGCCATCTGCAAGCCAAGGAGAGAGACCTCAGAAGAAACACGAAGATCTCAGGCTTGGAGTCTCCAGAGCTGTGAGAAGAGGAATCGCTGTTGTTTAGGCCACACATTCTTCGGTACATTTTAATGGCAGACTAACAAAATGAGTATACTGATTATCTGTTAGATGCAAATAATCAAGTTATAAAATTATAAGTACGGGGTAGGTGTGGTGCAGTGGTTAAACCCCTGCTTGGGACACCTGAGTCCCATATTGCAGTGCCAAGTTCAAGTTCTGGCTGCTCCACTGCCAATGCAAGTCTCTCCTAACACACCTGGGAAGCACCCAGGTGAGTGCTGCCACTCACATGGGAGATCTGGATTGAGCTCTGGGTCCCTGGCTTTGGCTAGGCCCAGCCCTGGCTGATGCAGGCATTTGGAGTGTGAACCCGCAGATGAGATTTCTCCCTCCCTCTCTCTCTGCCCTTCCAATAAAATGTAAATAAATACATTTTAAGTAAAAAACAAAAATCACATTACCAAAGAGTACATAAGATGCAATGTTTGTGCAATTAAATCAAATATCCTACAGTGAATGCGTGAGTGCGTGCAGGGCAGAGAGTGTATGTCCACAGAGAGAATGTTTGCACTGTTCCAGACCAAAGTGTCTGCAGTCACTCCCTAGACGGGGAGACTGCAGGTGACTGGAGGGAGCATGGGGAGGGATTGTTGTCCTTTCTAACCAATGCTGCTTTTTCAGGGACCATGTGTGAATTGTGACTTTCTAAAAGATTTAAAATAATGTGTGCACATCAAATATTAGCAGCCAATCCATCTAGGATACACACACCAGGTACTCACTGTTTCACGTGTTTGAATCCATTTCATCCCCATAATCCCCAAGGTAAGGACTGTTCTTTTCATCTTTCATATGAGGAAACTGAGGCAGGGAGCAGTTAAAATAACTCACCTAAGATTACAGGAAGTTAACACATGGCTCCAAACCAAGTGGCCCGGCTTCCTGTCCATCTCCCTCAGCAGTAAGCTATCCTCCCCTCAACAGAAGCCTGACCAATTCTCTGATTCACTAAGACTATCTGAACAAATGTTGGTTAAATGTGAGACTTAATACAAGTATGCCTGAACACACACACACACACACACATTGGGGGTACATGTGGGTGTTCTTCACAGTTCAACTCCTGGAGTCCTTTCCATCTGAAGTTCACAACTTAACTGGATGCAGCCCCGTACCTGCCAGGGTGACACCCTTCCCGTAAATCTATGCAGGAAGATCTCAGCTGTTCCATTTTCTGACGTTCCAAGGAGCTGACCCGTGTGTTCTTGGGCAGGGGCAGGGTAAGCAACCCATTCATATTTTATAAGTTTGTTTAATGGAGCCTTATTTTTTTGGGTTATGTATTTTTAAAGACGGTGCAGCTTAGATTGATGGAGATGCTGCACTGATTCTCCTCTTACAAGCCTGAGAGCTGGAGGAGGCCCAGCCCTTCCAGGGCCCAGGAGGGATGGGGGAGGAAAGTCACAAATGGACCAAGCTACCTGACTGCCCATCAGTGTGGAACTGGTAAAATAAATTATGTTCATGTCTATAATGGAATCTGCGGCTGCTAAAATAATAAACTAGAGCAAGAGGTACTATCAGAGAAGGGTGTTTGTGATACATCATTAAGGAAAAAAGGCAAGTTAGAGAGGGACGGGGATAGTATGATTTTACTTGGTGATAGAAAATTGTGTGTGTGTGTGTGTGTAATAGTGACAAAGATCATGGGCACTGGTAGAACAAACACGAGTTCACATCCCAGCTTCATTCATATTTGAGTGACCTCAGGTTTTCTTAACTCCTCTGAACCTCAGTTGTGTCTTCTATACAATGGGGGGGAAAGGAGAGAGCTTAGTAGCCATTCTGTCTACAGGAAGGCGTGTTCACATCATATATGGACATCCTATCTGAATTTCCACAGTGTGAATGTGTGGTACCTGTCATTAAAACACAAGATGGTAGGGGGGTTAATTTATTTTATTTGAGAGGCAGAGAGACAGACGGATGGAAGTCCCAAGTACTGAGCCACTTCCCAAAGGTCCGTAACAGCTAGGGCTGAGTCAAGCCAAGGTCTGGGAACTCAAGCCAGGTCTCTCACATGTGTGACAGGGACCTAATCATTATAGCCTCACCTGCTACCTCCCGTGGGTGCACATTAACCGGAAAATGGAATTGGAAACAGAGCCAGGACTCAAACTCAAGTACTCCAGCACTCAGGAGTCCCAACGGTTGGCTTAACCATTAGGCCATATGCCCACTCATGGTGGGAGTGTTTTAATGAATGAAGCTGACTGCTACCCTGAAGGGAAGCACGTGAATTCTGAAGTTTCCATCAGCCTCAATCCTTGTGAGCTGGTGGGATATGGCTACCAAGCACCAGTGAGTGAGTTTTCCTAGATCTCTTAGGTGGGTGTCAGTGAGCTCACTGGCAGACTCCCAAGACAACATGCTTTGGCAATGAAGGCTGTCCTAATGTAAGACCCCTCCAGTCTTGGTTTACAATTCACGTTGAACAACAAGAGCAGATGGAGCTGGACCAAGTGACCAGGCTTACAGAAGTTCAAGGGCTCTGAGAAGAAACTTAACAGCCATCAGCAACGTTAGTTCCAGAGCTGGATACTTCAATGTCCTCCGGTCTCCTCTCTCATGTGAGCCTTTAAGGTAAACAGAGGAAGCCCCCGAGGTCCAGAGAGGTGAAGGTATTTATTCAAGGTGTGCAGCTCACAGGAAGACCAGAGCTTGGTCCAAGTTCACCTGAACACAAAATCTGAGCCTTCCATGGTTGCCTGGTAACCACCTGTGTACTCTGCCACACAGGGAAGGAAAAGGACTCTTACCGTGGGCAATTAATGTGCAGATGCTCCATGCTGTCTAAACGCCAAAGGATTGTGAGGATTATTTCATACTTCTGACTCCCTCCCTTGGAATGTTCATGATGGTTTCTGTTCAGTGTTTTCCAAATGATTGCCGGAATAACATTTTGTTTTGCTTTAAGTGATGGTAATAAGTGCTCAACAGTCCTAAGATCTAATAATTTTAAGAAATTCTAGGTCAAATTACTTCTTTTCAGTCCTTTATTGCAGGACTTGTCAGAGCCTTTGACATGTCAGGTATGTTTGACTGCCCTAAAAGGGTACGACGGAGTACAGAGCTGCCCCATTTGTTCCCTCATGGAACCCTTTAATTACACGGCACAGCCCCCACAGAATTCGCCATATAAATGCTAACCTGCAACCGGCAGGCCACCTTCGTTGTCTCTGCTTACCCTTCCAAGCACATTCAAAATGAGGAATGTTTAAACACATTAAAACCTAAGAAGAAAAACATCTGCGAAACCATCGCTATGTCTTCAGAAATACCCAAGGACCTGACTATATCCCTGAATATTAGAGAATCCCCTGGTATAAAATGACCCCCGCATACAAAGAGACCCCATGCTTTTCTCAACGGGAACATCTAAAAGTAACTCTTGGCCAGTTTGAGCTTATGAACTTGCAAGTCTGTAGGAAACAGGTGAGGGAGTCAAATATTCACTTACAGGTAACTTAGTTTGATGTATTTTTAAATCCTACAAAATGTAACAGTGTTGATGTAGAAAACCTAGTTTCTCCCAGTCTCACATCATGAAACAATTTGATTTGAACTCTTAGCCTGCATCTTCACCTTCAGAAAATCGCTTTTTAGACCATCTTGCTCAGTGTTCCCATGCACGTCATGGTCCCTTCTCTTGCAAACACGGCTATTTTACACCTGTGCCTTGCCCTGTCATTGGGATTGCTGGCCAGGCTGTAAATCTCCATGACATGGGTACAGTTGGGACAGTTGTATTTCCCCTCACCACCCCCTAGGTGTCCATTTGTGATTTCTACAGCCTAACAACTTAGGGAATTGTTTGTACAGCGTGACAACAGACACTGGTGATTCTGAGTCATAGCTCCTGGAATTATGCTGAAGTTCATGACTCTGACAGATGGGTGCCACAAGTCTCCGGAGAATACCGAAGTAAGTCATTCCCAAAGGGAACGTTACTGATCCAAACAGCATAGTTGTAAGGACGTCGTATCAGCTGGAAGAAGCTGCAGGTACCTGAATCGCAGCAACTCCTTTTCTCCTATAGGATAATTGTGGGGAGGGGCCCGGCATCTTGGCTCTGGGCAGATACAGCATTTATAAAGTAAAAGACCTCACTTCTCGGAGAATGCTATGCCCAGTCAGCAACGAAGGGGTTAACATAAGCTTTGCCCTCAAGCTGGGAAGGAAACAGACTTGATGTGGTAGGGGCCTCTTTCTGTCCAGGACCAGCAAGAGTGAGGGCAGGAAAGGAAAAATTATTGACTTCAGGAAAGCGCTCAATCGCAACCTCATGAGCAAATGGGCCATTTATCCCCCAGTCCGGAGCTCCTTGTAAAGGTGACCGTCCATCAATCCCTCCTCGGAGCTGCTCCTTGATGAGCTGCTCTATCAACGGGCTAATTTAGCTGATTACAGAGGAATTTGAGAGGAATGGGCTGCCAGAGCCTGGGAATGGGCCAGCAATGCATTAACTCCGCCAGTGTCTCCATCACCCTCCATTTGGGACCGATAGGAGCAGCGTATTCCTGAAAACATGTCCCATCTGATGGGCTTCTGTTAAAGTCAGCTCCAGCTTATCAGGTGCGAGGTGGGAGCCCTGCTCCCCCCAGAGCATGGACTGTTCTGTCCTCTGGTCCCCGGTGGGGGAGCACAACCTCTGGGACCCGTGCCAGGCTATTCTCGGCTCCTGGTCAGCAGCATGTGGATGGACAGCATCGTAGGCAAAGAGCGCAGGAAGAGCAGCAGAGGCCTGGGATCACTGTCCTTGTTCTACTCTCCTGACTTCACACAGCATTCGAGGCTTGGAAAAAGCCCCTCTCTCTCCAAAAGCTAAGCTCACGAACGGTGCAATAGATAAACAGCCATGCCAGTCATCTCTCAAAGTCTAACCAAAAAGAATTGCCTTCAAAGTCTCCCCTCAGTAGGCTCTAGCAGTTCGTACAGTTCCCATCTTTTGATTGAAAGTACTGCCCTGTCCAGATATCCGACTTAACCTGTTGCATTGCTGGCCACTTACACATTAGCAAGAAGTAGTCCATGCACTCAATTTAAGGCTCAGAGGGTAGGACAAGAAGGATAAGTTTAGAAGGCAGAAGTCGATCTAAATGAAAGGAAGGCCACAGTGTGCTGCCTTGAAGAACAAAAAGGTCTTCCATTCTCCACACAGGCAGGGAGCAGCAGGTTTCCATGAAGGAAAAGAAAGGCGTTCAAACGCAAGAAAGAGGACCCAAGTGACACACTTACTGCATTCATAGTGTTGCTGATAGGGATCCCAAGAATGAAATTAAAAAAAAAAAAAAAAACCAGAAAAGAAAAGAGCCTTTCAGCTCAACCTCCCATTTAAAATAATAGGAGAACAAGTCCATACTCAGGGCTACCAAGTGACCTGGAGTATCAGTCATTCCTACTATGGAGGGTCTGAAACCACTCATCTCCCTTTCTTCTTATGACACATAAATAATCCCACTTACTGATTTCCCCAATCTAACACCCAAGCCCATTTGTATTAAAAAGTCAGTTGAGGCCGGCGCCTCGGCTCAATAGGCTAATCCTCTGCCTGCGGCGCCAGCACACCAGGTTCTAGTCCCGGTCGGGGCGCCGGATTCTGTCCTGGTCGCTCCTCTTCCTGTCTGGCTCTCTGCTATGGTCCGGGAAGGCAGTGGAGGATGGCCCAAGTGCTTGGGCCCTGCACCCACATAGGAGACCAGGAGGAAGCACCTGGCTCCTGGCTTCGGATCAGCGCAGTATGCCAGCCGCAGCACGCCAGCCACAGCGGCCATTAAGGGGTGAACCAACGGAAAAAGGAAGACCTTTGTCTCTGTCTCTCTCTCACTGTCCACTCTGCCTGTCAAAAAAAATCTAAAAAAAAAGTCAGTTGGGTGGCAGAAATCAGACTGAAACCTCTACTTGAGCAGAAGAGAGAATGCATGGCTCCTGTAGCTTCACATTGGCTTAGAGGCTCTGGTTTCAGGCCTGGATGGATCCAGGGGCTCAAAAGAAGCTACCAACAATGTATCTGTCTCCAGCTCCCAGTTCATTCCCTTTGTTGGCCTCATTCCCAGACAAGTTCTCCATTTGTGGTTTCCACAAAAGCCAGTCAGAGCACCAGACTCCCATTCTGCCAGCTGGGAACCAGCAGAAGGAGAAGAACTAGTTCCTAGGAGCTCCAGCCAGAATCTTAGGGCTGACTCTTATTGGACCCATCTGTCTCTCCCTGACCCCTCAGCCAATCACTGGGCCCAGGAATGCAATGCATGCATTGCACAGCCCAACTCCCATGTAAGATCTGGATCTGATGGGAAGTCCGCCCCACCCAAGCAGCATGACCTGTGAGTGCAGAGAGATGGTCTTCTTGGAAGAATCAAAGGGCTTCTTCCAGGTGGAAAAGAGGAGATTCTGGGCTCATAAATAGATAAGTGCCAATAAGTGTTCTGGGTTCTCTTGTGGAAAATTCTAGAGTCCAGCAGGAGTAAACACAGAGGCAAGACTGATTTCAGTGGCTTCCACAGACCTAATGTTTCTCTCCCTCTGAAACATTGGCCTGTTTCCTGATGCCTTGAAATTCTGCTGGTCCTTCTGGGTTTCCAACTCAATTGGCTGAACCCAAAGAGCAGCCCTAATGTGGAGTTGGCTTCCAGGAAAAGAGCCCTTCTTCGTTTCAAGGAGTAGCTCTGAGCCAGTTGAGTGACTTCTCTTAGTCCCTCCCTCAATTCAACCCACACTGACAGAGTAACAAAGGGTGATGAGCAAGAACTTTGCTGGGACGCGTGATTTGACTCCTCCTGCCTTCAATTTCCCCATCCCTAAAATTGGGGTTACATAATCTCTCCCCATGGAACTGTTTTGAGAATTAGAATAGCCATATATTGTCAACACAGAGCCTCAGCTCTCTTCCAGGCCCAGCGCTAGGCACTGCGGAACACTAAAGGAAGCAAAATCAACAAATTTTCCACCACTGTGGAGCTTATCCTCCAGTAGGGGAGGCAGACAACAGGTATTAAGAAGTAAGCACATTATTTTGAGTGTTAAATGGTAAATTCTAGGGCCAGCATTGGGTACAGTGGGTAAATAACCACTTGGGACACCTATATCTCATACCCAAGTATCTGGTTCAAGTCCCAGCTCCTCTGCTTCTGACCCAGGTTCCTATTGTTCCTATTAATGTGCACCCTGGAAGGCAGTGGGTGAAAGCCCAAGATTTTGGATCCCTGCCACCCACATGGGAAAGTGGGATTGAGGTCCTGGCTCCTGGCTTTGTCCTGGCCTAGCCCCAGCTGTTGTAGGCATTTGATAATAAACCAGCAGATGGAAAATTGATCTCTCTCTCTTTCTCTCTCTTTCAAATAAAGTTAAAATTCCAACAAAAAAAGTTCTGTTGGCTGAGAGCAGAACAAAATAGTAGAAATTAGGAATGAGAAAAAAGGACAGAAAACTTGCAGCATGAAATAGTATGGTCGGCCAGAGCCACGGCTCAGTTGGCTAATCCTCTGCCTGCGGCGCCGGCACCCCGGGTTCTAGTCCCTGTTGGGGCACTGGATTCTGTCCTGGTTGCTCCTCTTCCAGGCCAGCTCTCTGCTGTGGCCCGGGAGGGCAGTGGAGGATGGCCCAAGTGCTTGGGCCCTGCACCCACATGAGAGACCAGGAGGAAGCACCTGGCTCCAGGCTTCGGATTGGTGCAGCTCTGGCTGTAACGGCCATTTGGGGGGTGAACCAACGGAAAGGAAGATCTTTCTCTCTGTCTCTCTCTCTCACTGTCTAACTCTGCCTGTCAAAATAATAATAATAATAATATGGTCAGGATGAGCCTCACGAAGACAGCAATATTCAAGCAGAGACTTGAAGAAGTGAGGAGGAGGGAAGAGTGCTTGAGTCAGAGAAAACAGCAAAGGTCCCTGGGTAGCAACGTGTGCCACAGTCGAGAGCAGCAAGGAAGTCACTGTGGCTGGAAGTGGAGCAAAAAGGCAGGAAGGAGCCAGACCCCACACGGCATTAGCGTGTGAAGTCGTCAGCACAGCTGGCCCATGGGAGGGAGACTCCAAGAAGTACCAGGGTGGCCATGAAGATGCCGGCGAAGACTGTGCTGCTCAGGAGGGGGTGAAAAACGATGTGACGTGCCCTCCAGCATTCCAGCAATAGCAACCGAGGTAACCCACACACATGCCCCACCCCTGCCTTCCTGAGACGCTCGGAGGAGCTCCACGTTCACACAGGCAGTTTGCACTTTGAACCCATGCTGAGAGAATTACTCTGTAAACACAGAGTGTTTCCTGCCCTAGCAAGTCCGTATCACGTGGCTGACAGCATTATCACCAAAAGGTCACCAGGTGGCACCCATTAGCAGAGCTAACACTTGTTCTGCTTACACATCCCTGTGCTGCACTTCCTCCCGATAGCAACAGCAATGTCCTGAGCACGGCGTATCTGCTTCGTGGACACTGGGTGCTCCTCACACGTGGCCTTCTGCCCAAACCAAGTGGGCCGCCGCCTGGGCAGTGTGTGGTAGATGGTTCCAGATTTCCTGGATGTTGTTAACACCAACGGACAAGGCTCCAGGCTATCAGTACTGACATCGTCAAGCCGGCTGCCTGCCTCCCCTGGGCTCTTGACTCCTGGAAGCCAGTCCAAAGTGGAACTAATTCTTCTCAGATGGCTACTGAGAAGGACCCGCTGAGGGGTCCCTTAAACCATTTCCCCAGCCTTTCCAGGGCACAGACACATGAGCAAGTGTGTGGAGATGTCCTTCCATCACCTCTGACCCTGCTAAATGAGCTCCCCACATCACCCCAAGTCATTTTCCAAATCCACAGCAGCGTGAGGACTCTGAAACAAGTCTATGCTGTCAACCTATTCAATGTCTTCCTAACACACTCAGGAGGCTTGGAGTCCACAGAACACGGACAAGCTTCTCCACAGTATGGCCTCTTCCTGCCTCCCTGGTTTCATCTCCCACCAGCCACTACTTCCAGCCAGGCTAAGAAACCACAGCACTGTTGGCACTATGGCATAGCAGGCTAAACTTCTGCCTATGGCACTGGCATCCCATATGAGCGCTGGTTTGTGTCCCTGCTGCTTCTCTTCCAATCCAGCTCTCTCCTATGGCCTGGGAAAGCAGTAGAAGATGGCCCAAGTCCTTGGGCTCCTGCACCTACATGGGAGACCCAGAAGAACCTCCTGGCTCCGGGCTTTGGATCAGCCCAGCTCCAAGCCATTGCGGCCATTTGGGGAGTGAATCAGTCAATGGAAGACCTTTCTCTCTCTCCCTCTGTCTTTAACTCTGCCTCTCAAATAAATAAATAAAATCTTAAAACAAAACACGGAGCCAATGTACCTGCAACTCCTCATTATACATGCTGTGACTGCAGCCGGGCCAGCTCCCACACATCCTTCTTACCTCATCTACCAGCTCTGTCCATCCTTCTGAGACCCCTCAACCCCAGCTGGACCCCTGGGCATCCTGACTGTGACCCCTCTGCCACTCTTACGACATGCATTGCATCGTGTCTGCAGTGTCTCGCTCATCCATGCATGCCAGCTCACTCACCCCTACCTCTCCCCTCTACTCATAGCAAATGCTCAATAACTGCTTGTGGCTTGAAGAAGATAACCTGCCACATGTTTGAGCATGCGCTGTCTTAATCCACTTCCTGTTGTTGTAACAAAACACCCAAGACTGGATCACTTATAAAGAATAGAAGTGGGAACTGGGAAGTCCAAGAGCATGGCACCGGCCTCTGGTCAGCGTAAGGTGAGGGCCTTTTTGCTACATCATCCCAAGAGCAAGGGGGCTGACAGAGTTTGCTTTTATAACAAAGCCACTCTAACGATAATCTGTCGATCCACTCACAACGCTATCACTTCCAATTATTCCACTTCTCAACAGTGCTACCCTGGGGACCAAGTTTCTAACACACGAACTTTGGGGGATATATTCAAACCATAGCATGTGCCAGCCTCACCTTACCCCTAAGCAGAAACAGACATAAGGTGTGCTGCCAGCTGTAACAGATGGGTTCAGCGACCTGGGTTCAGACCCCTGCTCCACCTCCCATCAGCTGTGACTCCAAGTAGCTTGGCCTTGTTCATACTGAGTGGGGCGGCATGTACTTCTTCCTACAGTGATACGGAGAACTAAAGGAGACATTCCAGTGCACATGCAGCAAATGTCAGTCATCAGTATCATCATATTCATGTCAGTGAAATGCTCACCCTAGCCACAAGACTAGGGCTTCCTGCCTGTCGGTTCACTGAGGTGCACCAGGTGCCCACCAGAATGCCTGACACCGAGCGGGTGCTCAACCAACATTTGTTGAAGGAAGAAGCTGGTGTTGCCACAGTGAGGAACAGGTGCCCTGTATCCGTAGACTCCTTAGCTTCAGCTGTGGGCGTCTCAGCACATGCCCTCCCCACTCCCAGAGGTACGGATTTGGCAGTGTGTGGGTGGGAGCAGAAAACTGCATTTAAACAGGCCCCAGTGGTCACCACTTGCCCTCCATCATCTCGGAACCTCGACACCCGATGATTCAGGTCTCATTACCGCCCCCTCTTTTCTCAGCTCATACACGATCCCTTTCCTATTGCACTCATCCAAAAGCCTGGTCTTAGTATCAGTAATGATCATTGTGCGGGGGCTAATACTATTTTCGTGGGGCACAAAAACCTAGCAAAGGCTTTTAAGTGAATACTTGGTAATAGAACAATCAAGTTAAAAGACCAGTGTGACACAGAGCATGAAATAGGAAAGTATCATGGCCAATTGATTTGGACCACACTTATGGGTTTGTGAAGTGAATTTCATTTTCTAGGCCGAATGGAAGTCCTGCTTATAAATCACGGCCGCTCTTGCAGATTAATAAAGGAAACAGGCTTGATTAAGAATTCAGAGCGTTGGGCCCACTGCAGATTTATAGGCCCAGGGGTCTTGCCACAGGGATTTCAAGATGTCCCACCTGCTAATTGTCATTTAGGAAGATTAACCCCAGGCCTTCTGGCTAGGATGTGAGGGAGGAGCCCCAGCCCTGCTTGGGAAAGAAGGTGGATTCTAGGAAACACGTTTCTCCATGCATTCCTGGCCTTCCCTGGAAACCAACTAATCATGTGGCCTTTGACATCACATTCTGTGCAATGCTCCCTAGACTCCGGACCCCCTCCCAGCTCCTGGTAGGGGACTGATTTGAAAACCCTTCTGCGTCTCTATAAAGCTTGGCAGAGCGGAGTCAAACATCACAAAATAAAAACAAAAGCAACAGGCGCAGGGAAGGTGTTGAATGAAGTCAGCTAAAGGCAAATGATCTCCATCCGCTCTCTGACACTGGCACAGCCCCGCACGTGGAGCCGTTGGCGTTTAGGGCTGAGCACGTGGCTTTCCAGGCCACCTCTGGAATCCCCTCTGTGTGAAAGGCTGTCTGGTAAAGAGCAAAAGACCGAGCAGAGCTTGTGACGCCGGCGCTAGGAAAGCGCACTGGATCTCTTTAACACGTTGTTTGGGACACGGCCAACGCGTGTGTTTCGGTGAAATGTCACGGTTTGGGATCTAGTATTTGCAAAAGTGTGCTGTGCAAGTAGGGAGTCATGGTACTTCAGCATTCCACTGCATATTGTTATTGGCCCTGTGGCTTAAAATCGAGCAGACATTAGAAGTCAGGACGGTGTTAATAACAACCAGAAGGGAGTGCGATTCTGTTCGCTGATTGGGATGTGTTCAGTTTGTGAAATTTTACCAAGATTTACACTTAGGACTTTCCCTTTTCTGATACCTATATTTCAATAAAAAGTTAACATTTTTAAAGCGGCACAAAATTGTTGGAAGTAGTGGGCACGTTTTATTATTCTGCAGCACACTGACAGACGACTCGAAAGTACAGCCCACGGTTAGAAAGCCTGTGTGGAATCTGTGTTCTCTCATTCATTCTTTCATTCCTCAAATTCTACTGTTTACTTTTCATGATCCTGTTTCATTTTCTTCAGTGAACTTGTCATTATCTGAAATTATCTCATAATTCATTTGTTTTGTTGACTGGTGCTGCATCTGTCTTCCCCAAAATAAAATGCAACCTTCTGAAGCAGGGAGCTTATCTTTCTCATCCACCTCTGTATTCCCAGAGCCCAGCAGGTGCCCCGTGCACAGTAAACACTCAAGGGAAATTGGATAATTTCACAAATGACAGAAATCAAGGTACCATGCTAGGCCCTAGAGTTTCCAAATGTACATTTTTTTTTTTGGCAGCACCTGGACACATGGTTGTTTTAAGCTAATATATAGGAGGGTATTTCAAGAGGTTTATGATGGAGCAGGCATGTAGCCTGGTGGATAACATGCCCATGACGCACACCAGAGTGCCTGGCTTTGATTCCTGGCTCTGGCTCCTGACTCCAGCTTCCTGCAAATGTGCACCCGGGGAAGCTTCAGGTGATGAGTCAAGCAATTGGGTTCCCACGTGAGAAACCCAGACAGAGTCCCCAACTCCTGACTTCGACCTGGCCCAGCCCCTGCTATTGCAGGCATTTGGGAAGTGAACAGGTAGAAAGGAGCTCACCCCACTCTGTGTATGTATATGTGTGTGTGTGTGTCTGTCTCAAATACATTTTTAAAAGGTTTGTAGAAAAATGAATTAAGGGACATTTTAGTGCAAAAAAGTCTGAAAGTCATGCATGGTTTTCTTCATAATATGCATTTCATGAACTTTTGAAGACCACCTAATATGCATGGGTTTTACAAATTATTTGCACCAAAATAAACTTATTTTTAATATCATTTTTCATGAACTTTTGAAGTCTCTTCATTTAACTGGACATCTTCAGGGTTCTGCAATTGCAGCAAAGCAAACCTATGCCCCAGGAGTTTATTGGAGTTAAAAATGCAATTAAGAAAATAAGAGATCAGACTTGCAAAAGGGAAAAGAAAGCGCAGCTGGAGAGGAGGAAGTGGCGGAAGCAAGACAGAAAGAAGAGGATGCTTGATGTGCATAGCGGAGACGCAGTCACCGTGGCAGTGGTCTTCAGTGAGTGGTCCTCAAACCAGTGGCATCAGCAACACCTGCTGGTTTATCAGAAACACTAATTTCCGGGGCCAGCACCGTGGCTCACTTGGTTAATCCTCTGCCTGTAGCGCTGGCAGCCCATATGGGCACCGGGTTCTAGTCCCAGTCGCTCCTCTTCCAGTCCAGCTCTCTGCTGTGCCCGGGAAGGCAGTGGAGGATGGCCCAAGTGCTTGGGCCCTGCACCTGCATGGGAGACCAGGAGGAAGCACCTGGCTCCTGGCTTCTGGCTTCAGATCAGCGCAGCGCACCGGCCATAGCGGCCATTTTGGGGGGTGAACCAGCATAAGGAAGACCTTTCTCTCTGTCTCTGTCTCTCTCTCACTCTCTAACTCTGCCTGTCAAATTAAAAAAAAAGAAACACTAATTTCCAGGACCCAAACCTACAGACTCAGTACCTGCACTTTAACACATTCATGAAAACACTTCAGGTTGAAATGCATTGCCCCAGAAAACAGACTCCGGTGATTTTATTCCACGCATATAAGAAAGACATTAAAAGACGTGGATCTGCAGTGCAAGCTACGCCTGCATCACCACCCTCTCCCTTGTCTTCAGTCCGTACCAGCTTCTCCTAACGGCCTCACAGACATGCAATGACCTAGTGGGCTGCCGAGACAAAACCCTGGAGGAAGATTTAGATCTGAAAAGGGCTGATCAGTTGGGAGGGCCTGGAAAGGAGGAAATTCAGAAATGTTTGGTCTTCACTTTTTGTTCACCTTGTCCCAGGAATCAGTCAGACAGGGACGGAGTCATGACTTGTGTGTTTTAATGGGAAGCAGGAGAGAGTGCTTTGTAGTAAGTGTCCGCAGTGTTCCAGAAAAGCGGGTGGGGGACAATTACCAGCTTTGGTGGCACGCTGCACAGTCTCCAGGCCCTCTGGACCAGATCTCCCATCTCCCCCAAGCAACCAGCCCATGGGTACTTATGAACCATTCTTATCTCTGGTGGGGCAAGGCCCTGGAATTTGGTCAGGCTTAGCTGGCGAAGCAACGGGTCATTTGCCCAGAAAATGAGGGCTGCCTTGTCTACAGAGCCCTAAGGGACAGACGTGCAGGGTCCTAAGAAATGGTTTCAGCATCTGAGGGTCAAAGGCACAGAGAAGGGGGCCATACTCTGTAAGCTGCCCAGCAAGAGCAAGAAAATGACATCGAGCAAAAAAGCACACGCACATGCAGAGTGGGGTCCATCTCCCAGACACCTCTGGGGAAATGAGTAGGACGATTCTGCCCAGGAAGGAAAAATGTTCCCAAGAGTTGATGAAGGAGGTGATTCAGAAACATCTACAGCTACCATAACAGACGGACGGAAGGGCCTGAGTATCTTTTTTACAGATTGTCAGAGGTGCTGACGGTGCAATCAATGACACAGGCAATTTCCTAACTTTAGAGCATCCTGAAAGCGGATTGATCCACTCCACTCCTCAAACGCCTCCTCTCAGCTCTGTCCTCTCTGCTCACCCTCCACCAGCGGATGGGAGAATAATGAGATGAACCACACACTCAGGTGGCTCACAGAAGCTCAAAGGCTGCCCCTAAAGTCACAGCATGGAAGACCAAACCCTAGGCCACGCAGAGTCACAAACAGATTCAAGTGAGAGTCATCCTGTCCAAGGGATCAGCAAGCCCTTTCTGTAGATGGCCAGTCAGTAACTATTTTAGCTTTTGCACATCTTAAGGTCTCTATTGCAACTGCTTAGCCCTGTACTACAGCAGGAAGACAGTCACAGGTGATAAGTAAAGAATGAGCATGGAGAGAGCCAAGAAAACTCTCTTGACCAAAGCACACAGAGAGCCAGAGTGTACCAGTCTCTGACCCAGAACAATTCAGTCCTGCCTTCTCACTCACAGATGGGAAAACCAAGGCTAAAGTAGGAAGTACATTGCCTGAAATCACACACTGGTCCATCAGAGCTCTCGTTGGAAGTCTTAAATGTTGGCTCTGTCATCTAAAACTCCCTCTGCCACACCATGCTGTCCCTTCCTCCTCATTGTGACTTGCTCGACACCAAGAATACAGAAACCACACACAAACATAGCCCCTGTACTCCAGCATCTTCCAGCACAGTGAACTAAGAGACCACTTTTAAATAAGTAACATCTTACAAACACCGTGATAAATTATTAGAACAGTACCTTCCTGAGGCAGGCAATACCCTTGAAAATACATTATCTGTTTTCATAGGTATGTATAATTAACCTGCAGGTTAATTATCCAACTAATCAAGCTCACGGAAGAGAAAATTCTTTTCCTGTAAATAAGAGATAGAAAGAAAAACTGCCTATTACCCCATTATTGAAAGATATAAAGAGTAGCAATTCATATATATACATATATATGTTATATGTGTTTTATACACACCTGATATATTTCATATTCTACTTTATACATATAAACATATATCTTTATATAGACTGGATATGTATGAATGTGATACACATTGGGGAGGGTAATAAAAAAAGGGATGTCTCTACACACACCACTCTGAAAAGATGTAACAATACTTCTACGTGTAAAACACTTATTCATTCCTATCAACCAACCTACAGTACAGTTCTGGAATGCACCCTGTCCGTGAGCTGGCACTGAGCTAAATTTCTCGAGAGCATAGAGATCTCAGATGGAACAGTGTCAGTGACGGCCAGGATGAGACAGGAAAAATCATGGTGAGGTTTCCCGGCCTTATCCCACCGCGGGAGAGGTAAAGACACTAGTCTACGCCTTGAGTGTTGAATATTTCAAAAGCTTTGCTTAATAGTCTCACTTTGTAGATGCCTTTGATGATCCAGAAATAAGCATGCCGCCTTTAGCAGAGGGCAACCCTAACGGAGACACAGACTGACAAGCATCCAAAGACAAATAATCCATTGCAGGAGATGTTCGAGTGCACTGTTGTTTTTTTTTTTTTTTTTTTAACCTTTGCCTTCTCAGATTTATGAATCTGATGAGCAGGAGACCCTCTCAGGGGACTCAGGTTGTGACATCGAAAGCCCCATGAGTTCAGTGGTCCCCTCCTCTCTGATAGTGTCTCATGATGTACCCATCACCCATGTCCTGATCCAGTTCAAACAGGACCATTCTCTGCAACTAGTAAGGGGAGGGCTTTATGATCCATATTGATTAATTCCATCCATCCATCCCTGAGCCCTAACTATTCAAGGGTATTCATTGGGATATTGTCAGTTGTGACACATGCCAACTCCGGCTTACACAAGTAAGCAGAGCATTCTTGGAAGATTACTGGGTAGCTCACAAACCCTGAAGCATGCACTCTGAGACAGGAAGCACGGTGGCCAGGGATTAGGAACTAATGGTGATGTTCTTCAATGCATTATGGTCTGGATGAATCGGCTCCAGCTGTTTTCAGTCCTTGCATCACTCAAAAAGACTTCGATTTCCAGAGAGTCCAGTCTTCCTGGGTCTCATGCTCACCCCTCAGTTTGGAGAAAGATAGACTTGACTGACACTCCCACTTCTGGGGGAGGGTTGCTCCCCAGAAGTGAAACTGGGGTAATGTTAATGGGAGCAGGAGAAATGAATGTTAAACAGATGGAAATCAAACATCTGGTCCTTCGGGTAGTGGGTAGCCTCAAACTGAAGTGGAAACAGCCATAGGGTCCATAATGCACAAACACATGGTTGGTCACCCTCCATAACTCATCTCTCTTTATTCCTTAAGGACATAATGCTGGCTAAGTAGGAATGAGGGAGTTGCATTTCTCAGTTTCCCTTAGAGCTAAGTTTGATAATTGAGGTCAGAGTTCCATCAGAGCAATGCAAGCAAAAGTTAGTTTGCTTCTTGAGCTGACTGGAGTGAAGGTTTGGTAGCGTGAGCCAAATCCGCCATCTTGGCCCATCTTGGGCAACTCTAGAGGTAGAGGCCATGCGTGGCAGAGCAGCACTCTCAATCCTGATTGCTCACTTTTCGATTTTTCAGAGCAGGAGAAATAAATACCTGGTTTGTTTATGCAAGGAAAAACATTAGGTCTTCTGTAACAATAAATTTCGTCGTAAGTAATAGCGTCCAGGCAATAACCAACATTGAAGAGATTCAAAAAGCAATGGGGAATCCAAAATCCCATGGAAACGGGGAATGAAGGAAGGCTTCGTAGAGTACGTGCGTATGAGATGTGAAAAGGACAGGAAACAAAAATGGATCCATCAGTGTGGCCAAGGATGACTTAAGGAAAGGCAAAGAGTAGAGGGTTTGAAGTAGATTTTTCATATATAGGAAGCTGATAGACAACACTGACACAGTAGGTTGGGTTGGGTTGGGTCAGATTCAGAGAGTTTTGAGCCCTGAGGCACAGCTGTCCTCTGGGCCAAAGGTCAGGCAACTTTTCCTGCAAAGGTCCAGGCGGAAAACATTCGAGGCTTTGGGAGCCTCATGTGGTCTCTGCAACGGCCAGTTAACTCTATGACTGTCACAGTTAGAACAAATGAACAGACAGGAAGCCCTACATTTATGGAGTCCCCAGAGTGTATTCCCTTGACCATTTGTCCCTAGATATGACTCAACAGAAATATGGCTCTGTCAGCAAGCAAGGTTGGGAAATGCAGTGGAGACTCTGAAAAGGCCTGCAGTGGGGAAATCTATGGGCTCCTGTTTGATCCCAGCACCTCCCTAACTTATTTCATAAGACATCTTTATTTCCAAAGAGGATACTGGAAATCGCGTGTAAGTGATGGAGAACCAGTGACCAACCCCCACTAAACAAGAGGTTTCCAAATGCTGGACTGTGGTGACGTTTTCACCAGCTTTCTGTGGAATGATCAAAGTAACACCATCAGTCTAGTAAGTTTTTCAAAATGAGAAATTTATTTGATTTATAGAGCTGTTCTTAATTTGGAAATTACGTCACTTCCACTTTGATGTTTCTTTCTTTTATGAAATGATGGTTATAAAGGAAGGTAACCATTGCTCTTCTAAATTCATTTATTATGCAAATTAAAAAGCTAACAACTCTATGACAAATATGTTTATTGAACTAGTTTTTAATCGTGAAATATAACACACATACAAAACAGAGTACAAAGCACTGCACTGTCATAAAACCAACACCTGTGTAATCACAAGTTGGGTAAAAAGTAATATATTCCAAATATCTTCTCCAGCTCTGTGAACTGCCTTTTCAATCTCTTAGTGTCTTTTGTAGAGTTCTTACTGGGCAATGAAATCCAAATGTGGGGGATGTTTTTACTGATCTAAAGCAAGGTAGGAACGGTGCCCCATTTAGCTTTTCTTCCGTCCATCAGCACTGTCCCACACAGCCTCCTGCACGTGGTATCACCGTGGGGCACTCAGCCACATGTCCATGAGCCTGAGCAATGGAGGGACTTCATTTCATTTTCATTTAAAAGAGTCACTTGCAAGAAGTGGCTACCATCCTGGACTGTATCATTTCACGGCCAGGTACACTGTAAAGACTAGATGGCTTGATGGATGAACAAATCTAAGTAGAGAACTGGCTTGATGAAAATGGCCTTAAGGGACCAGCAAAGAAGGAGGTACCTTTCTCTGAAGGGAGGAGAGAACTTCCACTTTGACTATGGCCTTGTCTAAATAAGATCAGAGTTTGTGAACTCAAAAGGCTTCCATAGCCTTGGCAGCTCATGACAAGAGCCTCGGGTGATTACTGACATCATAAATAAGAGTGTCAATTGTTAAATCAACAGTGGAGTCACTGTGCACCTACTCCCCATGTAGGATCTCTGTCCTTAATGTGTTGTACTATGCGATTAATGGTAAAACTACTACTCAAACAGTACTTTATACTTTGTGTATCGTGTGGGTGCAAACTGTTGAAATCTTTACTTAGTATATACCAAGTTGATCTTCTGTATATAAAGATAATTGAAAATGAATCTTGATGAAGAATGGGATGGGAGAGGGAGTGGGAGATGGGATGGTTGCGGGTGGGAGGGAGGTTATGGGGGGAAAGCCACTATAATTCAAAAGTTTTCTTTGGAAATTTATATATATATATGTGTGTGTGTGTGTGTGTGTATTGACAGGCAGAGTGGATAGTGGGAGAGAGAAACAGAGAGAAAGGTCTTCCTTTTTGCTGTTGGTTCACCCTCCAATGGCCACTGTGGCTGGCGCATCATGCTGATCCAAAGCCAGGAGCCAGGTGCTTCCTCCTGGTCTCCCATGCAGGTGCAGGGACCAAGGACTTGGGCCATCCTCCACTGCCTTCCCGGACCATAGCAGAGAGCTGGCCTGGAAGAGGGGCAACTGGGATAGAATCCGGCGCCCCAACTGGGACTAGAACTCTGTGTGCCGGCGCCACAAGGCAGAGAATTAGCCTGTTAAGCCACGGTGCCGGCTGAAATTTATATTTATTAATAAAAGTTGAAAAAATATATATTTGATGGGACCAGCACTGTGGCTCAGCAGGTTAACACCCTGGCCTAAAGCGCCGGCATCCCATATGGGTGCCAGTTCTAGTCCCAGCTGCTTGTCTTCCAATCCAGCTCTCTCCTAAGGTCTTGGAAAGCAGTAGAAGATGGCCCAAGTCCTTGGGCCCCTGAACCCACATGGGAGACCCAGAAGAAGCTCCTGGCTCCTGGCTTTGGATCAGGGTAGCTCTGGTCATTGCGACCAATTGGGGAGTGAACCAGCGGATGGAAGACCTTTCTCTCTCTCTTTCCGCCTCTCCTCTCTGTGTAACTCTGATTTTCAAATAAAAAAATCTTTAAAAAAATATATATGTATTTGATTTGTTTGAAATACAGAGAGCTCTCATCTGCTGGTTCATGGTCAGGACTGGGCTGTGGGATTGAAACCAGGAGCCAGAAACTCAACCCAGGTCTCCCAAGCAAGTGGCAGGAACCCGAATACTTGAGCCATCACCATTGCCTCCCAGGATCCACATTCGCAGGACACTGGAGTCAGAATCTAAAGCTAAAATCAAAACCCAAACACTCTGACATGGTCATGGGCATCCTAACCAGCTTCCTAACCACTAGGCCAAATGCCAGCCCCAGAAATGCCTTCTAAGAGACTTTTCAAGCTGAAGCTCCAGGCACGGTCGCCGTAGCTCCACTCTGTGTTCATTCCTGCCCTTCACCACCCAGACGCGGTTCCTGCTGAGCAGCAGGGCAGTGCCCCTAACATTCATGCACCTCTTTGTGTCCCTGCACTGGGTCTACACTGCCATTTGTATGAATAATGTGTCATGTGGCAGAGACACCCGCAGCTGCCGGCCTCCTCTTCCACCCGTGATCTCTCCTAGCTCCCTGATTCTGACTCCCGAAGTGTGTCGACCTCTTGCCTTCCTCAGGGCTTTTGCAAATACTCTTTCTTCTTCCTGGGTTTCTCCTCTTCCACCTTCCCTCCTGCTCCCCACTCTCTCCTCATCTGGTAGACTCCTTCCCATCTGTATTAGTTTGCTGTTGGTACAGAGTTAGTTCTCTGTACCCCAGGGTTCCATACTGGTGGACTCAACCAACTGCAGATGGAAAACAATTTTAAAAATCAGTCTGTACTTAACATGTGAAAGCTGTTCACATAGCATCTACATTGTATGAGGGGTTCTAAGCAATCTAGCAATGATTTAAAGTGGACAGGAGGACTGTGCAGGTTCTATGCAGATTTACACCATCGTTTTATAAGGAACTCGAGCACCCTTGGCTTTTGGCATCCACTGGGGTTCCTAGAACCAATCCCCAACAGATATCAAGGGTATTAGCTTTCATTGTGACAATGAAGACCTAGGACAAGCTGCTTATGAAGGAAGGATCAGGCAGCCCCCTGGTTCAGCAGCTGGCAAAGTCCTGAGACATCCCACAGAAATAGAACACGTCGGTCTGACTTCATTTCTCCTTATAAAGTCACAGTGATTGAGTCATGGGCCTCTGCCCCAATAACTTTAATCACTTGCTAAAGTTCCCACCTCTTGGCCGGCGCCACAGCTCACTAGGCTAATCCTCCGCCTTGCGGCGCTGGCACACCGGGTTCTAGTCCCGGTTGGGGCGCCAGATTCTGTCCCGGTTGCCCCTCTTCCAGGCCAGCTCTCTGCTGTGGCCAGGGAGTGCAGTGGAGGATGGCCCAAGTGCTTGGGCCCTGCACCCCATGGGAGACCAGGAAAAGCACCTGGCTCCTGCCATCGGATCAGCGCAGTGCGCCGGCCGCAGCGCGCCAGCCGCGGCGGCCATTGGAGGGTGAACCAACGGCAAAAGGAAGACCTTTCTCTCTGTCTCTCTCTCTCACTGTCCACTCTGCCTGTCAAAAAAAAAATTTAAAAAAAAAAAGTTCCCACCTCTGAACAGCATCATTGGATTAAGTTTCACCCTCTTGGTACCATTAACCTGAGACCCTACATGCAAACCATAGCACGGAGCCATGGCTATGCCACAGCCGAGTGGGTCAAACACCATTCCACAGGCTGGAACGTCTAAGATTAAGATGTTTGCAAGGCCATGCTCCCTATGAAGGTGCTGGATAAGGAGGGGTCCCTTGCCTGTCCCCCAGTTTCTGGTGGCTTACAGGCAACGTGTGACATGTCTTGGCTTGAAGACACATCACCCCAATCTCTGCCTTCATGTTCTTGTGGCATTCTCCTGGGGGTCGGGGCAAGGGAGCTATCTCAAAACTTCTTTTTAATAATATGGGATTAGGAGCACACCCTATACCAATATGACCCCGTTTTAACTAATTACTGCTGCAATGGCCTTATTTCTAAATAAGGTCACATTCTAAGAAACTGGGCTTAGGTCACCACTGTATGAGTGTGAGTCAAAGGGGTAAACAGTTCAACCCATAACATCATCTTTCAAGTCTGGGGTTCAATGTCACCTACAGGTTGTGGGTGCCTAAGAGGCCAGCATCTTTAAGTGCTTGGGTTCGGTTCCCGGCTCCAGCTTGCTGCTGATGCAGATGTTAGGAGGCAGCATCAACGGCTCAAGTAACTGGGGTTCCTGCCACTCAGGTGGGAAGCCTGGGTTAAATACCAGGCTCAGGCCCCATCCCAGCCATTGGAGGTACTGGGGAGTAAACCAGTAGATACAAGGATCTCTTGAGATCTCTCCCCCCCCCTCACCCCGCCATTCCTCCTCTCCCTTTCTCCCTCTCTCTTTCTCACTCCCAATCTGTGTGCTCATAAGTCTGTTCCTCAAATAAGTAAAAAATAACTGAACTGTTAGAACAATGTCACTTACACAAGTCTTCCCCAACCTCCCATGCCAAGCAGTGCCCCTTCCTTACTGCACCTGGGCTTTCCCGGGGACACTTCGTGGCACTTCTCAGAGCTCAAACCAATTATCCGCTTGATGTGGGTCTTCCACTGCCACATTAACTTCCACTACCTCATTTATATCACGCCTACAGTGACAGACACGCAGCAGGACTTCCAGCCACGGCTGTTCAGTGAATGAATCAATCCCAACTAGCCACCAACAGCACCCTGTGCTGTTCACCAGTTCAGGTTTCTTTTTTTTTTTTTAAAGATTTATTTTATTTATTTGAAAGACAGAGTTACAGAGAGAGGTAGAGACACTGAGAGAGGTCTTCCATCCGCTGGTTCACTCCCCACATGGCAGGAGCTGCACCGATCCGAAGCCAGGAGCCAGGAGCTTCCTCTGGGTCTTCCATGTGGGTGCAGGGGCCATCTACTGCTATCTCAGGCCATAGCAGAGAGCTGGATCATAAGAGGAGCAGCCGAGACTAGAACCGGCGCCCATATGGGATGCCGGCACTTTGGGCCAGGGCTTTAGCCCACTGCACCACAGTGCCAGCCCCCCAGTTCAGGTTTCTAAGGCAGAAAAACTAGGTACAAAATCAGGTCTGCTGACTTCCTAGATGAATTATGATCTTGTCACTCAATTTTCCCATGACTCAGTTTCTCCCTCTGTAAGACAGAGATGGCAGTGGAGGCTCTTTCGTCAGGGCATCCAGTGAGTTAATGCACATGGAAACGATGGATATCACTACCTGGTGTGTGTGTGTCACAAACCCAGTGAAGTTAGCTCCTGAGAAGGGGGCGCCAGCATAGACACTGTTCATGACTTTTCTATCTTTCGGTCGATTCCCCCTCATTTCCCCGGGCCACCACCCTCTGTCTCTCTCCATCCCTGCACTCTGCGCTCTGGTTGCTTTGGCTCCGCTGCTGGCTGGAATGCAATTTCACGCGGTTTGGGAAGAGACGATGCGCCTAGAAACTTCTGCCCAGGGCCCCCTTGCGATTTCTGGGAGATAGAAAAGCAGATCTGGCTCTGCTCTGGACCTCTGAACATTCGCTGCACAAACTTCAAAACCCGCGCCCCTTGGACTTCTCACCCATTTACTCTTGGCAATAGGCAGCTTCCTGCTTCTGCGAAGTTAAGCTTTCAAGCTTAGGAGAAAAGGCTTTTTGGACAACAAACAGCCCTTTAAAAACAATATTTTGATGAGTTAAGTGTAAACGAATCAGAAACACATGGATTAGGCTCCTCTTGATGTACACATGGGTTTAATAATTACTGGGGGTTGCGGGGGAGAGGAAAACGGGGCTGGGAAAGCCGTGTCTTGGGTTTTATCAAATCTAAAATGTTTGAGAAGTAATTCAAGACATTCCACACACCCCCGAATGCAGCCAGATTTTCCGATTCTACTTCCAAGGAGCCACGCAGGATGTTTCGAGTAACAATTGAGTGCTCCAAGGAGCCAGGTCTCCTTGGCTTCTGATTGGCTGGGCACGGAGCTATGATTTATGATACCATTCAGAGATTTATATATTGCCATTATAACAAATTCCTTCCCAACTGAACAGTGCCCAAACGCTGCTTTATAAATATCTCTCCTGTTCGAAGCCTCTTTTCTATTCACAAAACTCTCCTTCTCCTGTTCCCCAGTCACCCCCCTCCTGTAAGCCCCAGACTCCCCCACGAGGTCGCAGACCAACGAAGATTGGGGGAATTAATTTTACCATGACTGAAATGTGTTTCACTTCAGATTGAGTTTTAAATGGCTTGGGCCTCTATAAGCTGTGGGTCACAAGAAGGTTACAGCTAAAGGGCTCATAAGTTAGGGGAAAGGGAGAAGGGGCAGAATTTTATAAATGCTTATTGCTTTCATAAAAGGAAAAGCTAAGTTGTGTTCATGCCGAACGCAGTCAAACACTCAATACATCAGGGCACACTGCTTCCTAGAGGAAATGTCCCATCCTGATTTGGCCGGCTTCTGTCTTCCTCCATGTCAATGACATCATCAGAGTTGGACGTCTGGTTAGGATAAGTAACCTCTTCCACATGTCCCCATCCCTGGGTCCTTCCCCCAAATAAATTTTGAGCCACTCAATGCTCCAAGGTGTCTTAAATCACTTGGCCTAACAGGCAGCAGAAAAGTGGGGTGAAAGGTGACGGGGGGAAGAACTTCCTGCTTTTCTAATTCATTGCCCCATAAGCCCCATCCAGCATGGAGCACCAAAGTTATCAGGAAAATAAATAAGGGGGTGAAGTCTGCATGGGGTTCATGGAGGGGCACAGGACTGCAGAACTGTAATGGGAGAGATGACGAGAGAGATCCAACAGTGTCTACTGTGAGCGCCATCGCCCAAGGGACTCCAGCCATCTGTATTTGTCAGCTATGCTTCTACAATGCTGCATAACAAGCTCTCTGGAAATACATCACACAGACAATCATTATTCTCCTGCTTCTCAATCTGTGAGTTGGAGTTAGGATGGATTTGGGGCTCCAGATTCTGACTCTGGGCTCCAGGTTATAAACTGCATTTGGATCTGTTTCAGGTATCTTTCCTCTCTGTACCAATGGTCAGAGATGTGACCTGCTCCATGTGGCACAGCTGGAGCCCAGGTCTGCAAACCCTTCTCCAATACAAATGCTGTTATGATATGAGAATATTTCTTGCTCAGTTATGACATGCTGAATTAATGCTTCCTCCAAATATTCTTGTGTCTAGCATGTCATCAGAATGCTACTGATCCAAGAATGTGGTAAGAGCAGTACTTCCTAGCACCTGCTCTTCACCCAGCAGATCACCAGGAGATCAAAGCCACCTGTACACACACATTCCAAGCCTCTGCCTACATCACATTTACTGAGGTCCCATAGGCCAAAGCAAGTCGCATGACCAAGACCAGAGTGAATGAGTGGGGAAGTACCCTCTACCCCACCGTGAGGCCATGGCAGTGCTGTGGGTGTACAACACGACTTTGGGGAGATAAAGATTTGGGACCAGGATGGGTATTCAGCCTACTGGGTAAGATGTCAGTTAGGAGGCCTACATCCTGTATCAGAGTGCCCAGGTTCAAGATCCAGCTCCAGCTCCTGACTCCAGCTTCCTGCTAATGCAAACTCTGGAAGACAGATAGCAGTGTCAGCTCAAGTAGTTGGATTCTTGCCATCCATGTGGGAGACCTGGAATGAGTTCCTGGTTCCTGGCTTCAGCCCAACTCAGCTTAGCTATTATGGGGATTAGAGGAGTAAACCAAAGAATGGGAGTACCTGTCTCCAACAAAATAATTAATTAATTAACCTGGTTAATTAATTAAGATATCCACAGTTAACAAAAAAAAAATTGGGATCAAGAATTCTATCAAACCATCCCAAGAGTTTCTTGATTCTTGCTTCTCTGATTACAACCCTATATCAAACCACTAACTACTAAGTCTGCCCAATTCTCATGTCTGAAACCCACCCATTGTTTTCATTCCCACTGCACCTCCCTAGCACAAGCCCCCAACCCCTCTTATCTGAACCACTCCTTCTCCCTCCCTGGTGGTGCCACTTCAAGCCCCTTCCCTTATGTGACCAATGTGAGCTTCCAAAAAGCGTAACTGATCATCTGTCTTTTGGTGACTTCCCTATGCATTTGGGATAAAGTCCGAGAACATTCAAATGGATCCGTGAGGTCGTATGGGAACTGGAGTCTGCCTCAGTCACCCAGCGTAGTGCTGTGCACCTCACACAGGCAGACGCAGGCATGCCCTTGTCTGTCTCGACAGCCTTTCCGAATGTTCTGTGGAGTTCTCACCAAATCCTTCCTTCGGTAGTCTCTTCCATCCTTTGGGTCTCTGCTTAAGAAACATGTCCACAAGAAGGCCCCTCTTGACAGCACAAATCAGAATAAATCCTGAGTGGTTTTTAAACATGTCCAAAAATTCCACGTTGAGGTCTGTTTCCCCCACCCCTACATTGAAGAGGCACCCTGTGGCTGTCTCCATGGGTGGAATACAGCAGAACTGACATTGCACGCCTTCCGAGGCCGGGTTAGGAAACCAGGTTGCTTCTGCCAGTTACTCTTGAGAAACTCACCCCTGGAGCCCAGTCTCCACGTGGTGAGGAAGCCCAAGCCACACAGGGAAGCCACCTGTGGAGACAAACAGGCCTGCCAGCCAACAGCCCAGCTGACAGGCAGACCAACTTGCCATCCAAATGAATGAGCCACTTGGGAGGTAGACCCTCCAGCCCGTAGTCAGTGTCACATGGAGCAGAGGCAAGACTCCACGGAGCCCAGCCCAGGTTTTGGTGAGCAGTGAGCTATTGTTTGAAGATGCACTGGATAAGCTGTGCCCCACTTGGTGCTTCCTTTTCATCATGGTGATGTCCTGGGACTCTAACCCCCAGCTATGAGAGCGTGCACCATGACTATCCTATTCAATGCTGTGATAATATGTGCCTGCCACATAGCAAGTGCTTCATACTGCTTTCTGGGCAGATGGGCAGAGAGGGATACAGGCTCTGATCTGGAAGGCCAGCTTCCTCTGGTCATCAGTGAGTATGAGCAGGACTTGGCCAGTCTGTTCTTCATCCCGCTCACAATTGATGCCTGTAATCCATAAGATTGCCAGCAGGAAACTGCGTACTTAAATCAGAATAAAGTGTTTCCTAGGGCTGCCCTAACAGATTCCCACAAACCAAGCAGCTTAAAACCACAGAAACCTACTCTCCCACGTACCTGGAGAAGCCCAGACTAAGGTGTCAACAGGGTCAGCCTCTCTCCAAAGGCTCTAAGGGGAAAATCCTTCGTGGTCTCTCCTAGCTTCTTAAACGCATCTGGGCCTGTGGCTGCCTCCCCCAACCTCTACTTCTATCCATACATGGCCTTGTCCCTCTCCTCCTTGTGTGGCTCTCTTCTGAACATTTTTACTTATTTTATTTATTACAGACACAGAGATTGATAACTGTATCTCACATCCACTGGCTCACTCCCCAAATGCCTGCAGTGGCTAGGGATGGGCCAGGCAAAAGCCAAGAGTAGGAAACTCAACCTGGGTCTCCCACTCAAGTGGTTGGGACCCAAACACTTTGGCCACCACTGCTGCCTCCCAGGGTGTATAACAAGCAAAAGGCTGATTTCAGAAGCCCAGCTGGGACTCAAACCCAGGCACTCGGACATGGAATGCAGGTACCCCAAGCAGCATTTTAACTGCTAGGTCAAAAACCCACCCTTATGTGTCTCTTATAAAGACAATTGTTATAGGACTTAAGGCCCACCTAGATAATTCTAAAATGGTCTCATGTCAAGATCCTTAACTTACTTGTATCTTAAAAAGACCCTTTTTCCAAGCCAATCAGGTTCCAAGAGATAGTTTTTTTGAAGCCATCATTCAGCCATCTATACAGGATTAATTAAGGGGCTGTTTTCCAGTGTGTAGGGAGGGAGGAGGGAACTGTTGTGAGGAAACACCCAGCAGCACCCATCACAGCAGAGCTGCCGCCACTCTGGGCCTGACAGGAGGAGGCGAACGGTGGTTCCCAGAAGCTAGGGGAAGAGTTTACAGCAGGAGCTTCTCAGAGGGAAGCAGTGACTCTGATTCCAAGGACACAGCCAAACCAGGGAATCCCAAGAGGGAGGGAGCCATGGGAGGAAACACATCAATGTCCCTTCTGCCCTCTCCTCCTAGGACACCAGTGGACAAAGCCAGTGGACGCCAGTGGACAAGGGAGTCAGCTGGTGCCATCTCCATAGGTCAGACTCCAAGGGGGAGAGCAGAGCTGGAGGGACAAGCAGAAAAGACCCAGCACCAACAGCGTGCTCGGGAAGGAAGGACAAGAGGATGCCGGAGGCACTCACTGTACTGGATGGGTTGTGTCAGCCACAGAGGACCGAATGCCACCTAGAGTCAAGGGCTGGATTCTCCAATCCATTGTGCCACACACAGGGTGGCACCCCACGTAAGTCTGCTTCTCTACGCCCTACTTTCTTCTACAAGCAGAAGTCATCTGGCTTCCTTGTTTCCCTTAGAGGGTTCTGAGGTTCAAATGAGGCCCCAGGTAGCAGTGCACACCTTGTGAAGGTAGCCTTTCATTCTCTGCTATACATCCAACCTGGAAGACACACACCTACTAGATGCCAATACACAACTGTACAACAACACTGCAGCTGCCTCAAGTCAGCGCCTTCTAGAACCCCTGGACAGACCGGCAGTCCCTTCTGCCCAGTGATGGATGAATTGTACCAACTGAACGCCCCCTTCAGGATTTAGTCGTTTGCCTCCTTATAAACATGCTATGGATTCAGTTGGGCGTTTTGTAAATTAAGTGGCCACAATGGTGTTAAAGATAATGCTACAGACAGCAAGACTCACAGCATCTGCTAAAAAAGGACAGAAACCCAACTGAAATTGATTTAACCCCACAGGGGGATCCATGGGTTCACATAACCAACAGTCCCATGTCAGGTGAGTGAATTAAAACAGAGGCCTTGCAGTGGAGAGGGGGCCAGTGTCTCCCCATCTCTCCATTCTGTCCTGGAAAGGGCTAGCTTTGGACAGTGATGGTCACCACATCTATACTCTGTACAGGGCTCACGACACACCAGGAACATCCTCTCCATTGCTCCTCCCCATCCTGAGGAAGGAAGACGGTCACAGGAGGAAAAGGAAGCCTGACTTTGTCAGAAACCAGGCAAGTGTCGCCTGACCTTCACAGGCTCTAACTGGCTCAGTTCTCTCTCTCTCTCTCTCTCTCTCTCTCTCTCTCACTTTTAAAAGATAGATAGATTGACTGATTTGAAGGGCAGAGTAAGAGAGCAAGCAGGAGAGACAGAGATAGAGAAGGAGAGATCTTCCATCCTCTGTTTTACTCCTCAAATGGCAAAAACAGCCAGGGCTGAGATAGGCCAAAACCAGAAGCCAGGAACTCCACCTGGGTCTCCCACAGGGGTGACAGGGGCCCAAGTATTTGAGTCACCATCTGCTGCCTTCCCAGGTACATTAGCAGGAAGCTGGATTGGAAGCAGAGCAACCAGGACTCCAATACGGGATACTGGTGTGGCAAGTAATGGTTTAACCTACTGCATCACAACTCCAGCCGTGATCCCTGTGGTCTGGGAGGGGGTATTACTCATTGGCTCTGAATCTAGGTTTTGGGGCAGTCCCACCCAAACCAGATGGCTCAGAGAATCCCTGGACAGACCCGCAGGGAAAACCACTAGAGTAACTCCATGGAGTAGAGTGAGAACAGAGCACACTGAATGTGGGCAGACCCACCACAGACCACCACCTCACGTGTGGGTTACCTTTTTATAGTTTTCAAAATCCCTTCTCACTCATTATTCCCATGGACCCACACCAAATCTCCCCAAGGGACACAATGGCGGGTTTGAATCTGATATTTTGTGCTATGTTCACCAAGGTGGTGCTACCTCTCCCCAAATCTGCATTCAGTGGCATTGTGTCCAAATTGGTAGCTTGACATCAGCCGTGGTGCAAGTGTTTATACCAGGGAAATGGGCAATACTATGAATCAAAGCTTTGAGTTCAGGGACAAATAACCAGCATACCATGGTTCAGACTGAAGGGCTTTGCTATCAGAATTCTCCACCAGGTTCAGCCCCAAGCCATCTTCCATTCTCCTGTCACAGTAGCCTTTACAGAGCATCAATCTAACCAGGGCATTGCACAGAACTTCCATTGCTCCCCATGGCCTCAGACTATCTTTCCCAAGTCATTAATCACGAATCCTTTGAGCCCTAGAAGCAACAAGTCCTTAACTCTTCCCCCAAACCACCACGTGCCTTCTCACCTCTGTGGCTCTGCTTGGAAGACCCTTGTTTCCATTCTTCACATGAAGGACTCCTGCTTCTCCTGCAAGACCCAACTCAAAGATCTCCTCCTCCAAGCAGAGTTGACCAATCTGTTCTCTGGGATCACACCGCCACTCTGCTTCTGAACTTGTCATTGTGAATCGAATTACTCATCTTCATATTTCATCCCCAAATGACTACCTGTTTTGTCTACTGTTGTGTTCCACCGTCCAGTTAGTCAAGTCCAAAAATAATTCTCAAATGAACAATTAATAAAACCAACATGTTTGGCACACATTGCGTTCCAGACACCGTGCTGTGCTCTGGACTTTGTGGCTGTGGTGAAAGCATTGTCCCTGACCTCAAAGAGCTCTGATTATGCAGAGAAATGAATGAAATAGAGACCTACCCTAGTCATAGTTATATCCCCTCCCAGCTAGCATTTAGTGCGTGCTAACATGTGTTTGTGGGCAGAACAGTGGTTTAAACCCCCTTGTGGTGATTCGGGCCAGTGGGAGCGCCTGCTTGACTCAACTTTCATCTATAATGCACCATCGTCTCCAAACATGATTAAGCATCCACGTAGTATAAACACAAAGCAAGTCACAGAGACACAGCCTCTGATGTCAGACGCCTGCATTAAACTAATGACATCAACTCTCAGCAAACAGGAAAGAACAAACAAGCAGAGAAAGAAGCTGCGTGCTGCCCCAGGAGATGTGGACAGGCGGATGGGCTTGTGATGGGATCAGAGCTCAGGGACACTGCGTACCAGGAACTGCAGCCAGCTGCCTTATTTGGGTGGAAGAAAGAGCATGAATCACCACCTCAGGCCCTCTCTAAGGAGAAATGAGATGAGATGAGAACGCCTTGACCAAGAGGTACGTACGGCAGAGACATCATAAGAGCAGTCATTGCAAACATGTTAGTGTTGGCCACACAACAGGCACCACACCAGGCACTCTCTGTACCAGGTCAGTGGATCCCCACAATAAATTTGATGACAACATTCACTTTATACAGATTAAAATCTGAGGCTTAGGGGTGGTGTTTAGTCTAAGTGCTTAAGGCACTGCCTGGCACACCGGCATCCTCCATCATGGTACCTGGGATTCAATCCTGGCTCTGTTGTCAGTTCCAGCTTCCTGCCAATGCGCACTCCAGGGGCAGCAGGTGGTGGTTCAAGTAGTTAAGATCCTACCACCATGTAGGAGACTTGGATGGAGTTCCTGGCACCGGCTTCAGCCTGGCCCAAATTCAGCTGTTGCAGGAATCTGGGAGGCAGAGTGAACCAGTGGATGGACAATTCCACTCTCTCTCCTAAATAAAATAATTGAGGCTCAGAAGAGTTAAGTCACTTGCCTGACACTTCACAGTACTAAATAGGCAAGGCTGCGTTTCTGGCTTGGGTCCAATCCCTGGGTGTGAGCCATAGCATCGCACTACCTCAGAGAAGTCGGCAAACAGTGCAAGACCAGTCTGAGCCCTCTTCCAAAGCATCGCTTGCAGCACTCCTGCATCACCTCCACAGGATGCCCTCGTGCGGCTCCTTCCAGCCTGAGCTTCCTTCTGCTGTCAGCACCTGCAAAGCTCATTGGTCCAGCCACACCAGCCAGCCTGGCTCCACGCTCCCCATTTCTGACCTTCAAATGTCCTTGTGTGCTTCCTGTAAGTGCCTGGACAACTGTACATCCTCACAAGAGGAAACCTTGGCGTTTCCCTCTCCCTCCCCTCTGCCCATCATAAGAGCTTGCACCTGGGAAACAGGTGATGGACATGAAGAGGCAGCTGGGGGTGTGAAAGAGATCAGGCTGTGTGTCAGGTACAGCTCACACACACACACACCTGGTCCAACCCCCAGGTGTGTATGGTGGTGAGGTGAGAAAGGAGGAACCTAACTGCCAGGTCAAATCTGTTCTCTTTTGTTTGGAAACTACAGCTCTGATGCAGATATAACATCACACAAAAAGAGAAGCCAGAGTGAGAGCAGCACGCTCCAGGTTCCTGGTTGGGTAAAGAAAGTTCACAATCTTCGCAAGTCTCCTCGGAGCAGATGTCAGTTAAATGGCTGGGCTTTGGGGGTAGTGCTGTCTGGAATGAACTCTCTGTTCCAGCACTCAGCAGAGAGTTGTAGTAAGTGAATAATGCCTCTCAAAAACAAACAAAACAAACAAACAAACAAACATGGCCACCTAGAACCTCGGAACATGATCCAGTTGGAACACTGGGTAACTGAGCAAAGATCTCAAGACAAGATCATCGTGGACTAGGTGGGCCCTAGGACTAACAACGAGGGTCGTCACAGAAGACAGAAAGGAGAAGACCCAAGCAAGAATGCTGTATGAACACAGACACAGAGACTGGAGTGATGGAGCCATACGCCAAGGAAAGCCAGGAGCCGACAGAGGCTGAGCAGGTAAGGATGGCTCCTTGCCTGCAGCCTTCAGTGGGGCACAGCCCTGCCAACACTGATTTCCAATGCTGAGCCTCCAGACTCGGGGAGAATCCTGATCTTTTAAGCCACCAAGCTTAGGACCCTAGAAACGAATGCAGGTGTGAGGCTCTAGAGTAGGCCATGTTGTTTTACCTCTCCGAGCTTCTACCTTCTCATCTTTAAAATAGGCATATGACATCAGTCTTTCAGGGGTGTCGACAATTCCTACAAGCCCATCAACTGCGGGGAAGGCCCATGAACAACCCCTCTGCTCCCCCCTCCCCCCCCCCCCCCCCCGCCAGAGAGAGAGAGACAGACAGACAGACAAATGTCTAGGGGGCAGAAAGAGGTCAAGAGATACAATGTGTCAGTCCTATGGACTCCAGCTCAGGACGTCAGAGGTGGTAGCTAGAATGTGCAGGATAAAACTGGGAAACAGCCAGGTGTCAGGAACCCCAGAGACAGAAAGGAGAAATGCAGAGAGAAGACAAAAAAGGAAAAAAGGAGGCCATAAGGAGACCATACCCCATCCATTCCTGCAAGTACCTCTCAGGATCTGAGAGCCTCAGTTGTCCTATAAAATGCAGACCATCAAAGAACCTGCCCTGCAGGATTGATCTGTGGATAAAATGAAATTTTGTCTGGCGAATGATGAGTACAATGCCTGCGATTCATCCTCACGTCCTGTTACTAACTGCCAGCCCCTCTGTGTGCCAGGGGCCTCGCTAGGCAGGTGAGAAGTGCTGAGTCGGTGGTCTCCTCTGCTTTCATCTCTGTGGTTACTGAGCTGAGAACATCTCTACTCACCCTGGGCTTCCCTGGCTGGGAAGAAAGATGAAAATGGACTGAGCTCTGCCCTCATCCTCCAGCCCCGTCCGCTCCCACAGTTCTGTTCACCTCTCTCTTGGGGTATCTGTCATCCAGAGATTTTTTTTTTCAGGACTCGAAGAGGAAAACCACCCACACCCCAGTGCCCTGGGTGTCTACCAAATCTCCCAGAGGGGCTCCAAGCTGACCATGCTGTGCTCGGCTGAGAAACGGGACACAGGGACATTGCGAGCTCCACTGTGCTCTTCCAGTGCCCACAGGAAAGACCCCTTCATTAGTTCCTGCTTTCCACACATACACAGAGGGCACCTCTCAGTGTCAGGAAGTGTTCTTAGCTCTTGGAATCCAAAGACGGATAATAAAGAGACAACGGCCCTCTCACCATGGAGCTAACGGACAAGCAAGTCTCCCGGGGGGGGGGGGGGGGGGATTATCCATCCTGACGAGAATGTCCACAGGAGGGTCTAGGAGAGGCATTCGGGAGAGGGCTGACTGAGAAGGCCACTGGGGCAAGGGCTGAAGAACAGTGAGTGGGAGTTAACCAGCCCATCCTGGGAGCCAAGAGGGGTGCCGGGGTAGGAAGAGCTTATGCAAAGGCCCTGTGGTGAGAGGGAGCATCGCTGGAAGACACTGGGGAGAACAGCTCATAGAGAGCAGGGAATCAGGGTGAAAGGCACAGGGGTGAGATGCACAGTCTTCTAGGTCTTCAGAAAAGACCACTCTCCAGGAACAGAGCTAATGCGTACTGAGCACCAGGTGCCAGGTACTGGGCAGGGTGCTCTACACCGCCATCCCCGGAGAGGACTCCCAACAGGCTCGGGAGGTTGACGGAGTGGAGCCAGCTCCGCTTCACTAAGCTCTTAGGTCCAAGAGGCAGCTTTGCTTGCTCCAGCAGCCAAGGGAATCCTCGAAGGGTTTGAATCCAGGACGCTGAGGGTTGGTTTTATTTGTTTCCAGAAGCAGACAGAAGACAGCATTTGGGGAAAGGCCGCTGAAGTAAGGCAGGACAGGGGGCTGCCAATGCGACTCACACACCAGCCCCCAGGACAAGCAGAGGGGCCAGACCCGGGTTATCATCTATACAGCCTGTATATGAATCAACTTTCAAGACAGTTACTACTGTGCCCATGTTCCTGAAGGAAGAAACAGGCAATGCAAAGGTGAATGCCTTCTCTGAAGCACAGGGCTCATCAACTCTAAAACCAGGAGGTAAGCCGCACTTCTGTGACCTCTGAAGCAGGCTTCTCTGGCCCCTCCCACTGCCACCTGGGCAACCAACCGCCCCCGCCCCACTCTCCCGGGCTGACACCCACCGTGTCCCACAAACTCATCGGCTCGCCAGGAGAGGGCACCCTCAGAAGGAGCTGTCAGGAGCTCTGCTCTGGCGGCTGAACTCCCCTTTCACGTAACCATGGCTAAAACACAGATGGTTGTCAGGAATCTCATTTCTGTAAACCACCACGTTTTATAGGTTCGTATTTTTAACCTCATCACCCACCTTCTTCGCACCTGTGATCCCAGCCAAGTCCGCCTCTCCCTGCCTGAGCCTTGATCCCTTGTTTCATGAAAGTAGAAACCCACTAAGACTGACTTGATAATTAGGTGAAAGATGCACGCGAAGTGCTTGGTATGGCACCGGGACACAGACTGCGCTGGGTGAAGTCAGACCGCACGACGGCCACCAACGTGATTATTCCTGGTGCTAGCGTTTCTCTCCATACCTTGCTGGGTCATGACGAGCTCTGGTGCCGAAGGAGCTGTCCTCAGCATAACGAGGGCCACGTGTAGTCACAGGACAAGGCTTGGGGCAGTTCTGGAAAGCCCTTTCACAGGCGAGCTTCGCAACCACCACCACCAATGAATTCCCTAACGAATGTCAACTCATCGTGGAAATGGCAAACGGACCCAGGTCTATGAAGCAATCCACTCAGCCGGGTTATAAGCTAGCAGGCTGACAGACTTCTGGTAGGGTGTTTGGTGCACCCCTCCGCCTAATCTCTCCTTTGGACAGCTCAGGTCCCCCAGCACAGGAAAGAAAACCTGGCTGCCCCGCTATCTCATGTTGAGCACTTCTTTGCAGACTCTGCGCCAGTGTTCACACCCATCTGCTTCCCTTACATCCTGCTGACTCATCACACCGACTCTGTAGTGCCCAGTCTTGATGCCCCCTCCTCACAGACGAAGCACCGAGGTTCGTCAAGCCACATGTTCGAGTGCCAGACCCAAGTTCTGAACTCTGGACCGTTGGCTCCCACGCTCTTATATCACTTTGCCCAGCAGCCCCATGGGTGGGTGCCCCAGGCCTCTTGGATTCTTCAGACTGCACAGTTCTCGGGATAAACCCACCCTTTGTTCCAGGTCCTGAAATCCTCTTTGCTCTGCTTCCTGGAAATCATATAAACGTTTTGCTTCCAGGCAGGGTCAGGGGACAGCCAGGCCGAAGAAGATGAGTTTCGCCAGCCATAAATCCTCTCTCCAACACGGCCTTTAACTACTTATCTTTGGAAAACATGACCCGGGATAAGTGAAGGGATGGCAGGCCAAGCCATAAAGCTGCCAGCCGGGGGACAGGAGCGTCCAGGGCTCTGTTCCTGAATTCTGCCTGGGTGATGTCAGCAGCCCAGCCCTCTCACCGTCACCCTGCAAAGTAGCCTGACCCGGAGAGATGTCCAAAGTCATGGCAGGTCCTCACTCATCTGTCCCCGAGGACACCCGTTCTTGCCAGATCTGCCCACTCCCTGGGGTCGTGCTCCCTCCTGACCTCTTTCAGATGTGTGATGTGAAGTTCCACTTTCAAAGCTTCTGTGGCCCAAGTCTTCTGCATGAAGGGGCCTTTCCCATGGGTGGACGGCTCTGGCCCAAATCCCCACAGCGGCACCATCTTCCCAAGGGCCTTTATCTTCATGACAGAAGGGCCTGTAATCACCCTGCCCTAGAGGGAGGCAAGTGGAGACAGCGGGGGCTCATCTGGGAGTGCACAACCAGAAGGCTCAGATGACCACACGCTGGGCTGGAGGAGTGTCCTGTCATCACTGGAGACTACTTTACGGGGACCCCTCAAAGCCAGCTGCATGTCAGTACCCCATGGGGAAAAGCTTTAAACACTGTTGTGTGGATCAACCCCAGGGATTCTGATTCATTGGGCCAGAAGTTGGCCTTGCACATGGGCAGTAATTCCTGTGTCTGGTTAATTTCCTTGGGTTGTTCTAGTCATTTTCTATTGCTGCACAATGAAGCAATACAAACGTAGGGGTTTCAGACAACACTATGGTCTCTGTGGTCAGGAACCCAGGAACGGCTGGGCAGGGGCCTCTGCTTCAGGATCTCCCCAGGCTGTATTCAGGAGATTGCTCAGGGCTAGAGTGTCACCTGAAGGCTTGAATGAGGCTAGACCCATTCCACACTCCGCAGGTTGCTGGCAGGATCAAGCACCTTGCAAGTTGTAGGACTGAGGGCCTCTGTTCCTTGCTGGTAGTGCGCTGCCCTTTGTTCTTTGCCAAGGGGGTTTGGGGGGTGGGGGCACTGCTTCCATCAAAGCCAGCCTGGGAGAGCCTGCTGGCAGGACAGAAGCTACAATCGTTGTTTCTAAGATTTATTTTTGTATTTGAGAGGCAAAGTTGAGAGAGAGAGAGAATCTTCATTTCCCAAATGGTCACAACCCTGGGTGAAGCAAGGAGCCTGGAACTCCATCCATGTCTCCCACGTGGGCAGCAGGGGACCAAGGCTCATGAGGAGGGAACTGCACCCAGAGTGCAACATGAAGACGTAGATCACTGGGCCACCGTAGGTCTGTCTACCCCAGGGATGCCGACGTGCAGCCAGTCTTGGGAATCACTCATCCCTGCACCCAGACTTGCTCTCCTCCTGCCTTACAAAGCATCTCCTGGGGCCCTTGTTAGACTGGGTCCTGGCTGCACTTCACACAGCTCAGGGGAGTGCCCAGGCCTCCTTTCAGCCTTCAGACAGTACTTAGAGTAGTGAGGATCTAGGAAATGTCTGCGGGCCAAAGAGATTTTGGGAAGTTCAATTCCCATTTCATCTCCAGCACCACCAGGGTCAGATGTCATCCCCAAACTAGATCCCTGGGTGCATACCAGCGCGGCTGCCACGTAAGCTCCTCCAGGCCACAGCCCAGAGAAAGGCGAGTGGAAGCTGCTCACCCAGCTTTTTCTGATGCATGTTTCTGTCTCCCCAACCATGCCAGGCCCAGATTAGTTCTTAAACTGCTTCTCAGAGGGGCCATTCAAGCTGACCTGGGGGACACCACCTGCCACTGTAACACCATACAAAGACCAAATCAAGAAAAAAACACATTGGGGCCGGCACTGTGGCTTGTAGAATAAGCTTCCACTGTGGCACGGGCATCCCATGTAGGCACTGGTTCATGTCCCAGCTGCTCCTCCTGCAATCCAGCTCTCTGCTAATGGCCAGGCCATTAGACCACGTAAGACCTCTCTGTGTGCAACTCTGCCTCTCAAATAAATAAATAAATCTTAAAAAAAAAAAAGAAAAGAAAAGATGTATTGCTTTTCCACACTTTTTGATTCAGTCACTACCAAAACACACAATGGCTTCAGCAAAGAGCTACAGAGAAGCTGTACAGACCTGGGTTCAAAACTTGTCTCCTCTACTCACTGCTATGGAACCTTAGGCAACACACTTAACTTCTCTTTAGCTCACCCAAATTGGGATTGTTCTAGTCTTGTAGGAGTACTGGGAGGAATCAGTGAGATGACCTGTGCAATCTCCTAGGTGCATATGGAGCAAGATATTAAGGTTTAATTTTTTTAAGATTTATTTTATTCAAAATGCAGAGTTACAGAAAGAGAGGAAGAGACAGAGACTGAGAGAATATCCCATCTGTTGATCCACTCTCCAGATCACTGCATCAGCCGGGGCTGAGCCAGGCCGAAGACAGGAGCCAGGAGCATCCTCTGTGTCTCCCACATGAGTGCAGGGTCCCAAGACCTTGGGTCATCCTCTGCTGCTTTCCCAGGCACATTAGCAGGAAGCTGGATCATAAGTGGAGCAGCCGGGACTTGAACCGGCAGCCATATGGGACGCCAGCACTAAAGGCAGCAGTTTAACCCACTACGCCACAGTGCCAGCCTGAGTTTTAATTTTTTTTTAAAACCAATGGAGTGTACTCTTGACTTAGAACCCACAAGTCATTTGTGAGCATCTATGGTGTGCAATCTTCTGCCAGCGTTATTTAGCTCCATGCTCACAGCCACTCACGGGGCCGGCTTCCACAATGGCTTTCAGTCCCAAACCACCTCCTACACAGAGGAGGGATAGTCTCATTTCAACATGCAGCTGGAGCCGGTGTTGCAGTACAGAGGATTAAGCACCATTTGTGACACCAGCATCCCACGTCAGAGCACTGGTTCAAGCTCCAGCTGCTCCGCTTCCCATCAGGTTCCTACCAAGGTCTCCATGTGGGAGACCCAGATGGAGTTCTGGGCTCCTGGCTTTGGCCTGGACCAGCCCAACCACATGGAAGAGTGAACCAGCAAATGGAAACCCACTCTGTCTGTATTTCTCTCTCTCTCTCTCTCTCTCTCTCTCTCTCTCTCTCTAGTATTTTACATTTGTCACTTCAAAGGCCTTGAATTCCAGTGTATATGTTTTACATTCCATGTCTCTGCTTGCACTGCCCCCATTCCAAGTGCTCAAGGCCACACGGGGCCGGTGGCTACTGGACAGCACAGGCTGTCCTGGGTGCAAATCCCCTAGGCGAGTGTCATCTGCACTCAGGATGCTTCTCTCTCCAGCAAGTCCTTCTGTCCACCCCACCTCCATTTCTCCCTGTGACTCTGGAGAACCACAGAGGGGCAGAGTCCTCCCACGGCAGGTCTGGTGGAGGCCAGCCCCAGATACCCTCCCCCAGGCAGCGAGAGCACAGGCACCATGAGGTTCAGCCTGCACACCCCCCAGCAAGTCTATCCTGGCCTGCACTGTGTGCCCTTCCTAGACCGGACCTCTCTCTCTGGTTCAACACTGAGTGGGGAACACAAACCCAGGGCCCTGGTGGGAACCATGTTCCCCCTTCTGAAGGGCAGCCTCTCTTCACCTTGCATCCCTCACTTCCATCAGACATGAGCCCACTGTGGCTATATCTGCCTGTCACTTTTTCAACTTGAGAAATAGGGGTTGTTATATGAAACATCCTGATATTTTTAGTGTTGGATCAATAGATTTTTTAATAGACTTTATTTTTCATAGAATTTTTAGGTTCACAAAATGGAGAGGAAAGTACAGAGAATTCCCATATACCCCTGAGAAAGTCTCTCCTATCATCAGCATCACTCACCAGAGGGTACATTTATCACAGTCGATAACCCTACCCTGTCACATTATTGTTAGCCAAAGTCCACAGCTGGCATTAGAGTTTACCCCCAGGGTTGTGCTTCTGTGGGTTTAGAGAGGTGAACACAGACAGACAGATGGACCTGTATCCACCAGTAGAGCATCCCACAGAGTAGTTTCATTGCCTTAAAAAACCCTCTATATTCTACCTACACATCCTTCTCTTCCTGCTAACCCTTGGCAACCACTAACTTTTTACTGTCTCCATAGTTTTGCCTTTTTCCAAATACAGCAGAGTTGGAATCACATGGCATGAATTCTTTTTAGATTGGCTTTTTTTTTACCTGAGTAATACATAGTTAAGTTTTCTCCATGCCTGCTCGTGACTTCATAGCTCATTTCTTTCTACTGCTGTATAATATTCCATGGAGGATTCCCCACATGTGGCAATTATGAGCAAAGCTACTATAAACATCCATGTGCAGACTTTTGTGTAGACGTAAGCTTTCAACTCCTTTGGCTAAACACCAAGTTGTACAATTGCTGGATCATATTGTCAGAGTGTGTTTAGTTTGGTAAGAAACCACCAGGCTGTCTTCCAAACTGGTTGCACCACTTTTGCATTCGTATCAGCAATGAATGAGAATTCCTGTTGCTGCACATCCTTGCAGCATTTGGGGTTGTCAGTGTTCTGGATTTTGATGATTTTTTTTTAAATTTTTTTTTTCTTGACAGGCAGAGTGGACAGTGAGAGAGAGACAGAGAGAAAGGTCTTCCTTTGCCGTTGGTTCACCCTCCAATGGCCGCCGTGGCTGGCGCACCGCGGTGATCCGAAGGCAGGAGCCAGGTGCTTCTCCTGGTCTCCCATGGGGTGCAGGGCCCAAGCACTTGGGCCATCCTCCCCTGCACTCCCAGGCCATAGCAGAGAGCTGGCCTGGAAGAGGGGCAACCGGGACAGAATCCGGCGCCCCGACCGGGACTAGAACCCGGTGTGCCGGTGCCACAAGGCAGAGAATTAGCCTATTGAGCCGTGGCGCCAGCCCTAGATTTTGGTCTTTCTAACAAATGTGTAGTAGTATCTCATTTTTCAACAGATTTTGTTAAATATTCTGTGAGTACTCATGAAAAAGAAAATAAGACTTCTATCTTTAAC
Source organism: Lepus europaeus (assembly GCF_033115175.1). NCBI lineage: Eukaryota > Metazoa > Chordata > Mammalia > Lagomorpha > Leporidae > Lepus > Lepus europaeus. The sequence goes on from NC_084849.1 coordinate 12,010,306, forward strand.
TAGCACATCAGTTTCAGAACAACAAAGATGGACCCTGCTCTTTGAAGCATACCTCTAACCCTGGAGGGCACACAACACAATGATGGGCGAGACAATCTACCAGGAAGTGGAAAGACAGAAACAGCTGGGTTTGGGATATGAGGTCTGGCACAGTGAGGTGCAGAGGCCTGGATGGTCCCTGAGTCAATGTTCCACTGATGAGAGACAGAATCAGGTAAGTACGCCCAAGCATCCCATTCTCTGCCCAAAAATCAAGCCCATTGTCCATAGTGCAATCTACTTACTAACACATCACTGTTGTAACTTACCTGAACCCTGGCTCCCTCTTCAAAACCCCCCCTTCTCTTACTACCTGGAGTTACTTCCAAGCAAATTACCTGAACCCAAACTCTTGTTCCAGGTTTTGCTATTAGAGAAAGGTGAACCAGCACAGCATGTAATAAATTAATATGCTCATTCATGGGCACAGTTAAACATAAAGATATACATGCTCATCAGTATATGTACAAAGTGATTTTACTGATAATAGCACAGAATCAAAAACATGTGTGGACCATGCAGCTGGCACTATGTAATAATCAGGCCGTGTCCTTCCTGGAAGGATGTTGTTTTATTGTTATGCTACATTTTGTCACAGAAGCACCCCCACTTGGGCTGGCAACATTTTTAAGGGACACAGCTCTTGGCTTTTTATTTTTCTTTTTTGATGGGTTTTACTTTTAAAGTAGTTTTAGGTTTACAGGGAAATTATGTAGAAAGTACACAGAGTTCCCATATACCCTCTCCCCCCCATATCCCATCTCACACCTTTCCCCTATTAACACCTTGCATTGGCACGGCGTATTTGTTACAATGGATGAATCAATGATGATACATTGTTATCAACTAAAGTCTTCAGGACTCACTATTTTTTAAATCTCTTTATTTATTTGGGAAATAGAGAGAAAGACATAGAAAAAGAGAGCTCCCACCTGCTGGTTCATGCCCCCAGACGTCTGCAATAGCTGGGACTGGGGCCAGGCAAAAGCTGGAAACTCAATCGAGATCTCCCACAGGACTGGCAGGAACTCCATCACTTGAGCCATCACTGGGGTCTTCTAGGGTTTGCATTAGCAGGAAGTCGGGTCAGGAGTTCAGCCAGGAACTGGAAGAAGGCACTGGAATGTGGCTGCCTCAACCGCTGGGTCAAGTACCAGCTCTCGGTGTGGTAGAGTTCTATGAGCTTTGACAAACAGATGACAGGTGTCTACAATGCAGTTCCACTGCCCGGAAACCTCCTGGAACCTGCCTCCTCATCCCTGCGCCACTTGCCCCCACGATCGTCCGGCAACCACTGATTGTTTTATTCTCTCCACGGTTTTGCTTTCTCTAGAATGCCTCACAGTTAGAGTCACAGGATGTGCTTCCTTTTCAGCTGGGATTTTTTCACTTCACAACATGCATTGAAATTTTCTGGGGGCTGGTGCTGTGGCAAAGTGGGTAAAGCCACCGCCTGCAGTGCCAGCATCCCACATGGGCGCCGGTTTGAGTCCCGGCTGCTCCACTTCTGATCCGGCTGTCTGCTATCGCCTAGGAAAGCAGAAGACGGCCAAGTCCTTGGGCCCCTGCACCCGCATGGGAGACCCGGAAGAAGCTCCTGGCTTCAGATTGGACCAGCTCCAGCCATTGCGGCCAACTGGGGAGTGAACCAACAGATGCAAGACCTCTCCCTCTCTCTCTGCTTCTCCTCTCTGTGTGTAACTCTGACTTTCAAATGAATAAATATAAATCTTTTTTTAAAAAAAGAAATTTTTTCTGCACAAGTTTTCATGGCTCAACAGCTCATTTTTCTGCACTCTGGGGTTCTTTTTCACTGTATGGCTGCACCACAGTGTGCTGATCCATTCTTCTCCTGGAGGAGATCTCCACCACTTTTCCATTGCATTTCTCAGTACAGGCTTAGCGTTGTCTTAATCAGCTTGGGCTGCTGTAGCAAAATGCCATAGAATGGGACACTGTGACGAGGCATTTCTGGGGCCGGTGCTGTAGTGTGCTGGGTGAAGCCCTACTTACAACACCAGCATCCCACATGGGCACCAGCTTGTGTCCTAGCAGCTCCTAACTTCTGATCCAGCTCCCTGCAATTGGCCTGGGAAAAACAACAGAAGGTGGCCCAAGTCCTTGGGCCCCTATACCCATGTGGGAGACCCAGATGATGCTCCGGGCTTCTACCTGGCCCATCCCCACCCATCGCAGGTATATGGGAAGTGAATCAGCAGATGGAAGATCTGTCTTTCCCTCTCCGTAACTCTGACTTTCAAAAATAAATAAATAAATGCTAAAAGGTTAAAAAGAGACACATTTCTTTCTCATTTCACAGCTCTGGCAGCTGGGAAGTCCAAGACCAAGGTCCCCAGGCAGTTCAGTTCCTGAACCTTCCCCTGGCCTGGAGATGGCCATCTTCCTGCTGTGTCCTCACAGGAAGTCCAGGGGCCTCCTCCTCTTCCTACAGGGACAGGGATCCCACCCTGATGGCCCCACCCTCAGGACCTCATCTAAACCTAATAATCTCTCAAAGGCTTCACCCCCAAGTACCAAGTACCTGGTGTCAGGTTTCAACATACAAAGCTGGAGGGAACACAAATATTTGGTCCATAACACTTAGAGAAGGCAGTGTGGGTACACAGTTACATCAGCAGTCAATCGAGGATCGTGTGGAGGTCACTAAAGAGCTGTGTCTGGGGGCAAGCACTGTGGCATAGTGGGTGAGGCCACCGCCTGCAATGCTGGCATCCCATATGGGCCCAGGTTCAAATCCCAGCTGCTCCACTTCAGATTCAGCTCTCTGCTATGGCCTGGGAAAGCAGTGGAAGATGGCCCAAGTCCTTGGGCCCCTGAACTCACATGGAACACCTGGAGGAAGCTCCTGGTTCCTGGCTCCTGGCTTCAGACCGGTGCAGCTACTGCCATTGTGGCCAATTGGGGAGTGAACTAGAGGATGGAAGACCTCTTTCTCTCTGCCTCTGCCTCTCTGTAACTCCCCCTTTCAAAATAAATAAACAAATCTTTAAAAAAAAAAAATAGCTGTGTCCAGGGCTGGCACTGTGGCTTAGTGGGTAAAGCCACTGCCTGCAGTGCCAGCATCCCATATGAGTGCCAGTTCCAGTCCCAGCTGCTCCACTTCCAATCCAGCTCTCTGCTATGGCCTGGGAAAGCAGTGGAAGATGGCCCTAGTCCTTGGGCCCCTGCACCTGCATGGGAGACCCGGAAGAAGTTCTCAGCTGGGGCAGCCAATTGGGAAGGAACCAGCAGATAGAAGACACCCCCCCCAGCCCCGCCTCTCCTTCTCTCTCTGTGTAACTCTATCAAATAAATAAATAAATCATAAAAAAAACCTCTGGATACACATTTGTCACCAACCAAGAGGGCAGGTCCTAGCTGGGCCCCTCCAGCCTGTTTGACCCTGCCAGTCCTGCCTCCACTACCACCACCCACCATCCCAGCTGCCCAAGGTACAGGGACACTACTCTTCTCCCAAAGTTGTGAAGACACGGCCTCTCCCAGGCCCCATCTTGGTTGCACCTGGACTTAGGACATTAACCTGTTGGTGAGTCAACATATTCCATGACATTCCTGGGGACTTCCAAAGTCCTAAACCTTGAAAGGGTCTTTCCAGAAGCCCTCTCACCCAACCCTCCCTTTCAGAGCTCAAGTCTCTGTAGGTCAAAATAGAAGAAACGGGAGGCAGCCACACCGTGAGCTAATGGCACAGGTGGGACGAGACTTCCCTTGAATTCCCTCAGCTCAACAAAGATGATTGAATGAATGAACAAGGGGCAGCAGCGTGCAGTCAGCCCTACTCTTAACCCTATCTTACCAAAGAGGAAACTGAGGCATGCACAGGGAAGTGTATGTTCAAAAGACCTAACAACCTAAATGCAACTACTCGATCCCTCCCCCACCAAAAAAAAAAACCTGGCAATGCCACTCTTACTGTGGCTGGGCTTGCTTTGACTCACTCGTGCAATGCATACCTATTGAGGGTCTGGTATGAGGTTGCCTTTGTGGTAGGGTTGGGCAGCAACCTAGCTCCTGTGTTCACAGCGACTTAGAATTTGGTGGATGAGAAAGACCAGCACAATCACAGTGACCATTGTGGCAATCACTCAGCAGCAAAATGCCCACAGCATCAAGGCTAGGAAGGCTCCCTGAGGAGGTGATGTCCAAGGCAAGACCTGAGAAGACATGGAGGGAAGAGCATCGCAGGAAGGTGGAAAGTCCTGGGGGCTCAGAAGGGTGCCATTGGCCCTCTGCATCCCGGGTTCACCAATCAAAGATCAAAAAGACTGACAGAAAAGACTGCAGGTGTACTGAGCAGGTGTAGACTTTTTCTTCTTGCCATTATTTCCTAGACATATTCTGAGGGGACTTCAAAAGGTTTATGGGGAAATGGATTAAAAGATTAATTCATTTTGATGCAAAACAAAAAAAAAGTTTTTTTTTTTTCAATTAGTTTTTTGAAAAAGCAAGGGACAGAGAAAGAAAGAAACAGACAGACAGGGAGAGAGCTCCCATCCCCTGATTCACTCCCCAGATGACCACACTGCCAGTGCTGGACTGGGCCAAAGCTGGGAACTGGAAATGCATCCATGTCTCCCACATGGGTGGTAGGGACCCAACTTCTTGAGCCATCACCTGCTGCCTCCCGGATCTGCATTAGCAGAGAGCTGGAGCCAGGAGCCGGAGCCGAGTAACAAACCAGTTACTGTAATGTAGGACACAGGCAGCTTAACCAGCCTTAACCACTGGACCAAATGCCTACTCCACAAAAGCTCCTTAAATCTATGCCTAGTTTTTTCATAATATGCATTTTCCACGGACTTTTTGAAGACCCTGAATTTCAAAATTTTTTGCACAGAAATAAATTTTCCTTTTGACTCCATTTTCCATTTTTTTTAAAAGATTTGTTTGTTGTAAGAGCAACAGAGGCAGAGACAGAGACAAAGTGGGGGGGAAAGATCTTCCATCTATTGGCTCACTCCCCCAAATGGCTGCAATAGCCAGGCCAAAGCCAGGAGCCAGGAAATCTATCCAGGTCTTCCCTGTGGGTTGCAGGGGCCCAAGGACTCGGGTCATCTTCTGCTGCCTTCCCAGGTGCATTAGTAGGGAGCTGGCTGGGAAATGGGGCAGCCAGCACTCCACTATGGGATGCCAGTATGACAAGTGGCAGCTACACCCACCGCACCACACCACCAGCCTCTCCACAGACCGTCTGTGTACAAGCACTGACATCAGGTTAGTGTAAGCAATCCAGAGAGAATGCAGAGTCCACAGGGGGGCCCCTCAGGTCCCAGGCAAATACTGTGCTGCTTCAGAGGAGGGACCCGGGCATCGTGGATGTCTGAAGGGGTCCTGGAAACTGCCTCCCCAGATATGTGGGGACCAGAGCAGTGACGTCCATTCAGGGATGAACTCAACAGGGGAGCTGGCTGCATCCAGCAAGTGCACTCCCCCCCAGAGGCTCCTGTGTACTCAGCCACTGCCACGGGGAGAGCCAAGGACGGTCTGCTAGCACTTAAGCTGTCCCTGACACTTCCAAAAGCTGGGGGCACCACTGGCTTTAATCCATGGAATTAGCTTCTGGTCCCACCAGCGCCGTCCCCTGAATTGCTGGAGGGCGAAGGTCAATGCATTAAGTGGGGCAGATTAATACAGGGCTGTAAATCCCAGAAGCTATGGTTAAGCAGCAGCCGTATTTCACACAGGATCACTGTGCCATTGGTCGGGCCTTCTTCGGGAGGGTGCGTGTGGGTCCCGAGCCTGTTTACGAGCCTTGTCAAGCCCTCCTGGGCAGCCCCCACACGCTGCCCTTTGATCAGCGAAATCCAATACCTGTGGTCTGAGCTTTATGGGCAAGCAGGTCTAGATTAAGAGAATTAACCACAGTGGATCACAACCAATAAAACAGGGCCTGGGCCCCACCACAGTGTGGCCCTGGGGGACAGGTATGGGACATGGAGGAGGCAGAATGAGTGCCTAGGGTCACACTGGTCCTCATCCAGCATGGAGCTGTTCAGGGCAGGTAGATTGCATGTGTGCACACGTGTGAGAGTGAGCATGAGTGAGAGACAGCCGGCGTGAGTGAGTGTGTGTATGTGTGACCGTGTGTGTTTGAACCTAAATGCTCTCCTGCATTTTTTCCCTAATCTCCACTTCCCATTTTTACGTCCCAGCACAGATTTGTTATTTCCTAGAAAAACAGGGACTCCTACATGATCTGTTGATCATTTACCTCCACAGTCCATCACTCAGTCATCCAATATTTACAATATTTACAATGATGACATGGCACTGTTCAGAGTTGAATGCTGCCCTCCCAAAAGATACAACCCCAAGTCCTACTCCCCAGAACCTGTGAAGTCATCCTGGATTAGGGTGGGCCCTGACTCCCAGGATCACTGTCCTTATAAAAAAAACCTAGAGGGGCCGGCTCTGCAGCTTACTAGGCTAATCCTCCGCCTGCGGCACTGGCACCCCGGGTTCTAGTCCCAGTCGGGGCGCCGGATTCTGTCCCAGTTGCTCCTCTTCCAGTCCAGCTCTCTGCTGTGGCCTGGGAAGGCAGTGGAGGATGGCCCAGGTGCTTGGGCCCTGCACCCACATGGGAGAGCCAGGGGAAGCACCTGGCTCCTGGCTTTGGATCAGCGCAGGGCGCCGGCCGCAGCATGCTGGCTGTAGCAGCCATTTGGGGGGTGAACCAATGGAAAAGGAAGACCTTTCTGTCTCTCTCTCTCTCTCTCTCACTGTCTAACTCTGCCTGTCAAAAAAATAAATAAATAAAAAAGAAAGAAAGAAAAAAAAGAAAATCCAGAGGGACACAGCGGGAAAGCTGCCATGTGACCAGGGAGGCAGGTGCGAGTGTGATGTTTCCACAAGCCAAGGCTTGCCGGAGCCACCAGAAGCCAGGGGAGAGGCCTGCACACATATTTTGCTCTGAGACCCCAAGAAGGAACAACTCTGCCCACATCTTGGTTTTGGCCTTCTGGCATCTTGGACTGTAGGAGAAGAAACTGCTGTGGTTTAAAAGCACCCAGTTTGTGGGCTTTAATTACTGTGGCCCTTGGGCAACATGGATACAGCACTGAGTCAAACAGGCTCCCTCTGCCTTCAGGAGACTCTGGGGTACCCAGCAGACTAGCGAGGATGTGGCTGTAGGAACGCAGTGTAGTGAGTTCTGGGGAGGGGCATCCTCAGGGCTGTGTGGAGGGCAGAGGAGGGCAGTGAGAGCCCTGATGAAGACAAAAGATGACTGGAGCTGGCTAAACAAAGGATTAGGGGAACAGTGCCTACGGCAGAGGGACCAGCGGAGGACAGGGGTGAGAGGTGAGAAAGGAAATGGTCCATTCGGGGCCGGCGTTGTGACAGGGTGGGTAAAGCCACCGCCTTGCAGCGCTGGTATCCTGTGTGGGTGCTGGTTCGAGTCTGGCTACTCCACTTCCAATTCAACTCCTGCTAATGGCCTGGGAAAGCAGCAGAAGATGGCTCAAGTGTTTAGGCCCCTGCACCCATATGGGAGACCTGGATGAAGCTCCTGGTTTGTGGCTTCTACCTGGCCTAGCCATGGTTTGTTGCAGCCATCTGGGGAGTGAACCAGTGGATGGAAGATCTCTCTCTCTCTCTCTCTCTCTCTCTGTGTGTGTGTGTGTGTAACTGTGACTTTCAAATAAATAAATCTTTAAAAGGAAAAAAAAAAAGAAAAAAGAAAACGGTCCATTTAAGAAGACAGAAATCCTGGCTAAGGAGTGAAAAAAGAAAGGGAGAAAGAGCTCCGAGAGATTTTCTGTGCCAGTCAGTGCCGCTCTAACACAATACCACAAACCAGGAGTTCTCCCCCAGTTCCAGACACTGGGCAGCCAAGGTCAAGGCAGACGCAGGGTCTGGTGAGGGCCCACCTTCTGAGCCACAGATGGCGACTTCTCCCAGTGTCCTCACACAGTGGGAGGTGGGAGGAACAGGGCAGCTCTAACCCCTTCCTTAGGGCTCTGCTCCTGGTTGTGTTCACCTCCCTAAGGCCTCTTCTGTTCCTATCATCGAGGAGGTGAGCAGCTTGACGTGTGAATTCGGGGGTGGTCCGCACCCTCTGTCCATTGCAGTGAGGCTGGGTGGGAGGCTGGTGGGGAGGGGCCTGTAACCAGAGCAGGCAAGCTGGGGTTTCCCTGGGGGCAGAGGGTGTGTCCAGGGAGGGGGTGTGTCCAGGGAGGGGGTGTGTCCAGGGAGGGGGTGATGCAGCTGGGCCTGTGGTTAGAGGGTGTTCCCGCAGCCGGGCACTGGAGCGATGCCGGGGCGCCTCAGCCGCCGCTACAGGTAAGGGGAGCACTGCTGGAGGACCCTGCCTGTGGAGGGCTGTGCGACACAAAGCCCTCGCCCAGCCTCTCTCAGTCCTAAACAGCAGACAGCGTGGGAGAGGGACTCACAGGCCATGCACAGGGCCCTGAGTCCCTTCTAGCGCAGCACGGCCCTTAGAATAACGTCATCCCCGCCATGGAACTCACGTACCAGTGCCCAGCCGCACCTATGACCGCTGAGTGGGAGTCCGACCGCAGCATCCAGGCTGGGATGAGAGCAGCGGGGGATCTGCCCACGGCCGGAGCGCAGGAGGCTGTGGCGCCACGGGGCCTGTGGTCTAGTGTCTGACAAACAGCTTGGTACAAGCCTGCATCCGGGGCTTGGTCTCTCACTGATGGCCTTATTAGGAGAGGCCACACCAAGATGCACAGAGGTGGCCGTGTGAGGATGGAGCCCAGTTGGGAAGGATGCTGCCCTGAACCGAGGGTTGCCTACAGCCCCCAGAAAGCACCAAGAGGCCAAGAAGCCTCTGGAGGGAGATGATGCCGCCAACACCCTCATGTCAGACTTCTGGCCCCCAAAGTGATACGAGAATGAGTCCCCATTGTTTTAGCTCGCCCGGTGTGTGGGATTTATTACAGAGAAAAACGAAGACAGGCAATGCCCGCCTGGCCAGAGACATCGCTCCCTGCACTGTTACAGCAGCCACTAGCTGGCCCCTGCTCCTGGCATCCAGAGAGACTCTGGGGATCCTTCCCCCTCCCCTCCCTCTGTCTCCTTCAAATAAACTTAAAATTTTTAAAGAACCTACCAACACACAAGCAGGACTAATTTTTTTTAATAAGCAAATAAATAACTTCGGCCACATTCCCCACATTTACATCCCTCTGCCTCTGCTAGTGCGCTGGTCCGGTCTCTCCTCACCTCCTCTCCACAGCACTGCTGGAGGCCCCTGGCAGGAGCACCCTGTGTCTCCTTGGCTAGGCCACGATCTCCAGATGTTTGGTCAAACCCCAGTCCGGAGGTCTCGGTGAAAGTGTTTTCTTGGATGACAGCAACACTGAACTCCCTGGAGCGAAGCACATCATCCCTGGGCCTTGTCTCATCAGCGGATGGTTTTAAGGGTAGGTGGGGCATAGATCAAGTTGCCCAGGCAGAGAAGGGGCTCTGCCTTCAGAGGAAGCTGCATCAGCTCCTCCCTGGGCCCCCAGCCTGCCAACATAACTGCAGATTTGGGACTTGCTGGCCCCCGTCATCCAGGAGTCAATTCAAAAGAAATCTCTCTCTCTATCTCTCTATCTACCTGACTATATGTCTATGTCTATATCTACCTAACAATCTATATCTGTCTACCTATCCATATCTTCATATTTCTATCGCTATCTATTCATGTTTACAGCAACATTTACATGTCCACATCTGGAAATCTGGCTCTATGTATCCATATCCAAAACTAACCATACGTATCGATTTCTTTTTTTTTTTTTTTTTTGACAGGCAGAGTGGACAGTGAGAGAGAGAGAGACAGAGAGAAAGGTCTTCCTTTACCGGTGGTTCACCCTCCAATGGCCACCGCAGCAGGCGCACTGCGGCCGGCACATCGCGCTGATCCGAAGCCAGGAGCCAGGTGCTTCTCCTGGTCTCCGATGCAGGTGCAGGGCCCAAGCACTTGGGCCATCCTCCACTGCCTTCCTGGGCCATAGCAGAGAGCTGGCCTGGAAGAGGGGCAACTGGGACAGAATCCAGCACCCCGACCGGGACTAGAACCCGGTGTGCCGGCGCCACAGGCGGAGGATTAGCCTATTGAGCCGCGGCGCCAGCTCTAATATATTTCTATGTTTGTCTGTCTCTGTGTCTACATCCACACCTCTATCTGTATTTCTCTCTCACTATCTCTCCATGCACACTGTCACTTCTGTCTCTCAGGAGGACCTTGACTAATACAGGATCCACTGACCTCCCACATGAAGTCTTAGTCTTCCTGTCCATCTGCCCTTCCACATCTTTACTCAAGGGGCTTGCCCTGCCTGGAATTACCTTCCCCCGGCCCCTACCGCAACCCCCCAGCTTGTCCCAGCCCCACACAGCCCTGGCCATCTGAGATCAGCGCAGTCAGGCTTCAGTGCAGCCTGGTCTGAGCTGCTAACCACTCTTGCTCATCAGCACACGTAGAACCTAACGCAACACATGACGTGTTACATATATGAGTGTTCCTTCACCTTTCTACTGTGAAACTTCCCAACATAGGTACAAGTAGGAAAAATACTGTAGTGCACCTTTCCCACTACCTCCACAACGATCAGCTCACAACTCTTCTTTTAGCCACAGTAGTCCCTCCATACCCACCTGCTTAGTACAAGTCTTGGGTCAGCACCCAAGCCTTGGTCCCCCGCTGATGTCCTTACAGAAGAGACCACACCAAGACACACAGAGGAGGCCATGTGAGGACGGGGCCAAGACAGGAGGGAGGCAGCCCCGAGGTGAGGGCTGCCTGGAGCCCCCAAAAAGCACAAGAGGCAAAGAAGGAGCCTCCCCCTTTAGCCTCTGAGAGAGGTGATGCTGCTGACCCTTTCCTGGATTTTCAGGTACCTGAGGTCAAACAGAATCCAAAAACACAAGATGGAAAATTCCAGAAATCAGCAATTCACACATTTTAAGCTGTGCAGCATTCTGAGTAGCATGGTGAAATCTTGTTCCATCCCACTTTGCCCAGTGTATCCACGCTGTCTACACCACCCAACCATTAGCAGCGAGCTAGGGTAGCCGATCAATTGTTGTGGTTTCACATACTTGTGCAACCTTCACATGGCAGCCCAACATTACATCACAATGCCTGCGTCATTCCTCTTGCCTCATCTCATCACACAAGAATTGCATCATCTCACATCATCACAAGACGATAGGTGGGTACAGGACAGAAAAACATTTTGAGAAAGAGAGAGAGATCATAATCATTTGAATTTTGTTATAGTATACTGTCATAACTGTTCTATTTCATATCTAATTTATAAATTAAACTTCATCTTAGATATCCACATACAGAAATAAAACACAAGATGCATAGCATTTGTCGCTATCTGCAATTTCAGGCATCCACCGGGGGTTCTAGAAGGTTCTCTCAAGGGTAAGGGAGACAGCTGAACACATGCTCTCAACTCCTGCATTATTTTGTAGGAGATCCTAAGCAACAAATCCATTATCAATTTATTCATGACAGATCAGGATGCATTTTTAAAGATAACAACTCTGTGTTTCTTTAACCACAATACCATCATCACTCCCTAAAATTTAACATAATCCATCCTCCTGCTGTAGTTCTCAGGTTGTCAAAACTTGGACCAGGAGAGAGCTTTTTAAAGAAAATAACACCAGGAAACCACAGACATGCACTGTTTTATTCTTCATGCAAAATAAAAGGAGTCTTTCTGTTACAAAGTTTAGGCCAAAAAATCAAGAAAGAAAAGTTTTTCAAAAAATATTGGCATGGTTTAAGAGTAGAGAAAAAACTTTCAAAAAAGAAGAGACATGTGCGTCCTCAGCATATGCCAAATGCGCTATAAAGGGCTCTAAAAGCATCCTTTATCTGAGCCTCGATTCTTCTCAGCACCAGGGGTTTTCAGGCTCTCAATAAAGTGCGCAAAACTCAGGGACCATATGAGGACAGGCCCCAGAATGCAAGCAAAACCAAAAATGAAGTACATTGCATCTGATTTCCTATTCCAGCCACTGGAGAAGCCTCACTCATTAAAATAAGTCACAAGGAAACAGGTTGTTGAGGGGCATATGAAGAGGAAATTATTCCAGCCAAGAGAAGGCAAGGAAGAATAATCCTCAGGTCCAAGTCATGGCCTTATTTTCATTTTCTTCTGTTGTCGCCACCCATATTTTCAAGTTTCTAAAATGGCTACATCTCTGGGTTTTCCAGTGTCAGAGGCAGAAGGTCTCTCACCATGTAGAACCTCCCAGAAGCCTGTCATTCATGCCACAGACTGGCCAGCAATGCTGCTGGCATGTATCGATGTCACAGATGAACATCACGTTTCATAGCAACTGATATTGAAAGAGAGAGAAAGAGAGCCATGTTAGAACACAGGACACAGCCTTGGCCAAGAGAGTGGACAAGTAACTGGCAGGGAGGGCAAAGATGCTTTTCAAGGAGCTTTTAAGATAGGGAGGAGGAGGTGATAAAATGTGGGCTGTGTGGGGTGAGTGCGGCGTAACTTAAAAGACAGTGGATGTAGCCACAGGCAGGCGCCAAGGGGAGAGTGCAGAATCTAAGAAAGTAACCACACAAGAGGGGGCCAGCGCTGCAGCAGAGCGGGTAAAGCCGCCGCCTACAGTGCAGCATCCCATATGGGCACCAGTTCGAGTCCCAGCTGCTCCACTTCTGATCCAGCTCTCTGCTACGGCCTGGGAAAGCAGTAGAAGATGGCCCAAGTGCTTGGGCTCCTGCACCCGCGTTGGAGACCTGGAGGAGGCTCCTGGCTCCTGGCTTCGGATCAGCGCAGCTCCGGCCATTGTGGCAAATTGGGGAGTAAAGCAGTGGATGGAAGACCTCTCTCTCTCTCTCTCTCTCTCTCTCTCTCTCTCTCTCTCTCTCTGTAAATCTTTCAAAATAAATAAATAAATCTTAAAAAAAGGTAACTACACAAGAACAAGCATGACTCGAACAAGGAACACAGTAACTGTACAAGCACAAGAGAGACTGTAACAGTAACATGGTAACTACACAACAATGACTCTGCTGTAACACAACAGCTACCCCTCATAACCTGTACTTAAGTCACATGCTAGTCAGCTTTTCATCACTACAACTAAATACTTCCCACAAGCCATACGACTAAGTTTATTTTTGCTCGTGGTTCTGAAGGTTCAGAATCCAAGAGGGGCAGCCCCACGGTCCAGCTGTCTGGTGAGGCTGGAGGATGGCAGAGCCAATGCAGAGAAAGGAGCACGCAGACCAGGAAGCAGAGAAAACACAGCGAGGCCCACCTCTGGGTCTTTTTTTATTTTGAAATGCAGAGAGAGAAAATAAATGGAGAGTGATCTTCCATCCACTGACTCACTTCCCAGATGCTCACAACCACCTAGGCCAGGCTAAAGCCAGGAGCCAGCAACTCAATCCAGATCTCCCCCATGGGAGGCAATGACCCGAGCACTTGAACCATCAGCTACTGCCTCCCTGGATACACATTAGCTAGAAGCTGGATCGGAAGCAGAGTAGCCAGGACACAAACCAGGCACTCCGATATGAGACGCTGACGCCCAAAGTTGTGACGTAACTGCTGTGCCAAATGCCCCCCTGACTCCAGCTCTTGTAAGAGACCCCCTTAAAAGGACACACCCCCTACAATCTAAGGACCCGCCTCCTCTAGGCCCACCTCTTAAACACCACTGCTGGATCAAGTTCACACCCTCAGTACCATTAACTTGTGATTTGGGGGGTTCAATGTCTGCACAAGTTGGAAAGCCAAATCATGTTCAACCTTCAGCAATCACATACAACCTCTGCTTCACTGTTATGGATTCTTGTAACTAAAAATAGTTCATTCATATAGATATGTATAACTTAGAAAGTGGAAACGTCATAATTCTATCACTGAAAACATGTGCGGCTAATACTGAGCAAATTGTTTCCAATGTTTTTCTATGCAGAGAAATATAATCATATTCAGATATATATATATATATATAATGGTTACTTAAAAATAGTATATAGACTGTATATCCTTTTATATGACAAAAAATGATCTTCAAAATGTGATAATGCACATCTTCCAGCCTGCATCTCTAGCTTAACATGGAATCATGGCTATCCTCACTTAACAACAAGGCTGTCTACTTGGATCGCTTGAGTGGCTGCATCACAGATTACGAAGAGCAGTGCTTCCGCATCTAACTTACTCCCTATCAAGGGGACTTGGGGTTGTAACCTTCTAGTGAAGAGAAAGGATGAGTGTATTAAATTCTTTCTCATGTAAAAGCAACATAAAATTCACTTCTTACAACCCTCTTTCTTCAGCCCACCACGTGAAACTAATAAAATTGAAGGCCCGATTCCATCGGTGTCAATTTTCTTTGCTTACTTGCACAGAATTGGATTCATTGTCATTCTTGGTAGGACACATGCTCACCACGGACCCATGCCTTTATTGAATGATTTTATTAGTCATTTTTTCACGTCATTCATCAGAGCTCATTACCAACAACAAAACCCAGGCCTTGCCAATGGCCTGCGCCCAGCCCCGCAGCCCGCCAGCCCACCTTCCTGCTCCTCGCCCTAAGTAAGCACTTCCTGAGTCTCGTGGTTCTTTGCTTGCATACCTTGCTCTGTCTTTCACATATAGTATGCGTTCCTATAAATTATTTTATTTCAAATTTGTAACTTCAAAAGAGAGTATCGAGTTCTATGTCACTCCTTGAGACTGCTTTTTAACCTGATAGGACATGGCCAAGCACTTCCATTTGCCCTCCCCAAAAGCTGCCTGGAACAAGGATTCCCGTGCAAAGAGAAAACTGAGACAGCAAAGGCAAGACGACTGAGAAAAGCTCATTGTCTGGGAAGTGACAGCTTTATGGATTTGGGCTCCCACTGGGGATAATGAGAATGTTCTGGAAGAAGAAAGAGGTGGTGATTGCACAATAGCGCAAATACACTAAATGCCACTGAATCACTCACTTTACAATGGCTAATTTATATTGTGAATTTTGTCTTTTTTGTTTTTTTTTACAAAAGTGTGTTACAAAACCAAGGACCACAGTGGACAACCAGAGCAGCAGCCTCTCCCTGGGGGAGAGTCAGCATGCACTGCCCCCCGACAGTGAGGCGGTCATGAATTCAGCATTTCTTGCCAAAGGCTGAAAACGCTGCCCTGGAGATGCTGATCCGTCCAGCACTGTCTGCCTGCTGTGGAGGCTGCAAAGTGGGCCCCAGCTGGTGGACACTGAAAACGCAACCAGGAGGACCATGGAGAGGGCAGGTGCCAATGACACCAGCTGCTTGGAGGTCACCACCTTCACCACCTTTCATTTGTAACTGCTGTATCATGTTCCATTATTTCAGAATATCACACTTTTTGGACCCACTTTCTCACTAATGGACATTCCATTTGTTCCCCATGGCTATTATGAAAACAGGCACTAACAAAAATTATGAGGTCACAGGAATATGACTTTTCAACATGAAACCATTTTTCCAAAGTGGATGCACTGATTTGCATACCCTCTGCACTCTGCACCCCTTCAAACCCTTGTTTTTTCAGATTTTTATTTTTGCCAAAAACAAGAAAGTAAGTGTGGAACATATCTCATCCTTGTCTTCCTTGGCCTCGTTATTAACGATGTTCAACATCCCATCCTATTTTCCTTAGCAGCCGTATGCCTTGGTCTGTTGTGTGTTGCTATGAAACACGTGAGGTTGGGTAGCTGGTGAAGAACAGTATGTAACTCACAGTTCTGAGGTTCGAGCGCACAGCACCAGCATCTGCTCAGCTCCGGTGAGGGCTTCGTGGTGGCTGCCATCGGGTGCTGGAGCACAAACTGCACAAGAGATCGCATGGTGAGGCGGGAGGCAAGGGCAGGAGGTACAGGCAAGCTTGCTTCCAAATGACCCACTCTCGGGACAGCTCACACGCTCTGTGCGAACAGTACTAATCTCCCACAAGGGTAGAGCACCCACCACCTAACTACATCCCACAGGCCTCACCTTTTAAAGGTCCCACCACCTCCACATGGCCACACCAGAGACCAAGCTTCCGCACAGGGACCTCTGGGGCACACGTCAGACTGTATCTAAACCACAGCACCATAGCAGTCACACGTCAGAGCATCTGCTCATGTCTGCTGCCTGTTTTTCTACTGAGTCATTGAGCATGGCTCTTAGCTATTCCTTACATAAGATTTTCCCTTGTTCATTTTATATTTTGTATTTCCTCCCAGTTTATAATGTCTTTTGCCTTTTTTCATTCTTTAACAAAGGCATTTTATTCCATTTTGCATAATTCAAAAGGTACAGCGTCTGAAATCCAGAAAAATTAGTGTCCTTCGCCTTTTTAAGGAGCTACTGATGAGCAAAATTCTTAATTTCAATTAATTTATCAATTTTTTAAGATTTATTTATTTACTTGAAAAGCAGAGTTATAGAGAGGCGAGGCAGAGAGAGAGAGAGAGAGAGAGAGAGAGAGAGAGAGGTCTTCCATCCCTGGTTCACTCCCCAGATGGCTGCAATAGCCGGAGCTGAGCCAGTCTGAAGCCTGGAGCCTCTTCAGGGTCTCTCACATGGGTGCAGAGGCCCAAGGACTTGGCCTGTCTTCTATTGCTTTCACAGGCCATAGCAGAGAGCTGGATCAGAAGTGGAACAGCTGGGACTCAACCCAGTGTTCATATGGGATGCAGGGGCGGCGTTACTCACTACACCATGGCACCGGTCCCCAATCATTTTTAGTTTTTAAAAAGCTATCCAACACTGAGAAACCAATCAAATAAAGTATGAGATATGATTGCCAGGGAATATCATATAGCTATGAAAAATGATTTCATTGAACAATATTGTTTGAAAGAAACAAAACAAATTGCAATTGCATGGTAAATCCTCATACCTAAACCATGATTTCTTTCACATTTGAGGATACACTACGCTGGAAAGCCTGAGGACAAGAAAGAACCCCTTCACATTCCCCTCGTGCCTGCTGGGGAGTGTGAGCTGGCACAACCTACGATATGCAATTCAGCAGTGCCTACCAAAAGTCAAAATGTGTATGTACCCTGACCCAGCAAGTCCTCTGCAGTACATTTATCTAACCAGTCTCCTCACATGCAGATTAGGAGACATCCATACAATAATATTCATTGCAGCGCTGGTTTACAACAAAAGATAAAGTTATGAGCCAGCCATACAATAGAATAATGGGAAGCTATTTTTAAAAAGTTCGAAGTAGGGGCAAGCATTTGGCACAGCAGTTGAGATACCACTGGGAACATCTGAGTCCCATAGCAGAGGGCCTAGGTTTCAGTCCAGGTTCCGCTTCCAATTCCAGCTTCCTGCTAATGTGCACCCAGGAGTCAGCAGGTGATGGTTCAAGTAGTTAGGTCCCTGCCACTCTTGTGGGAGACCTGAATCAGTTCTGGGTTCCTGGCCTCAGCCTGGCCCAGCCTCAGTTGTTGTAGACATCTAAGGAGTGAACCAACATATGGAAGATGTTAATTATCATGAAATCATCCTCCAGCACACTGGTCCATGGGAAGAGCAAAAGTATTCTTGACATCATTTTTTAAAAATGTAGTGCTATGTAAATTATCACATGTATTATTTACATATTATTTACATAGAATATCTCAAAACACAGCTAACTGATTTCTTTGTAGGAGAAAACCTGGAGGTCATAGGAGGTACTTACAGTCTCTTCAGGAAGTAAATACTATTATTATCATCCCATTAGAGAGGAAACTGGGGTGAAAACCTCAATGGGACGAAAAGAATACAATGAGATTGTACCTATAAATTCACTCGAGTTTCTTTTAAAAATGTGTTTCTTTGAAAGTCAGAGAAACAAAGAGGGAGAGACAGAGACACAGAGAACTCTTCCAACCCCCTCTTCCGTTGGTTCCCTCTCCTGGTTCACTCCCCAGATGGCTGCAACAGGCAGATCAGGGCCAGGACAAAGCCAGGAGCCAGGAACTCCATCCTGGTCTCTCACATGGGTAGCAGGGGCCCACGTTTTTGTGCCATCTCCTGCTGCCTTCCCAGGTGTATTAGCAGGAATCTGGATTGGAAAAGGAGCAGCTGAGCCTTGACCCAGCATTTTGCTATTAGATGCCAGTGCCACAGGCAGAAACTTAACCTACCGCACCACCACAGCAGCTCCTCACTCAAGTTTCTTGACCATTGCCTCTGCCAAGTTCTATACCAACAGCTCCTCTGCCACAGGATGGCTGGTCATTCCGTGAAACCCAATAAGTTGGAACTTGCTCCCCACAGATTCTCAATGAAACTGAGCCAGTTTTATTCACATCATTTGGGTTCATCTCATTTGGGTTTTCCAACAATGCCACCTATTAAATAAAGCAAGGATGGTTGCTAACACACCCATTCTACAGAACACTGAGGTTCCGAAAGGCTAAATTGTCAGGGGCTCCTCCTCCAGCTCTAGACAGTGGAGGCCTCCTGGAGGTGGTGGTGCCCGGCTTGGATGACTGGGCTCAACTCCTGACTGTGAGTCCCTGTGCAAGTTACTTAAGCTCCTCTGAGTCTACGTGTTGGAATCTCCAGAATGGGAACAAGCTCCCTCGGGTGATGAACACGAGATGGGTGACTCCGGGTCGATTACCCTTTGGAGCCAGCCCTCCTGCTCCTGGAAAAACCCAGGGCACAAGAATCAGTCACCAAAGGCAGAAGGAATCGTGAGACCAAGAAAAAGCAGACAAATCCAGGATGACGTCAAGTGTCACTGAATGAGCACACACAGTCGGAAGCACGTCTTGGGAGACTTCAAGACTTGGAGATCCTCATGTCCAAGGGCCAGAGCAAAGGGTTTGTAGACGAAAGAGGCCTGTGGCTAACCAGCTTTCACCTGGACTTTCTCACGCACGATTATCAGAATGCCATAAAGGCCTTGTTCATCCCACAGGCTTTGGGATGGCTCTAAGGATCACCAAAAGGGCCAAACAGCAGTCAAGATCAAGGAGGCTGTGGTCAGGCCAAGCTGGATCCCTGCACTCCTCATCACCTCTTCAGATCTTGCACAGTTGTCACCCTCGAAGCCAGCCTGTCCTGACTGCCCTCCGCATGGCCTCCAGCCTCCTCGCTAGCAACGGTCCACACCCAAACCTGTTTACTTGCATGTGCGTTTCCGATCCATCTCGACTACTCTGAAGTGTGACCTGATGAGGGCAGAAAGGTGCCCCGTTTTAGGCACAGCTGCTATATCCCCAGACTTATAACCCTATTTCACACACATGGGCCCTCAGCAAATGTGAGCTCTCCCCAGAAGGCGGGCAGCAAGGCTGGTTTAGGAAATGGGCACGTCACAAGCCAAGACACAAGACACCATGGTGGGGAACAAACGACAACCATAGGGAGTCATCAGGACAGGGGTCCCTCCCATCAGTGGGGGGACTTATCCAAGACCCCCAGCACACACCTGGCTTGCAGACTACACTGAATCCTGTAGACACTATACGTACAGTCCTGTGATACAGTTTAACTTATAAATTAGGCACCATGAGATTAACCATGATATCTAATAAAATACAATCATGACAACAATAGACTCTAATAAAAGTTACGTAAATGTGTTCTGTCTCACTAAATATCTTAATTCCTCCTTGTATTATAATAATATTTGAAAATTTTATGTATGTGTTTATTTTCATTTTCTTTGAAAGACGGGGGAGAGAGAGAAAGAGGGAGGGAGGGAAAGAGAGAGAAAGAGAGCGAGGGAGCACTTCCAATCACTAATTCACTTCCCAAATGCCTGCAAGAGCCAGACTGGGCCAGGATGAAACCAGGAGCCTGGAACTCAATGGGAGGTCTCCCACAGGGGTGGCTGACACTCAGCGACTTGAGCCACCATGGCTGCTCCCCAGGGCCCACGGTAGCAGGAAGCTGGAATCACGAATGGAGCCGGGACTCAAACCCAGGCCCTCTGACATGGGATGCAGGAGTCCTAAACGGCATCTTAACTGCCGCACCAAACGCCTGCCCCACACGGTAGTAAAGCAGAAGCACAGATGAGGAGCAGGTGCAGTCCCTCTGACCCGGCGCCACCACTTCAGCTAAGGGACCCGGCCTCTACTCACCAGCAAGACCTCACAGGTGCACAATAGGGCCCTCAGGAACCCAGGTAGAATGCTCTGGGCTGACTTCAATTGCTGCTTTATCTGCCCCTCCTCCTTTCCTGGGGCCGCTGCTGCCAGCCCTCCAAGCTAGGGGTCCAGACCCTGAAGCCCCAGCCAGCAGCTCTGAAGGTGCCTGGAGAGGGCCCGTGGCTCACAGAACGAGATGGTGCAGGAGGAAGGACACAGAGGAGAGCTGTTGTGGGGACTTCACAGCTCACAGCAAATAAACACAAGACAAACTGGGAGGAGCTGCACCTGCTGGGCCCTTTAAGATCCCTCAGGACCCTGGTTGGATGTCCCAGCAGAAAAGCAAACAGGCAGGAAGGGGCTGCTCAACCAGACACAGACTTATTGATTACCCCAGTTAATAAGGGCTTCCCCAAAGGGGGCGCAACTATCTTTAACAGGTGGGGAAGCAAGATCTGAAATACTGGTCTGCAGATGGCACCCACAACACCCAGGCCGCCAGCCTTATCTAACCACTCCCAGGAAAAGGAATAGCAGTGAACAGCTTTCTAGAACCTTCTGTGGCTGCTGGAAGAAAGATGATGCATTAAAAGGCCTTCTCCAGGCTATCATGCCAACTTCCCCCAAATGTGAGTCTTGTGGGGACTTCTCTCTGGGGTTTTGGCCAGGGCTAAGGTGAGAGCCCAGCAGCTCTGCTCCTGCCAGAAGTCCTCCTCCAATTGGAGCCAAGTGTGGGTCTGGGCAAAGGATTCCTGCCCTGAGTAGAGCACCCAGGGAGGGGCTTCCCCAGGAGCCACCCTCCCTTCTTGAAAATCCACCTGGGTCAGCAGCATCCCATGGCGTAGATCAATCCGAGCTCCTGCTATTCCCCTTCCAACCCAGCTCCCTACTGATGCGCCTGGGAGGGCAGTGGGACATGGTCCAAGTACCTGGGCCCCTGCCACCCAAGCGGGAGGCCCAGATGGCGTTCCTGGCTCTGGGCTTCACCCTGGCCCTGCCTTGACCATTGTGGCCATTTGTGGAGTGAACCAGTGGATAGAAAATCTCTGTCTCTTGCTCTTTCTGCCTTTCAGATAAATAAAATAAATCTTTAAAAAACAAAACCAAAAACATCTCTACACACTCTCCTTCCACGGATCACAGTCTGGCTCTCCCTGCTGGCCTGGAACATTCTCTCCCCACCATGCCCTGCTCCTATACCCAACCCAACACTAGGCCTGGCAGCTCCTCCAATTGCAGACCCCTCAGCCAGGGAAGCTTCCTCTGACCAAGCAGCCGGGAGAGCACGTGTGGGCTCCGAATCCACACCCTCCCCAAAGGGCGGGACCCCTAGTGTTCAGCATAGTGGCCTTCCCTGTCCCACATGGGTGTGATTGTCCATGCCCTATCATCTCTGCTGCTCCTGTCATGTTCTCCATGATGGTCACCATGCATGGCACACAGTAGGCCCTCAATGAGCACATGTTGAATGCAGGAATGCATGGGCCCTTGGGTTAAAGACAGGGACACTGAAACGTGGAGTATTCAGCGTGTTTGGCTCCAGACCAGTGCAATCCGGCCGGTATCACAACTGAGCCATGGGGCTTTCCTTCGATGCCCAGTGCGTGTGATTGACCTGTAGTAGTCTCTGATGTGTGCAGCAATGTTATCACCCAAAGACACACAGAGGCCTCCATTTAAAATACTTCGTGGCTGACAAATGCTAACAATCATCTGAGCCTTTGGGGAAACGGCACGAGGAGAGCTACTCCACACAGGCGAGCCACACACCTATGTTTGAGAAGCACGAGAAACAAAAACATGAGGAAGTCAGGCACCCTGCACTACGGGTGAATGGGTGCAGGAGCAGACTCAAGGGAATGAATGAGTGAGTGAACCAATAACTGAGTCAGCAAATAACTGAGTGAGCAAATAAATGAGTCAGCAAATAAACCAATGCATGGTTGGGGCCAGCGGTGTGCCTCAGTGGGTTCAGCCTCTGTTTACGTCGCCAGCATCCCATGTCGGAGTGCGTTTGAATCCAGCCTACTCTGCTTCTAATGCCGGAGAAGCAGTGGAAGATGGCCCAAATACTGGGCTCCTGCCACCCACATGGGAGACCAGGATGGAGTTTCTGGCTCCTGGCTTCAACATGGCCCAGCCCTGACCATTGCAGCCATCTGGGGAGTGAACCAGTGGACAGAAGATCTCTCCATGTCTCTTGCTCTCTCATTCTGCCTTTCAAATAAATAAAAATTTAAAAATAAATGATTCGTGAATGAAAGAGTTAAAGAACAAAGGAACAAACAGTGGTGGCTCTCTTAGGGTGGTCCTGGTCATCAATACTTTTCTGGTATCTCCCTGCTCTGTGGGCAATTGGAGAGAGAAGGGTAGGGGAGACTGGCACGTATGTGACCCAAACACATGGCGAGAGAAGGGAGGCACTCCCCGCAGGGGCACCTGGGTCGGCGAGAGGAGGGGCTTCCAGGCAGAAGCTGACCCCCAAGGGGCAGCTCTGCCCCTGACCCCTTTCACCTCCCCTTGTTCTGATCTTTATGGAGCCGTCTGCCTTTTAGCTTCAAAGGAGACAGCAGGGCCGTGATGTGTCCCACAACAGCTCTATAAAAATGTAATTACCCAATAACCCGCTGTCTGCAAAACAAACCATCGTGCTGTTCCTGCTCC
Organism: Lepus europaeus; assembly: GCF_033115175.1. Taxonomy (NCBI): domain Eukaryota; kingdom Metazoa; phylum Chordata; class Mammalia; order Lagomorpha; family Leporidae; genus Lepus; species Lepus europaeus. Next base: position 12,033,094 of record NC_084849.1, read on the forward strand.
CATAAAGAACATTTGACAGCGCGGTTCTATCAGTTTGTAAAACCTGCCCAGAGCTGCCTTAGCATCTCGGAAATGAGGGCCCTGGGTGGGGGTGGGGAGGTCCTGAGTGGGCAGCACCCTCCAACTTTCCCGGCTTCCAAGTGACCAGAGATGCCCAGGGAAGGCAGGCGGACAATGGCAACAGCACCCTCAGAGGTTAGGAGATCTGGAAAAGCCTACAGCTCACCAAGGGTCAGTCTTCCACTTTCTCACTCAGCAAACATCAGGCACCTCCTCAGTGCCAGGCTTGAAGCCAGGCTCTGGGGCTCAAGTCAACAACAGCAGGTGCCCATCCCTCGAAAACTTCACATCTACACAATGCATTCATTTTAGATGATGACGGAGCACTTTCTTCTGGATCTATTTATGTGCAAAAGGTCCACAGACTCGCTACACAGATGAGACAGACTGCAAAACAGAAGGGCACTGTGGCATCATTCTGATGTACTTCTCATGGGAAAAAAAAAAAGTAGGGAGTGGGGAAGGTGATAGAACAGTTCTGTATCTTGATTCTGAAACTATGGAGCAGTTGTAACCAATGGTACCCTGTGAACACAACCTTATTTGGAAATAGGGTATTCACAGATGTATCTAACAGAGGGACCAAGATGAGATCATCCTTGAGGCACAGCTGGTTAGGCCACCGTAAGAGACACCAGCATGCCATAACGGAGCACCATTCCCAGCTACTCCACTTCCTATCCAGCTCCCTGCTAATATGCCTGGGAAGATAGCAAAAGGTGGCCCACGTGCTTGGGCCCGTGCCACCCACATGGGACACCAAGATGCAGTTCCAGGCTCCTAGCTTCAACCTTGCCCAGCCCCAACCTTTACAACCATAAAGGAGACGGAGACTCGCTGCCCATAGGGAAGGCGGCCTGCAACTGTGGGGGCAGAGGTCAGAGTGAGGCCACAGCAAGCAGTGCGGAGCCACCAGAAGCTGGAGGAGGCAGGAAGGGGGGTCCTGCTGACACCCAGGGCCAGTGGTGGTCACTGTCACAGCAGTCCCAGGAAACGAATCCAGGCTGTCTACCAGACGGCATGCATTGGTCTAGAACTGTTCACGAAAAAGGGTGAACCTGCTGTGTTCATTGTATACTTCGGGCCTGGTGTTTGGCCTGGTGGCTGAGATGCCACTCAGAGTGCCTGGGCTGGACTCTGAGTTCCAGCCCCCGACTCCAGCTTCTTGCTAACGCTGACCCTAGGAGAGAGCAGGGATGACTGTAGTTATTGGATCCCTGCCATTCATGTGGGAGAGTCCCAGGCTCCAGAACTGGGTCTGGCCCCGCCCTGGCAGTCGTAGGCATTTGGGGAGCATACCAGCAGATGGCAGCATGCTCACGCTGTCATTGTCCCACTCTCCCTCTTTCCCTGTCTCCTGAATAAATAAGAAAGTAAATAATATTGTTAAACAAGGACACAGGGGGTTGAACAGACGTTTCTCCATGTTTTTCTTCTCCTATTACAATAGTAAAAGCACGTGGAAAAGTGCTCAGCGCCACGAGGCATGGGGGAATGGCAAATCAAAGCCACGTTGAGACACCGCTTCACCCCCATCGGGATGGCTACAAGCAAAAAGGAGAACCCACAGCCCTTCGCACCACTGGTGGGAACCAGAATGGTGCAGCCACTGCGGGAAACAACAGGGGATCCTCAGAGAGCTGAGCCCAAAATTACCGAGTGAGTCAGCAATTCCACTCTCGGGAACTGAACGCAGCGTGCACACGGCGTCATTTACAAGAGCCAAAAGGTGGAACCAGCCCAAGGGCCCATCTGCCGAGAACAGAGATACAGGATGTAATAAAGCCACCCACTGGAACGCGACTCAGCTTTAAAAGGCAGCTCTGATCCACGCAACAACACAGAGGAACCCTGAAAACACGATGCTGAATGAAAGAGGCCAGACACACAAAGACAACGCGAGTGAGAGTCCCCTTCAGTCCCTGGAGTAGGCAAAGTAATACAGACAGAAAATGAAAGTCCCCAGGTGAGGGGTGGGGGTGGGAAGTTACTGTTAACAGGTGCAGGGTCTCCAGGAAGAAGTGAGAGTTCTGGAGGTGGGCAGAGCTGAAGGCTACACAGCTCGCAAGTGGACTTGGTGGCACTGAGTTAGACATTTAAATGGTACGCTGTGACACCTGCTACCTGCAGTCTACCTGTTTCTCAGTCTGTACAGAGATAGATGATGGGTGCTTGACTGGATGGTTGGCGGGATGATCAATGTGTGGATGGGGATGACGGATGGGGATGACGGATGGGGATGACGGATGGGTAGGTGGGTGAATGGGTAATAGGGAGAGATACCTAGCTGCTATCAAAGATGGAGGATGGTTTAGGGTTTTGTTTTTCATAGTTCTGAGCATTTCTACTACTTATTTTACTGAGCATTGAGTAAGGGAGATGAAAGGGAATGGCTACCGTGGTACACAGCTGTGTGCACACACAGCTGGCGGCACCGCCATCAGACTGTGGGGCACCATGGAAGGGACCCCCCAAGAGAAGACACAGAGCAGACATGGGCCAAGCAATGAGGAGGGGCGGAGGACAGGGCACGTCCCAGGAGAGCAGGCACACGAGGGCCTGCATTTCACTGACCAAGCTACAGATGGGTGACTACTCAGTCTCAGGTCCCCGACTGCAAAAGGCAGACGGGGCTCACTCACCCGGTCCGTGATGGGGTGCTCAAAGGACACAGGCTGCTGCGGACTGCGTGCTCTTGGCGTCACTGCCGTCAGCGGCGGCCAGACTGCTCGCTTTCAATCCTGGCCCGGCCGCTTGCTTGCTGTGTGTCCTAGGATGATCCAGCTAACCTCTCTGCCTCAGTTTCCCACTCTGTACGCGGAGGATAAATAATGGGCACTTCAGAAGGTTCATGGGGGAAAAGCGGAGTTGTTAAAGCAAGTTTATTTCACTGCAGAAAACTTTTTGAAACCCACGCAGTTTTTCCATAATAAACACATCTTCTGTGAACCGGGTGCAGTGCCCCCCGTAGCAACACACATGCCCTCGGGGGACGGGGAGGATTCAACAAGTTAATACACAAATCGATCACAATAGTGCCCGGCACATGGTAAAGACGATTTAAGAATTAGCCTTTTTTTTAATGCTGTCTAAGGGACAGGAAACTTCTGGAAATCATACGGAAGAGAAATGAAGTGGCTAAACGCACGCAGGGCAAGCACTGTAAGAACCATCTTCATAGAGAAAAACAAGCAAATAAAGCCACGGCGGGAGGGGAGCAGAGGGAAAGCACAGATCTGAAAATAAAGTGTCTCATGATGATGGGATTACAGTTCGGACCAAGATATTTTTAGCCAACAAAATTGAGTTAGGATGGGTTTGGACTACATGAAAAGATGCTGAAAACACAGAAAGCAGCCAGGCTTGGGAGGCTGCGTGTAAGACAGCCCCTTTGTGAGAGAAAGCCCCACTGTATCCCACAGGTGGAACTGATGACGGGGTGGTTTCCTCGGGGGAAGAACGTATCTGGACATTTCCTGGCGGGCCTCCCCCTCGCCCCGACGACACTCTGCGTCGGCCTCACGCCGCTTCTCCCCGGCTGTGCGCGCTGACAGTGCTTGGTCCATCAGCCACCGCGCCGGCAGCATGAGCGCCCTCCACAAAGTCACAAAGCATCGTTCGATACATTCCAGAGTGTCAAAGCTGTGGCATAAATTTCCAAGCCAGGGGAACAGTATGGACGCCGTAAGTGCTGGGTTTCAGCCCTCCAGACTCCCTGGAACCGCTCTCTGAGGTCCTGGCAGCACTGACGCAGCCTTTCATCCTTCTTGGGGCTACGGACGGCGTGTGAAGCCAGCGGGAGCCGGCCTGTGGTCTCTGAATGGAAGCCGCAGTGCGCGCTGCCAGGCCCGGGGCTGCTTTGAAATCCTGAACGGCGAATCTCTGCTCCTCGCTCCTCTGGGCTTCCATCTCTCAAATGGGTACGGCAATGTTTTCATCCAGCTCAGAGGAAAGGGCCTTAAAGTCTGGGGAATTGGTTCTGGGTCAGCAGAAAACCTATGAATATTGGGACTTTTTTTTGCATTTGAGAGAAAAGTTTGGAAACTTTTTTTTAAGCCATGAATAACACATTCATCTCCAAGTACTGTAATGCCATATGACAGAGCCTTCATTTAGTGGGGGTTCTTTTTTCTTACTTAACAGAAATTCCGGGAGTGGTCTGTAACAAGTTCCAGTTCAGCATGTTCAACCACGGCTCAGCCAAGGTTTTGACAAAACAGCTGCCACAGCTCCAGCCATCACATCCCAAGTCAGTATCAGAAAAACAGTGAAAAGGCGAAATGCTGCATCTGTCCCCTTTCAAGAATGAATCCCTGCTCCCCCTGGAAACTCCCCTAACATAACCTTTGGGTCAGAACCATGTCACTTACTGTCCCAACACCAGGAAAGCCTGGAAATTCAGAAACAGGACCCAGCTATGCTGGGTGTCCTGGGTCTGGGCTCATCCTCTTACCAAGGGGACCAAGTCCCGGGTATGAGCTAGCCACAGCCTGCCCCATTCCTCAACCCAGACATGGGCACAGCTTAGAGGAGCAAACACAGTGGCCAAGGAAGTAGAGGAAAAGAGCCAGATAAAGAAAAACACTGCTTGGGCCGGCGCCGCGGCTCACTAGGCTAATCCTCCGCCTTGCGGCGCCAGCACACCGGGTTCTAGTCCCGGTCGGGGCACCAATCCTGTCCCGGTTGCCCCTCTTCCAGGCCAGCTCTCTGCTGTGGCCAGGGAGTGCAGTGGAGGATGGCCCAAGTGCTTGGGCCCTGCACGTGCATGGGAGACCAGGAGAAGCACCTGGCTCCTGCCATCGGATTAGCGCAGTGCGCCGGCCGCAGCGCGCCGGCCTCAGCGGCCATTGGAGGGTGAACCAACGGCAAAAAGGAAGACCTTTCTCTCTATCTCTCTCTCACTGTCCACTCTGCCTGTCAAAAAGAAAAAAGAAAAATTAAAAAAAAAAAAAGAAAAACACTGCTATGATGGCCTCTTACATATGCTGAGCTGATAGTAGGAGATAGCTGTGAGACCCTGTGAAATATGAGCTCGGTGAAGGCCACGTCTGGAGAGACATCTAGACAGAATGCCACGGGCAGAAGTTCATACATCGCACCGGACGACTCTGCTGGCAAAGGAGGTTTTCTCCGACTGGTGGAATGCGCAGTGATACATGAAGAGAAAACCTGGCAGAGGCTCAGCGGAGAGCTATCAACCAGCGGAGCAGGGCCCGCTCCTACCCCCGTGGAACATGCCGTCCACCAAGGCAGCTAAGCCATTCCATGGACAAAGAGAACGCTGCAGACCGGCCTGGAAGGAATACCGGTGCTGGGAGGAGGCAGGAGAACCCAGCTTAAACGACAGAACCAGCAGGGCTCTGAGCACAGGTTCTGGAACCGGATCCGAGTCAACCTCCCAGTGGGCCTCACCTCCAAGCCCTGTGAACTTGGACAATAAAAACCAGTGTTTACTGAGCACGTATTATGTGCTAAACCTCACACTCGCCCTTCTACTCCCCTGGCAACTGAGGCTGTCTAGCCCCATTTTACAAGAGAATGGGGGCAGGCGCTCACCCTAGTGGTTAAGGCGCCTGCATCTCACGTCACAGGGCCTGTCCTGCTCCTGCCTCCTGCTTCCTGCTGAGGCCATCCTGGGAGGCAGCAGGTGATGGCACGAATGCCTGGGACCTTGTCACCACCAGGAGACCTCGACTGAGCTCCCAGCTCCCAGCTGCTGCCCAGTCCGGCCCCACAGTGGTAAGCATGTGGGGAGTGAACCAACAGATGGGAGATCTCCCTCTGTCTCTCAAATAAATCAATTTAAAGGTATTTTTAATTTAAGAAAAAACAAAGGGAGGATGGTTGGGGATAGAAACTGGTAAGTGGAGGAAGTGGGCACGGAGCTGGGTGACCGCTTGGGGGAAAGCCCCGTACTCACCTCCTGAGGCTCCGTCCTCTACTTCTACAGAGGGGAGGGCTCCTTGCACCTGCCTCAGACTGACAGAAAGAATGAAATGACGTGGGGGCATCCCGGGGCTGACCGCGGGGACTCAGCCGGGGTCCTGGGCAACATCTGGTCTCTTCTCTGAGCCCTCTTGGCCAGGGTCAGCCTCTGAAGCTGGTCTGACCCACCTCGGGAGGTGCTCTGAGATCTCAGGGATCAGAAGCGACCACAGCATTCCTCCCCCTTCTATGCTCACCAGGAAATAGCTATGCAAGAAGAGATAAATCAAAGGGCGATGAGAACTTCAGTTCGACCTAAAGACAGACAAAAATACTCTCAAATCTCCTAGAAGCAATAACGATCAGGTGAGTTCTCAAAGTCAGACCCAAAGAGTTTTGCTTGTTTTGAACCATGAAGAAATTCCTCCGGTCCTGAAACTGGAGAGAACTATCTCGAGTCACTTGGGGCTCAGTGGCCTCCCGAAGCCAAGACGGTAAGAGGAGTTATTTAAACAAATGGACGGAGGCCATTTGTTATGCAGCCTTCCTATTTCCAAAGGGGTGATCCACCCTCTAGCCCTACCTGCTCCGGCCCCTTGTGACAACTTTCTCAGAGCTTCTTGTGGCTGGACAGACATCCTTGGGGGCTTGGAACCGGCCGAGGTTCACATTTTACAGATTAAGAGGTTGAAGCAAGGAGCAAAGCCCTCAAGGGGTAAGACGGAGGTGTGGGTCGGTTTCCTTCCCTCCGAACACACTTCCTCTTTGTTCTTCCAGCAGCCTTACGGGGTGGATGCTCCATATGTAAACCTCCATTGTTCAGATGAACAAACTGAGACACAGAGATACTGCAGACCTCCCTCAGCATCGCTCAAAGCGGCAGCTGCAGGATCTGGATGGGAACCTGATACGTCCATCACAGGGAGCAGGGGCAGGGAGGGGCAGGTGGAATTGAAGGACCACAAATTCCAGAAGCTTTTGCCATTCAAGTCCAACCCAGGATTAACTTTAAGGGAGAAAACCTTTCTTAAGAAAGCTGTGGGTCTTCCTATTTCCTAGGAAGGGACGCAAAGGAGTCAGGGCCCCAGGCTGCCTGCAGCCACCGTGCAAACCACATCGCCCTCTGCTCTTGCTGCCCGAGTCCAGGGAGGGGCTGGCTGGTGTGTGGCATAACCAGTGTTCCAGATCACTCCATCCTGCTTCGTCAAGGGTGGCTCTGTGCTACCTTTCACACCCCTGCCTCCTCTCCCTGGAGAAACCAGGGCTGTGCCACTGTGAAATCAGGAGGGAACTACACACGCAGGTACACAATGCAGTGGGCCCCAGCTGCTGGGAGGGTTCCGGGAGCTCTGGGTGCCCTCAGGAGGCCATGGTGCTGAGTGGGGCGTACGTGAGTCCAGATCCTCAAAGCAGTAGATGCCAGGTGTGGTCACCCGGGAGAGGGTTTGCCTGGGGAAACCCCCACAGGAGAAAAAGGGAAGGGATATGGGAGAGGCTGTCAGAGCCGCCAGACTGATGTGGACGTACATTTGACCTTGAAGGAAGAGGAGGGGCGGGGTGGCCAACTGGAAGCCACAGCCCAGGCAGGACCACAGGCCCGGGGGAGGCTGGCGGCGAAGTCCCCTTCAGAGAAGCCATGCACGCCCAGAGGCAGGAGTGTGCCTCAGTCCCCTCCTGGGCCCTGGGCTTCAGCTGGGAGCGAGCTTCTTCCTCGGCCCTGGGAGGAGGCCACAGGGACGGTAAGCAGCTGCGGGGGCCCCAGGAGAGTTCCTCTCCCTGCCCCTGTCACCAGGGGGATCCACGAGCCCCCTCCTCACAGCCACAGCGAGCACCTTGAAGGGTCAGGGACTGAAAGTGTCCCCAGGGCTACCCCAGGCCACCCCCATGCTGTGGGACACACAGCGCCCCTGGAGGGGACACTGAGAGCCTCCGCCTGGGGGAGGATGTGGGGATCACCCCAGCCCTGGACAGGTGGTGCTGGAGGCTGCGAGATGGGGGTGTGGCGGGGGGGTGGGGGAGAAGCCATCTTGCAGGGCCCTAGGTCCTGGCCACTTGGAAGCACACACCTGCCAGGCAGCAGGCGCCTCTCTCATGACTGGTGGGCATGGCCATGGAGCTCCCGTCTGGATTTGAATTGCGACCCCATCTGGTTCCCTGGTTGGCCTTGGGAAGAACAGGTCACCTTGCTGAGCCCCAGTATGCCCATCCGTGAAATGAGTTTGTGAAGACCCCATCAGCCCGGGCTATGGCAGCAGATACGGGGAAGTTTGCCTGCGCTACTCTCCTACCCCAAAAACGCCACCTGGAGCCGCACTCTCACAGCGAGCATCCACTACACAGGCTTCTCGTCACCAGGCAGGGAGGCTGTGTCCCTCCGATAAGCAGCACAGACACTGGCACACGGACACTCTGCAATTACGTCAGTAGTATAAATAACGACCAAAGTCACCATCCCCCAACAGATCCATCAAGTCGGGCCCGAGTTCAAGCCCAAGTGCATCATCTCGATGACACCGTATCGGTTGCTGTCCCAGCCAGAAGCAGGTGACAGGCTCAAGCTAGATCATTCCACGACGGTGCCGTCTGCAAAGGTGGCAAAGTCGCCTGGAGCGTGGGGAGGCAGGACAGGGATCGACTCGCAGAGCTGGCACAGCCTGGGCTGTCATCGTCCCTGACACTGCGGACAATGGCAGGAGCAGTTCCCAGGCTCCCCAGAGAGAGCCATCTGCAGACAGGCTGCTCATCGGGGCTGTCACCTGAAGCTGGACGATGCCCCACCCCACAGGGACCTTCCCAGGGCTGTCCCTGGACACAACCCACAGGTTCCCTCACCCACCCGGAGCTCCTACATCTAGCGCTCCCTTGGGTCTCTTGCAGAAGCCCCAATCAGCTGAGCTACCAAGAAGCCAGGGGTCACTGTCCGTGCAGTGACAGAGGCCAGCACTACCTGTGCAGGACGGGAGCAGGATGGAAGAGGAGGAACAGTGGCACAAGGAAGACGCCCGGCCAGCTCATTTCCTAAGTTGGCCAGCGATGCCAGCTGCTCGGGAGGCAGAAGCCTGGATCTCCCACACCCTCACCTGTTCTCAGGTCCGTGAACAAGGTGATGGCTTAGACAATGGCGAATGCTGGGCGGGTGAAAAAAGAAGAAGCGGCTGGGGCAAGACCACAGAAGCGACGTGCACTGACACCTGCGGCTGCCAGGCCCTGGCCACACAGGTCCTGCCCTCTGAGCCATGAGTGGGGCAGGTGACACAGACAGGCAACAGCCAAGTCTCCAACAAAGAAAGCCACAGGAAAATTCCGGGACTCAACGAGAACGATACTTCCCGTTTGGGGCAACCCTGCTCGGATGGAAGAGAGGAGAAGAGGCCGAAAGAGCGGGGCTCAGGTTGTGGGGGCGGGGAGCCCCTCTGGGGGCCGGCACTGTGGCGGAGCAGGTTAAGCCCCAGCTCACGTCCCTGCTGCTCCACTTCCAATCCAACTCCCTGCTAAAGTTCCTGGGAAGGCAGCAGATGATGGCACGGTATTTGAATCCCTGCCACACATGTGGGAAACCAGGATGGGGTTCCTGGCTGCTGGCCTCAGCTGTGAAGGGCTGAAATTTCTCTGCTTTCTCCCTCCCCTCCCCTCCCCTCCCCTCCCCTCCTTTTCTCTCACTCTCTCTCTCTCTCTCACTCTCTGACTCTATATTACAAATAAATAAATAAATAAATCTTTTTAAAAAAAATAAATAAGTGGTTCTCTGGCTGGAGTGCAGTCTTCAAGGTGGGAATGGTGAAACACAAGGCTGAAAGGTGGTCTGGGGCCAGGTCACACAGGCCCCACTGACCATGAACATGAACTGGACAAGAGCCTAGGGGCAACAGCAAACCACGGGAGAGTCTTAAGCAGATGAGTGATGCCGTCTCCACACCTGACATGTCCGGAGTGCCGTGTGCAGAAGATTCCACACCCAGGGAGAGAGGGAGAGGGATTAAGAGAGGACCAAGCCAGTAGGGATGGGGCTTTGCCCGTGACCCGGAGCTGGGCTGCGAGTATGTCTGGGATCTAATTTCTGCTGGCTTGGGCAGCGGCAGAAGCACATTTGTGACCTGGCCTGAGAGGAGGTCAAAGTGACCCACAAACAGCTGAACATTCCTGATCGCTCTATTTCCAATCCAGAGGCCATCTCCAGAGCTCAGCAGCTTCTCCCCCTACAGCACCCACCCCCGACCAGCTGGCCCCACGCTGCAGCGTATCTGGGAGAGGGGCAGAGAACACCCCAGGACTTTGGAGCTAAACAAGCCCGCGCACTCGGACGCCAGCAGCGTGATCTGCCCAGCTGGGGGCAGCCCGACGAGGGGACAATGGGCTGCCAGGTATAATTAGACTAAGCCCCAGCAACAGGCACGCTGCCCCATTCATGTCAGCACCCTGCTCCTGGAAGCCATCCTGGTGCCTCAGCAGCACAGCTCCGTCCAGCCACTGACCTGGGAGAGCCCCAGGCAGCGCATGGTTGGCTCCTCATATGGGCATGGGCATGGCCGTTACCCTAGGAAAACTACCAACAAGAGCTAATAATAATGATCTGGGAGGATATTAGCACAGTGATGCAATCGGAGTGAGCGCCAGCATGGAACCCGCCAGCAGCCCCCCGGGGGAAGGCACCTGGATCCTCACCTTCCAGATGACGGTTCAGGGAGGTCCAGAGAAAATCACATGATGAAAGCAGAACCAGAACTCGGGTGTTCTGGGCGTCTGAGTCCAGATGCCTAACCGCTACATCCTGCAGACCCCCTTTCTCTCCAGAGACCAGCAACTGGCTCTACTTCTGACCTGCACGGTCCCTGTGGCAGCGCGTGAGTGAGCTGCGAACTCCAATCTAGAATCCCCACGCCTGGGTTCACTGGATTCTGGCCCCAAAGTCCTAGCACAGAAAGGACAACTGGCCCCTGACCTGGCCTGGCAGCCACGGATGGGGTTGGATGAAGGCAGTGACTGATAACCGTGCTTCTCAGCTCCTCCAGGCCCAACATCTGCAGCAGGCCCCGTGCGTAAGCACTCGGACTCGCAGGCATTTACTGAGTCCCTGCTGGACACCGTGGGCTGCTGTAGACACGACACAAAGTGTAGGACACAGCGATGACTCCCGGGGAGGCTCTGACCATGGAGGCACCAGGTGCTCCCACTTTTTTTTTTTTTTAAGAAGTATTTATGTATTTGAAAGGCAGAGTTAGAGAGAGATGGAAAGGCAGCAAGATCTTCCATCCACTGGTGTATGTCCCCAATGGCTGCAATAGTTAGGGCTGAGGCAGGCCAAAGCCAGGAGCCAGGAGCCTCCTCTGGGTCTCCCCCATGGGTGCAGGGGACCAAGGACTTGGGCCATCTCCTACTGCTTTCTCAGGTACATTAGCAGGCAGCTGGACCGGAAATGGAGCAGCTGGGGCTTGAACCGGTGCCCATGTGGGATTTCAGAGGGGCAGGCAGTGGCTTAACTTGCTGTGCCACAGTGCCAGCCCCAGCAGGTCCCCCTTGCAGCGTACAGATGCCAGTGGCTGCCTGCACCTCTCACGGCCGCAAGCTGCTGTTCCATGGCAGGTCAGACGGAGAAAGCAGGTGCTCATCTCGCAGCTTTCAGAAATCACGACTCCCCCAACCCCACAACACAAACCTCATCTGCCTCCATCCCAGCCCCACCTCTTCTCAAGGTGGGCGCCCAAGCCCCCTCATTCCTTCAGAGCAAACAGCATCCTCTGGGGCAGACAGGCGCACAGACGCCAACGCGGTCTTTTCTGACGCAACTCAGCCCGACCCCTCTGCGAGCAGAATGCCTTGTTTACTCATTAGCTGCGCTTCGGACCCCGCAGCAGACAGGCTGGCTCCAGGGCATTTAAAAGGTCAAGAACCCAGGGCCCGGGAAGGCAGATCAGCTGGGATCCTGCTCAGCAGAGCATTCAAGAGTGAGGCGGGTTTGCTAAATGTGCCGACAGCAAGCTCGCTCCTAGGGGAACATGACCCAGTGGTCTGGGGTGAGAACCTCAAGGACATGCTCTCTTCTCCAGCCTGAAATGGCCAACAGGATGGGGGTCCCCGGCCTCAGTTGGAAGCTTTGCCTGGATCCCTGTGACCTCCAGGACACTTTCTTGTAAAAACTACTGCCTTGGGGGAAACTGAGGCAACAGGCAAAAGGGAATTCTGCAATCACCTTGGAGTTCCCAGGGTCCTGAGTCATGCCCAGTTCCAGCCAGGCGGAATGGCCACGACTTAAACCCAACAGCCAGAGACTTTGTACACTCTCACGAAGGCACCAGACACTCCATCTGACATTCCACAGGCAGGGTCTCGTTCAATACAGCCACACTAAGGGGAATCTCCCTTTCTCCCCTGGTCACAGATGAGACCCAGAGCAGTCAGCCACGTGCCCAGAGCTACCCAGCTAGGCAAGTGCTAGAGCTGGAATAGGAACCCAGCTCCCCCCAGATCCTCAGGTTGATGTAACACGTAGCAAACAGCTGCACTCTCCCACTGCGCATTACAAGGTACTGGCGGCTGTGAGCCTGGGGAAGCACGGACCACAGGGAAAGAGCTTTTCTGTTTGTTGTCTTTTCCAGCAGCAGGGCAGACAGCAGGCTGAACTGGTCAGACTGGGAATGCTACTGTGTGGACTCAGAGGCGATGTGGATGACTCACTGCCTGGAGGCAAACACTCTCCTTATTTTATGGGTGCAGACACGGAGACCCAGATGGAAAGAGTCCTGCCCAAATATGGACTGGGATTACCGGTTTTCCCTGGTTTCTAGAACACTGTGTTTCCAAACAACAACGATAACAACAAAAGGAATAATCATAGCACAGTGGTTACCATCTGTCAAGCTCTGTCCAGGGCGTCTGATGTGCCTCACCTTGTTTGGGCTTCACAGGCCTCATGGGTGATTCCCAAGGCTCAGAGAGGTTGGGTCAACCAGCTAAATCACACAGCCAGTAAACAGCAGGGTGTCACTGTAGAATTGAGATGCAAATTGCAGAGGCTGAACTCAACTCCCAGCCTGGGCTTCCTGTAGGAACAGCATTCACTCACCACGTTGGGATTAAGCACCCACAGTGTTCGGGATGACTCAGGTCCTGCCTCCCCACCAGGAGCCGTGGAGTGTACCTAAGAGACAGACACGCCCATCGTCAACTCCAAACATGGCAAACACTGCACAGGAGGCGGCAGGTCACCACCTAAGCGAACTGGACATCGATCACCAAGGGTTGTTACGTTAGGCGAATTTCTAGCAACACAAGGTAGCCCTTGTAGAATGCAGGAAAGAAGTGTGTAAGCGTGTTCCGACACAAGGAACCATAAACAATTAACGCAGAGCTATGGATAATGATGGGGGTGGGGACAGGTGTCTGGCCCAGCGCTGAAAACTCCAGCTTCCTGCTCACACAGAGCCTGGAAGGCAGTGGTGGCAGCTCAGGTGATGAAGCTTCTGCCACCCACGGGCAAGACCTGGATGCAGCGTCTACCCCCTGGCTTCAGGTTGGCCCAGTCCTGGTCACTGAAGTCATTTGGGGAGTGAACCAGCGGATGAGCTCTCTCTCAAATAAGCTTAATTTTTAAAATTTTTCTTAATATTTATTTATTTGAAAGTCAGAGTTACAGAAAAAGAGAGCTCTTCCATCAGCTGGTTCACTCCCCAGATGGCCACAATGGAAGCTTTTCCCAGGTCTCCCATGTGGGTGCAGGGGCCCAAGCACTTGGGCCATCCTCCACTGCTTTTCCCAGGCCATAGCACGGAGCTGGATCGGAAGTGAGGCAGCCAGGACTCGAAAGGACACCCATATGGGATGCTGGCATCTCAGACAGCAGCTTAACCCTCTACGCCACAACGCCAGCCCCTCATTTTAATTTTGCAAAATTCATGGTTCACTTCCAAAAATGAGAATTACTTTTTAAAGTTTATTGACAATTCCAATAACCACGGACTCAACAAATTTCTCTAAACTGAAATTAATTTTGTAAGAATGAAGAAACTCTTTGTTGTGGTAATGGTTACCCCAGGAACTACATTAGTCACAACTCACTGAAATGTCATATTTAGAATGTGTACATTTTGTTGTATGTAAATTCTCCATGTAATAAATAAAACTGGAAAAACAAAAATTACTTTCAGGAAAAAAAACTACTTAACAAGTAACATGTCTGGGAAAAGAAAAAAAAGCTTTCTAACTTGGCCTTATCACTGACAGATCACAAATTCTCTGAAAATATTGATTGCAACTGCATAGTCAGTCATCGTGTTGAAATGAAATCAAGAAAATAGATTCTTACATTATGAATACACAGCAGTGTGTGAATTATATATGCCTTTGTTTTTCTGCTTACCCAAACATCACTTCAGACCATTAGTTGAACATCAAGTCTTGTGCAATAACTGAATTTAGGCATCTTTGATATTTTGCTAAATCTTAGTTACATAAAGACCATATTATCATATGCAAAAAATTATTTTGTTGTCATGTGCTGTCAGGGTAGAGCCCAAACTACCTGGGGCAGTAGTGTGTTCCTCTGTGTTGCAACGTTTGCATTTTTGCATTTTAGACACAGCATGTGGGCCTCACTGGCTACCCTTGACCTGGTCTCACCAAAGGCAAAGGCAGGCCTGCCAGAAATCTCAGTGAGGTTAAAAGCAAAACCACGAGAATCACAAAATTAAATCCAGTTTTGAGTGCCGGTGCTGTGGCTTAGCAGGTGAAGCCAATATCCCCTGTGGGTGACGGTTCAAGTCCCGGCTGCTCTACTTCTGATCCAGCTCCCTGCTAATGGCTTGGGAAAAGCAGTGGAAAATGGCCCAAGTGCTTGGGCCCCTGCACACCAAGCTCCTGGCTCCTGGATTCTGACTGGCCCAGTTCTGGCCATTGTAGCCATTTGGGGAGTGAACCAGGGGACAGAAGATCTCTCTGTTTCTCTCTCTTTGTAACTCTGCCTTTCAAATAAAAATAAATAAATCTTAAAAAAAAAAAAAAAAAAGACAGTTCTGCTCTACCCAGAACTGTGATACCTGGGGAAAGAGCCTGCTCAGAGCCTCAGTGTGTTCCCCTGTAAAATGGGTTCATGACAGAACCTACTTCACAGGGATCCAGGAATGCTGGGGAAAGTACGTGAGATGATGACCTGCAACCTGGGTGGCACGCACCCAACAGGAAATAAACCCTATAGGTACGAGATCACTGGTGTTTGGGTGCAAGGAAGAAAGTTTTCCTTCTATGAAATGAATTCTCTTAGGGTGTTTGTGGCAAGACAGCTATGAGTGGCTTAGAGAAGTGGGAATGACCAGGGAATAACACGCTTCCTGGATCCACGGCAGAGGGAGGGAGAGTCAGAGAGCTCAGCGCTGAAGCTCCTGCACCACACCACGGCTGGCTGCGAGGGCCCGGAGCCCCCTGGGGGCTGCACACAGCTGCATCACAGACACTGGTGGTCACCACCCACCCCCCCATAAGACCCTGTTAAAATGCAGATTGCTGGCATCCAGCCCCAGGAATTCGACTCCCTAGGTCACAGGGTGGGGCCTGAGACTCTGGACTGTTTGCAACATCTGTTTTCTGGGCAATTCCAAAGATGCCCACGCTCCTAGGTAAGTCATATTCATCTATTGACCCCGTATGTGAAAACACGCACGGTCTGGGACCCGTCAGAGTCAACGCACCCCTGGCCTTGCAGGGCAGAGGCAGGGAGGCACTCCTCTGGCCTGAGGCAAGCCAGGAGTCCCCAGGCAGCAGCAGCAGGAGACGGAGGCCCCGAGGTAGCAGGTCTGCAGCACAGGTGAGCATCTTTTCAGTAGAGGACTGAGCGACAATTAGCTGCCCTGTGCCACCAAAGTAGTCACAGAGGATGCACCAAATTAAGGGGGGGGGGGGGGGGGGGGAGGGAGAACACAGCTGTGTTCCAATAAAAGTTTATCTACAAAAACACAGACAGTAGGCCATAAGTCTGTCGACCTCTGGATAGGTGGTTAGATCCCAGCTCTGTTGTGATGTGTGCCCCTCTGTAGGTCACCTCCCTTTTCCACATCTTAGTCTCCTCACAGGCAAATTCCAAGTCGTAGTAGTCGTACTAGCTTCATGGGGCTGCTGTAAGCCCTGTTACATCAAAGAATTCCTGGAGCTCAGCAAGCCAAGACATAAGCCAGCCCTTGCTTATGCCTGGTCCGGACAGGTTTCCACACGGTGCTGTGGTCTGAGTGTCTACGTCCCCCAGAAACGTCTGTGTTGTAGTCCTGACCCCTCCGACGTGGGTGTTGGGAGGTGGGATCTTTGGGAGGTGAGCTGGTCATGTGGGTGGAGCCCTCGGGAGTGGAGTTCGTGCCCTTGTACAGGAGGCCCCAGAGATACCCGGCCCCTCCCACCACGTCAGGATGTGGCGAAAAGGCACCATCTGCCGACAGAAAGAGGGCCCTCGGCAGACAGCAAATCTGCTGGTGCCTTGGTCACGGCCTGCTCAGGTTCAAGAACCGTGAGAAGTAAGTTTCTGTGGCCCAGGAGCCTCCCAGTTGATGGCCCTCTGTTGGAGCAGACGCAGAGCAACCTTGCGCACTGGATGCACACACTCTGTGCCTCAGTTTCCCCTCTAACGCAGGGGTAACAACAGTTGCAAGACGTCGGTGCGAATGACGTATTCTCAGCACTCAGAAGTTAGCTTGGGTGATGAGTTTTGTTATGTCATGACTATAAATTATTTTGTCACTTCATATAGTTTCTCACAGAGACACAACAGAATGAGGGGGAGAAATCTGTCTCCATGAGCAGGTGTTTGGCACAGCAGCTAAAGACACCGCTTGGGATGCCCATATGCTGTACCCAAGCGCCTGGGTTCGAGTTCCAGCTCCGCTTCCGATTCCAGCTCCTGTTCATGTGGACCCTGGAAGCCAGCCAGTGACATCTCAAGTACTTGGGTCCCTGCCACCCGTGAAGGAGACCTGGATTAAGTCCCAGGCTCCTGGCTTTGGGCTGGCCCAGCTCCGGCTGTTGTGGCCCTTTGGGGTATGAACTAGTGGAGGGGAGATCTCTGTCTGTCTCCTTCTCTCTCTACCTTTGACATAAACAAAAATAAATGTAAGGCAAAGAGAATAACTTCCTTTAAAACAGAATCACCTTTTTTCAAGGAAGGAACACGCGCAAGAAGGCTGGCCTTTCCCAAACCCCTTGAGACTGGGGACTGTCGCCCAAGCAAGGTCTCTACCGAGCTCACGGACACAGGCCCAGGGACGCCCAGGTGGGAGCTGACTGCGCTTCTCCATTCCAGCTGAAAACGAAATGCCACAGCCTCCTTGGGAACTGGAGACAAAGCGTTGCAAGAGAGGGAAAAACTGGCCTCCTGTAGCAGAGAGATGACTCTTCTCTGGTTTTCGTCTCGGTTTTGCCTTGGTTTCCTCCTTTATTTCATCTCCAGAATTCGCCATCAGCCTGTCTAAACCCAACGCTGCCTCGGCAAACACTGTTTTATGCATCTCTGTTAAGTCCTCCATGGCTAGGGGTCCCCCCAACACACAGAAGCCAACACGATCAACTTTCCTTGTGTGGAGAAGAGATACTGAGCCCCTTCTTGGATTTGCAGCGAAGAAACCAAGAGTCCACACAGCACTAAGGTAATTAGCACAGCTGGGATGGATTGGGGTTCCGGTGCCCTTTCGGCAACTTACCCATGCCTGCCATTTAGAGAAAGAATAATGTATGATGCAAGGCAAAGTGCAGAAAACCCAGGCAGACGACAGAGAACTCTGATTAGCCGTAGAAGATAAACCATCAGGAAGGGCCCCAGAGTCCACTGGGAGGATGGAGAACAAGAGCAGGCAGTGCCCGGTTCACCCGGACCTGGAGGGACGCCTGCGGTTCCCAGTGGGCGTCTGCTCTGTGGGTGTGAGGAGCCAAGGCTCTGGGGGCTGGGGAGGCCCATTCATTTGACAAGTGAGGGAACTGAAGCTTAAAGCAAGGACTGACTTGCCCCAGATGAGATACCAGGTCCCCTGCACTCTGCATCTGGACAGCTGTGCTCAAGCCAGAGGGACTTGTGTCAATCCCACACAACTTTATAAACAGGGGCAGGCATTTGGCACAGCAGCTTGGGATGCCCGCATTCCACTTCCAAGTGCTTAGTTCTAGTCCCAGCTCCTCTGATTCCCAGCCGGCTTCCCACTAATGCATCCTAGGAAGCAGCAGGAATATTTGAGCCCCTGCCACCCACACAGGAGGCCCAGATGGAGTTCCTGGCTCCTGGTTTCAGCCTGGTCCAGCCCCGGTCGTTGTAGGAATTTGGGGAGTAAATTAGTAGATGGAAGAGCCCTCTCTTTCTCTGCTTTTCAAATAAAGAGAAAATGAACAAAAAAGTTTTCTTCTAAAAATTATGGATGGATATGAGTGACAGAAAATGAAAAGGCAAGCAAAGTAAGAATATTCACAACAGGTGAGCCCACTGGAGGACCGAACAATGTTCTCTACACTATTCTTAAAGCTTTTCTGGACATTTGAAAGTATTTCCAAATACAAAGATTTTCACACATTGCGAGAGAAATCTGTAGCCCTCATGTTGTGGTTCTGGGTTTGCAAACGACAGCTCCACCTGGAAAGCCATCTGGCAAAGCGGTCCCAGGAGGCAGCCAGCAGCAGACAAGGCAGGTGCCGGGGCCCAGCACCCCTCCTGGCACCCTGGGGTGGGCATGCAGCACAGTGGTTAAGACGCTTGCGCCCCGTAACGAAGTGCCTGAGTTCACGTCCTAGATCCACGCCCTACTCCATCCTCCTGCTAATGCACACCTTGGGAGGCAGCAGTGATGGCTCAGGACTGGGTCCCTGCCCCCCACATGGGAGACCTGGATGGACCTCCCAGCTCTGACCTGGTCCAGACCCAAACACTGCAGGTGTCTGAGGAGTAAACGAGCAAATGGGAGTGCTCTCACATTCTCTCTCTCAAATAAATAAATGGTTTGGTTTTTAAGATTTATTTTATTTACTCGAAAGTCAGAACTACAGAAAGAGAGATGCGGAGAGAGAGGAAAAAATCTTCCATCTGCTGGTTCACTCCCCAAATGGCCACAATGAAGCCAGGAACCTCATCCAGGTCTCCCACGTGGGTGCAGGGGCCCAAGCACTTGAGTCAACCTCCACTGCTTTCCCAGGCACATTAGCAGGGAGCTGGGTTGGAAGTGGAATAGCCAGGACTTGAATTGGCACCTATATGGGATGCCAGCATCCCAGGTGGCAGCTTAACTCGCTATGCCACAACGCCAGCCCCTAATAGTTAGTTTTTTAATGACACCCTTTCTCAGTAAATCCAAAGAAAGCCTCCAAATCCTTCTTAACACCATTTCTACCTATCAGAGTTGGTCCTCTCATTGGAACAGCCATGGAGGTGACCTCTTCCAGAGATTTCTCCCTTCCACTCGGGGACACATTGAGACTCAAAGCCTTTCTAACACAGGCTCTTCTGTTCAGGGGACATCTGAGAGGTCAGTCTTGAAACGAGAGCTGTAGGCCCTTTCCGGTCATTGATCCCTGCCCACGCATAGAATGGACTGCGTTTCAATGACAGGAGGTGCCGTGGGGTGGGATGAGTTTAGTGGTCAGGGTCTCCATGATCTAGCACCTTCCAGGCTGGACAAGTTCCTCTACCTCCCTGTGCCTCTATTTCTCCACCCAGAGAGTAGGTGGGGGCTGCCCCAGCCCCACGCTCTCATGAGGGCCAGCTCAGGTAAGGATGGAGCATCTTGTCCCCTCTGCAGACAAATTACATGATCACGTGGCCATGCTTATCAGCACCACCAGAATCATCATCTTTCTCCTTTTTCTTCTTCACAATTATCCTGGCTAATGGACTCCCACTGCTCTGTAGAGGATGGACAGCACTTGTGCCCCAAACATTTCCAGTTTGGGTTTTTCGACAACCCACAGAGCTCTCCTGCCTTGAACCTGAATCACGGCCGGAGTTTTAAGAGAGCAGTTACGTGTCCATTTCCTCCGGTTATCAGCGGAAGGTTAAGTGCCCCGGCACTCGGTTCCAGATGCCACCCAGCTGGGCCCATCTAGGGTTTCCATTAGGAGCCGAGGTAGAGGAGTCAGGGCTGTGGGTTCATTCTCTGGCCCTGGCCCTCCAGCTAATAGAACCTCAGCCGCTCTCCTGAGCGTAAAGCTCTCTCTCCAGGCGAAGGCAGGCAATTTAAATGGCACTCAGGGCTCCTGTGCATACAGCACAGGCTCCTGAGCGCGGCAAGGAGCCGGAGCAATAAAATCTATTAGGTATGTCTCCTTTGTCCCGTCTTGTCGTGAACTTCTAAGAAAAAGGCACTAAGAGGATCAGTACCCAGAAAACCTTCGTAATTGTGGCTTCTCCACGGCGAATGAGGACAATTACCAAGGCAACCGGCCCATCACTCGGGCTAAGGGCACAGGGAGCTTCGTGAGGAGGCGGCTGTTGAGGCCTCTACTGCGCTGTAATCAGAGAGTAGCCAACATTTTAAAAGGCCCTTGTGCAAAAACAGGAGGGAGGGCAGGGCAGGGAAAGAGAAGGGCGCGGGGCGGGGGGGTGGGGGGGGGGGTAATTTCCTCTCATTTCCTGCTTGCCGCATTGATTGTGGTCCAAAGGCAAGATGGTGCGTGGTCGCCCTGCACCTGGGACCTTGGGCGCGGGCAGCCGCGCCAGCGATGCTGTCCCATTTTATGCACGCGTTCATGTACTGATTTCCCCCTCTGGGCAGGCCCCTGCGGTGAGGAGTCCATGACAGGGGTGATCAAGGCCGGGGCTACAGTCTCGTAGGACAGCACGGCACCTCCTCAGCCGTGGGGACTAGCAACACGCCCTTCCTCCTGCTGCCTGCTTCGGCACAGTCGCTGGGTTTGCCAGATCCTTTTGCCCATCAGAGAGTCTCCTGCGAGTTTATGTTGGAAATGAGTTACGTTTTGGGCAAAACTGGGGGCAACTGGGACTTGGGAAGAACTCCAGATGCACCTTGCGGACTCTGGGGGTTCTGGCTCCAGACTGAACTTGAGACCGACTCCAGGGCTGTACAAGGCCCCGGGAGGGTTGTTTGGATGAGTGTCTGTCAGGTTCACAGCCTCCAACAGTTCTCAATCCTGGTTCCTTTGCTCCCGCCCTGGAGCCCACAGACAGGAGCAGCAAGCACTTGGCAATCAGCCCCAGGCAGGCCGATGCCCATCTTCCTCATAAAATTATCCAATCAAAGGGCCAGAGCTGTGGCGTAGCAGGTAAAGCCACCACCTGCAACACCAGCATCCCATACAAGGACCTGTTCCTGATCTGGCTGCTCCACTTCCAATCCAGCTCCCTAACGGTCTGGGGATAGCAGCAGAAGATGGTCCAAGTTCTTGGGCCTCTGCCACCCACCTGGGAGACCTGGATGAAGCTCCTGGCTCCTGGCTCCTGGTTTCAGCCTGGCCCAGCCCCAGCCATTGCAGCCATCTGGGAAGTGAACCAATGGATGGGAGATCAACCTCTCAGTCTCTCCCTCTCTAACTCTATCAAATAAAGAAAAAAAAAATCTTTAAAAAAGAATTGTCACAACCTTCCAGCAAAATGAGAAGCTGTCTTGTGCTTCCATGAGCTCCCAGGAGGGGTGACAGGAGAGGTGTACCCAGTGGAAGAAATTCATTGTTTCACTCAGCACCCGCAGGCCAGGAGCTGTTCTGGCAATGGACAGGAAAACGACCTCTGTGGTTCTTTCCAACAGGAAGTCTGTAATGATACTTACATGGAAATGACCTCAGTAGTAAGAATGACAACACCACCAGTGTGTGCGCATCTGCTAAGAGCCAGGTCTGGTGCTGCGACTCTCATGAAGCCACAAGGAGACTGGGGCTCAGGCAGGGTCCCAGCAGGACGGTGTTAGCCCTTTCAACAGGTGTCACTGAGGAGAGCTGAGCCAGAGAACTCCTCACACAGGTGTGGACAGGGTGAAGGAGTAAGCAGGGGTATAACATTGCCGGGGGCCAGCAAGAGTGGGATCCACCACCAGCCCCAGCCAAATCAAAGACACAGTGTTCTGAGCCTGGGAGGGCTGGGCCGTGGGAGAGGAACCATGCCACATCAGCTGTAGCCAAGGAGGAACCAGTATGCCGCAAACCGCAACAGCAGTGAGCACCGTGGCCAAGCCCACAGGAAGCCAGAGGCAGCGGACCCGCGACACCGTCCATATCAGTTAGCTCCCCAAAGCACGGAGCAGGGTGAAATGGGTAGAAAAATGCATATGGGTGCCAGGGAGGGGCAAATGGAGGACATTCAGCATATCAGTGCCCTTTTTTTTTTTTTTTTTTTTTTTTTTGACAGGCAGAGTTAGACAGTGAGAGAGACAGACAGAGAGAAAGGTCTTCCTTCCATTGGTTCACCCCCCAAATGGCCGCTACGGCCAGCGTACTGAGCCGATCTAAAGCCAGGAGCCAGGTGCTTCCTCCCGGTCTCCCATTGCGGGTGCAGGGCCCAAGCACTTGGGCCATCCTCCACTGCCTTCCCGGGCCACAGCAGAGAGCTGGACTGGAAGAGGAGCAACCGGGACTAGAACCGGCGCCCCAACCGAGACTAGAACCCGGAGTACCGGCACCGCAGGCGGAGGATTGGCCTAGTGAGCCGCAGCGCCGGCCAATCAGTGCCCATTTTACAGACAGAAATACGAAGTCTCTGAGAAGAAGACTAATGAAGGCCACCCTGCTGGCCAGTGCTGGAATGAGCAGATGAACTTGCACCTGCCTGACACCGAAGCCCTATCTGTTTCGGGGTCCGACCCTACCAGAGGAACAGCAGCAGGGGAACTCGGGGGGGCCGGTAATAAGAGAGCTTGTGAAATGGAAGCTCCCGGGCCTGTATCCAAAGACTGACTCGGTGGCTCCAGGAGTGCAGGTTGGGCATCACATCACAGCAAGCACGCAGGTGATTCTGCTGAGTGTAGTCCATGAACCAGGCTCTGAACACTGGCCCAAGAACACACTGTTGTGGGACATCCACACCACAAGAGCAGTGTCAGCCACGCAGGGTCCCACGGCCACGTGCACCTGAAATGACCACGCCCATCTCCAACCACCTCCCACAGAAGCAAATCCGAAGCACTCGAGTCTAACTCAGTCCAGCCCAACTGTCTAGGCCAAATCAGCTAAGAAATCCTTGTCCCGACTTCACCACGTGTGCTCTGTGCTCCAGGGCATTAAACACCCCTTGCAACTATTCATGAGAGTCCAAGTCCGATGAAGAGGGAGAGGATCTAGGTTTTCTTTGCTTTTTGCCAAGGGAAATATCCAACAGGATGATTTTTGCTTCTTCCCTTGACACTGAGCAGCTGTCTGGTCCATGGTCTGGTGAGGCAGCATATAGTTCTGGCAACCCGAAGACCAGAGGTCGCAAATTCAGATGGCTGCAGGAGTCAGGGAGGGCGCGTACAAGAAGGGAGTTGGAAAGTCCTCTGCAAGACAGAGAGGCTGCCTGTGCCTGTTGTCACTGGCGACCTCCAGTCCCATCTAAAAGGGACAACGGGACAGGCATTTGTGGAAGATGCCACCTGAGATACCCATTTCCCACACAGGAGTGCCTGGCTCCAGTTCTGGCTCTGCTCCTGAGTCCAGCTTCCTTTCCTGCTCATGCTAACCCTAGGCGGCAGCAGTGACAGCCCACCCACTCGCATCCCGACCACCGTGTGGGATACTCAGATTGAGCTCCCAGCTCCTCCTTTTGCCCTGGACCTGCACTGGCTGTTGCTAACATAGGATATCTCTTTTTCTCTGTCTTTGTGTTTCAAATAAATAAGTAAGTTTTAAAAACTTAAAGGGGGACAACCACTTCTTAGCTCCACTCAACCGCATCTCTGGGGAACAACGTTGAGGGTGTGGTTTCATGCACCCCTAATTTTTCAAGAGAATCCAGAAGTTCAGATCAGATTCTTAAGTGGAATCTTCTTTGTAAAAGAAGGCAAAAAACTCACTGAGCATCATCAATATAGAAGCAAACAAAAGCATCACTGTGAGGGCCAATCCCGGCAGAGTCACCTGCCAGTAACCTCCACAGCAGGCCGAGCAGAGCCGGAGGCACTGAGGCAGGTGTCCTGGCCAAGAAGCCAGAAAGACATGGGACTGGCGCTGTGGCGTAGCGGGTAAAGCTGCCACCTACAGTGCCGGCACCCTATGTGGGAGCCGGTTCAAGTCCCGGCTGCTCCACTTCCGATCCAGCTCTCTGCTATGGCCTGGGAAAGCAGTAGAAGATGGCCCAAGTCCTTGGGCTCCTGCACCTGCGTGGGAGACCCAGAGGAAGCTCCTGGCTCCTGGCTTTAGAGCAGCGCAGCTCCGGCCGCACAGCCAGTTAGGGAGTGAATCAGCGGATGGAAGACCTTTCTCTCTCTCTCTCTGCCTCTCCTCTCTCTGAATAACTCTGGCTTTCAAATAAATAAATAAATCTTTTTTAAAAAGGAAACAGAAAAAGACACAAAACCTCGAGTGTTGTCCCGATTCTGACACTGACTTCCTCATGTCCTTCAGCAAGTCTTTTCCCAATCCCAGCCTCATCACGTTTCCCAGAGGGAGTTGGAGGATGACGTCTCAAAGACCCTTTTCCGGAACTTTTGCCGTCTGTCATGCTTTTGCCTCGATTTGCAAGCTCTTTGACCGCAGGGTAATTCCTGAGAAATCTCAGTTCCCTGCTACTGACATTTGCACAGTCTCCTACATTTTTTATTTTCTGAGAAGCAAAAAGATGACCCAAAGGTTGTAGAATGGCTATCCATACAAACTTCGCCGAACAATACAAAGTCTCTTAAAATATCTTCTGGTCCTGTAAGAAGAGAAACAATGGTGCCATACTCTTAATCCAGGCTTCCGCGTGCTGGCTGACCTAGAGCATTTGCTACCTAAGTCACTCTGCTCATCAGAGCGCCTCCTGTGTATTTACGGAGGTGTGCTGGAGAATCCACACATGAATATGGCAATGCCAATGAGGTATCCTTTGAGCAAGGAAGTTCCAGTTGGGCAGGAGGAATAAGGTCAAGAGCTCTACGGCACAATATGGAGAGAACAGTCAATAACAATGGACTGCCTACTTGAACGTCACTGGAAGATTTTAAGAGTTCTCAACACACTTCAAAAGAAATACGTAAAGCAATGCATACGTCAGTTAGCTCAGCCATTCCACAATGTACACACAGTTCAAGAAATACTGTAGTACACTATAAATACATAAAAACTTTGGTCAACTTAGAGATAATTGTTAACATAATCATGCAAATGATGTAACATTCCTAGGTAATATTCTGACCATAGGACTCACAAACACTGGAATTCTGACCCTCACCACATGCGATCCCAGAAGGAACACCATGCAGGGGCTGGAGGTACACAAGTTGAGCGAAAGTTCCCATGCACAAGTCAAGTTAATGGGACTGAGCCACTGGAAGAGAACCTTCAGTCACAACAGCCTTAGACCAGCTGCAGACCCGAGGGCCACTCCTCCCCTCCACTGCACCCACCCTGGGCTAAGACCACCTTGTGTCTCATCTGGAAGATCCCGACAGCCTTCTAACCAGACTTCCTGCTTCTGTTTCCTGAATTTTCTCTCATGTTGTTTACTTGGTTTCTTTAGATTCAGAAAGTGCATCGTCCTTAAAACAAGTACAGAAGACCTGGCCGGCGCCGTGGCTCAACAGGCTAATCCTCCGCCTTGCGGCGCCGGCACACCGGGTTCTAGTCCCGGTCGGGGCACCGATCCTGTCCCGGTTGCCCCTCTTCCAGGCCAGCTCTCTGCTGTGGCCAGGGAGTGCAGTGGAGGATGGCCCAAGTGTTTGGGCTCTGCACCCCATGGGAGACCAGGATAAGCACCTGGCTCCTGCCATCGGAACAGCGCGGTGCGCCGGCCGCAGCGCGCTACCGCGGCAGCCATTGGAGGGTGAACCAACGGCAAAAAGAAGACCTTTCTCTCTGTCTCTCTCTCACTGTCCACTCTGCCTGTCAAAAAAAAAAAAAAAAAAAAAAAGAACAAGTACAGAAGACCTGCACAAAGTGCACAGAAATCCGAGGTCGTGGGGTGGACTCGGGGGCTTGTTCCCCATTACATACCTTGAATCTCGGAAGAGCAACTGACGAAAGCTGGTTCTTGACCAGTATTTGTTGAGCAAAACAGAAACAAAAGTAGAACGCGGAGAAATTGTGTTTTCTGAAGGCAGGGAGAGCAGAGCCGTATGAAAAGGGAGAAGGCCCACGTGCACTCTCTGTGAGCCATTGTAGTGGAATGAGAAGGCCATGCCAAGGTGGCCACTGGCAAGCGAGCGTCAGTTAGTCAGGAATGGCTTTGAAACTGCCTGGCGACAGGCTGTGATTGGATGGCTCTGGAAACTGCCTGGCGACAGGCTGTGATTGGATGGATTTGAAACTGCCTGGCGACAGGCTGTGATTGGATGGCTCTGGAAACTGCCTGGCAACAGGCTGTGATTGGATGGCTCTGGAAACTGCCTGGCAACAGGCTGTGATTGGATGGCTTTGAAACTGCCTGGCGACAGGCTGTGATTGGATGGCTGTGGAAACTGCCTGGCAACAGGCTGTGATTGGTTGGGGTATGGACCGCCCCTTGACCAGATTGGCTGGTCTTGGCTATATAAGCTGTTGTACCAACTGTAATAAACAAGTCTGCCGGCTGCTCGCCTCAAGCCTGCTCTCACCCGACTCCCGGGGTCTGTGTGTTGACTCCGCGCCTCTTGCCCCCACCACGCTATTCTTCTCAGAAACGAACCCACTGCAACATTGTGGAGAATTCAACGGCAACAAGCCATCTCACCCAGTCACATCTCCCGGGATCTAAAACCGTCACAACCCACTATCATCTGGAAATCGAGGCAGTGACACTTGATGGCTCTTCACATCAAGACAGAGTCCACGACTCCCCAGAGCTCAGATCTGGACTTGCCTCGGCAGACACACAGTGGTAGAAATGACACCATGAGAATTTCAGAGCCTGGGTCCTCAGGAACTTTCACGCCCCCACCCCGTGAAGACGCTGGTCCAGACCCAGAGGAAGAAAGGCCGTGTGCAGAACCAAGGCCCCCAGCCGCGAGCCAGAACCACCTGCCAGGTAGGGCAGCAAAGCCGGCTTGGGCATCCCAGTGGACTGCCTGGCTGAGTGCCGCCACACGCATGGTCTTAGCCAGCACCACAGACCAGAAACTGGTCATCCCTGTTGAAGCCAGTCTCTCATTACGACAAAGGACAACGACACAATCCCACTGAATCAGCCATCCCCAAGAAAGAGGTCCCCAGGGTTTTATTAAAATAGGATCTATGCCGATCAGCGATCCCCATGCCTGTGGCAGTGCGAAGGGAACATGGAGGATGGGCAGGTCAGCTTCCCCTCGAGAGGGAAGGGCAGAACCAAGCCTCTGCCTGAGGGTCCTGTCCTGCACACCGGGAAAGGCAGCTCACGCGCATTGCTGTGCACTTTTATTGTAATAATTTACTCCTTTTATAGCGTGCACTTCAGCAGCATGAAGTAGATTCTCAAGGTCATGCCATCGCCACCACCATCTGGTCCCAGAACATTTCCATCACCCTACAAAGAACCCTCACACTCATGAGCGCTCACTGTCCATCTCCTCCCCCACCCTGTCCCCTTGGTAACCACAGGTCTGCTTCCTGTCTCTCCGGAGCTCCCTATTCTGACATTTCAAATAAACGGGATCCCATGATATATGGTCTTTTCCGTCTGGCTTCTTTCACTCAGCACAGTGTTCTCGGGGCTCAGCCACGTGGCAGCAAGCGCCAGCGCTGCGTTCGCTCTTCTGGCTGGATAATCTCACTGTGTGGACAGACCACCCTGTGTTGCCCCACTCATCCACGGGTGAGTATCTGGGTTGCCTCTACCTTTTAGAGGTCACACGATATTGGACCTAACTCCCTGGCTCTCAGATGGGGGTACTGAGCCTCCCGGGGACATCTGGCAATGCCTGGAGATGCTGTTTTCTTTCTTTGGAAGGCAGAGGAAGAGAGAGATGGAGACATTTTTAATGGTCCCCAAGGATGTTGGAGGTGCAATGATTATAAGTACTGAATAGAAACCAACGATGCTGCCAAACGTGCTACAAGGCACAGGGCTATGCCCACAAGTTATCCATCACCAGCACCAACGGGGCCAGGGCTGGGCAGCCCCGGTCTCATCCAATCTCCTGCACCTTCATCGGTAGCTCTGGGGTCTACACCCAACGCACCCTTTCCCGCGGATCCTTTCAGAGCCCCAGTAGTGGGAACTCTGCCTCCTTCCCATCTCGGAATCCGCGGCCTGGTGGCCGCTTTAGAAACGTGTGATGCTGTTTTAACACCCACCGTTTCCAAGAGGAAAATCAAAACAAAACTCTCCACATCAATTGCAGGAAAAATAAAAGGATATTTCTGATGTTTTTCTAAGCTTTTCATCCTTTTTCAAACAGGGGGGTCAAGTGGCGACTGCAGAATAAAAGCAGGCGTTCAAACGCATCCGCGACCACAATCCACGGAAAATGAACACAAGGCCGGCTCTCAGCGTGTGCAATTACAGGGACCATCAAGGAATGAAAGGTTCATTAGTTTTAATGTGATTCCATCAAGCACCAAAAAGCGGGAAGGAGTGGGAGAAAGGAAGAAAATGGATATGAAAGAGGGGAGGGAGGGGAGACATGAAAGAGGAGGGAGGGCGAGATCAGATGCATCTTTAATTAGGCTGTCTGGTCCAGGAGCTGCCCCAGAGGCAGAGGAGCAGACCCGGATGAGCTCACCAAAAGGGAGCAATGCATCATACTGTGTGCTGGGCCTGCTGTGCAGCCGGGGGGGTCCAGCACGGAATGAAACAGATAACGTTCCTTCCCCTCACCTCCCTGGAGCTTCTGATGTTCAAGTGCGGGAGACAGACACTCCATGACATAAGCCAGACACACAGGACACGTCACGGGGGTGGGGTGGGGCACAGGAAGTGTTGGGGGGAGGGAAGTGCTGACGTTTTAGAGTAGGTGGTAAAAGAAGGGATGAGGTTCAAGCAAAGACTGGAAGGGAGAAGGAGTGAGCCAAGGGCAGATCTAGGGAGAGAGCATTCTTGGCAAAGGATGTACAAATGTCCTGACGCAGGATGCACCAATGGGGAGGTCGGCATGGCTGGAGCAGAGCAGGGGTGGGGGCCTGTGGAAGGTGAGGGCAGGTCCCACAGGGCCTTGCAGGGCACAAGAAGGTCTCGGCTTTTACCACAGGCTCCTCGTGCTGGCCCCTGGCTCCTAGCCCCTAGTCCCGGGCATGCCCTGAAGGGGCATATTCTGCTGTCCAGAATCTGGTGGACACAGACCCCCTTATTCGAGGGAGGTCCTGTGGACAGAGGGCCTCCAGCTGCCAGCCCCTCCACACTGGGCCCGGGACGTAGACGTAGATGCCTCTCCAGGGCCTTGCACCACCCCTCCCCGTGTGTTTTAAATGCGGGCTTTATTATTACTCAGGTCTGGGGGGGTCAGCTGCCAGAATCAGGGACAGATTCAGAGTGCAGGAAGCACGCCACGCCACACGAGGGCGCCCCAGGGCTGGCGGCGGGAATGGGAAGAAAGCATGAGCAGCCGTGAGGCAGGGCCAGCAGGTGTGGGGCTGGGCAGTGACGTCTGAGGCACAGGGGCTGTCCCTAACTGCTGCCTGGCCCCAGGGTGCCCGGCGAAGGTGGAGGGCGGGCCACAGCTGGGATGTGGGCTCCGGGTGAGCTGGTGTACACATGGACAGTGTGCTCACAGGGTGACCGTGGAAGGGACAGTCCCTCCCAGCCAGCAAGGGTCACAGGGGTCAACACACACAAATAAAAAGGTGTGCTTCGTACAGGAGGGTCCCTGTCCAGACCAGGCCCCGTGGGGCTAAGACGCCTCAAGCCCCAAGTGGGCAGGCGCTGAGACAGGTAGAGGACAGTCGACAGCCGGCTCCAGGCCCACCTCTCTCCCTCTCTCGTTCACTCTCTCTCAATTCTTGCTCCCTTTTCCATGGTGCAATGCAAACACAAACACAAAAGTGTACAGACCATTCACACACAGGTGGAAAAGCTCCCATAGAGCACCCCATCCCCTGGGTCAAGAAGCGATCATCACCCCACCCCCAAACTCTGTGCTCTGCCTTCTCCCTGAAGGTAACCTTCCCTGTGTCCTGAGTTCACAAGCAGCTTACACCAAAATCAACATTTCATTCCATTTTTCCATGAAGCTTTTCAAGTCGCTTCATATACACAGAAGCTGCCTACATGCGATTCAGGCCGTGTTTTTGTAACTATTACTTTTTCACTGCCGTATAGTATTCCACAGCGCAGACAAGGTGTTCCTTATTCCATTCCACTTTGATGGATGTCTGGGTCAACACGCATGTCACAGAGGAACTCTTGTAAACAGCCAAGAAACATGAAGAAATGACCATCCTCATTACATACCACGGCAATAGCACGTTCAGACCAGAGTGCGATCTCACTCCATACGTGGCTAAGATTTAGAAGTTGGACAACCCCAAGTGTTGACGAGGATGTGCTACAAGCCTAGGGCTCTTGCACCAGGCTATAACCAGTTACTGGGCACAGAGTCAGCTGTGTTCACCAAAACCAGAGGAAACCAAGGGCAGAAGCAACTGCTGGGCGACGTTAGATCAGCAAATCTTTCCTACAGCGGCAGGTACCAGGCAAACTCCCCAGTCCTCCACTCTACTTCCCCAGGGCATTGTCCAGCTCAGTTTCCTTAGTACAGCAGTGAACCCAAGCAGAGCTGACTAGAGGCATCTATTTTGATCCCAGATCCAAATCACAGGGTACAGTCTCAGAAGTGGCTGCCGGCTTGGACCCGAGTCGGGGACCTGGCGGGTAAGGACCACCACACTCGGACGTGGCCCCTCTCGCAAGCCCACGTCAAGTCGTGTTCGGGTCTATTGTGTCCATGGGCATCCAAGTGACTCTCCCCAGATAAAAGCCGTCTAAGCGGGTCCAGCGACAGACACGGAAATCCAAACCCTAAAAGCCTTCCGACGACGCCGCTCCAGGTGGCTTGGAGATTTTTCTTCGTCTTTTCATCTAAATCACGTCCCAGACAGCACGAGAGACGGGTATAAATTCTCTTCTGCACTAATCTTTTATATACTTTTATGCTTGTCTGCGATGATTGAACATGACTCATTCATAGTTCTGTTTTCAACCGCTGCGGGTCTCTTCCAGTCGGCAACATCTGGTTTGTTGCAGCTAAAGGCCCGCTTTGTCTATCACACAACTCTGCGGTGTTCTCAGGAGAAAGGGAGTCTACACCGAGGGCTGGGCCAACGCCAGCAACTGCCACACGCGATAGCGGATCCCAGACCATCTGCTCTATTTATTGAGGGTGATACGAAATTGGATGTCAGCTGAAAGGGACCTGCCAGCTCCAAAGTGTAGACTGGTGGTTTTCAAGCTTTTTTATTGTTTTTCTTGCAATCCCTTTCTTTCAAACAAAATTTGAATAAAGCTTTGGAAAGCAGTCCCATCCGTGAAGGGTAACGGCTCCCCCTCGACTCTCAGGAGGGCTCTGCGGCGCCTCCGGAAACCCCCACGCTGGCGCGGTGTGCCCGGGGCCGCCCGCGCGGACCGAGGTCAGGGGAGCGCTCGCGTGAGCGCAGCCCCCCTCCAGGTGATTCTCATTTTCTTCTGCTTTTTCGGTATTTTCAGTTCTCCATGATGAACAGAACTTTGTAATCATGAAACACATCGAACATCTTAAGGGATACTGAGGCAAACACGGCCTGGCGTTGAGCCAGCTGCTGGAGAGCACTCGGTGAGCATTTGCCAAGGGCTCCATGTGGGCTGCACACCGTCCTCGGCCTAGACGGAGACAGAAAGCAGCCGCCCCTGGAGAGCTGATGCTTTCATGGCGGGAAGACAGCAGGCGGAGCGCCCTGCCGCCGCCACCCAGCAGGCGGCCTTGGTGCCTTCCAGCCCTGCGATCGGGGGGCTGGGTGTATGCCATGACGCTGGTTCCCACTGCCACCAGTGGCTGCCCACCGTCGCTCTGGACGGCTCCACACCCCTTGGCCAGGAGGCAAAGGGAATTGATTCTGATGGTTGTGAAAAGGCCAATGGCAGCCACACCCTGGAGACAGGAAGGCTCCCGGGGCTCTTGGTTCCCTGGGCAGGTCTTGGTACCCCCATAACTCAGAAGTAACTGCAAATGAACACCACAGGGCCCCGACCCTAAGGACATGGAGACCAGAGCTTGGTCTCCAGGGTGAGCGTCTGGGTCACCCCACCCGGCCAGCCACACAGGTCAGGAGAGGGAAAGGGGAGTCTAGACTGAGTGGGGGGGGAGAGGATGAGTGTAGTGATGAGCTTGGGGCCAACGGCAGTAGCGGGCCCCCGCACCCATTGCACAGACCCTCCTCGTCAAAGTTTCTTCAGAACTTGTGACCACCAGAATCGTGCAGAAGCAAAGCCTGGATGAAGTGTGCTTACGAGAGAAGCAATGGGCTCTGGGTAGACTCGCAGGTGCATAGTGCCCCACACAGGGCCCCTGATCAGGGCGCCACTGGCGGCCAATAACCACACAGCTGACCCCTTCTCCAGATCGCTGTTCTTAGCCAAACTGGACGCACCTCTTCCGGAGGCTAAGCTACCCTCTTCCTGGGGCAGACAGGATTAGATGACGTGCGGGAGCAAAGCCCTGCCCCCTTACCTCGAAGGGGCACCCACTCCATGGTGCAACGGATGTCACAGGGGACCCCTTAGATCAGATTGATGCTGTCTCCAGCTATTACATTTTTGATAGCTTGTATTTATCTGACAAAAAATTTACATACAGTAAAATACCCAAATACTTCATGTACAATTCCATAAATTTGCACCAATGGCTTCCAATATACCCGACACCTCAATCAAAAATGACCATTCCCACTCCCAGTGCCCAGCCACTCTCCTGTTAATCACCAGAGTCATTTTGTCTGCTCTTAAACTCCACATATATGGACTCACACAGCATGAATTTTGAACATCTTCTCTCACTCAACATCACATCTTGGAGATCAATCTATATGGTACCTCTCAGTAATACATCTGCCAGTAGTATTCAGTTGTGTGAATATACAAAACCTTATTTATCCTTTCTCCTGGTGATAGAAACTTGGATTGTTTCCAATATACAGCTACTAGGGATAAAGTCGCTATAAAAGTTGTTGCACAAGACTTGCTTGTGAGCATGTTTTTCTTTCTCTGGGATAGAACGATTGGGTCATAAAACTGAAGTATAATTTATTATGAGAAAGTTCGTTCTCCAGAATGGATGCACCACTTCACACTAACAGTGACGGACAGTTCCAGTTTCTCCTCATCCTTGCCAACATTTGGTGTTGTCGGACTAAGTTTAGCCATCCTACTGTGTGTGAAGTGAGAATTCATTGTGGCTTGGCCTTGCTTCCCTCACGGATGCCCACGTTAAACCTGCTGAACACCTCTCTGTGTGCCTCTCAGCCACTCCTGTTTCTTTGCTTCGTCAGTGCCTGTTCAAGCCTTTTGCCTGTTATCTTCTTACTACTGATTTGTGTCTGAATACAGTTTGGAGACAAGTTGGTGACAAGTATGTGTGTCGCAAATATTTTTCTCATAATCTATAGTTTGCTCCCTTATTTTCTTAAAGGGATCTCTTGGAAAGCAGGCATTTTTAGGGGTTTTTTTTTTTTAACAAGTGCAACTTATCTATTTTTCCCTCCTCTTCTGGTTAGTGCATTTTGCATCTTTTCTAAGAAATCTTTTGCCCACTCTCAAGGTTGCAAAGACACCCTGCAATGTTTTCTTCTAGGAACTGTGTATTTTAGCTCTCACTCTTAGGCTCACGGTTCTTCACAAATCAGTTGTATATGTAATGCAAGGCAGGAGTGGAGGTCACTTTTTCAAATATCAGTCACTCCAGTGCCTTTGGTTAAAAAGACTCTGCTTTGGGCCGGCGCCGTGGCTCACTTGGTTAATCCTCTACCTGCAGCACCGGCATCCCATATGGGCGCCAGGTTCTAGTCCCGGCTGGTCCTCTTCCAGTCCAGCTCTCTGCTGGGGCCCAGGAGGGCAGAGGAGGATAGCCCAGGTGCTTGGGCACCCGCACCCGCATGGGAGACCAGGAAGAAGCACCTGGCTCCTGGCTTCGGATCGGCGCAGCGCCGGCCATAGCAGCCATTTGGGGAGTGAACAAACGAAGGAAGACCTTTCTCTCTGTCTCTCTCTCTGTCTATAACTCTGTCAAATAAATTTAAAAAAAAAAAAAAGACTGCTTTACAAACAGAATTGGAACCTTTGTTGAAAACTGTGGGTGGCTCTAATCTGGATTCTGTCTCCCTGATCTGTAACTGTTCTGTTCTTGAGATCATTTCCTTAGACTTTTCCTGTCCTATTTCCCTCACCACTTCCTTCTTGTAAGAACTTTCTCCACCACCTGATGAGCAATCCCATCTCATGCTGTTTTCATGGAGGTAAGCCTCACAACAGACAACAGACATGCCAATTAATAGTGAGAAGAGAAACTTTTGGGAGCTAATCAGTGCTAGAAATAAGGAGAAATGTGGCCACATTCTGTGGGACAGTGTCTGGCTTGAGGGTGGTAGCTCGGGTGTTCAGAAAAAGCCTCCGGAGGAGGTGACAAACATTTGTCAAGTCCTGGGCGGCAACAATATACAAGGATACTTCAAAAAAGTCCATGTGGAATGGAACTGGAAGTCAAGTTTATTTTGGTAAAAAAAAAAAAAAAAAAAAAAAACTTTTGAAACTCATACATACAAGAGGTCTTTAAAATAGTCTTGGAAAATGTGTGATATAAAAAAACTCCCTGTAGATTTCCAAAAGTTTTTGCACCAAAATAAACATAGCTTTTAATTCCATATTCCCACCAACTCTTTGAAATTCCCTCTTCTACGGATGCTTGAGATGTGGCAAGGAAAAGAACCACGGGAGCCGGGCACTGAAGGCCAGGGCGCTGGGGTCAGCAATGTCACCGCTGGAGCCAGCACCCCTGACGGCGAGCAGTGGTGGGAAGGGAGGCAGAGAAGCGGATGCCAAAGCAGGCGGCAGTTTGTTGAAAAGGGCTCGATTAGCCAGGAGGAGGAGCACAGAGTCGGCGTGAGTGTCCGCAGGGCAAGGAGGACAGCCGCCCCCATCCGCGGGGGCCGAGGTCCCTGCAAGTTAGGAAGAACAAGGTTCTCAGGAGAGAAAGGCACCCCGGGAGCACCGGTTCTCACTGGCACGACTCCAGGGACCATCTCAGGGAAGCCATTCAGGATGCATGCCAGGCGGGAGTCACAAGTGCCAAGGGCACCGGGAGGGAGCCGGCAGGCAGAGAGCCGTGGGGGTCGGAATCAGGTTCTGGGATGGGAGGAGAGGGTGGGAAGGAGCATCCTGTGATGATGCGGGCGCTGGGGGCTTCACCCTAGGGGGGCCTCCTTCTGCTCAGAGGTGAATGGGATTGGCCGCCCTCGAAGACCTCACAGACACCTGCTGAAGCCGGCGGCACGCGGCCACTGCAGGCCTCAGGAAGGCGGCCATGGCCGTGCCCCTCCCAACAGTGCTCCCTGCACATCAGCAGGCCGGGGACAGCCTTCAGGACGACAGCCATGTCTGCCTGTCACCATCCGACAATGTACAGAAACGTACTTTCATTCAAAACTTGAAGTTTACTT
This sequence comes from Lepus europaeus, assembly GCF_033115175.1. Taxonomy (NCBI): domain Eukaryota; kingdom Metazoa; phylum Chordata; class Mammalia; order Lagomorpha; family Leporidae; genus Lepus; species Lepus europaeus. Next base: position 12,068,716 of record NC_084849.1, read on the forward strand.
AGAAAAAAAGAACATCCTTGACGTCTTCATTTGATGTGCTACTTCTGAGCGCCCACTAAAGGAATAAGTAAACAATACTGCAAAATAAAACTCAGGTCCCCTGTGATGATCTCGAGCATCCGACCCCACTTGGGAAAACACAGCTTCATAGTTTTTTCAGAGTCACGGGCATCACTTATGTCACGGCCGTCATGTGCTGGTCGCCAAGAAACCCAGATTCCAAAGAGGGGTACAGGGAAGGAAAGCATCGTTATACACCACGGGCATGGCTATGGTGAGGGGCTGGATGAGACGGCCCTCGTGTTCAGGCAGCGAGGGAAGAAAGCACCCATTCGGGATGCCTCTGGCCGGGCTGGCCTCATTGGCCGACGCTTCTCAAGCCTCCTGTGTGGCAGAGTCTCCTGGAAGACTTGTCAAAGCACAGATGTCCGGAACGCCCTGGCGGTGTGCTCAGCTGTGGGTCTGTAATTCACTGTCCTGGGCCCTGGCCCTTTGCAGTCAGCACCAAGGCCCTCCATCGCCTTTACCCTCGTGCGGTACTTCCAGAACACCATCCAACTCTTCTTTGCCTGTTCTTTGTGGCTGGAGCAGCAGAGAATCTGACAACTACCTGAACTTCTACTCTGATCTTTTTCTCTCTTCATGTTTTAGTTCTACTTCTGGGGCTTCTCCCTGACTTTTTCTTCCAGTTCTTCTATTGAGTAGTCTCTCCTTGATGTACAAGATGCGTAGGTACATTTCCAAGAGCAGGAAGTCGTTCCGAATCCTTTTATAACACCGGTTCTTGTTTCAAGACTCTAAAGACACTGCAACATTTGCAGCTCTCTTCAACCTCATGAATTGTCTGTGTTCTCCGGGCTCCATTTTCCTCCTGATTTGTTACGTTGGGTCCCTGCCTGTCTAAGATCAGTAAGTAAAAAACCCACTGACGGAGCCCGTAGCTCGCTTCCTCCTTCCTTGAGGGGCGCCCGAAAGGTGTTTTCTATGAGCTGTTTCCCTCGGGATGCTGAAGCTCCCCAGAGAGGGGTGAGGGCCTGGTCTCGCCATTCACCACGCAAATTCCGCTGAGTCTTCCTGGTTTTAGTTACGCCTCCTTCCCTGCACCAAGGCCAATTTCTGCCGCACTGGCGGTGAGGGAGTCCATTCTGTGAGAACGCACGGACCAGCTGCTGTCCAGAACGACTTCTTAAAAGCGGCAGTGACGAGACTCCTTCAGGGAGTCACGCTGATGATGGAGGAGCAGGGAGGGAGGAGGGAGGAGGGAAGCTCACCTCCAGCCGTCGACCCTCTGAGCCCTTGAACCACACATCACCCCTGCTCCGAAGTAAACAACTCTTAGGACCGTCATCACCATCACGTCCTGTGATAAGCAACAAGGAAAACTAAAAAGATGACATCAGCATGAAAGTTCATTTCTGGGACCGGCGCTGTGGTGTAGCAGGTAAAGCTGCCACCTGCAGTGCCGGCATCCCATGTGGGCACCAGTTCAAGTCCTGGCTGCTCCTTTTCCTCTCTGCTATGGCCTGGGAAAGCAGTAGAAGATGGCTCAAGTCTTTGGGCCCCTGCACCCACGTGAGAGACCCAGAAGAAGCTCCTGGCTCCTGGCTTTAAATTGGTGCAGCTCTGGCTGTTGCGGCCATCTAGGGAGTGAACAAGCGAATGGAAGACCTTTCTCTCTTTCTCTTCTCTCTCTGTAACTCTGCCTTTCAAATAAATAACTTTTAAAAAAAGTTCATCTTTCCCTGCAGAGAAGAGGTGGCAGCTCGAAGCCAGGTAAGACACAAAACGCTGTCACATTTTCATTTTTCTTCAAACGCAAAAATAAACTTGTTTTGCAACAGTACATTGCATGGAGTTATCTTCTTAATAGAAAGAGGCCATTTGGGGGAACTCTTTAGGGTGTAGCTTGAAGGAAAACTCATCCAATTTACTCTGGCCCAGTGTTTTCATCATTGTCAGAAAACCCACTTCCCTGGTGAATGGAAGAAGCCCTGGAGTCAACACTGTCCAGGATCTGTCACAGTGCTGACTGCCCTGGGCAAAGCCAGAGACACCTGGGACCACGCCTGAATCTGGCTACGTCCCCTGCCCCCTCTGCAGGATCTGGAAAACAGACCTGCGGCTACGGGTTCCAGCCAGCAAGTGTCACAAGAACACCCATCTTCTAATTTATTTCAAAAACCGAAGTATTCCTCAAACCTACTGAGGCCCGGAAATACCTGTGTGATTACAGATCCCACCGCATCCACTCAACAACAAGAAACCAGAGTTGTCAAGGGACTGGCCCAGGGACACAAAGCAGCGTAAGCCCAGCTCAGCCGGGAAGTAGCGGCCAGCGCCACCCCCTCGGAGCCTGGTGTGCACTCGCCCAGCGCTGCATGTTGCTCTCATCTCCCATTTTCACTCCGTGTGGGCCCTGCCAGGAGTGCACCTGCTGAGACAGAAACATCAAGGGACCCTGGCCCAAACTGGCCTCACATTTGGGATGGGGGGTGGGCACAGGCACCGGCCCGGCCTTGGACTCAGGGCCTCAGGGCCTGTGTCTCCACGGACACAGACCAGCAAAACCCACCCTAAGGAAATGACTCGGGACACCACAGCTCATAGGTTTGATCAGTGGGCGGGGGCTCCGAGCAGTAAATTTGTGCATTCAAAACCCCACAAGGCCAGGCCCTGCCCTCCTCCTCCTCCTCCTCCTCCTCCCCCACCCCCAGCTTGCAAACGTCAAACTCTGGGCTCTAAAGCCAGGATTAAAGACAGGAAGGGTCCTTATCTCAGGCAGGAGAGTCAGAGGCAGCCCCTGGGGAAGAGTAACAGGAGCCCTCCCGAGAGAAGTGGTTATCTTGAAAGCTGCCAGGGTAGAGCACGCAGAGGGCAGCTGGACCAGCCCTGCCGACTCCCCACAGTGACTCACAGAGGGCAGAAATCCACCTGCTGGGACCCACGGCGCTCAGCCACGCCACGGCTGCAAAGCCAAAGGCTACAGACAAGCAAGGACAAGGGACGCTTAGGCCCATTTCACAGATGGGCTTTCTCAAGTCACAGAGGGGCCACACATGAGACAGGGCAATCGGCCCTCAGAATACACAGAGGTTACTGCCAGGACTCCCCAGATACCAGAGCCTGCGGATGGTCGAGTACCTGACACAAACGATGCAGCATTCACACCTAACCCACGCACACCATCCTCTAAACCCCACCCATGGCCTGCGACTCCTGATACAATGTAAGCCTCAGGGAGCTGTCTCCCTTTTTTATCACATTAAATGGAAATCTGGAAAAAATGTGTTACTGAAAGGCAGAAAAACAGAGAGAGAAAGAGTGAGGCAAGGAGAGGGAGGAAGAGAGAGATCCATCCTGCGCCTGCTGGTTCACTCCCCGAACGCCCACACAGTTAGGGCTGAGCCAGAGGAAGCCAGGAGCCAGGGAGCCAGGGACCCACCTAGGCCTCCCACGTGGGCACCGGGGACCCAGGTCGTGGGGCCATCACCTGCTGCCTCCCAGGCCTCACAACAGGAAGCTGGAATCGTTAGCGGAGCCAGGACTTGGACCCAGGCAGTTGGCATCCTAAGTGTCTGAACCCAGGGTCACAGGCAACACCACAAAACACCGCACCAATCACCGCGCAAACACTGCCCTACTCAGACCGTGCTGATCAGGGAACAAACACCCGCAGCGTTCAGTGCGGGCTAATTCTCCCATAGATGACTGAACCCGAGACTGTGAAACCCATGGATACAGAAGGCCATGAGACAGTCACTAACTCCTTCTCCCAGCCCAGAGGGAAACGCCATGTACCCCAGGGTCACAACGTTCGAGCAGAACAGGGAAACCCAGACAAAAGGGAACTTTGCAGCCGGAAGTCCCGGAGTGGGGTCCTCGCATCCCTCCATCAGTCTCGGGATCCTGGATGAGTCCCTGACTTCTCTGACCCCAGGGAGGGGCAGGAGGGTTCAGTGAGGCAACCGTCCACAGCCCACAAAGCACCGCTGAACACAGCAGCTCCCAGAGGCACACCACGTGGCCACGGAGAGCGGCCGTCTTGCCTGTCCTCCCACGGGACGGCAGGGTCTGTGCACACAGTAGGTGCTCAATACATGCTTGTCAAAGGAAACGAGTGCCCTGGAATCCAGTGCAGCAGCCATGCTGCCAGCAGCTCGGCCACCCGCCCACAGCAGCAGACGGCCACACCGGATCTCGGCCATCGCCCTGGGCTGCGCTCACGGCAGAAGACCACGGAGCGTGGGACGTTGACTTGGAGTCTCCCGTGCATGAGTGGGGGATGGGCAGGGCCAGTTCCTGGTGGGCACGCTCTTCCTGGCTTGCAGTGGCCTGGTCCCCTCCGACGTCACACGGCCTTTCTTTCTTTCCTTTAGTGCAACTCTGGGGAGTGGGGAGGGAGAAAGCCTCACCCTCTCGGCGCTGTCCTCTCTCGGGGCCACCTGGAGGCCAGCGAGGGTGAAGCTTCCAAATTCAGGCTGCAGCATTGCCACTCATAACCCAAGGCGGGGCCACAGGGAGCAGCCGGCCTAATGCTCTAGCTACAACCCCTGCCCCCACCCACTTCCCCGAGCCCGCCCATCATCACGGAAGACCCCCTGTCCCTGCCCAGCCCGGGGGGAGGGAGGGTTGGTCCTGCTCCTCCCTCAAGACCCTACTCAGGTGTCCCCACGGAGAGCAGGAGGCAGGCGGCTCCCCTGGTTATGGTCGGGCTTCCCCTTCCACAACTACAGTCCTTGCTCTAGGCAGGGACACAGGCTCTGGCTGGCAGACCTAGGTCCCAAAGCCACTCTGGGCGACTTCAGGCAGCGACTGCCGCCCCCGGGGTGGGCGTGCGGGGGTAGCAGTTAATTCACCGCTTGGGTCGCCCGCGTCTCATACCAGCTTGGCCCAAGTCTTGGTTCCCCCAGTTCCAACCCAGCTTCCTGGCCATGCACCCCCTGGGAGGCGGCAGGTGATGGCTCAAGTACTCGGGTCCCCACCTCCACGTGGGAGACCAGAGAGGGACTGCTGCAGGCCTTGGGAAGGGAACCAGCAGATGAAGAGATCTGTCTGCCACAGTCGCTCTACCTTTCAAATAAAATGCAAATAAAGAAATAGAATTTTAAAAACATTCAGCCTCTGAGAGACGCGATTTCTTAGGCACCTCGCCAGGGCCTTTGCAGGCGATAACCAATGGAGAAAGAGTAGGGACCCGGCGGGCCGGTGCTCAGCAAGCCGGGGCACCTGCAGCTCCTTGGTGTTGAGCGTCGTGAGAAAGATGTACTAAAGGCAACCCGGGCCTGTGGCCTTCCGGCCGCTTCCCCCACGGGGCGCAAATAGCAGGAAACCTCCCCGCTGGAGCCAGCGAGCCCGAGTGGGCCGTCCAGGGCTGTCTGCAGGTCAAGGCTGCCAGGGCTCCGGTGGACGTCACCACGATCAATTCCCAGAGGCAGCCGTGACACCCGCACCTGTTGTGTCCCAAAAGCAGAGGGGGAGTATTACCCAGAATCCCCCAGCACAGCTGCCATGGAGTCCATTGGCCAGAACTGGTCGCTGGGTTCCCCAGAGCCAGGTAGCTGGGCCCACCCTGACCACCTAAGGAGTCACCGGCATTCACTCCGCAGCCGGGGCTGCCTTTCCTAGACTCTGCCCGCTGCTCCCAGCCCCCTAAACAGTACGCGTCTCTAGCAGGAGTTTGGGGGAGCACCCCCACCACTTGCTTCCCCGGGACACACCCGCAGGGGCACACAGGTCCCCATCCCTGACACCCCAGGGGCTGGGGGTCCGGCAAGGCCTCAGGTGAAGCTGATCAGACGCCTGCTGTATGCCCAGGCCCACACCGGGGAGACACCACAGCCCCCCCGACACACACAACGTGGTCAAGGCACAGAAACAAGACACACGCAGGGGCCAGGCATCCGGTACGGGCGCTGGTTCCAGTCCCGGCTGCTCCACCTCCAGTCCAGCTCCCTGCTAATGCACCTGGGAGAGCAGTGGAGACAGCCCAGGTGTTTGGGCCCTGCACCCGGGAGGGAGACCTGGAAGAAGCTCCTGGCTTCGGCCTGGGCCAGCTCCGGCCATTGTGACCCTTTGGGGAGTGAACCAGCGGATGGAAGAAGGTTCTGTGTGTCTCCCCCTCTCTAATTCTGGCTTTCCAGTAAGTAGACAAATCTTTAAGAAATTAAGCAGGTGCAGGCGCAGGCACGCGCGCGCAGGTGGTCTGCGGGCCGGAGGCCGCACAGCTGCGGGTGGACCAGAGGAGCCCAGCCCGGCGCCCGCGGCTGTGGCCCCGGGGCCCAGGCCGCTGCTCGGCAGGAAACGCCTCTGCTGGACGCCAGGAGCCGGCCCAGGGAGGCGGCGCCGCCGGGTCCCGCCAGGCCCCAGACCCCCGCACCCGTCAGCCACGGCCCGCATCCGCCAACGCGGCCCCGCACCGCGGAGGCTCCGCCTCACGGCCCACCCGGCGCGGCCCCCCAGGCTCACCTTCCTCGTCGGGGCGCGTGAGGCCGGCGAATGGCCTCCGATCCCGCTCTCTGCTGTGGCCTGGGAAAGCCGTAGAAGATGACCCAGGTCCCTGGGCCCCTGCACCCACGTGGGAGACCGGGAAGAAGCTCCTGGCTCCTGGCTTAGGGTGGGGCCATTTGGGGAGTGAACCAGCAGGTGGAGGAGCTCTCTCGTTGTGTGAAACTCTGCCTCTCAAATAAATAAACCTTTAGGGGGAGAAAAATTAAACAGGGACGCGGAGGGCCCTGCGGGGCGGCCAAGGGTCCCAGGCATCGCGGCGCCCCGGAACCGCCCGGGGCTCCTGCCAGCCCCTCCGCCGCCCAGCTCCCCCAGGTCTCCGACCCCATGGGTTGGCGCTGCCAGGGGCCAGGGTACAGGGCCCCTTCCCGGGGTCACACACGCCCGCGCGCCTGTTTGCAAAGGGGGAGGAGGGGAGGAGGAAAAATCAGAACTTGGTTCCCCCGGCTGTGGCTTCCAGGGCCGGCAGGTGCAGCCGCCGCCAGGTGAGCCCGCGCCGCTGCGCCTCTCCTCGGTCTCTGGCGACACCTGCTGGCCGTTCTCGGAAGGGCACAGCCTGGCTCGCGTCAAGGAACCGGTAGCCCCTCGCAGGTGTCAGCGCGGCCCTGGGGTCCCAGGTGCGCCCTGCGCTCGCCTCCTGGAGTCCACAGGCTGCCGGGAAGCAGACTTGGAGAAGCGGGTCCGAGGAGGGAACGGACGACAGGAAAAGGCTCCTTGCTGCTACATAGGAAGCGGAGGTGGGAGAGGCCCCAGAACACCTTCGCTGGGGAAATGACAGGGGAGATTAGGAGGAGCTGAGACACTCTCCCTGGAACTGGAGTGGAACTAAGCCACGCAGAAGACAAGGCCGTGCAAAGGCCCTGGGGTGGCGGGGCCGGTGAGGTAGAAGATAGGGCAGAGAGCTTCCATCTGAACACTCACTGTTGCCACACAGACCTGGGGGAGGGGCTGCCCTGTGTCACTCAGTGAGCTGGTGACAGCCAGATCCAGAGGACCCCCAGTCCAGGCCACAGCTGCCACGGGTGTCCTGGAATCCACTTGTTCATTCAACAAGCATTTCTTGAGCAACTATTAGGCGCCAAGGACTGTGCTTAAGCATTGAGTATGTAGCAAAGGGGCATATTTACTGCGATGATTTGAACCTCGTGAGCACATCTGATCAGACCAGGAAGATTGCAGAATCCTTCCTCTTCTGGGAGGTTTTTTTTTTTTTTTTTTTTTTTTTTTTTTTTTTTTTTTTGACAGGCAGAGTTAGTGAGAGGGAGAGACAGAGAGAAAGGTCTTCTTCCGTTGGTTCACTCCCCAAATGGCCGCTACAGCCAGCGCGCTGTGCCGATCCGAAGCCAGGAGCCAGGAGCTTCCTCCCTGTCTCCCATGCGGGTGCAGGGCCCAAGCACTCGGGCCATCCTCCACTGCCTTCCCAGGCCACAGCAGAGAGCTGGACTGGAAGAGGAGCAGCCAGGACTAGAACCCAGCGCCCATATGGGATGCCGGCGCTGCAGGCGGAGGATTAACCAAGTGAGCCACGGCGCCGGACCCATGCCGGGAGCTCTTACAACCCCGACCCCCCAAAACCGATGCAAAGGAATGACTGTGATGCTGGGAAATGGGACAGGAGAGGCCGGGGAGGAAACACCTCGTGCCGCAGGAACCACTCCACCCCCACCCCACCGCGCCCTGAAGATACTGAGCTGGACCCCTGGGAAGATTCCAGAATTCCGATGGCAGATGGAGCTCCGAGGCCACATCGTGGGTAGAGCGGGCCACCCCAAGTCGCAGACCCACTTTCTGCAAGGGCATCCCCCAAACACACCAGCCTGAGTCAGCGTGGGGCCGGGCGACCTGCCACCACCCTCTTCACCATCGTCACCACCCTGCCGACGGGTCGCCCTTGGAATCAGAAGTTTAGTCTGACTCGACTTGCAAGTGAGCCAAAGGGGGCACGCTGTCCACGGCCCATGGCCCAGCAGCGCTGTTTGGGGCTGGGAGCCTTAATGGGCACCTGTGTGGGGCAGGTGGGCGTGGGAACATGTGGAGATGGAGGGGCTTCCGGGTGAGGACACAGCGCAGGAGGCTGGGGGCTGGGGGTGAATCTCCCTGCCTGGCATAGCAGGGCTCTGTTAGGGAGGACTAGGGAGCTGTTTTGCTGTGTATGAAATAAACACGTGGCCAGCAAGGGGCATGTGAGGCCCAGCAGTCCCAGGGGGGCCCTGCACCCTTACGGCTTCGTCGCCTGCAGGTCCCAAGCCGTCCTATCTGCCCGCTAACACTGGCACTTTGGGCACTTTTCCCTTGTCAGGTGGTGTCATGCTAGACTTCGCCAGTAGACGGCGCTGGAGAGATGTTGCAAGTGCAGCTTGCTGCTGCCGCTGCTGCCGGTTGCTCGCTGAGGCTCTCCAGAGCGCCCCCCAGTGCCGGGCTCCTGCAGCGCACAGTCTTCCCCCAGAGCTCCGAAGGGCAGGTGGCTTTTGGAGTCTCAACTCCTGCAGTGCGTGGCAGCCAGCTGCACCCAGCGGCCCCGCCCCACTTCCAGTGGTTTTGTAGCAGATGATCTGGGGATGGATTTCCAGCAAATCCCACCAGTGCAGCCCCCGGGCACCTATGGGCGTTTGATGAACCCTGGTCTTGCTCCCCACTCCGTGACAAGTTCAGGGCCTGAGCCCTGTGGGTGGGGACTGGTGGCTTCCTCGGGCTCTATCTCAGCCCTGGGGTAGTGGCTGCTCCATGAATTGGCATGTCACCTCTTAACTTGTGTTTGGGGAAAATGTACTGAATTCACCGAACCCGAGGTGCACAGCACGCTATGGAGACAAGAGGTGTCCCCTTGATCAGGGGCGGCAGAGGGAGCTGCGCTGACCCAGCAGAGGTGGGACCACAGGCCCTAGCCCGGGGAAAGATCCAAAATCGCATACAAAGCTCAGTTCCTGAGGACGTCGTGTGGCTTTGGCACCACCATGAAGTTAGAAGATCAGCTCCGCACTGTGTCTCTGGTCTCTGGCCACCACCCCGTCGGCCGGCGACAAAGCAAGCCCCAAGCCAGCCCGGGCGAGGGATCCGGGAGGCGCCCAGGTCTGCGCCCACAGCCGCCGAGCGCCGGGTGTGCAGGCAAAGGAAGCACCTGTTGGACTGTCATCTTCCCAGGAACCCTGTGCCGTTCCCACAGTAACAGTGGCCCACGCTGTGGCCCGGTTGTGCGATTCCTGTGGGAGGTGTCGTGTCTCTGGCGGGGTTCTGCGTGGGCCCATTAGACCCAGGTCATTCATTGCGTGCGGGCCGTCGGCCTTGCTCGGAGGCCGCGTTGCCCGTCCTGTCTCCCGGTGAGTGAGGGAAGGTGTGGGCCCTGGACACGCGGAGTGCACAGAGTTTACAATGCGTCTCGCTCCCTGGAGTCAGACCTCTTAACGTGACAGAGCAAGCCTCTCCGGGCAGGCCATTTGCCTGATCGGCTCCCCCCACGCACGCCTGCTCAGAACTGCTTACTTACTACGGCCAGTTTCATACAATGGGTATTTTTAGCACAACAAAGGAAAGGCAGCATTTGAAGTGTAAAGTTCCTGTGATCCGACAAATACAACACGGCCTCATCAAAACGGAAACGTGTCCCTCGCCCAGCTCTCTCATGCCCTGTACAGTCCACTCTGCTTTTATTTTATATTTTAAAATTTATGTATTTATTTAAAGGCAGAGTGAGAGAGAGAGAGAGAATCTTCCATCTGGTTCACTCCCCAGATGGCTGAGATGGTTAGGGCTGGGCCAGCCAAAGCCAGGAGCCAGGAATTCCATCCAGGTCTTCCCTGTGGGTGGCAGGGGCCCAAGGACTCGGGTCATCTTCTGCTGCCTTCCCAGGTGCATTAGAAGGGAGCTGGCTGGGAAATGGGGCAGCCAGCACTCCACTATGGGATGCCAGTATGACAAGTGGCAGCTACACCCACCGCACCACACCACCAGCCTCTCCACAGACCGTCTGTGTACAAGCACTGACATCAGGTTAGTGTAAGCAATCCAGAGGGAATGCAGAGTCCACAGGAGGGCCCCTCAGGTCCCAGGCAAATACTGTGCTACTTCAGAGGAGGGACCCGGGCATCGTGGATGTTGGTGTCTGAGGGGCAAAGCTACATAGAGGCAGGGAGAGACAGAGAGAGGTCTTCCATCCTCTGGTTTACTCCCCAAATGGCTGCAACAGCTGGTGCTGGGCCAGGCAGAAGGCAAGAGCCAGGACCTTCCTCTGGGTCTCCCACATGGGTGGCAGGGGCTCAAGCACTTGGGCCATCCTCTGCTGCTTTCCCAGGCCATCAGCAGGGAGCTGGATTGGAAGTGGAGCAGCCTGGACAGCTAACCCCGCTGCACAACGCCAGCCGCCTTCACTACTTTTCAACGTCGTGTTGAACCCAGGTTTCATTATGTAGGAATGAGATTCCCTCCATCCTGGGGTCTGGTCCGAGCCTCAAACCTCAGTGGCCACACGGAGCTGTTTCCCACCCTGGGCGCCATCCTGCCTGGCGTGCCTGTCCCTTTCCCAAGGTGCCAGGGGCAGGGGGCACCCCAGAAAGGGCATTTGCTTTGGTTTCTGCATTTCCAACCAGCTGCCCAGGGAACTGGACACAGCAGCAGTAAACTGCCCCCCTCTGCCCCCCCCAGACACACACACACACACACACACAGCAGCTGCCGAGTCTGGGCCCTGGAGCTGTGCACCCCGCGGGGGCCCCACCAGTGGACCACCCTCCTGTACCGCAGCCCAGCGTCTGGATCTGCTTTCAAACTTTTGCCCTGAAAGATTTGTCGGTGCAGGTCGCCCCCTGGTGGGCAGGCTGGGACATAACAAACAGGCCTGTGCTTCCGCGGGATCTCCTAGAACAGGTTCAGTTCCAAGTATTTGAGGGGAGGAATCGCTTTTCCGTGGGGAAACCTGGAAGACGCCCCGGTAACTGAGGGATCAAGGTGAACACCACCTCCAGGTGGACACAGCGGCATCATTCCCCACCCCCTACACACACACACACACACACACAGAACAGCCACTGAACCTGAGCAAATACCAGCACCGCCCCCCAACGGAGGGACCCCAAAGTGATAAAGCAACAGGCCAGGTTCAAGGTCATGGAACATCAAGAAGAATCCGGGAAACGGTCCCAGAGGAGAGGACTCGGAGATGGGGTGAGTCCCGCCCCATGGGAGCTGCACGGAGGCCGGGCCAGGCATGGGCAACCTGCGCCGTGTGCACCCAGCCGGGCGTGTGTCCCCGCTCCTGTCGCCCTGCCCCTTTCTCTGTTCTGCAGCTCAGACTACCGGGAGGTGCGCAGGAATCTCTGTGTGCTTTTGTCTCTTTTCTTAGAATGGCTTCAAAATAAAAAGCTAAAAATATGCTTTTGAAGTTTTGCTTCCCCAAAGGGCAGGCACTGGTGTGCATGTTGGGGAACCAGTCCCTGACCCGTGGAAGGTTCCAGGACAGACAGGCCGCACAGGCAGGGCTTTCTCTGGTTACAAGGGGCTGGGGCAGCTGCAGGTGCACACACAGAGGGGTCAGGGATGCGCCGTCTCTGGGGAAGCCCCACCCACTAACACAGTCATGAACTCACAGACAGAGCCGGCTGGGCCCCCGGGGGCCAGGGTGTGAGCAACACAGACACAAAACCCCGTGTCCCTGCTGATCCAGTGTCACAGGAAGTCGCTGAGGGACCAAGCTGACTGCTGTGAAAGTGGGGGTGGGGCTGGCAGCCAGGGAAGGGGTGAGGTGCGCTGAGCTTCTCTGGGGGAGGGGACAGGACGTGCAAAGGCCCTGAGCAGAGAGTCTGGATACAGTGGGGTGGGACGTGCTGAGGGGCAGGAGCAGGCACAGGCCACGTGTGTGGGCCCTGTGGGGGCTGCACTTTGGGCTTTGTTCCCGCCAGAGCAGGGGGCTGGCAAGGCGCAGAGCAGGGTGGGAGTCCCATGTTCAGTGAGACTCCTGCGGATGCCCGATGGAGACAGAGCCGAGGGGGTCGGGGCCAGTGCTGAGTGGGCCAGAGTGGGAGAGCAGTTAATTTTCAAGGGAGGGGGTCTCACACGATTTAAAAATGGATCCACCATAGAGGGTGACCAAGAGGGGCCAGTCCAGGGTAACCCCACGGATCTGGGATTGAGCCAAACATCTGCAAGGGGAGATGTGGGTGGAGGGGGAATCAGAGGTTGAGTTGTGTGCATGCTTGAAGCCCTGTTTGCCCAACACTGCCAAAGTAAGCCTTCGGTGACTCTGGGGGGAGGGGGGCAAAAGAACTGACGTTCATTGGGTGCCCACTGCCTGCCAGGCCGCGAGCACGCCACGCGTGGGTCACTGCATCTCCAACATCAGGGCGGCGGGAGCCAATAGCATCTGTGTTTGGGAAAGGAGCAGACAGCCGGGGAGCCAGGTGGACAGGAAGTCGGCGGCAGATCTGGGTTCGAACACCATTGTTCAGAAAATGTGAGAGAGGACGTCTGGAGAGAAGGGAGCTTCTCTTCGGCATTTAGAAGGTTCCAGAAAAATGGCCCAGTTGGGCAGTAGGACAGGGTCTTACTCTGCTCCAGATCACCGCGTGCGGCCATGCCGCTGGACCACTCTCTGCCTTGAGTCCCCGGTGCCGAGCGGGAAGACAGCCAACAGGTGACCCACTGCGGTCAGTGCCACGCGGGGTTCCGGCCACCAGGGGAGTCCCAGGAGGGACGAGGAGGCCAGCCCAGACTTAGGGATGGAGCCTCAGAAGCGGCTAAGCACAGAGAGCACTGCGACCCTCCTAAAGGACCTCTGTCCCAAGCTCGGGTCACACACAGGACACTGGGCCCCAGCCTCTGCCTGCCGCTCCCTCTGATGCCCTGGACAATGACGTACTCCCTGTCCCAGAGCCTCCCTGGGTCGCATAGCGTCAGTCAGTCACTCAGCACCCAGAATCTGAGACGGCTGCTCTGAGCCAGAGGAAGATGCCACCCCTCCCCCACCAACAGCATGTGCCAGGCCCGGGGTACAAGGGACTCCCAAGCATGGCTTGGGCAGAGCACAAGACCATGATGAGCCTCCCATGTGTGAGGCGAGGCAGCTGGCCCTCGCTGCCCCCTGATGGTGTGGCAGAAGCATTGGAAGGGGGAACAAGGAGGCCTGGGGGTGGATGGCCGAGGGACTTCACAGTGGCCTCAGCAAGTTGTGGCAATGGTGAAGTCATTGCCCAGGGTGACAGGATGGCGTCCATCTCTCCACCTGGTGCCGCTCGTAGCTGATCCTGCAGAGCTGAGCTGAGGCCACCAGGCAAATCGCTCGGCGCTCCACTGAGAGGTGTTCAGTAAGTTCATGGAAAATGCGCGTTAGGAAAACACTAGGCGTGGATTTGGAAAATCCTTTTTGGCACCAAAATGAACTCAGCTTTTCATTCCGTTTTCCCATATTTCTCGCGTTGGAGGTCCGATCCCGCCTCGTCGGGATGAGGCAGGGGTAGCACGGGTCGAGCGCCGCCTCTCCCTCCACCCTGGGGCAGGCTCGTCCATCCACTGGCCGGCACTGCTCACCCGCAGGGGTGCCCCCACGGCCTTATCCGTGGACCCCTCCACCTGGGTCCTCCTCTGTCACACACCGTCTTCTCTTCAGGCAGCTCAGCCCGCACGGGAGGCTACCAAATAAAGAGCAAACCATTGCCCAGCCTCTTGAGAGCTCCTCCCCTGCTCTGGCCACCTGCTCTCCCACCTCTGTCCTTTGTCTTCCCACTGTGACACCGAGGCTGACCCTGACGCCCTCTTTAAACACCCACCTGCCACCTCGGTCATCAAGGTGTGTCGATTCTGGTTTCCAACAGCCCTTGAACCTGGCTCCGTCCTCTCTGTCCACACGGGATGTGGGTCGCGGGGGCTCCAGTGTTCACTTCCCCCTCTTCTGAAAGCCACAATAACTGAGCAGAAAGGTCACAAGTTGGGCTTGCTTCAAACTCCTCGGTGAGTCTTCATTTTCCTCCCAAGCACAGCACATGCGTGACATCGGGTCGTGGCCCCGGGTTCCCCCTACCGTGGCCTCCTTTACCACCGCCTCCCCATCCCCGGGCGTCCCCAGCAACCCGCTGCTCCCCATGGCCTCTTGATTTCTGGACACACCTGCCAAGGCTCCTGCAACCCTCCCGTGAAGAGCTCTCCAATGCTGCCTGCGGCCGCGTCAACACAACACTCCAGCCCTGTCACAGTCACACGCCAGGCCAGACCACACGTTGTGTGAGACCAGGCACGGGCGCTTTCCTGTTTCTTGTGGTGGCCCAGTGTGGCCCAGAGGAGAGCTGGTGCCGTTCAGAATGGGGACATGTGACTGAGGGTCGGGAGTTGAAGGAGCAGCAGGGGAAAGAACCGAGTTTGAAGGAAGCAGGAGCCGAGTGCCATGGCGGGGTAGCCCCGGCCTCCTGGATAGGGCTATCTCAGGCAGATGGAAACACAGACTCACCAGCTACAGACACGGGCGTCCCAGGGAGGGAGGCGGCTGCTTAACCAAGGTACAGAACTTCAACACAGCTGTGGCCATCAGACGCACATGACAGGGACAGCTGATGGCCACTAGGTCTTCACTAAATGCCCACAGGAGCCCGGCAGTCAAGCTGGACAAACTTGGCCTGGATCTGAGTCAGCCGGGAAAAGGGAGACTTCTCACACAGATCCCTGGGCCCTGCCCTCACTGAGCAGCACGACCTAACCAGCCCCAAAGATCAAGGAGGGACACTTTGAAGGTGTTGGCAGACGGTGGGTGGTGGGCTGGGGTCAGAACTGGACGTGGGGAGCACGTGGGGAGAGGCAGGACAGTGGGGACTGCATGGGAGGGGCCTCGAGGATCGGGCTGGCTGGGTGCCCACTGCTCTGCCTGGCTCTTTGGAGGGCAGTTTGCTGTGCCACCTGCACCAGCCCCGCCATCCATTCCCGCCTTGAGCCTGGGCTCAGCCAGGTGGTTTTGCAAATCTCTTTACCACCTAGCATGGGGCCTGGCCCCTTGGGGGCACAGAACAGCTGTGGACATAAGCACTGATTTCTTCCACAAGCACGTCCGGGGGAGGCTAGTCCTGCTGTCCAGTGGCTCCTGCGCCAGCCGGGGGAGAAGCCTGTGAGGAGGCGGCTGCCTAGAACCAAGGGCACTGTGCAAGAATTCTGCTCTGATGCCCAAGAACTTCTCCCTGGCCTTCAGTTCCTGTATGCTAAATCCCGAGACGATGGGACTGGAGCTGGAACTGGTGGATAAGGCTTTTTAGAAAAAAATTAGAAAGGGAGTATCTGCCGTCGAAGGGCACACCGGTGAACAGCGGTGGCTTGTTTAGTTACTAATAGAATTAGGATGGAGCTTTCTCGTCCACATGTTTTAAAACATAAAAGCAAACAGTGGAGTCCATACACACACAGACAAAAGGCAAAACTAAAGAGTAGGAGGAGGCAAATAAATATATGTGTATTTGTAAAAACTGGCAGACAGTTCACAGTGTGACACAGAACACGATGTGCAAATGGTCAACATTAGCCCATTCAAATAAAAATATTAACAAATAAAATGCAACAGCTTGTATGAAGAAGGAGGCGTAACACAAAGTGACAAAGGCTGGTCAAAACCGGAGCGTCTGGAACTCTAATCAGAAGACAGAGTGGTAAAATTAACCTTGAAGGACAATGAGAGCGAGAAGTCCGCGGTGGGACGACGGCGCATCGCAGGAACAAATGGTATGGCAGACACATCACTCAGCGCCACTCGTGCAAGGGAAAAGCGACAGGAAGACGCACACTCCTAGTCTCTGGGACGCAGCTGAGCTCCACACAGGGACACGGATTTACAGGGAAGATACCTGAGATGGAAGTAACCCTTGTGGAGTCAGCCCACACCATGCTGACTGGTCCCGGCACACCCGCAGACCCATGGGGCCTCCAGGGTGTGTGTGTGTGTGTGTCTGTGTGTGTGTGACCAAGCAGCCGGCTTTTCTGTTGAACAATTTCAACTTAAAAACTGAACCAGTGTGACACCATCTCCTCCGGCTGCCTCCAACCTACGTCAGCACCACACTGTGCCGTAACCGGAGAAAATCCAGCCTCCACGTCCACGTGCGTCCCAGGGAAGGCACGCAGCCACTTCCAAGGCCGCACAGCCAAGAACGCAGCACAGCTCTCTGGCAATTTTCATACCGGCTTTATGTTGAAATCCAGGCGGCCTTTGGATCGACTGGGCTAAGGCAACTGTTTTATTCAAATTAACTTCACCTGTTTCTTTTCATGCGTGGACTGTGGCTACTGGGGAAGACAACATTTCCTTATACTTCTGTGAACAACACTACCAGCAAAGGGCTTGCTTGCCTTGAAGGGAGCTGTCCACAAACGCCAATCACCAATGCGCAGCATGATAGGGCAGACTTTGCACTTCTAACACAAAAGGAATTTTCCTTAAAAAAGGACCAAAATGGAAATCAAGAGCTGAGTACAAAAATAAAACTAGGCCGGCGCCACGGCTCAATAGGTTAATCCTTCACCTTGCGGCGCCGGCACACCGGGTTCTAGTCCCGGTTGGGGTGCCGGATTCTATCCCGGTTGCCCCTCTTCCAGGCCAGCTCTCTGCTATGGCCCGGGAGTGCAGTGGAGGATGGCCCAAGTGCTTGGGCCCTGCACCCGCATGGGAGACCAGGAGGAAGCACCTGGCTCCTGGCTCCGGATTGGCGCAGCGCGCCGGCCGTAGCGGCCATTTGGGTGGTGAACTACCAGAAAAAGGAAGACCTTTCTCTCTGTCTCTCTCTCTCACTGTCCACTCTGCCTGTCAAAATAAATAAATAAATGAAAATAAAACCAAAAACATTAAAATGAAACTTGTAGGACACAGTCACCATCAACAGTGGAAGATCACCGGCCCCTTTCAGGGTCAGCATCTCTGAGGATCTGTTGCACAGATCACAGCTAAGGGGGGCACAGAAGTGTGTATGATCAGGACTGCCCAGAGTCCCTGGGCTAGGGGAGCCAGGGTTACCCAAAAAGAAAATAAATCAACCAAGCAGGCAATTAAAATTCAAAGAAAACTCAAGAAAAATTACTAAGGAGAGTAAGAGCAAGAACAGTTAGATAAAAACCAGGATTAAAAACAAGCAGATGGCCAGCGCCGTGGCTTAACAGGCTAATCCTCCGCCTTGTGGCACTGGCATACCGGGTTCTAGTCCCGGTCAGGGCACCGGATTCTATCCCGGTTGCCCCTCTTCGAGGCCAGCTCTCTGCTATGGCCTGGGAAGGCAGTGGAGGATGGCCCAAGTCCTTGGGCCCTGCACCTGCTTGGGAGACCAGGAGAAGCACCTGGCTCCTGGCTTCGGATCAGCACAATGCACCGGCCGCAGCGGCCATTGGAGGGTGAACCAACGGCAAAAGGAAGATCTTTCTCTCTGTCTCTCTCTCTCATGTCCACTCTGCCTGTCAAAAAAAAAAAAAAAAAAAAAGAGGAGTGACTGTGTGTGTGAGTGGCTGGAGGGCAGTGGGAATTGGGACCTATGACGTGGATGTATGATTTAAAAAAAAAAAAAAAAAAAAAAAACAAGCAGAAGGGTTAAATCCATGAGCTAAAAAAAAAAAAAATAGCCCATTGCTCGCAAAAAAAAAAAAAAAGGCAAGCGATAAAGAAAAAAAGGTCCACATATCCTAAGAAATGAGAAAGAGGATCACCACCACCAACAGGGTCAGAATTAGGGAATATCAACACAGCTGGGTAGTGATACACTTGAGACACAATTTTTTTCTTGTAAAAAAATCTAAATTAAAATTGATAATAGAAAAACCAAGATGGCCAAATGGAGAAAAGGAGAAAAAAAAAAAAAAGGAAATTTTCTGTGTTTTCTAAACTGCTTCTCCCCAAACCAGCAGGATCTGATGAATTTGCTGATAATATTTCATATTTTCCAGGCGTGATTAACTCTACCTTTTCAACAGCCTCAGGGTTCAGCACGCACTTCCTGGCGCCTACCCTCAGTCCAATAAAAGCCTTGGTCAGGTGACACAAATTCTCCTGTGGCCCAAAACACGACTGACGCTCAGCAGCTCCTGTTGTGAGATGGACATGATCTGGACCCCAGACCCAATGAGACACAAGTTCCTAAGCCTTGCACTGGTACAAGAAATACCAACCAAAAAGACAGAGGTGCGTGTGTGCAGAACCACCCGGACACCATCTCCTGCCCAATTAAAAACCACAAGAATCAGACAGGAAGCCACGTAAACAACGCATGTAAATTCACACCCACGCCACCAAGACCTCTACGTGACCAAAGAAGATAAAAACATTTAAACAAGAGGAACTAAAACGTTCAAGCTCAAATGAAATAAGACAATGATTGCTATTTTACATATTAAATTATTCAAACAGCATTCACCTACTAGGACTGTATATTGTTAGCTTTTTGCCTTCTTCCTCATAGCTTCTACTCTCTGCTCAGAGGTGGCCGATCTGTGGTCTTATCACACAGGTGGACAGAATTCACACACAAGGCCGGGAAGGGACAGAACAACGCTGAGGGTGCCAAGGCGTGGGTGGCATCTGTGGGCCGCACTGGTTGATCTGTTCGCTAAGGGCCGGGACGTCACCACGTCAGCAGACCCTGAAAACAGGATGTGTGCTTTCTTCCCTCTGCTGCTTGTCTTTCCAAAGCGGGGAGAAGCAGGACTGACCCGCGTGCCTGCCTTCGGGTCTCGGCATCTCCCTGGTAACTCACTCACGAAGGAAGGGGCCTCCGCTGAGAACAGCGATATGACTGTCTCATCGAGCTTCCTGGAGAGTTGAACTTTCTTCCTCAACTTCTATCTCACCTGCTCCACTAGCCGGAAGCAGTTAAGTGTCAAAAAATCCTTTTAAAACCTGACCTGGGAATTTTAAGCAAAGTGGAGGAAGAGTGTGGGGAGGCTCCCAGCAGAGCGAGCCGCCCAAGGCCAACATCACGTCCGTGTAATTACCTGGCACAACAGAACGTCTAATGGTGCTTCGCTGGGTAATAACGACGTGATATAATTACTGCTCAAGTGACCTTTATGTCAAGGGAATAAAAGCGAGAGAATCAGTTAACACCAAGATACCATGGTAGGATGTGGAAGTGGCACCCCAGTAGGATTTCCGCACGTGGCGAATTCCAACGGTGTACCCAAGTCGTGGGCACAGTGCCCGAGTCGTGGGAACGAAGCACCAGTGACTGCTTCCCGGTGGCTGGGGCCTCACAGCAGCTTCATGAAGACTTCTGGCTTTTTGACGCCTGTCGCTAACAGGTGCCTTGTGCCACCCCTTCCTCAACAACAGGAATCCTACTCCCGGAGGGGATGAGCTCCGAGAGGGTGAGCAGAGTCTGAGCCACCCAAACGGCTGAGGGCTGCTCATCCCTAGGGCGCCCATGGATCTACACCTGATTTTCAAAACGCCTCAATGCATTCAACAGATGCCCCGTCCATGTGTGAATGAAGCATCCAGGCTGACGAACGCCTACGAAGATGCTCTCTCCTTCTGAGCTCCACACGGCTGGGCCCGCAGCGTAGGCCTGCGTCCACCAGGGGGCACTGCCTGAGAGCGAGGCCACTTTCCTCAGCCTGTCTTCTCCACCCAGCTGGTTCCCAGGGACGTGGCTGCCCAGGATGCAAAGTGGGCCTCCTGGAATCGCCTTCGCCTCTCTTCTGCAGAGCAACCGCGGAGGCTGAGGACTCCACAGTCTGAGCTCTGGATGACACAGCGTTCTGCGTGTGTCTAAACAGAGACTCAGGACAAGTCCGTTCAAATGACTCCAACTTTCACCTTAAACTCTGCTTATCCTGGAGCCCTCGGGGTCAGCAGGAGCCTCTGCCGGAGCAGGGCCCTGGAGACTCTTCCTAGACTGGTGGGTTTGTGTTTTCTCTCCTGCTTGTTAGATGGACCCAAGAGAAAGAACAACGAAGTGGAAGGTGTGCCCTCACCAGCCTGTGCCAGACCCGTCTGTCATTTCTAAGGAACACAGAAAGAACAGGCTGGGACTGAAGAGCCAGGCAGCTGATCGGCCACGCACGGAAGGCCAGTTCCAGAGCCAGGGCTCCTAGCTCAGCGCCGCACGTCCCTGAGAGCTGCTGCAGGAGCGCACCCCCTAACGGCCATCACGGCTCACAGGGCGCAAAGAGTTGTTTTCCCAATGGGACGGCAGGCCCGGCTCCTGGTCTGGCCAGGGGTGCTCGAAGCAGATAATTTCATTACCAAGGCAGGGTGGGAGGGGCGAAAAAAGTCACTCAAAGTTTCAGTAATTCAATAATTTATTCCTCTAAAAAAGTGTGTAAAAGTATATAGCTCTCATCCACAAGGTATATATGAATGACATTTAAAATGGAGGCCTTTTATTATTGTTTCTTTTTATCAAAGTCTTTTAGTGTACTGTACCAGCGCTATACTGTAGTTTTTTTTAAATGAACTTCACATATTTTTGTATTCTTTCAAATTGTTTGCTATATATAAAAGAAGCTCACTGCAAAATGCTTGAAGGAAAAAAGGAAACAAAAGAAATTCAGAACTTCCCAGAAATGTACAGCTTTTACATTTAAAAAAGGTTCTGAAATATACATACAAGCATGCTGGACAGTCCCACCCTTCTCCCCCCACTGCCCCTGTTGAGTTCAAACCATGGTAAGAGTTCTGAGCTTTGCAGGATTTCCAAAATTAAAAATAAAAAAAAATAAAATAACTTCTCACTCTGTAGCAAATCCAGGGCTTGTACATTTCAGATTAATTCAGTAAAAAACTCACAAGTAAAATAATGCATATTTAAGGGAAATATTATACAGACTTTTTCACACAGAAGTACATAATAAGATTTTTTAAAATCTATTGCCATTCATTTATTTTTGCACAAAAACGTATAAATATGTCACCAGCTTTTCTTAACTTAAAAAACTTAAATAAAAGACACCAGATGAAAACTACCCTTTGCTGCCTTTTTTTTTAAAATTTTTGTAGGGTTTTTTTGTTTTGTTTTGTTTTTTGTTTTTTTTTTTTTTTCTTTTTCTGCTTAGAACTGGGTTTCTAGGGAAGAAAAGCCCCCGCATTAAAAACAGCCCATTAAAAAAAAATTCAAAGTTCTGATGAATTCTGGGAAAAAAAGCAACCCCAAAGTGGTAAAAGATTACAAATATCTACTTTACACTGTGTCTTCTCAGCAAGACAGTTTTATACAAGTTTACAATCTCCATCATCTTATGCTCTTCAAAAGGCCTTGAGAATTCTCCTTTCTGATTAAGAAAAAATAGCACTGCAATATTTTTAAAGTCAACTTTACACTGTACACAGTAGATACAAACGGTTGCTATATCAGATTCTTAGCCTATACATTGCGAAAGGCGACCCTCCCCCGCCACGGTGGCATGGAGAGCACCGCCACTCATTTACAAGTCACGTCTCTGCTCTCCCGTGCCCACCACCACACAACTTTTTTTTTTTTTTAATATAATGTTTTAAACGTTAGATTATTTCAAGAAAAATACTTTTACAAAATCATATCAATTATTACATTTCTCCTTTTTTTGTTAATAACCAGGACACGGAAGTCTCTTGGAAGAACTTGTAAAATCTGCATGATTCTCTGCACACACAGATGACGAGAGCCCCACGGCCTGGTATGTGCGGCTCCTGGGAGGCCGGTCCACATCCACTGCCCCCAGACAGAAACACCCAGCAGCACAGGGGTTAGAGACAGGGCTCTCAAGACAACCTCTGGGCCTGGAATGAGGAGTCATAAAATACTTCAATTAGCCATTAATGCTTTAAAAAGGCATTTTTTAAAAAGTTCCACCACGAAGGCTCAACTTCAAGTACTAATTTAATGGTTAAGTTGTAATATTTCTTTGAAATAATATTCCTATGGTCCAGAAAAAACTCACCATATTCAGAACTGGCTTATGAGCAAACACTTTCAACTGTGATATGTACATGAATGAGTCCCTTTTGATCTAATGGGAGGAGAGACCTGGCTTTCGATAAGAATTCACTAGAAAATAGATTTCCATTGTGACTGTATAAAACTAAGTGAGGGACCTGCCTCCATGGCCCTGGACTGGGCCCAACTCCTCCAGGATAAAAACGTCATCCCTCAGGAGTGGGGCACATGTCACTGGACGTGACAGACCTGTAAACCCAGTTTGTACTGAACAAAACCCACTGCCGGGTGGTTCTGAATGTTACGTCTTAGGCATCATCTCCCCAGTGTGTCTTCCCCCTTTTCCGCCTCTGGGACAGAGGGATGCAGAATCCTATGGTGGGTCTGAGCTGGGTCTCAGCTACTGTGCCTGGTCCTCGTGAGTTAGAAAAAGTAAAGTCACAGAAACTGTACTACAAAAGAACTCAAAATAAATAAAATGAAGCTGTCTCCAGACCTTTTGCATCTACACACAGGCATGAAGTCAACCAGAGCACTCGTGCCAATCTGGAGGGAGCTCTGAGGGACAGAAACCCCAGTATGAAATCAGGTACTTGAGCTGGTTCTTAGTTTACAAAGTCCCAGTTCTGGAGTCCAGGTAACCCACAGGCCACACACCAGTCACTAGAGGATTTCATCCACAGGCCCAGATGGCCCTCATCTTTAACAGAGGCTGACAACAGACTCTTGTGCAAAAGGACACTGTCTCTTCTGGTTCCCTCGGAAAAGCCACCAGCCACCAGCGTTTCCTGCAGGCCAGTGGCGGGGGCTCACACGCCACAGCACTGGCTGAAAGTCACGCTTATGGAGTTCCAGGTCCGTGAGAGAAGCGTCAAGGAGTCCTCTGAACTGAACACTGCAGGGACCGAGCGTGCCCGCGGAGCAGGGCTCACAGTGCAGGACTGTGTGGGCTCAAGGACGTGGGGAGGTCTGCAGAGCGGAGCAGGTTCCTTGGACTGAGGCTGCGGGAGGAGGAACTGAGCCAGAGAACAAGTGCTTTTCCAATCAGAGTATATTCATGATGGCGTTGTACAACTGAGTGAGCACCACGAAGTGGACGGGAAGGCAGGAAGTACGGTCTTGGGTGGCCGGATTGCACGTGAGCCAGGAGAGGGCGTTGTACTGCTCCAACACGAACCTGCCGAAGAGAACAGAGAGGTGAGGGCAGGGCCCACGGCAGGCGCGAGGTTGCTCCTCCGACTCGTCACACCCTCCAGATCTTGGCGGGAGAAGGCCTTGCAGTCATTCTTTACCCGGCCCTGGGCTCTTCTGCATAGTCCTGTCTCAGGCCCCTCTTCCTACTCGACCTGAACCGCCCACGTGGCTGGCACCAGCCACGCGTGGCCACTGAACACCCGAGCAGAGATGCACTGCACAGACATAACCTGAGCAGAGTACAGGGACTCCGTACTTGAAAAAGCAAGTTCAGGGACATCTGTACATTGACGACGTGTCGAAATGGTACTATTTCACATGTACTGAGCCGATACAATGCATTGTTAAATTAATTTAACTGATTTCTTTTCACTATTTTATTTTTTTTTATTTATTTATTTTTATTTTTGACAGGCAGAGTGGACAGTGAGAGAGAGACAGAGAGAAAGGTCTTCCTTTGCCGTTGGTTCACCCTCCAATGGCCGCCGTGGTAGGCGCGCTGCGGCCGGCGCACTGCGCTGATCCGAAGCCAGGAGCCAGGTGCTTCTCCTGGTCTCCCATGGGGTGCAGGGCCCAAGCACTTGGGCCATCCTCCACTGCACTCCCTGGCCACAGCAGAGAGCTGGCCTGGAAGAGGGGCAACTGGGACAGGATTGGTGCCCCGATCGGGACTAGAACCTGGTGTGCCGGCGCCACAGGCGGAGGATTAGCCTAGTGAGCCGCAGCGCCGGCCTCTTTTTGCTATTTTAATGTGGCCACTGGAAAAATTTCCATTAGCTTGTACCGAACAGAGTTCCTTCGGGGCCCTCGGAGTCCAGTTCAGGTCGACCAGGTTCTTGTGTAGCTCTACGTCTGTGAGTCAGTTACGAGCTAGCATATACTAAAGACAGCGCGTGTCTTTTCTCACGGCACATGAAGGCCGTCCGTGGGCTGGTAAAGCACGAGACTTACTACATACTCTGGAATGCACTCCGACTCGAGTTTCTGTTCAGCCGATGTTACTTACAGAACCTGCGGCAGCCAGCGAGGAAAGTGTTTTCAATGCAAAGTACTTGCAGCTGCAGACACTGCCTTCTACCTACTCGCCCACTGAAGGTGACCCAGTGGTCACCATGGGATGCCTCCCCGAACAGGAAGCACAGGCAGCTGTAGCCGCACACACACTGCCTGTGCCAGGCCCCTGCAGGCGGCGGCCCTCGCTGGCCGATCACACGCTGCAGCACTGCGCCAGCGGCAGCACCTCTTCCATGACCACCACACTTGGACTCGAACCCCAGAGTGAAGGAAGGTAACTAAAACTGCACCTCTGTTGCCTAGGTCAGGATCTACCTTAAAACGTCAGATGTGGTTTTGGAGTCCAGAGGGTGTGGAACCCGCTGAGAATTCCTGGCAGGGAGAAGTTCGTCCGTCTGTGCTACAGAAATGTGGTGATGCAGGGAAGCCTGGGGAAAGAACCAAGAGCGTTACCTCGGGCCGACAACCTCAGCGCAGCCACGGAGGCCCAGGGCCAGGAGCACATGTTCTCCAAAGTCACAGTGTCTAGGAGTCCACGCGTCCTAAGCAGCTCAGTAACCCCCACCAGGATCCCATGAGCTTTTTTCAGCTATTTTTCTTTTTTTGGCCCACTATATTTCATTTACTGGAAACAGTCAAATATAAACAATAAAATAATATATAATGAGGCATCACATACCCCCATCACCAAGCTGCACACACATTACCAAGATACGCTACTTTTTGTTTTGAGTTTGTTCCCTCATGAACTGCTTAAAAACAAAACCCAAATACAGTGTCATTTTGTCTGTAAATAATTCAGTAGGTACCATTAACAAGTAAGGACTTTTTAAGATTTTGTTTATTTGAAAGGCAGAGTTAGAGAGAGAGAGAAGGAAGGGGGGGAGGGGGAGAGAGAGAGAGAGAGAGAGAGATCTAGCTAGCTATCTTCCTTCTGCTGGTTCACTCCCCAAAAGGCTGTAATGGCCAGGGCTGGGAAGGCTGAAGCCAAGAGCCAGGAGCATTTAAGTGTTTTCTAGTCTTTTATACATCTCATGCTTTGTTCTTGTCCAGTGATTTCTGGGATAGACTCCCCGCAGGGAACTGCTGTCCCATGAGAGAAAGCGTAGGCCACCTCATTCACGATTGCCCCCAACACGAGGTCTTCTTCCCAGGCACACCACGGCATGTTCTCCAAACCTTGTTTTTTCTGAATCTATTGGCAAGAAACAGATCTTCCCTTTTTTTTTTTTTTTAAGATTTTTATTTATTTATTTGAGAAGAAAGAGCTACACACACACACACACAGAGAGAGAGAGAGAGAGAGACAGAGAGACAGAGAGACAGAGAGACAGAGAGACAGAGACAGAGGGAAAGGTCTTCCATCTGCTGGCCCACTCCCCAAGTGGCTGCAAAGGCTGGAGCTGGGACAATCTGAAGTCAGGAGATTCCTCCAGGTCTTCCATGTGGGTGTACAGGTCCGAGCACTTGGGCCATCTTCCACTGCTTTCCCAGGCCATAAGCAGAGAGTTGGGTTAGATGACGAGCAGCCGGGACATGAACTGGTGCCCATATGGGATGCCAGTGCTGCAGGCGGAGGCTTAGCCTACTATGCCACAGCAATGGCCCCAGACTGAAGATGTATTTATTTGAAATGTGCAGTGACAGAGAGGGCGAGGCAGAGAGAGAGCGAGAGAGAGAGATCTTTCCTATCGCTGGTTCACCTTCCAAATGTCTACAACAAGTGGGGCTGAAGCTACCAGCCAGGAACTCTATCCAGATTTCCCATGTGGGTGGCAGGGAGCCTGGGCCATCCTCTTCTGTCTTCTGAGGGCATTAGCAGGCAGCTGGATCAGAAGCAGAGCAGCTGGGACGTGAACTGGTGCTCCAATATGGGATGCTGGTGTGATAAGGGGTGGCTTAACCTTGTACTACTTCTTTTTTTTTTTGACAGACAGAGTTAGAGAGAGAGAGAGACAGAGAGAGAGAGTTATAGACAGTGAGAGAGAGACAGAGAGAAAGGTCTTCCTTCCGTTGGTTCACTCCCCTAATGGCCACTACGGCTGGCACTGCACTGATCCAAAGCCAGGAGCCAGGCGCTTCTCCTGGTCTCCCATGGGATGCAGAGGCCCAAGGACTTGGACCATCCTCCACTGCCCTCCCGGGCCACAGCAGAGAGCTGGACTGGAAGAGGAGCAACCGGGACTAAAACCCAGGGTGCTGGTGCCGCAGGCAGAGGATTAGCCAAGTGAGCCACGGCGCTGGCCAGGACCTTTACTTCTAACTCTTAAAATCTTGGTTAAGAGAGATCACAGGAAAGAGCAAGTGTAAAGTGCGATACTGCAGCAGAATCTTGCTCCTCACACACAAAGAGGGCAGGAGGAGACAGGGAGTCCTGGCTGTCCTCCAGCCAGACTTTCACTCCTGGACAGCACTGTGACACAGACTTGGGGAAAGACCCTGGACTGAAGCGCATGTTCCCTCGAGATGGGCCCTCCGAGCCCACAACACTACTTGGGTTGATGCAATTCATTTCTTTAGGTCCTGCTCTTAAATCCTCTCCACCTACAAGTGTATATAAAATACCCTCAGGGAGTAAGTCCTGTGAGAGAAACGGGGAACCGA
This sequence comes from Lepus europaeus, assembly GCF_033115175.1. Lineage (NCBI taxonomy): Eukaryota > Metazoa > Chordata > Mammalia > Lagomorpha > Leporidae > Lepus > Lepus europaeus. The sequence continues at coordinate 12,095,880 of NC_084849.1, forward strand.
ATAAGGCTATGACAGCGACGGCAGAAATGTCTAAGCAAAGTTGAATCTAAGCATAAGCCACTCCATCTCGCAAACTTCCAAAATGAAGCCAGACTGACCTTTAGGAAGAGAGGGCACTGGTTCTGAGCCTGGGGACACGAAGACCAGAACCACTGGGGGAGATTCTCAGCTTTGGCAGTTGACACGAAATACCCCAGGGCCAGCGGCTGCTGCTTGAGCTCCTCTGGGGCTTCTCTGGAGAGGAGACGCTCACCCTGACTCTGAAAAACAAAGTCCCGAGGCACAGTCAGCACCGTCGTGAAGCTCCAGGGCTGGCCGCCTCGAGTACACACCGCACGCTGTCGTGAGTGACCCCCTCTCCGGCAGCGTCACCCACAACAACGCCAGGCAACAGAGGAGGCATCCCCTGTGAGCACAAAAGCTCGGGCTCAGAAGACACCAGCGAAACCAGCAACACGCACTCGAGCGAGTCCAGACTGATCTGCTCCGATTTCTCTTCTACAGGATGTGAACTCTGTCCCTGGCATTATTAGGCACCACACTCAGGTGGAAAGGCTCTGGCATACTCATGGGCTCTTCTGCCAGCAACTGACCAGAGACACAAGCGCCATGACTGTGCACCATCAACCATTGTGGATCACAGAAATGTCAAAACCGTGCACCAAGGCTGCGGCCGTGCCGGTGCCACAGCCCTGCCAGCAGCACAGGATCCGCTCAGCGGCAGGCCAGGTTTGAACGCGTGGCGACCCCTCAGTAAGAGGCTCTGCGCGTTCTGCGCTGACATTTTCCTCCTGCTTAGTTCTTGCAGCTAGCTTCAAGAATGGAAAACGCACCTGTCCTGTAAGCTGTAACAAGCAACCTGTTTTTAAAAGCCTTCTGTTAAAAGGGGGAAAAAAGTCCTCAACTACTACATCAAATTGTATCATTTCTGAGCTAGTTAAAAAAGAAAAATTTACGGTTCCACTTTGAACAAATTCTGTTTCCTGTTGTAATGTCCTAACTGAATATCAAGGAATGTTCAATGGTTCAGAAAAAGGAATGCTAACGCCTCTTGAAGGTCACCTGGCTGTAGGTGCTCAGGATTGAGAGACACCTGGCTAGGTTTGGAGCAGCACTGTGTAAACAGTGGTGGTGACATTCAATTAGAGACTTCAGGGCCTGGGGCTCCAACAATGGCAGAAAACACAGCATACTTCCATTTCTTACAAAATACTACCTTTCAAATACCACCTTTTTTTGGTAATGGATAATCTGAATTACAGTGACAGATACTGGGAGGCAGTTGCTATTATTTCCGTTTCACTGATACGGTAACTAAGAGAGGAGGAAGAAGCTCCGAGGTCACCCAGCTAGCTCAGGCAGACATCTTTATCAGAGTCCGGGGCAGGCCTTCACAGCTGCTCCGCTCCTTGTCGCCAGAATTCACACTACCCAAACCTAAAACTCTCCTACGTAAAATAGGTGGTTTGGGTTCTCATCACGATAACCTCCAATCAACAAATGTCACTGTCAGACAGCTGTAAGGAAACACAGAGAGAGGGCTGATGGGGGCAGCGCCTAACACAAGGGCTGTCTCCGCGCACTTTCCCTGGCTTCACCTGCTCTGCGACTGAGCTTGAAATCTGCTTTCTCGTGATCATCCTTCGATTAATTCAGCCCTGGCAACGAAGGTCCCACCTGGCAGAAGCCTGAGTGCTTTAAGTCCAGCTTAGTGTCTGAATAAACGAGCATGAGCAGGTTGCTTCCCCTTGCTTGGTTTAAGACACTACACATGGCTACGTGTCTATGTCTTAGCCCCTTAATCTCCTGGCATTTTAAATAAAAAGAACAATACAGTGATGAGGCATGAAATCGTCAAACTGAAACAAAGTGAACACAAGCTATGGCAGAAGCTTTTAACTCTTAAATCTTCTGCTAATCCACCTCCAATATCCCTGGGATATTTAAAGATGAAGCTAGTCGTAAGCTCTGCCTTTTCCCTTAATACTCTGGCATTAACCTGGACATTCCTATAAAATCAGCCTCCTGATGGCTCCTGCTGCTCCTGCAGGCTGGCTACAGAGACCAGGACTGCATAAATGAAGGCATAGAACATGCAACAAGCAGAATTGGGCTCCTCTAGGAAAAAGCAACCCTCAACAATGTGTTCTTCAATGAATAGCTACTGTGCATGCTAAATAAACAAGGATGTTGAACTAGTCCCTTAAAAGCCACTAATTTGGCCAAAATAAAGAAGAATACAAAAACTTGGAAGCAGCAAACAAGAAAAACTAATTTTTCCTAAGAATACTGCATAAAACCCCTGCTTTCTATATCATCATTCTTCTGTTAAAATCATTCATCAGAAATAAGTAGGCATTTCTTTCAAATTCCTGCCTTTTATTCAAATTGGAGTGACTGCTAAGTACTCCCCCATTCTTATTTCTCTTGTACCGGGGACCTACAGCAGCATCAGAAAGAGGTGCACGTAGTAAAAAGATGAGCAGACATCTCAAGGATGACTGTTCCTTGCAACCATCCTTACCCGACTGTGCTGGAAGTGAGAGCCCACACCAATGCCAGAGGGAGAACCTGGGGACGGAACTGGGGATGAGTTGGGAGAGGAATGGAGGTTCCCAGTCATTAAGATGCCAATGTCATTGTCCATATCATCTGGGAAGGGAAGGTCCACAAACATATCATCTAGGAGAGATGGGGAAAAAAAATCACAGAAATTAAAAAGTTACCCCATGACTGTCATGGACACACTATTCACAAGTCAGTAAGACTGAATGTCTATGGTGTGCCAGGTGCTACAGATTACTCTTTAATTTTCTCTCCAATCATTTCCTAATGTGAAGTAGTAACAGAATGAAGAAATAAAGAGTTATAAAATAAAGCCTCAGTCTGTATAGCCACCAAGGGCATTAATAATGATGGCAGAAGAGTGAAAGAAGCAAGTTACTAAACAAAGTTAACGCTGACATCAATGAAGAACACAGTAGACGCCATCTGTACATGTAATCAGTATCCAAAATACTGGAGGCTGAATGAATGCACAGCACTGGGTACAAATTTAGGCTGAAACTGGAATTCTATTCAGAAACAGCTTGAAGCACCATGTTTTCACTAAGAAATTCTCTTAATGAAAGCTCTGGGCTCCCGGCTTCAGACCAGCTCACCTCCAGCCATTGTGGCTGTCTGGGAAATGAACCAGTGGATAGACCTCTCTCTCTGTGTCTCTCCCTCTCTCTGTCTGTAACTCTACCTCTCAAATAAATAAAACCTTAAAAAAAAAAAATCAAGTAGGGAGCAGCTCTATAGCAAATTAGATTCCCAGTGACTGGCTAGAAGAAGGTGCTGTCTTCACTCTACCTAGGACTTTGCACATGTTACATCAGGTCAACAAGGTCTTATTGAAAGAGTAGCACCCAGGTCACAGCCAGGAAGCTTTATTTTTGCCTCTAACATAAAAGCAGCAAAAGGTAATTACCTAACAGAAGAAAGTACTTAGTTTTGGTAACAGTACAAATTAACTGAAGCTTTGAAACCAAAACATTCTCCAATGTTCACTCCTCCTCCTATTTCCTATGTTATTACCACACAGAAAAACTTGCACAGCCCACTGACTGCAGACTTTAGCTGTGTCCTGTTTATGAAAGGGCACGTGATCCATACAGTATCTTCCACTCACCGTTGTTGGGGCTAAACCCATCTTCATTGGGATAATTGGCTGGAGCCACCTGGATGGTTGATGATGTTGGGAACACCAAGATGTGCGTACAAGAAGCATCTTGGGGGGTGTTAAGCTGAGATGACTGCATGTTCAGTGCAGTACTTCGGCCAAAAACAGAGCCCATTGTTACAGCATCTTAAAAACAAAGAAGAAACCGTGTCAATTCCCCTGTGCTGTGGTGAAGAGACCAGGAGATGAGGCTTTCACAGAGCCTGACCTGGAGTGTTGTTGAGTCTAACCAAGCTGTCACAATGGACACGCATCTATAGTTGAGCCCAATGGTCTAAATGTCTTCAAAGAAACTGACATGGATTGTGTAGCTCTGATAACTCAAGTCTCATTTCAGACCAGCAAGGCTAAGCTTAAACTGGAACAAGTCCACTGAATATGTTCTACTTACACAGAAAGGGTTTCTAAAAATAAGCCCCCCCCCCTCCCCCGCCAATTCCTCCTGCGGCTGCTCGCAGTTTCTGAAGTTCTGTTCTCCTAAAGAGCCACAGCCTCACAGACACGGCGCCGCTGCCTCAGTGACCGCTGTGACCAACACTGAGTGCGCTCTATGCCAGCTTTTGTGCTGAGCTCTTTATTCAAGCCATCTCATCCCATCACTCCTCGAGGCAGAGACGGCATCCTCGCCTCACAGATGAGGACAGCAGCACAGGGAAGTTACCTGAGCGCCCAAGTAGTTGAGACAAGAGAAGTGACTGCAGGTGTAGTGAGCAGGCCAACATAAGACACCTGCTGCTCGCTGGACTCACGACCAGAGACCCTGCTCCCCTCCACAGCACTGCTGCCTTTACAAGGTATCAGCACTCTCCCATTTGATCAAAGAAACACAGCAGGCCCTTCCTCAACTGTCGTTTTGCTTTCCATACTCTCAGTTATCTGTATTCAACTGTGGTCCAAAAATATAAACTGACAATTCCAGAAATAAACTGTATACCGTTTTAAGCAACCTAATGAACTCTCTTGCTGCCCTGGGACAAGAATCATCCCCAAGTCCACAATGTGACAGACCCTATGTCACAATGCCCCTGGCATTCACCTCATTTCATCTCATCGTGTAGGTGTTGGATCATTTCACGTCTTAACGAGAAGAAACCTGTACCATAGGTATGTATGTATGTACAGGGAAAAACCGTATACGCAGGGTTCAGTACTATATGAGGTGTCAGGTACCCTTGGTGGGAGGAGGGGTCTTCACATGTCTCTGCCCAGGAGAAGGAGGGACGGTAAAGTCTAAGACTGCTGCTGGGCTGCTGTTTCTCAAAAGCCAGCCCCGTTTCTGTAAGACGCTGTGGACACATGTCGTGACTGTCCACAACTGGCACTTCCATGTATTGAGAGCTTACTGTGTGCCAGACCCTGTGTTAAATGCTTCACTTGTATTTGCCTCACCATTCATCCTCAAACATATCGGAGTAACTGAGTATCTTTTTATGGTTGCTGAGAGGTTCTGTCAAAAACCTGCCTTCAAAAGGGTGTTCAAATATTTATCAAGCTGGTGTGTACTTCAGTGGCTTTCTGAAGGGTGATATCATTGTACTAATGAGAAATTGGGATTTGGGAATGAGCAGTCATTAGCCAAGACTCTAAGAGCTTGTCAATCACAGCCAGAACTTAAGTCTCTGTCCCAAGCTATCACAGACTGCTTCCCTTGGAAGAAATAAAAAATGTTTCTGTATTTGAGCCCAAAGTATAATTGTCTCTTATGTAGATCTAATAACACAATGTATTCCACGCCTGCCTGTAGACCTGAGGTGCCTAACGAACGACACTGACAAGAGGATGTTTACCTGGCATCACTACAAAGGACCCCTGGGGCTCCATGGCAACCAGGCAGGCACTAAGGACTGAAGGAGAGTCTGCGGCAGAAATGCCGCACATGCGGCACACATCCTTGAGCTGCTTGCTGATTGTCTGTAGTGAACACTCTCCAAGGAGGATACTCCAATCTGAAAGCAGACATTGCAGTCACACAGTCTTTAGAAATTCATACTTAGGTGAGGATGAAAATTTTCACCAATTTTGCCCAGTAATTGAATTTTCCATAATTGGACCCTAAAGAGAATGTGGCTTTCCATAGGTTCCCCTCTTTGCTATAAATAAAATGTCACTTGACTTCCACCACACTTCATTAACAAAGAAACAAAGGCTGAAGTCACACTAGCAATTACCTCTGAGAGTCCTGCACAGACCCATGTAGACTTAGGCATTAAAATGCTGTTCAACACAGAGGCCAGTGTTACCCCAGCCTTGCTCCTCCTCCTCAAGGACTCGGCCTTCTCCGGACGAGAGCACAGCTTGGGGGAGTCTCTGTCTCGTCTACTGTTGTAGTTCAGCTGCTTCCACACAAAGCAAACAGTCCCAGAAATGGGAGGGGGGGTCCACTCTGAGTGCCCCACGGAGTGCATAAACGGCAGGCTCAAGCCAAGTGCTCCCAATGTGACTCAATTAAACAGTCGGCAAAGCTTTTCTTTCTAACGTTTGTTTGTTGCCTCCAAACACAAGCATTATGTTTAATCAGAGTGCTGTCAGGGTTGCTACTCTGGGGAGAGAGAAGCATTCAGTCTCTTCTCTTTTTTTTTTTTTTTTTTTTGACAGGCAGAGTTAGACAGTGAGAGAGAGAGAGACAGAGAGAAAGGTCTTCCTTCCATTGGTTCATCCCCCAAATGGCCGCTACAGCTGGAGCTATGCCGATCTGAAGCCAGGAGCCAGGGGCTTCCCCTTGGTCTCCCATGCGGGTGCAGGTGCCCAAGCACTTGGGCCATCCTCCATTGCCCTCCTGGGCCACAGCAGAGAGCTGGACTGGAAGAGGAGCAACTGGGACAGAATCCGGCGCCCTGACTGGGACTAGAACCCGGCGCCCTGACTGGGACTAGAACCCGTGGTGCCAGCACTGCAGGCGGAGGATTAGCCTAGTGAGCCACGGCGCCGGCCTTAGCCTCTTCTTTTGGCCTCCTGACACAGAGGCTTGTGCTACTCCTGTGTGGGCACTCTTGTCAGGTTATGTCAAAAAAGGCACCTCTTCCCCTTCAAGAGTAAGTGAATGGAAAAATGCGTCCCTATTCCTAAAGAACTTCCTACTGAAGTGGCTGAAAAGAAGCGGTGAACAACGTGAAGACTCTATGTTTCAAAACCGCACAGACAGATGTAAGCGTCCACACTTCACACTAAGAAAGAAGGAAAGCTACTGTGAGTATTTCATCACACCCATCTGGAGATAAGGGGCAGAAACGGAAATCGAAGGCGGTGAGCGGACACTGCCTCACAGGACTCCACGTGGCACAGACCTCAGATGCCCCACAAGGAGCAGCTGAAGATCGGTAAACAGACGGCCTGTGCACTGGGCTCTTCCTGTGTTTTTATTACTGAAAGGAGATTTTTCTCTCAATCTTTTGATAGGCTCTTCTAGTCACACTTCCATTCTTCTCCTCGAAGAGATAAGAAAGAAGAATGCCGGCTCTACAATCACACAAGGGAAGGAGATGGCCCTCCTCCTCTCCCGACACGCCATGTGCCTGGACTGCTGTGCTGCCTGCTTATCCCCCGTCTCCTGCTCCATTATACTCTACCTTTCCCCACGGGTTAAGAACAGCTCAGAGCCTTGAAAGAAATAAGACTGACGAGAAAGCAGATAAGGGAGGAAGATAGGAATTCTGACAGAAATGAAATGAATCCTCTAATGTATTACCCTCCAGGCTATTGATACAGGATTCATTACAAGTATGAAATTCTCTGAAAATGAAAAAGGTAATATTTTCTATCAGTGTATAAAACAACTTACTACTAAAAATTTGTGTGTGTACAATAGATGCCTAAGAAAACACTATCAACATATAGTATGTAGCATGTGTATCACTGCTGTTAAACCCTGGACTCAAATGTATCTCAGCTGCAGTGTGGGAAGTAGGTTACACTTTGGCATTTCTTACAATGCAAGTTATACCTAGGTCAATGCTTTTATTTTGTGGATTCCACAAATGCTCCAAATCAAACTTATGTAATGTTATTATTATTATTATTTTTTTTTTGACAGGCATAGTTAGACAGTGAGAGAGAGAGAAACATTGAGAAAGGTCTTCCTTCCGTTGGTTCACCCCACAAATGGATGCCACGGCCAGCACGCTGCGCCGATCGGAAGCCAGGAGCCAGGTGCTTCCTCCTGGTCTCCCATGCAGGTGCAGGGCCCAAGCACTTGGGCCATCCTCCACTGCCTTCCCGGGCCACAGCAGAGAGCTGGACTGGAAGAGGAACAACCAGGACAGAACTGGCGCCCCAACCGGGACTAGAACCCAGTGTGCCGGCGCCGCAGGCGCAGGATTAGCCTAGTGAGTCATGGCGCCAGCCTTTTATATACTTTTAATGCAGGGTTAGGGAAACTATGGTCTACAGCTCAAATTCCACCTAACTACCTATTTTTGTAAATAAAGTTTTATTAACACAACTGCCCCCACTGATTTCAGTATTGTGTATGGCAGCTTTGACGTTACAATGGTAGAGCTGAGTAGCTGTTAATAGACTATGATCTGCAAAGTGGAAAAATATTAACTAGCTGGCCTTTTACAAATACTTTGCTGACTCTGCTTGAATATTTGCACACAGGAAATCAGCAAGCCAATTTGTGACATTAAGTTTTGCTTTTGTGCAGGGAAAAGGCTTTTCTGCATCTATGTGCATCTATTGAACTTACAAATGTGCCATCAATTAATAAAGCTTTAAACAACAACCCTGGCCCACTCACATTACTGACATAAACTGCACAAGTAGCTGTGCGGTGCCGTCCTACAGGAGCCAGGCTCAGAGCCGGGCAAGACAGCGGGTGGTGGTCAGCTGCGCTGTGACAGTTACTCTTAGCACTTCTTTAGTTATATTTGTGATGAGGAATTGAAGTGGTGATAGCTATTAGTTGGGAATCCAAATTTTAAAATTTGGGGTCAGGTGTATAGAGGTTAAGACACTGCTTAGGACACCTGTATCCACACTGGAGTACGTGGGTTCGAGTCCCAGCCCTGCTCCCAATTCTAGCTGCCCATGTGCACCCTTGGAGGTGACAGTCAAGTACTTGGGTTCCTACCACCCACACAGGGCTGAGTTTCTGGCCCAGGTTTGGCTTGGCCCAGCCCAAGCAGCTGCTGGCATTTGGGAAGTGAACCATTAGATGGGAGAACTTTGCCTCTCATTGCCTTTCAAAAACAAAAACAAAAGTGCTCTTTTAAAGCCTTCAGGCTGGAAAATGCCAGACACTGGCAATGTGAATAAAAATTGCTCCTGTTTATAATTACTCGTCCTCACAAAACAGGATTTTCTTTCTACTATGCCACCAAAGCAAACTAGCACCTACCACCAAACATATTAATTCAAAGTTGTTCTTATGTATAATTTCAATTATCATCTATAACCACTCATATAAATTTATCTTAAAACTGCCTCATTCTCACCGCCTCAATATATAAATATTAGAAATTTGGATTTATCAAGTTATCATTTTTATACTAATAAAACTTTTTTCTGTATTATGTATTGGGGTTATATAGTTAAGATTTTATTTGGATAAATAGTTTTGTTGCTAAACCAAAGTTTAAAAACTACTGGCTTATCCTGTACATATAAAAAAATAAAATAAAACACAGGCTGACTTATTCCTACTACCAACGTTAACATTTTCTCCAGCTGTCCAGTTGATGACATCAGCTCAGTACTTCTTTGTGTCCAGTACACTCTGTGCCAGGAATTTCTCACCTTTAAGCTCCCCGTGGCCAAGCCGCCCAAGTCGCCCAATTACAACTCTCCAGGGTAGAGATGTCATTTGGACAATCCCTATGCACCATTCCCACAACTTTTGAAGTCCAATTTTACGTGCAGAAACTTTACTTCTCCGTGACCTAAAAAAAAAGGGGGGGTGGGGGGGAGATCCCTAAATGAAGCAAAGTTACTACTTAATAAGACAAACACAGGGTAGGCGCGTTTGGTGCCGTGGTTAAGATGCTGCTTGGTACACCCACGTCCCATATCAGAGTGCCTGGGTTCAAGTCCCAGCTCTGCTTCTGATCCAGTTTCCTGCTAATATACACCCTCAGAGGCAGAGGTGATGGCTCCAGGACCTGGGTCCTTGTCACCCACATAGGAGACCCAGATTGAATTCCCAGCTTGCAGCTTAGACTCAGCTGCTATATTTGAGGAATGAACCAGCAAATGAAAGATCTCTATCTCTTTGCCTTTCAAATAAACACAAATAAATAAATAAATATTAAATTAAAATAAATACAAGAAAATTCCAAAGAGCCTACCCATGCATTACCCACTAAGATGGAAAGATTCACATTTGAGAACAGGCACAGCATCAATTTACATGCACTGTAAACATCAAAGTTTCTCACCGGTTTGGTAAAGCAATATTTACAACGCAGGTCTCTAATAATTCTCCATGGAGGTCAGTGCAGGAAGCCAAAAGCCAGCGCTGGTCGTGAGAAAGACAGTAGCCCACAAAGAGCACATTGTATTTCTGGCTTGCCTCGCCCAACGTCTCTCCCAGCTCTGTCTGTTTGTCTTTGATTGGGGCCAATATAAAGGGAGGGGAGTAAAGTTGGATTGGGCTAGGGCGCTGAAAACAAAATCAAAATCAGTATCAACACAAAGACATCCAAATTAATGTTTCAACAAATCCAGACAGAGCAACACTGAGGAGAACCACCAGGAAGTAAGGACAACAGGCTGTCTCTCTCTAATACTGTATATATTAATAGTGATGATGACACAGGTAACAAAAAGTCTGTTAAAATTATATACATTATGAAGTCCAATTGTGTCAATATTTCCTTAGTCAAAGGAATTACTATTTTAGAAAGTGAATTTGTCCAATTTCATTAGTCATCATGAAGGTGGAAATTGAAAACACAATAAGATAATTCCACATACCCAACAGAATCTTGAAAATTAAAAGAAAATACCTAGTGTATTTGAGACTGCTGAGCAACTACAGCCTGTACACTACTGGTGGTGTCCCTTTGGTGTTCAACATAACTGCATAAGCTGAACCAATGCAGTCTCCTAATGACTCAACAGACACATCTGTATATGTCAACCAAAGCACAGGCCCAAGAACAGTCACAACAGTGATAGTCAGCGTAAGCTCCAGACCGAAAATAACCTAAACTCCCATCACCAGTAAAATGGATGATATACTGTGATCCTGTCACACAATCAAAATATCAGAGAGAATAAAAAATGTACAACTATAAGCAATAAAACCACAATGAGTAAAATAAGACACACAAGAATATAAAATATATGATTAAGTCCATAAAGGTCAAAAACAGGCAAAACTATGTTGTTAGAGGTCGGAATACTGATCAGCATCAGAGAGACTGGAAAGGGACATCAGGGGCTTCTGAATGTTGGTTGTTTTGTTCTCAGTGCTTGCCACTTTATATGTTTATTTAGTAAACATTCACCAAGTTGTACACTTACAATTGAATATTTTTGGCACACATATTATATTTTAATATGAGTATGTGTCATTTTAGAAATCAAGGCATTAACTGTTGCCCAAGATAAATTCTTTAGCTAAACTATGACAGAGTTTAATTGCCATTTGTGTTTACAGCTATCATTTACATCTGAGTATTTAATGAACTACAGCAAACATCTGCAAAGAACCAGATAGTAAAGTTTAGACTTTATGGATTTGTCACATATTTGTCTCTTTTTAAAAAATGTAATAATTGGGGCCAGCACTGTGACACAGCGGGTTAAAGCCCCAACCTGCAGCCACCAGCCATCCCATACGGGCGCCAGTTCAAGTCCCGGCTGCTCCTCTTCTGATCCAGCTCTCTGCTATGGCCTGGGAAAGCAGAAGATGGCCCAAGTCCTTGGGCCCCTGTACCCAAATGGGAGACCCAGAAGCTGCTCCTGGCTCCTGGCTTCAGATCAGCTCAGCTCTGGCCGTTGTGGTCATTTGGGGCGTGAAACAATGGAATGGAAGACCTCTCTCTCTCTTTCTCTGGCTCTACTTCTCTTTGTAACTCTTTCAAATAAATCTTTAAAAAAATGTAATAATCACTCTTACCTAACTGTCCATACTAGTACAGGTTGCAAGCTAGATTTAACCCACAGCTATACTTACTTACACCAGAATTATACAAAAAAGGACACAGTAATAACAGAGTTTTAAAGGTAAAAGACACTCTGGAAATAAGCTAGTCCAATTCACTCATTTTAGGGACTGAAAACACTGGCTGAAAAATATCTATCATTAATCTATTCAATTTCCATAACCCTGAAATTCCACTCTTGGGTATTTACTGAAACAACTGAAAACATATGTCCGTACAAAAATTCTGTACAGTTATACACTGCATAATTTTAATCAACAACAGACCATATGACAATTGTCCCATAACATTATATGACCTAGTGATGCTGTAGTCTTCTAAGTTTTATGTAAGGATATGCTGATGTTCTTACAATAACAAAAAATCTACTGACAGATTTCTCAGATTATTAAATGACACACGAAGATGCACAAATGTTCACAATATTCACAAGAGGCAAAGAAAGGAAACAAGTCAAATGTCTACCAGCTAACGAATGAAAAAAGACAACGCTGTATACACATATAATTGAGTATTATTTAGCTAGAAAAAGAAATACTGATTCATGCTATGATGGGGATCAACATTATATTAAATTAAAAAAACCCGAGACATAAAAGATCACATGTTGTCTAATTCCATTTATGTGAAATGTTCGGAACATGCAACTCCACAGAGATAGAAAGTGAACTGGTGGTTGGGTTAAGCTGCCACTGCGACACTGGCATCCCATATGGGCACCGGTTTGAGTCCTGGCTGCTCCACCTCTGATCCAGCTCTCTGCTATGCACCTGGGAAAGTAGCAGAAGATGGCCCAAGTGTTGGGCCCCTGCACCCAAATGGGAGATGCAGACAGAGTTCCACACTCTTAACTTTGACCTGGCACAGCCCAGCCCAGCCACTGCAGCCATTTGAGGCGTGAACCAGTGGATGGAAGATCCCTTCCACCTGACCCCCTCATCCCACCCCGAGTAACTCTGCCTTTCAAATAAATAAATAAACCTTAAAGGAAGAAAGGAAGAAAGGAGGGAGGGAGGGAGGGAGGGAGGGAAGGAAGCATGGAGGTAGGGAGAGAGGGAGGGAAGAATGGAGGGAGGGAGAGAGGGAGGAATGGAGGGAGGGAGGGAGGGAAGGAGAGAGGAAGGGAAGAAAGGAAGGAGGGAGGGAGGGAAGAAAGGAAGGAGAGAGGGAGGGAGAGAGGGATGGAGGGAGGGAAGAAAGGAAGGAGAGAGGGAGGGAAGGAAGGAGGGAGGGAGGGAGAGAGGGAGGGAAGAAAGGAAGGAGAGAGGGAGGGAGAGAGGGATGGAGGGAGGGAAGAAAGGAAGGAGAGAGGGAGGGAAGGAAGGAGGGAGGGAGGGAGGGAGAGAGGGAGGGAAGGAAGCATGGAGGTAGGGAGAGAGGGAGGGAAGAATGGAGGGAGGAAGGGAGGGAAGGAGAGAGGAAGGGAAGAAAGGAAGGAGAGAGGGAGGGAAGAAAGGAAGAGAGAGGGAGGGAGAGAGGGATGGAGGGAGGGAGGGAGAGAGGGAGGGAAGGAAGGAAGGAAGGAGGGAGGGAGGGAGGGAGGGAGGGAGGGAGAGAGGGAGGGAAGGAAGGAAGGAAGGAGGGAGGGAGGGAGGGATGGAAGGAGGGAAAGAAGGAGGGAGGGAGGGAGGGAGGGAGGGAAGGAAGGAAGGGAGGGAGGGAGGGAGGGCAGACAAAAAAAGAAAGGGAGAGAAAGAAACAAAGATTCCCAGGGAAAACAGGATCACTAGACTTTTTGAGATGCTAGATACTCCAGGAAAAACAAAACCCCAGTAACAGAATCTCTTCAGAAATCTTACGTGGTTCTAGAAGGCATATTTGGAACATAAAATAATTTCATGTTTAGACTTGGGTACCATTCCCAACATATCTCACTATGTACATGCAAGTGTTCCTAAATAAAAAAAAAAAAAAGAAAGAAAAAAAAAATCTGAAACACTTCTAGTCCCGGAAATTCCAGACAAGGAACACTCGACTTGCCCAGTACCTGGTGCCCAGCAGATGCTCAGCTGCATTTATGAATGAAAGTTGCCCACAGCAGCTGAGGCAGCACTGACCAAACAACCATTCCCTTAATGCAGCTAAAACTCATACACCTCAGCCAGTAATTGTAACAACTGGCTCAACATTCAAATGACTGACATTTTTCTTCCTTTCCAAGTAAAAGGGGGAAAAAGCATATTATGCCATTTATTGTAATCTAAGCCCCCTTTTCCTTGATGGGTTTCTGATGGTATTCTGCAGCATATTACAATCTGTTAAAATGTTTACAATGCCTTGGGATATCTTAAGCGTAGATAGTTAGCCTTTAATCTCCACCATGAAAACGGAGAATACTATTAGTTGTGATTTGAAAGTGTGATCACTTCTTACTGCAGACCAACCACACAAGTACGGAACTGAAGGACTCCTCATAAACACAGGGAACAATTCACAACTTTCACAGACAAAAGAAGAAACAGCTAGAGACAAATTTAGCTTTTAAATTTTAGAAAAACCTAACAGAGAAAATGAATTGCTCACAAAAGTGAAAAATTCAAACTGAAAAAAAAGCCAAAAATAGATATTTTATTCAATCCCAGAATGAATACAGGTCATCATCTGAGTAGCCTTCTCCCTTGGGATGTGGTTGACCTGAACCAAGTTACAACAAACAGAATGTTAACTCCTTGCATATCATGTTTCCAAGCTTTTACTTATAAAAAGGATACACATTTCATACAGTTTTCCAGGGGAGCTGACATTACCAACCAACATCAGCAGTTGTTGGTGTTTGTCAGAAGCTCTCTTACGAGGAAGAGGTGGGCTTTTATTAATGGGCAACCTCTCCTACAAAAAACTTGTGGGAACTGAGTTTTGAAGGCTTTGAAAATTCCAAACATTGTCTTGTACCTTTCAAGATGACTGGAAAAACAAAGGAAGTCAAACTTTTGTTGAAAAAGTGTTTTGTTTTGGTGTTTGAAACTCCCCTTGTGGTACATACATGGCTGTGGGAGGCAGGTCTAAGAGAGAGAGGCAGAGCCCTGGGTTCTGCGCAGCAGCGCTGGGACCGCACAGGAGAGCACACCAGCAAGTCTGGGGCCACGCGGAGCCAACACCGGTACGTCTGCCCTCTCAGACGTAGATCAGAGCCAGGAAGGCACACAGATCAGCTTAGAAAAATAACAGATTTAGGAAATTCAAACATCATAACCAAAAGTGATAGGTATATTGTTGCCTTAGGTCTTACAACAAAAAACAGCAAGAGCTTGCTTGTTTTTTTTCTCAAAAAACTGCAAGTTCAGAGAAGTCTTCTCTGTTTTAACTTAAGGATTCAAGAAACCTACTGACTCTCCTATCAATGTAGCAGGCCAACAAAGCAACCAAGCACTATCTGGGCTAGATTCAACACTCTCTTGGCTAGCATTTTCAGTATAAAAGGTGTGCCTTTTGCACCTCTGTGCCTTGCCAACACTCACCTCAGGGTTCCTGAGAGTCATCTCCATGCTCGCTGCAGGCCCAAACCCTGTGAGGGACTTAATGTGGATCTGTGTAGGCAGAGGCCGCCTGCACTGGCAGTACACTGAAAATGCCATGGACTTCAAGTACTGAATGTAGAAAACTTGCTCATCCTTCATTGTCTGCAGCATGTACTGGCAAGGCACAATCTGAAGACACACATTTTAAAACAGAAAACTGAGATCTACTATACTAAAAACAAAGTTGGAGAATCAAACAACATGAATTTATGATGTGAGTTGGGGGAGGGAATTTTAGTTTTAAAATATAAATGTTAAACAAAATATAATTAAATCCTAATTCCTTCCAGTGACATAAAATGCTATATCTCAAATATATACCCACAATTTAAGAAGAGGTATCATTACATTGGTCATGTTATGATGTCACTAGGAAATGACCTTGTTCCCATTCTAGGGGTAAATTCTTAAAGTATTATTGTCAAAGACTCAAAACTTAAAAAACTCACATTTTAATATATTTTACCTTTCTATAATAAATACATACAGTATCATGAAGTCTTTGGAATTATTGTCTAATCTTTGGAACATCAACTTCAAAATAATAAAAACTATGAAAATCTATTCTGATCACTTTAATTTCAGTCATGTAATTCTACAGGACAGTTTTAGTTAAAGTAACTTTAAAACAAAATTCAGGGGCTGGCACCATGGTGTAGTAAGGTTAATCCTCCGCCTGCAGCTCCAGCATCCCATATGGGTGCCGGTTCTAGTCCTGGCTGCTTCTCTTCCAGTCCAGCTCTCTGCTGTGGCCTGGGAAAGCAGTGGAAGATGGCCCATGCACTTGGGCCCCTGCACCTGTGTGGCAGACCCGGAAGAGGCTCCTGACTCCTGGCTTCAGATCGACGCAACTCCAGTCGTTGTGGCCATTTGGGAGTTAGCCAGCGAGAGGGGAAGACCCTTCTGTCTTTCCCTCTCACTGCTTGTAACTCTACTTCTCAAATAAATAAATAAAATCTTTAAAAAAAAAAAAAAAAGAAAAAAGAAAAGAAAAAAGAAAAACCAAACAAAAACAAAATTCAAACACTCACTTAAATAAAGCATTTTTTAAATTTATTACACTGTAAACTCAGCAAAGGTGCGGTAAAAATAAGCATATTCATTCACTGCTGAAAGGAAAGTGTACACGTAACATTTCTGGAAAGAAACTGGTGATATTATCAGCCTCTACATCTACGAATCCACTTTAAGAATGATCTGAAACATGATAAAAAAGATTATATGTAAACAGGCTTACTATGATTTTATTTATAACAGTGAGAAAGTACAGGTAAATATCTAACTATCCAACAATGATTAAATATGGAAAATATGCAGTCATTAAAATGGTTTTTTGTGAGAAGTGTTAAGGAACATGAAGCACTCAGTAGAAAAAGATTAAAAATTATATTTTTTTATTTATTTTTAAAAAATTTTTTTTTGACAGGCAGAGCGGATAGTGAGAGAAGAGAGAGAGAGATAGAGAGAGAGAGAGAAAGGTCTTCCTTTTTGCCGTTGGTTCACCCTCCAATGGCCGCTGCAGCCGGCACATCGAGCTGATCCAAAGCCAGGAGCCAGGTGCTTCTCCTGGTCTCCCATGCGGGTGCAGGGCCCAAGCACTTGGGCCATCCTCCACTGCCTTCCCGGGCCACAGCAGAGAGCTGGCCTGGAAGAGGGGCAAGCGGGATAGAATCCGGCACCCCAACCAGGACTAGAACCCGGTGTGCCGGCGCTGCAAGGCGGAGGATTAGCCTGTTAAGCCACGGCGCCGGCCTAAAAATTATATTAAAAGTATAATCTCAACTGTGTAAACAGATGCACAGAAAAAAAGCTTAGAAATACATCAGAGGGTCCGGCGCAGTGGTGCAGTAGGTTAATCCTCTGCCTGCAGCGCCAGCATCCCATATGGGTGCCAATTCTAGTCCCAGTTGCTCCACTTCCAATCCAGCTCTCTGCTGTGGCCTGGGAAAGCAGTAGAAGATGGCCCAAGTGCTTGGGCCCCTGCACCCACGTGGGAGACCGGGAAGAAGCGCTTGGCTTCTGGCTTCGTATTGGCGCAGCTGTTGTAGCCATTTGGGGAATGAATCAACGGAAGGAAGACCTTTCTCTCTGTCTCTCCCTCTCACTGTCTGTAACTCTGCCTCTCAAATAAAATAAAATCTTAAAAAAGAAATCATGATGGTAATGATAGTTGAATCTAGAAGACAGGACTACAGGGGATAGTGTTGTGGCGTAATGGGTTCAAGTCCCAGCAGCTCTGCTTCTAATGCAGTTCCCTGCTAATGCACCTGGAAGAGTAGCAGAAAATGGCCTGAATGCTTTGGCCTCTGCACCCATGTGGCAGACTCAGATGGAGCCCTTGGCTTAGGCCAGGCCCAGCCCTGGCAGCTGCAGCCATTTGGGGAGTGAAAGAGCAGATGGAAGATCTCTCTGTCTCTATCTTTCCCTCTCTCTCTGTAACTCTGCCTTTCAAAGAAATAAATTAAATCTTTTCTTTTTTAAAAAAAGAAGACAGGACTAAAAATGTTTCTTCTTTTATACTTTTTGTACTTCCAATTTTAAAAAGCCATGAACCTGTATTTACATGATAAAAACAACACCAACAAAAGAAAAAGAATAAACTTGCAGTTACCTGGAGAATGAAAGAATTTCTCATATGCTCAGGTAAGTTATCCAGCATTTCTGCGTAGCAGCGCATCAAGCTCAGCAGCCAGAAGTTTCCAGAAGTGGAATCTTCCTCTGCAGTGTAAGTGAATGGGTCCACCATGTAAATGACAACAGCTGGAGGATAGGCTTGGCTGTCGGCAGAGTCAGGCTCCGTGGGAATTCCTATTCTCTCCCTCTCTGTAACACTGGAGAGAGAGTCACTTGTGAGATGCACAAAACAAATATCAATTATACGGACTGCATCCATTTGGGAACACATTCATTCCCCAATGATTACAGATTAAAAGTAAAAGAATTATGTATTATATTATCAAACTGAAGGCAAACCAAGCCAGGTTGCAGTGAGACTAGATGGAAAATAACAATATAGGTTGAGCAGCTCTATCACAAAAATCTGACTTGATACTCAAAAAGTTTTAGATTTTAGAATATTCTGGATTTTACACTTCAGACCTTCAGTAAAGGCAACGCAAATATTTTAAGGTCTGAAAACTTCCAAAGTTTGAAATACATCTGGTCTCAACCATTTTAACTAAGGGATCCTCAACCTGTATAATTCTCTAAAACGAGAGACCTCTTTTTCAACTCTCATTTCTTTTCTGTGGTCACACTTTATAAAGATATTTTATAATAAACGAGTAAGTCACTATGCCTAACAACAATGTTTATCAACTGCAATAAGTCTTAATGCAGGGATAGATCGACTATTGCCGCTTTCTATTGGGAAGGAGAGAAACAGCACCCTGCTGAATTTTGAGATTCATGAGGTCAAGGGCGGGGGGAAGGGAGGGGTCAGAGGAAGAGGACAGAAGAGGTCTGAGCCGCAGGCGCTCATCTGGACCAATAACGCACCTTTCTTGTCCATCCTGTGAGGGCTGAGAAGAGCTCTGCCCAGGCTCAGTGTCTCCGCCGCAGCCCATGTTCCCTTGTGTTCTATCTGTAGAGCTGCCCCCAGTGCTGGGGTTCTGCCCTCCAACACTAGCACTGAATCCTGAAGAGGAGGTAGTGCTGATCTGGTTAAGACCCGGAACAGAGGTGGACGATGAGACCGGGGGCACGGATGACCCAGATGCAGAACCGCTTGCTGCAGGGTTTGCAGAACTACCATTAGAGGTGGGATTATATGCACTGCCAGCTGGGGGAGCCGCTGATCCTGAATTTGAGGCTAAAGGCCCAGCATTTCCAGGTGTAGCTTGTCCCTGCGCTGCTGCTGGTGAGTTCTGATACTTAGGTGGTATCAACAGGCTGCTATCGAGCTGCAGAGTGGCTAAATAAGGTGCTGAAAGAGGAAACGTAAAGAGATGACTTCAGCGATGTCTGCAGTGTCAGGCTGGATCAGAAATTTAGAATGGGTCACTTTATAAAAAGTTATGCTTTTAAGCTGCAAAACTCATCATGACATCCCAAATACTATCTCTACACTTGAACATATGCTTATATATTCTGCAAGCATAAAAATACACATGGAACAAATCCTACCAAACAACCTTATTTGAAAATAAAGAAACTATTGATCACTTGTAATATTCTCCTTTTAGACTGATCCCACATGCGTGCACTGGAGAGTGAGAGACCATGTATCCCATGCCATCAGGATACTTGACACTCCACGTCTACAGGCCTTTCCATGCTTCTAAGATTCTCTTGGGAACATGAGTTAAAATGAAGCAGTTAGTACCAAGTCATGCTGCTAAGTTTTCAAAATGTGGAGCACATTTATATGATTTCCTTGGACAACACTTAATAGGCTTTAAAGAATCGATGGCCATATAAAAATTGGTCTTTTATTGCACAAAACATTGGACCTACATAAATATAGTAATGGAATGCCAGCTAACATTAACTGTGACAAAAGAAATCAGTATAATGCTGTAACCATAGGGGAAGGGGGACATCTGTTATTTTACTTTTCAAATTCTACTCTGCCAAGTCAAGTCTCACCTACCTAGGTGATGGCGGCAAACTTGCGCATAGAGTTTGAGTCTGGAATGATTGTCGCTCTCCTCGCTGCTCCATGGCTGGTTAAACCACTCACTCACAAGCTCATTGGTCAGCTTCTGTGCCACGGTCTTCCCCACACGCATGATCCCATCACGCAGCACTCTGCAGATGGGCTTGTGCTGCCCAAGTCTACACATCTAACACACAAACAAGAGCATCACTTGCAGCACGAGCCATTCCTCCTCCTCAGCAAGGGAGAGTCTTTACTACGAACCTGGAAGCATCTTCTTTTTTCTTTTGGGGTCAACACATGCAATCAAATCAATGTTGCAGCTGACATTTCTGGTAATTACAATGTACTGGAAGCAGCTATCTGTCACTCTAAAACCTGAACTGGGCCTTCCAAAAAAAAGAGTTTCTTCACCCAAGATAATTTCTCCTGAATAAGAGGAAACTTACTGAGCACTACCTGCTTGCTAATAAGCAAATAAAGAACTAACCAAAGTCCTCCTACTAAGGCTGACTTAGACACATGTCCTAGCAAACCTGTTCAGTAATCCCTACTCATGTTTTCCCATAAGGTAACATTAGAATTTTATGAGCCATCTGTGACACTATTACAGACATTTGGAGATGACCAAAAGCAGAGACCTTTGAAGCAGTGAGTAAACATATCACTCTGTAAAAGTCAATAGCTGTTTTGGGCAATAAGAGTCTGCTACTCATCTCTAGGACACTACATGGGTGCTTAGGGCAGAGACGAAGCATACAAACTCTCCATCACCAGCAGGAATGTTACCCCCGTTGATGAAGCAAAGACTTAACCAGCCCAAACAATGTTCTAACCTACACCCTTCTTCAGCAGGTATGAATTACTGCCAAATGAACAACCCTAGTAAGGTCATTAAGAAAAACAAGAGTGCTTGAACCTTCTACAAATATCTGAAAAATGCTTTTTTATAACTTTTTTTGAAGGTTTCATTCAAGAAAATGGCCAAGTTTTCGAGCTACTGAGAGAAACTTTATGTTATAAGTATCATACACACCCATGGGGTAGGCCCTGTTCAGACAGCTGTGTCCAAGGGTTCCATCAGTGGCTTAATGGATGCCATCACATAACATGTCAGGCCCTCCTCACTGGTTTGTAGCAACTAATAAATTTACTATTCTGTGTTTACACATACATTTATAGACACTGAATCACTTGCTTGAAATATTTTTGAAATTTAACTTGACATCTTATTTTAAAAACACTTTTGTGATGCTTATATTTGCCTGTCATAGTTCTAAATGCTTTACAAACATTAGCTGCACTTCATCTTGCCAAATACAAAGACATCAGCAGTCGCAGGCACCAAGAACTTCGTGTATATTGCTTTGGCAGAAGAAAGGCAGCACTCACTCTTCAAAGGTGGGCACAAGTGAGTCTACCTTTCCAAAAGCAAGAGGAAATTATAAACTAAAGATATAAAACTACCTGGTTTTCACATTATTATGGTTCTTACATTTTTTTAACTTATTAAAATTATAGTATTAAGATGAATGTAGTGTTAAAACCTAACATGAGGCCGGCGCTGTGGCTCACTTGGTTAATCCTCCGCCTGCGGAGCCGGCACCCCATTTGGGTGCCAGGTTCTAGTCCCAGTTGCTCCTCTTCCAGTCCAGCTCTCTGCTGTGGCCGGGAGTGCAGTGGAGGCTGGCCCAAGTGCTTGGGCCCCTGCATCTGCGTGGGAGACCAGGAAGAGGCACCTGGCTCCTGGCTTTGGATTGGCGCAGCATCGGCCGTAGCAGCCATTTGGGGAGTGAACTCTCTCTCTGTTTTTCTCTCTGCCTCTCTCTCTCACTGTCTATAACTCTACCTGTCAAAAAAAAAAAAAAAGAAAGAAAGAAAGAAAAGAAAAGCCGGCGCTGCGGCTCAATAGGCTAATCCTCCGCCTGCAGCGCTGGCACACCGGGTTCTAGTTCCGGTTGGGGCACCGGATTCTGTCCCGGTTGCCCCTCTTCCAGGCCAGCTCTCTGCTGTGGCCCAGGAGGGCAATGGAGGATGGCCCAAGTCCTTGGGCCCTGCACCCGCATGGGAGACCAGGAGAAGCACCTGGCTCCTGGCTTCGGATCAGCGTGATGCGCTGGCCGCAGCGGCCATTGGGGGGTGAACCAACGGCAAAGGAAGACCTTTCTCTCTGTCTCTCTCTCTCTCACTGTCCACTCTGCCTGTCAAAAAAAAAAAAAACCTAACATGATTTGTAAAACTTATCTGTTGACTGAGACATTCTCAAGCTAACTATTTTATATTGTTTTTGGAAACTTTAACCCACCAACCTCATCCCTCCACCCAAGAAGCAAATAAACAGAAAGAGTGCTATCTTTTTGTAAACTCATATTCTCCACAGCCAACATGTTCCCCTGGTGAGCAACACTTTTAAACTCTGAGTAAAAAATGGGGAAGAGTCAGTGGACATGATTTTAAGATGTATGGTGAAGCTGAAAGAGGAACACCTTCTAAATTCAATAAAAAGTATAAAATCAACATGAGACAGCAACTGACTTCCAGAACATTTTGGCAATTTAATTCTTTGCTTCATCCTCCAAGATCTACTTTCAAGATATTTATTCTTCCAAACTGACTCACAACTGGAAAAACCAGAGGATTCGGGTCGTGATTTGCACAGTGAGTTTCTCACCTCATACACAGCACTCAAGTCCCTGAAGAAAGCTCTGGCTCCTTCAAGCAAGGCCTCATTTTCTGGACACACCACAATATAGGCGACATCACGGCGGCCCCCGTACGGGTCCAACAGCAGCCTCTCCCAAAACGGCAGGGAGAACGGCGAGACGGTGAGGAAGTCCTTGTCACAGCCGACCAGCAGAGTGGGGACGGGCAAGGGCTCAGGAGACTCTTCGGAACCTAAAACAACACTGCGGTGAGCAGGGAGGTTCAGAGTTTGGTTCCCACATCCTGGACAATTCAGAAACTCCTGGCACTGGTTTCAGTTCCAGCATCTGAAATGTCACTACATGCTGACACAATATTCCTAAAAGTATTTTTTAAAACATCCGATTAAATGGTCCCTGAAGAATAATGAGTCAGAACTTGCTTACAGAGGTTCAAGAAGAGGGGGGAGACTTGGGTAAGTTCAAGATAACTTTCCGGGCAGCTCTATGTCATCTCCTTTAAGACAAGCATCTTGATGACCACAGAACAGAACTAGTCGAGAAGGCCACTCAGATGAAAATGTAATGAGTGTTGGGAAGATCTGGAGGATCTAATAGATATGCTTTTCATGGATTATTTTCCACACTGACCTGGATTATGCTAGCTGTATTTAGAAAACTTGACTCCAAAGGTCACCTTTGGAAAAACAAAGGGATTATAACACTTAATGGTCACAAAGAGATTCAGTGATATGTCGGTGAAGCAAGGACTCGACAGTCACTAAGCTGTTCCTCACGGCCGAACGCAGACGACAGAAGGAATTTAAACAGGGCTGAGACTCTACCATAGGTCCCACGTCCTGCCATCTTATGGAACTGCTGCCAGGTGAGTGGCCCTTGCACGTGCTGGATGTTCTCCCAGGTCCTGCCCGTGCGCTTCTTCTGGATGGCATCTTGGAGAAAGGGCTGCAGGGACAACAGCATACGGACCACGTCTTGGGAGGAGAGCATGCTGATGTCCAGCACTGCAAGAGAAAGGAGAGCAGAGAGAATACAGGGGTTAGCACTCTCCTGCTTCTTGCCATCAATATGGGCCTCGGTTACAGGCCATGGCAGAGACTACTAAGAGCTATACTGGATTCTAAGATACTGGACTTAGGAGTTCAGTGGAAAGATACTCGTCTTCTAAAGTAGAGAAAATGATTTGGTAATTTATTAATAAAAATGGGGAGCAGGGGACCAGCATTGTGGTGTAGCGGGTTAAGCTACCACCTGCAATGCTGATGTATCGTGAGCCCTGGTTCAGGGCTGTTCCACTTCTGATCCAGCTCCCTGCTAATGTGCCTGGGAAAGCAGTGGAAGATGGCATGAGTGTTCAGGCCCCTGCCACCCACATGGGAAATCCAGATGGCGACCCCAGGCTCCTTGGCTTTGACTAGACCCAGCCCCAGCCACTATGGCTATTTGGGGAAACAACCAGTGGATGGAAGATATCTAACTCTGCCTTTCAAATAAGTAGATAAAAAAATAAATATTTTCCCCAAAATGGGAAACAGGTTACTTTAGATAAAAAGAGTTTAACTAAAGTACTGCCTAGAAGGGGAAAAATAAATAGGTCTGACATTTTAAAATCATGTAAACCTATTTCCAAGGTTTTTCATAAGAAAAGAAAGTTGCAAAAGTTTATTAATTATTACATTACTTTGATTTACAAATAATAAAGATCAGATTATATGATTAGGGGAAAAGAACTTCAATAGAAGCTTATAAAAACTTATAAAAATATTATCAGAATATAGAATCCACAAAGAGACAACCATCAATGCAGGCAATGGCACAAGGCAGAAACAACTACAGGACTAAAGTCTTCTGTACACGGAGGAAGGCAGCAGATTTGCTGTTTAAGAATAAATACTGGCCGGCGCCATGGCTCAACAGGCTAATCCTCTGCCTTGCGCCGGCACACCGGGTTCTAGTCCCGGTTGGGGCGCCGGATTCTATCCTGGTTGCCCCTCTTCCAGGCCAGCTCTCTGCTATGGCTCGGGAGTGCAGTGGAGGATGGCCCAAGTGCTTGGGCCCTGCACCCGCATGGGAGACCAGGAGAAGCACCTGGCTCCTGGCTTAGGATCAGTGCGATGCGCCGGCCCCAGAGGCCATTGGAGGGTGAACCAACGACAAAGGAAGACCTTTCTCTCTGTCTCTGTCTGTCTCTGTCTCTCTCACTATCCACTCTGTCAAAAAAAAAAAAAAAAAGAATACTGGGGGGGCCAGCACTGTGGCGTAGTGGGTAAAGCTGCCGCCTGAAATGCTGGCATCCCATATGGGCACCCACTTCCGATCCAGCTCTCTGCTATGGCCTGGGAAGGCAATAGAAGATGGCCCAAGGCCTTGGGCCCCTGCACCCATGTAGGAGACCCGGAAGAAGCTCCTGGCTCCAGATCGGCACAGCTCTGGCCACTGCAGCCACCTAGGGAGTGAACCAACGACGAAAGACCTCTCTCTCTCTCTCTCTCTCTCTCTCTGCCTCTCCTTCTGTGTAACTCTGCCTTTCAAACAGAATATAAATCTTAAAATAAATAAATACTGGGGTCCAGCACCGTGGCACCGGCACCCCATGAGGCCAGTTCTAGTCCCAGCCGCTCCTCTTCTGAACCAACTCTCTGCCATGGCCTGGGAAAAGCAGCAGAGTATGGCCCAAGCACTTGGTCCCCTGCACCCGAGTGGGAGACCCAGAAGAAGCTCCTGGCTCCTGGCTACGGATCAGCCCATCTCAGGCCATTGCAGCTATTTGGGGAATGAACCAGCAGACGGTAAACCTTTCTCTCTCTCTCCCTCTCCCTCTCCATATCTCTACATCTCAAACAAATAAGTAACATCTTAAGGGAAAAAAAAAGAATAAATACTTGTTCTGCTAGCAGTCACTCTAGGGAAGAGTTCCTGACCTAGACTTTGAAATTCCCCTGAAACTCTGCAGGACTGTGCATGCATGAATATATAGATTTTTTTCTGAAGGGGGAGGGTCCATAATGCTCAAAAGATTTTCGAAACTGGCCATGGACAGAGCTGATGAAGCTCAAGGTGATGGGGCATAAAGCTGCAAAGCTAGGCTCCTAAAGGCCCTTCTTCATTCTCACTTTTCTAGCTGATTAAGAAAAGGATGTGGATAGAAATCTAAGACTTCTCTACCAAGCAAATCTGGAACACAGGTAGGTGCTCACTGGTTCTAAACACATTTTCAGATGTGTCCCTACATCAATGAAACACAGCTTACAAACTGGTGACCCACAACGTATTTTTTTAAACTGCAGAATGGACTGTTACAGGAAATTTCATATTCCAATCTGGATTTCTCAGCTTGGCATGAACTGGAGGCCTGACAAGCCAGGGGATGAGCCCCCTGTTCCCACGTAAGCAGCAATGACAGAGCTGAGGAGCAGCTGTCCCCTGCGGCCATTTCTGTGTGCCTTGCCCTGCTCACTGCCTGAGACTGAAGAGATGTTGATCACTCTTTATTGGGGCTGGCGTCGTGGCGAAGCTGGTAAAGCCACTGCCTGCAGTGCCGGCAGTCCATATGGGAGTCCCAGCTGCTTCACTTCGATCCAGCTCTCTGCTATGGCCAGGGAAAGCAGTAGAAGATGGCCCAAGTCCTCGGGCCCCTGCATCCACGTGGGAGACCCGGAAGAAGCTCCTGGCTTCAGATCGGCACAGCTCCAGCCATTGCAGCTAACTGAGGAGTGAACCAGCAGATGGAAGACCTCTCTCTCTGCCTCTCCTTCTCTCTGTGTAACTCTTTCATATAAATAAATAAATCTTTAAAAAAAATCACTCTTGATCTTCAAGCCAGTGTTTCTTTTATAAGAACTTCGTGTACTCATGACTCTATCAAAAGTGAGAAATGACAGATCAAGAGAATTATAGATTTGAGAAAAATAAAAGCAAGCATTTTTCCTGTGAATTTTATACCTGTGTATGTAAAACAGAAAGTGTGTTTCAAAAGAATACAATCTGAGGCACTGATTTTTACAAATCCATCTCCTACCCCCTTCATTTATATTACATATCTGGTACTGCTGTGCATTTCAAAATTTGAAACCCAGACCTCCCCTGCAATCAAACTTACAGTTCTTCATATGGAAGATGCCACCACTGATCCCTCCCCAATCTAGTAGTGAAAACCACCCAAGCTGATCACCCACATTTCTTTAGCAAGAAGGCTGCATTCAGCTTATTTCATAAATTCATTCAGCAGACCACGGTGAAGGGCCTGTTTTGTAAAAGCTACTGTGCTTGAATCTAAGCAGTTATAAAATGAATGAGAATCTTGTAATGTTTACTGAAGAGCTTCCACCTACGAGAAAGCTTTCTTGTTTGGTCTATTCAGAAAACACCTGTCGTTGCCTACTCCACGGACCTCCCTCCTATGGACATTTTCGTTATTTTCTGATTCCAAACTATACTTAAAAGACCTACATAGCCTCCGCTCCTGCCAGACTGAGCTGTCCAGAGGCAGGCTCTGTGCTCTACCCACACTCCCCTTGCAATCTGGCCTCTGCTAACATCACTGCACACAAACAGCTCTCCCTGAGCTCAGGAGCCCTATGCAACCCTTCTCTTAAACGCCTCGGCTGCATTTTCACACTTGCTGACTCATTCCTCTTTCTTGAAACATTGCTTCACCCTGGTCTCCCTTCTCCCTCTTCCCCCTCTCCTCCTCAATGGGCTCTCACTCCTCTCCATGGTCTTCACTTGTCAGAACTCAGCTAAGCTACATCCTGGCTCCTCTGCTCATTCTATTCTCGCCTCTTCTTCCTCACATGCCCAAGAATCCCACTGCCCTTGATCTTTGGACCCAAGTCTCTACTTGACATGTTTGTACTTTCCAAACAACTTATGGGCATTCTTCCCAGCCCATCTTCCTCTAGCATCCCTGTTTATGAACACTGCCACTGTCTATCCTTGCACACAAGTCACCAAACTGGGAACTTCCTCTTAACACCCCAGTCTCTTATCCCCCAAACCCAACCCATTACCAAGCTCTGCGATAATACTTCCTAAACATCTCTTAAATGCTTCTACTTCTTTTCCATCTTCTTTGCTAGGACTCCAAGGCAAGCTATTGTTTCTTATCTGGTCTACCTCAGTAGCTGCCTTGTCTCCCTAAATCCATTTCTACCATATTCTAACGCACACCCCACATCAGGGCCAGACTCATCATGTTTTTTATTGTCTAACCACACACAATATTATGATGCCAATGCCTCTTTTTAAAACTCTTCAGTGACTTTTTATTGTTCTTTCGATGAAGATCCGATCAGCAGCATGTCTCAATAGGTTTTTTTAATCTAGTTGGCTTCTAACCTTTCAGTCCCCTGAGGACCCCCCAGTTCATGAAACTCTGGGCCTTCACACTTACCCTGCCTTCCGTCTGGGACATGAAGACTGGCTCCCTCCCCTCCTCACTCAGTTCATTCTTACTCATCACTGAGATCTCAGAGCAAATGCAGCTACTGCTTCAGTTGTCCCTGACCTCCAGCCCAGGGAGATCCAACCTACTGATCTTCACACTTACACTGATTTGTGATAATGAGCTGACCGATGCAGTGATTTGATTAGTGTCCATTTTTCCAGAACAGACTAGAGAGCACACAAGGGCAAGTTGTTTCTTTCAGCCACCATTTCCCCCAGAATGCATCACAGTACAGTGAACGGGTAAGAGGAGAACACAGCAAGGTGACTGGCGCTCTCAGAGCCCAAATACAAAACTGTGCGTCAACTGGAGCATTTAATAACAGAAGAGCCAGTGACATGCTCCAGTCACCTAAAGTCAAAGTGATAACTGATTTAAGAGATAACAACATACTGGAAAGTCAGAGGAAAGAGAAAATACTTCCATAAGTAAGCAGCAGTTTTTTGTGGAGAGGTATCATGAAAATATGATCTTGAAGAACGAGTGGATTTACACATGCAAGGAGGTACAAATCAACAGTTGGTGCGCTCTGGATGAGTCATATTATTTCCAACATGGGTGCCTACTTATGAATTAATACAAGAGGAAATTTTCAGAAAGTAATTACTCTTCATCTTCAAAGGTGCCTCAATATAAAGCATTTCCCCAGTCCTTAAATTTAAGATTAAATTAATATAGCTTTATAAAAAGAAATTTAAAATTTTAGTGATACAGCAAAGTCAAGAAAGATTTTAAGTTATCATCACACCAAGATACTTTTTGAAGTCAGTTTCTGTTCCGGGCCACGTACCGTTGCTATGAGGCCAAGAGTGCACAGTGGCACTTCTCACCAGAGCTTCGTCCACTTTCCCACCAGTAGGATTATCCACGTACTGCCGCCCCTGCTCCAATGCATTAAAGCATTCTGTCCAGTAATCATTGTTATCTGCTTGCACCCGGTCGTAGCTCCAGCTTACACAGGGAAGAGTTTGGCGGTTATTAGAGGAAATGTAGTCCAGGAAACTCAGAGAAGCAAAAGGTTGCGTATGTTGATTCTGAAGGAGGAGGAGAAGGCTAATGGGTGGCTCCTGGGATTTTCTGGCTCCTTCCACCTGAGGAAGAAAGGTGGTCTGACACATCATTAAGCGCCTCTCTGCAGCCTGACCAATATCAGAGTTCTTCCCAAAAATATCCAGCTCATCTTCCAGGAAGAGTCCCGAATTGTAGGCAAGTTTGCGATTCATAATCGCACTGAAGCCACAGGTACAGCGGTACTGGTCCTCGTTGGAGGAGTCTGGGATATAAAGGCCGACATCTGCCCCTTTGATGTTCATGTTGCAGGCACAGATGCAACAGCTGTCAAAGTTTCTGTCTTTAAAGATATTCATTACAGAATCAGACAGGATCAGGGTGACATAGAGGCTGTGGGCTTCAGGAATCGGCTGCATGGTGGCAGGCTCCACAGAGTTGAGGGGCCGTGTGGTAGACGGTGTAGAGGCTGGTGACCCCTGATCTGTGCTGTCATATTTAACAGATCCCTGACCACTGGCAGTGCCCCCGCCTCTGGGAGTTCTTGGGGTCCTGGGAGTTCGTGGGGTAGGGACAGAGAAGCGAGGGGTCGCTGGAGATGGAAGAACTCCTGCCCCGCTGTTGCTGGCTGGGGCAGCACTGTTCAGCGTCACCGGCGTGCTCATCTGCGGTGTGTTCAGAGAGTCTGGATCTGCTAGGCTCCCAACACTAGGCACATTACTGCAACAGACAGAAGGGTACTGTGTGAGCTGGGGCGTGCATCAGTTACCAAATCTACACGTGATCGTGTCAACCACACACTACACATTCTTATACTGTACGTGTATGTGGTCACTTAGTAAATGTGATTTATCCTTTAACAAAGATGCAGAGCAGTAAGCACAGTGTGAGGAGAAGCAAGAAGCAAGGAACAAAGAATAATTCAGTGTACAATTTCCTTCTACTTATTCCACATCTAAGCAATTCCCATCTTAATCTTTTGACAACATTTTACTATTTCTACAAGAAAACAAGGTGTTGGGATTGGTCAATGTAATCCTGAGAAGCTGTAACTACTAAATGGACCTTTACCACATGAGTTCAGATGCATAATTAGCTAGAGGATCATAGGATGAAATTTCCATCTCATTTGCAATTACATTTTTTGTCATTTTTTGAAATTGAAAGTCTGTCAGTGCACTTGTTCTCTGAGGCTATAATCTATATGTGATATTAGAATAATTACAATCAAATACACATGAAAATTTAACATTTTTTCTAATTTTCAAAATGTAGCCTTGGGGTAGGTGCTTGACATGGAAGTTAAAGTGTCACTTGGGACACCTGCATTCCATAGCAGAGTGCCTGGGGTTCATGTCCCAGCCCCCAACTTCTGATTCCAGCTTCCTGCTAGGTAGACCAAATAGTTGGGTCTCTGGCACCCACAGCGGAGACCTGGGTTGAGTTCCCAGCTCTTGGCTTCTCAGCTTTTGGGGGCATCTGGTGAATGAATTAGCAGACAGGAGATAATCTATGTCCCCCAGCCTTTCAAACAAACAAAATAAATTTTTTTTTTTAAATGCAGCCCTATCTAGGCTTATATTTTTATAGAAATGAGTGACTATAAAGGAATTCCATTTTAGGTAACACAATACTATACTACGGTTAATAGAAACACTGTGTATGCTGCTAAAAACGCTTTAGTATTCATCAGGTGGTAACACAGAAAAAGTATACATATTGCATCACAGTTTACAGCTTCTAATAGATTTCTGTGGAGCAAAGCAGACACCTCTAGTTCACTTTTGTTTTTCAAAATGCTCTTCAGTCCATATAAGTAAGATTATTTTAACTCCCTGAGACCAACTGTGTCATATTATCTATTTTCTCCCAAGCAGGGATTTCTTTTCAGGATGGCCAAACAGAAAACACCACAGTGCCTGTGACATTCTGCTATTCTGTAAAATACTGTAAAACCTTTTCTTGGTATACATTTTTAGACATACATGCCAAACACTGTATGAGCCCATTCTTTCCACTTAAGAAGTACCAAGAAAAAAAGTTTTTTTCCAATTTTTCATATTCTTTTATATATATATATATATAAATTCTGTGCTTAAATTGATGCTATTTCAATAAACTATGTGCTCATTCACTTATATTGTTAAAGAAAATTATCATAAAGAAATGTTTCTTCAAATGATTTCTTATAATTTTAAATTAGCAATGTCTTAAAATCCAAACAAGGCACTATAAAGAAATGTTAACTAGAAGTCACAGTGTTCTCTTTGAATACAGATAAACAGTGATCCAGAAAACCTGACTGGCAATCACTGCTCTATCAGAGAAAATAATAATACAAAATAATAAGTGTGTAATAATGATCTTTACTCTAACAGGACTCCTTGCAAACTTTCCTGTCCAACAACATCCTAAAATTATCATGCAGTTCAAAGAAGGAACTGTGACTACTAGCTGAAAACCTAAATAATTAAATTGCTGCCTAGGGAATAAGAATAGTTTATCTTATATTTTAACCTATTTTCCCCATTCTAGAAAAATGAATTAAGTATCAACTCCATGCTACAAGCAACAATGACAAAAAGAAAAGAAGTTAGCTCACAAGCAAATACAACAGACATTTCACAAGTGACTGCAGGTACAGCAAACGTGACAAAGGGTGGCACAGAGTAGAGAAAACCAGAGCTCACAGCAGTGGGCGACAGGAAGTCTGGAATTATACAGTCCAGTGCAGTAGCCACTAGCCCCATGTTAGACTTGAGCAAAACTAGAGCTTCAGTCTTACTCTCACTAGCCACATTCCAAGTGGTCAACAATGACAACATGAGGTGAGTGCCTACCATCCTGGACAATGCAGACATCAAATGCCTCCTTCATCATCCTCATTTGTATTAACAGTGCCAGGCTAGAATACAAAGAATCTTTGGAATGGCAAATGTTCTACTAGATCTAAACAGTGATCTGCTGTACTTAAACCATTATATACCAAAAAGTGACCTGCGACCTTCTGGTGGACCTGTGTGCATATTGAATGTTTTCCTGAACTGCATGTATCTTTTATTTGCAACTGTGACTCCTGACCTCATCCCTGTGTGCCAAGGCTTCTTAGCTGTGCTGTCCTGGTATCTAGTCAAGTAAGCTAGAGCTCCAGTGGAACACAGCAGCACCAGACAAGCCAGGGCACACACCCAGACAGCTCTGGGCACTCTGCTTCATGTTGCCAGGACACTGTTACTTCCACAGCTCTCCAGTAGCCATTAGTGGTTAGAGCCTTTCAAAAGTCCTGGGAGGGAAGTGAGGCAGGATTACTCCATTAAGACTCAGGTAAAATGACCACTTAAGATCAACACAGAATTTATTAAAGCAGAAACTAAGTCCTGTGACCTTGCAGCTGTAGCTTCTTATGCCTAGGGTCTTCTCTGTCACAGTTTCATTCTGACACTGACTTCACAATGAATGTTTATGACATTAAAGTTGGTTTCATCAAAATGGTTTTATAGGAGCTCACAAGCATATGGCTCACAGACTTGAGTCTGGACCACAAATTTGTTTTATTAGTTTCATAAGTTTAACTTAACTTTGAATCAGCTACAACATTTTTATAAAACTCATATATCTAGATTTCCACTCACTCTCAAAACCAGAAAGACCTGATTACACTAGCCCTACCCCTGATTGACACTGCTCTGCAACTGAATGGCAAACATCCTTCCCCATGGGCACTGTCACTTCTACTGTCCCCATGATGACAAGAAGCATCAGCAGTGCCGAGTCCTTTTGTGTTTACCCTGACCATTTCATCTATCTATTGCCTACCTGGTCCCAATACAAATTTGAGTTTGTGATCTTTTATTTTACATCATTATTTTATTAAGAAAGTACTTATCACAGAGAAAACTGTTCTATATTATTGACAATAAGTATTAATTTGGGGGACAGTATGAAATGTATAAACAATTCCTTTTGTGTGCTGTGAATCATATCAGCATTCTGTTGCTTCTTTCCTATATAATGTGGAGGCAGTAACAGAAATCATCTAGGCTAACACTTCATTTTACATCATCACCTTGGGATGGGCATTTGGTGTAGCAGTTAAGCACTGCTTAGGATGCTTGCATCCCATATTGGGGTGCCTGGGTTGAGTTCTAGCCCCACTCTGCATTCTAGCTTCCTGCTAATGCACACTCTGGGAGGTAACAGATGATGGCTCAAGTACTTGGATTCTTGCTACCCATGAGGGAGACCTGGAATGAGTTCCCGGCTCCTGGCTTCAGTCTTGCCCAGCTTTGGCTGTTGTGAGCATTTGGGGAGTAAGCCAGTAGATGGGAGAAACCCCTACTCCATATTTCTCTGCCTTTTTTTTAAAAAACTCACTTTACATAGAACAAAGTTTTTACCACTATTACCCAAAGAACATTACTTCAATTAAGCTGTTAGTGCTATGACAGACATTGATTTGACATTGAATATGCATGAACACCACAGTGCTCTACATGAATAACCTCAATTTTTCTGTGCATACAAATTTTTG
Organism: Lepus europaeus; assembly: GCF_033115175.1. NCBI lineage: Eukaryota > Metazoa > Chordata > Mammalia > Lagomorpha > Leporidae > Lepus > Lepus europaeus. The sequence continues at coordinate 12,129,472 of NC_084849.1, forward strand.
TTTAGAAAATATACTTTCAATACAAAATAATGTATGCAAAAATGTGAATAGTCAATAAAGAAAAGTTTCAAATGATATGCTGTTGTCTAATTTTTAACAATTAGGCCACTGGTTGGGATAAGATGACATCAAATAGAGCAAGTAACTGAAACAATCCCTGTACATACTTGTAGCCATCTCTAATGAAAGTGGCTGTAGGGGGCATGGGCAGTTGTTCAATTTTAGGAGGAATTGCCCATGAAGGCCGAAACAGACAGGCATCAGGTATCTTCAGAGGTAGCAGGCAATGGCTCGGCAACATCTTCAGTGGAGCAAACATGGAGGACCCCATGAAAGGTTGAAAAGGTGGAACTTTGTGCACATATGAAAAGTCCTGAGACAAAAGAGTTGGATCAGTACCAATAACTATTTAGAATACATGAACATTACACAGTGCTACAATAAAAATAGCAGCCACAATGATCGTTATTCAGTATTTCCCTTATCTGATCAATAGAAAAGTGATGATATCAACAATTTTAAGTTAATTAAAAGACACTATAACCAATATATCAAAGGGTGTACCTCAATGCTCCAATTCAAAGGATCCTTATAAATTTATATAGATATGGCACACAGGTAGTACCAGTAACAATCAACTTGAAAACCACTAGGTCTTGGGAAAGTTAATCTACTGACAGTTATTTTACCTTTATTTCCTCTGGCTTTGGACTTCCTAGGCCATCTTCCACTTCCATTTTGAATTCTGTCAACTGTGTTGAAACTATACTGACCATTGGGCTCTCCATCATGCCTAATGCTGTCACTGTCTCGGAACTGATTCCATCTTTATAATTCATCACAGGAGAAAATGCAGGATGCTGTTCCAGAGATGGAGGGGTGGGGAACATCCTTTGCAAGTCTGCAACTGCTAAAAGAGAAAACACAAAACCTTCTAAAAGGCCAAGCTTTCTAAAAAGTCCTAGTTCACAGTCAGGGACCTAATTTGACATCAAAAAATAGCACTAAGTGAATGGCCACATCAGTCACACAATAAAATATTAATAATGGAAGTATCCAAGAAGGCAGCCATGAGCAGAAAATAATCCTTTCCTGGAATTTTACCACTATCTTCTTAATGCTTTATGATATGGCTTCACATTGATTAAGTGAACAGAGTCAACATAACATGCATTTTTCTCCCAACAATTGATTCCATGAGAAGTCTAAGGAGATGAATTATGTAGAAACTGGAAGCAATTAGATGGAATAACCACATTATTAAAAGTTTTCTCCTTGTTTCCAAGTATAGATGAGAAATTACAGAAAATAAAAGCTGGGGCTGGTGCTGTGGCGCAGCAGGCTAATGCCCTAGCCTGAAGAGCCAGCATCCCACGTGGGTGCCGGTTCTAGTCCCAGCTGCTCCACTTCCCATCCAACTCTCTGCTATGGCCTGGGAAAGCAGCAGAAGATGGCACAAGTCCTTGGGCCCCTGTACCCACGTGGGAGACCCAGAAGAAGCTCCTGGCTCCTCGCTTCGGATTGGCGCAGCTCTGGTCGCTGCGGCCATCTGGGGAGTGAACCATCGGATGGAAGACCTCTCTCTCTCTGCCTCTCCTCTGTGTAACTCTGACTTTCGAATAAATAAATAAATCTTTAAAAAAAAGAAAAGAAAAGCTGGAGCCAAAGTAGTGGTTTGTACGTCACAGGATTATTCAGTACTGTCTGTTGGGGAAAGAGTTCCAAAATCTCTTTATAGACTGACATGAAGTGAAGCTTCATAGTTATGATTAACAGTCCCACCTAGAGACAAGACAGTTTACTGAAAATGAATCAGAGAGAAACAAAAATATTTTAGTGAACACTAAGAACACTGATTCTCAATCCTTTTATTAAAAATCATTTTCATTTACCTTAAGTAATCACTATCACTAACAGTGGCTCATTAAGGCATTATTGCTTAAAAGTGGGAACATATATAAAGTTCGGCCACTAGGGGGTATCCTGTTCAACAAATTTATTAGTGTGCTTGGAGTTACAATTTTAAAATCAGCAATTTGTGTTGGCATTTGATGTTCCCATTTCCTATACTATCATTTTTATAGCAACTTCAATATTAAATTAGACAAACAGCAACCACTGAGCAGGCTAACATCTGACTTCTGGTCTCTAATCAGAAATTAATGCTGAACAATTGTCCCATGCTTTGCTGTGGGCTACAGTCCAGAGCAGAGTAAAGAAGAAACAGGCTCCCGGCGCTGTGGCGCAGCAGGCTAACGCCCTGCCTGAAGCGCAGGCATCCCATGTGGGCGCCAGTTCGAGACCTGGCTGCTCCACTTCCGATCCAGCTCTCTGCTGTGGCCTGGGAAAGCAGTGGAGGATGGCCCATGTCCTTGGACCCCTACACCCACGTTGGGGACACAGAAGAAGCTCCTAACTCCAGGCTCCTGGCTTCGGATTGGCGCAGCTCAGGCCATTGCAGCCAATTGGGGAGTGAACCAGCGGATGAAGACCTCTCTCTTTCTTTCTGCCTCTCCTTCTCTCTCTGTGTAATTCTGACTTTCAGATAAATACATAAATCTTAAAAAAAAAAAAAAAAAAAAAAGGAACAGGGACAGAGGTCACTCAGACCAAGAGCTCTGTTTATGTTCAGGTTATGTCCTGCCTTAGTTCTGTCATCTAACAGCAAAGGCTCAATGAGATGTACGATTCTCAACAGCCTTGCTTGCTCTCCTTTGTGTTTTGGGATGAGCGGAAAGGGAGAGACCAATTATTTCAGCGTATGGAGGCAGAGAAGGCGAGAACCTCTGGATTAGATTATCTTTGTCATGCTTCATAGCAAAAGATTTTATTGGGCAAAGCAGTTCTTGCTACTGAGATGTAAAAGGACCAAACTAAAACCCCAAGTTGCTCTACAAGGCACTCTTCTATGACAATGCCCTGCCTGTTAGGAACTTAACAATTTAAAGGAGTAGCGACACAAGCTGAGCAAAATAAGAAACTACTACAGCATCATTCATTTGAGATACTACATAACTAATATGTTCTAGGGTAGAAAAAGGTTTTCAAATGTTGCAGCAACCAGATCAGTGAATTTTCTTTAGCAAAGCTAAAGACTTCAATACAGAGTTAAGGTCACACTTGAAATACATCATCACCTTGAAGCTTTAGTCTCTCATCTTTTTCTCAAATCAAAAGGTAGCTACTATAAAATTTTGGTTTAATTTGTAACTGTAATATTTCAAACTATGATTCTGCTTCAGAAAATCTTTAAATTCACGTGAGATCTTAATCACCAGTGTGGACCTCTGGGAAATAAAGAAATATAGACCTCTGAGTTAAAATGATGAGCTTAAACATAGTCTCTTTTTTTTTAGTAGGTATTATGACTATAGTAATGGCTTTATTAAATGAGTTCTTACCACCCTTTTAAGAAACATAATAAAGCCATTTTTCACACAGGGCTACCTAAATTATTTGATGCTATATACCTAACACCAACATACCTTGGTTTTCAAAGCACACACAGACACAAACACATACAAATCTCAGTAACTTCTTATACTGATTTACATGTAAAAATTACAGTATTTTGATAATTAAGTTTAATAAAAATATACCATTAAAATTGAGTTCACATGTTTCTTCTTCTTACTTAACACAACTATAAGAAAATTAAAAATTACATGTGTTGCTCACTTTGTATTTCTTCCTTTCTTTTTTGACAGTCAGAGTTAGACAGTGAGAGAGAGAGAGAGAAAGGTCTTCCTTCCGTTGGTTCACCCCACAAATGGCTGCTACGCCAATCCGAATCCAGGAGCCAGGTGCTTCCTCCTGGTCTCCCATGCAGGTGCAGGGCCCAAGCACTTGGGCCATCCTCCACTGCCTTCCCGGGCCACAGCAGAGAGCTGGACTGGAAGAGGAGCAACCGGGACAGAATCCGGCGCCCCGACTGGGACTAGAACCCAGGGTGCCAGCGCCGCAGGCAGAGGATTAGCCTAGTGAGCCGCGGCGCCAGCTACTCACTTTTGTATTTCTATTGGACGATGCTCTTCTAGAAACTGAATTTCATATAAAATCTGTCATGCTCTCATAGTATACAGGAAAATGCTAGAGACAACTGTGCATTGTCAGTACCACTTCTTAGGAGCAAATACTGTGTATATATGCACATATCCCACCCCATAAAAACATATTCCCACCAGTACAAATTTACATAATATATCTTATTTGGACTTTCCTGGTACTAATATTCCTGTGCTGCATTTCAAATTCATTAATTTCTTTCTTTTCTTTTTCTTTTTTTTTTTTGACAGGCAGAGTGGACAGTGAGAAACAGACAGACAGACAGAAAGGTCTTCCTTTGTCGTTGGTTCACCCTCCAATGGCCGCTGCAGCTGGCGCGCTGCGGCTGGCACACCGCACTCATCCAATGGCAGGAGCCAGGTGCTTCTCGTGGTCTCCCATGGGGTGAAGGGCCCAAGCACTTGGGACATCCTCCACTGCACTCCCTGGCCACAGCAGAGAGCTGGCCTGGAAGAGGGGCAACCGGGACAGAATCCGGCGCCCCGAATGGGACTAGAACCCAGTGTGCCGGCACCGCAAGGCGGAGGATTAGCCTATTGAGCCACGGCGCCGGCTTAAATTCATTAATTTCTATAACCTGCACTTTACCATTAAATCTTGAATAGTTTGTTTTTGAAGAAAAATGAGGGGTAGTTATTTGCCCTCGCAGGTAAGATGCCACTTGGGATGGCTGCATCCCATACTGAAGTAGCTGGGTTCCAATCCTGGCTCCAGCTCCTGATCCCTGCTTGGAAGCGTGCACCTTGGAAGGCAGAGGTAACAGCTCCAGTGATTGGGACACTGGGACTGAGTTCCTGGCTCCCAGGCAGTTACAATTATCTTGGGGAATGAACCAGATAGAAAGATAGAAAGTCAGACAGGTTTTTAAAAGGAGGAAAAAGGAGAGAAGGACAGAGTACACAGCATGCTTGGCCAGCCTGACACTCCAGAGCAGGGTGTTTGCTGGTGAACAGCTTCCGGAGTTACCAGACATTGTCACGTTTCACATCACTAGTCTCACTTCACATCAAAAAGGGCCAAGGATTAACTGCTTCAATACAGGGCATAAAACTTAACTCATCTGACTTATTCCATCGGTATCTATTTTAATATTATTTCTTTTAATCTGTGAAATTCCATGTTTGTAAAATTCTGCAGTGCAGAGTAATAAAAAAAGAAAAATGTTTAATTAGAAAAACTACAGCAACTGGCTGGCTATCATTATTCATTTTCATCCATGACATGCTTGAGAAAGCTTTGCATATTTTAAAAAGCTATGGATCCACTAAAGCTGTCAAAATCCAATCTCTGTATACTTCCCACTTCTACATTTGAGTAAATCAGTACTACATTTATAGGTTCATAAAACTTTTTGACTCATCCCTATGACATGGTGGTTTTTCCCCTCAATTTGTTCTCATTACCAGCTGAAGTTAATGAGAAGGTATTAAAGAATGATTTGCAATGGAATTATGTTTCTGCTTCAGAGTACCCACAGCAGCCAGCCAAGCCTCCTTCCCTCTTGTAGAACAATGTATTTTACTCAGGGAAAAGAATATGCAAGAAAAAAGGAGCTTTCTCCTCTTCTTATCAGCACACATAATAAAACTAGCTGATCTCAAAAAGAAACACAAAACCTTTAGTATGAATCTTGAGAAGAACCACAGAAAACAAACACTCATTATCTTAAATGTACAAAATTTGAAATACTTTACCACAGGCCTTAGAGTGGAACATCACTGTGAAATCATCTGTGCACATTTATCCTACCAGGAAAAGATTATCAGAAAAATAAGCCTAAAACCTACTTTTCACATTTTAAACTATATAAAAGCTTCTGCTCAATTTGAAAACAAAAGAAAATAAATTTAAATCAGGATGGTTTCCATACATAATTAGCTGCCTGCCAACTCAGAAATACCAACTTAAGGGACAAAAAGGACAAGGATTTCAGATAAAAGCACCAATGGACACAAGAGCATTAGATGTAAAGTGTCGGCAGGATTTCTTCCACTTACTTGGTGGGTAAGGAACAGCAGCTCTTCCATCCTTCCCAAGAGGTCGGTCTTCTGTCCCAACTGCAGGGATTTTTGATGAGCGCAGCGCGGGTGATACAGCCTAAGAATACGTTTTTCTTAGTAAAACAGAGTAACGTATCTCTATATAAGCAGAGCAGTGCTCAAACACTGCTAAGTGCAAGTGCAAGCCTACTGCTTTTTAAAAACAAAGGGCAGATGCTCTTTGCTTAGTGCTCACCAGATGAACTTCTAGAAAAACCAGCAGCAAGTGGGACAAAAGAGGTCCATCTAAAGCTCATTGAGGATGAGAAGCCTCAGTGAGTCCATTTTTCATGGATCTTTTGTGCCAACAAAATAGAACTTGCAGACCTTAAGCAAATGTTCCCTTCCAGGTCATTAGAAGAGTATTTTCATGGACATGATGACTGCATTAGGGTGGTGTTTCTAGCAGTAATTGGCAAACAAGTGGTCTGGTTTTCCTTCTGTTTGGAAACAAGGTAGCTAAAGAGATGACCTCAAATTCTCCAAAGCCATTATTTTTAAAAATTTCTCACTACAAAAAGTCATATTTTCTGTACCTACTTAAAAAGTTAGTGTTCATCTTTCTTTCTCTTTCTCTCTCTCTCTCTCACACACACACACACACACACAAACCCTTATTTCATAAAATTACTGAAATATTCAGAAATAGTCTGATGTTACTCAAAACAAACCAAGTTGCTTACTAGATCAGATTATCTTTAAGAATAATGAATAGATGACATAAATAAGGTAAAATAAAAGGGAAAAAGGATTCTTACAAATAGAAGGCTTCCAAAAAATGATTTATACTCATACAATAGAGATGAAATATAAAATTAAAAACATTTGAGATAAAAATTTAGCCAACAGTCTTCCAGTTCCATTTACTAGTGAGATGAATTTGTAACAGATTCTAAGGTAAACTGTTCTTGTGATTCAATGTTGGACTAGAAATCACAGGAAAGTAGAAATACTTCACAGAAATGAAAATTTGATTTAAAATGCCCAACATTCCTTTGCATATTAACATTACTAAAAATATATTATAAAAACTTACACATTTCTTAAGTCCAATAGCAATTCACAATGTATGCAGGGAATAAATTCAGTGGTCCAGGGCAGCAACAATGACCATTAGGAACAGTGACTATGAAAAGTACCAGGTCATTCTGCACTGTTAGCTTCTTTTCCTTTCTACTTCTTTGATGTGTGATTTCTCTTCTCTTTTAGCATTTTTCCCACTATCACCATCAAAGCACGAAACCCAGCTCTGAGAATTAACTAAACCCAAGCAGTGCTCAGTTTTGAGGAAGAGTCAAGTTAAAAAAGGATTCTAATACCTGGATCAACAGTAAGGAAAAATGTCATTTCCTCTACTAGAGTTTTTCAAACTGCCATGTCCTTTTCCTTTTTACAGGTACTGACTGAATTCAGGCCCTCGTGTTCCAATCCAACAAAAGTTACCAAATAGGCCTCTTGCTTTCTGTGTATCAGACTGATAAAACACAACACACACTTCTACCAGCCCAGGTCCACACTCAGCAGCACTGGGAGAAACACATCACTGATACAGTTTAAAGTCCAATGGCCTAAGCCTGCCCAAAAGCCTTCCTAGGCCCATCAGTCTCTACCCACCATCAGCAAGCAGATCAAAGGTTTTCCATTATCCCCAATCTAGTTCATTCTTGGTGCTTAGTCAAGGCTCACTCTGTATCCAAACTAATGTCCCTCCCTGTCTTTTACCCACCCCAATTTTCCCACATTGAATGTCAAATTCTTTCTTTAAGGCCACTATGATCTCATCATCATCTGAGTACTTATAATACTAATACTACATAATATCTGCTAACTAGACATATTTTATGGAAAGTTAGAACTGGCTTTAGAAACTGACCCCTATTTAACCTTTAAGGCTTAACTTAAAAACTGATACTGCCTGTTTGCACTTAAAGGTTTGTCATCTTTTGACTCTGTCCTGTCCCTGGACTCACAGCAATAAGCACACTACAGTTTTAATCATATGCCATTTCTCCTTATGTCCGCGAGCACCTTGAGCAGAAGAGAGGTAACTGAATCATATTTGTACCCTTGCTGATTAGCCACAGTACCCACCACATTGATCAAATGATCAACAATTCATGTAAAATAAATGGATGGGGAGGCAGATAAATGAATCAATGAAGGAAAAATAAATAAACTGGCTTCCTTGAAAAGAAAGTCCATCTTATTCACCTATAGGTGCTCCCAAAATAGCAGACACTTACATTTCAGAGGTGCACAGCTGATCAAGAGGACAAGGACAGACATCTCCTGACTCTTGGCACTCAGGTGATCTCCAAATAATTTTAATTCTTATCTGACACTATAATCACCTATTATTTAACTTCTGTGTGTACAAGTTCTACTTCCCTAACACAATACTATGATCCTCAAAAGTAGGTGTCACACTTGTATATTTCTCAATCTGTAGACTAGGAGTAGGCTCTGTGGTGCAGCAGATTAAGCTGCCACCTGGGATGCCCACATCTCCTATCAGTTTAGTTCCGGTACTTCCACTTTCGATCCAGCTTCCTGATAATGTATGCTGGCAGGCAGCAGGTGATAGTTCAAGTGTGTGGGTCCCTGCCACTTCCATTGCAGATCCAGGCTCTTAGCTTCAGCCTGGCCTAGCCCTGGGGAATAAACCAACAGATGGAAGAGCTCTCTCACTTAATCTCTCTCCTTCTTCCCTTACCCTCTCAGTTGTTCTGCATTTCAAGTAGATGAAAATAAATAAGCATTTAAAAGACAAAAAGGAAAACAGTCCTAAATTAAAAAAAAAAAATACACTAGCTTCTGATTTAATAGATGAATAAAAAGTTGTGTGGGAATTTTTTAAAAATTCCTATATAAAGAAACTATTTACTTCCATTAGCCCCATCATATTTAGAAGAACTCATTAAAATAAATAGGAAAGATTTTAATATTTACAACTGGAATGACACTAATGAAAACACCTGTCAACCAACAAATCCCAAGAGGTGTCAGATATAACACTAACTTTCAGGATACTTTTAAAGCATACGGTAACTTTTAGGATACTTTTCAAAGTGTCTGTAGCACATTCAGAACTTGAAATAAAAACCCCCAAGTTTAGGGGGCTAAACTAGAACGAAACACTGAAACACTGACACAGAGCAAAATGCTTGTATGTGTGGCCACGGCTGACTCACCCCAAGCTCCTCATCATCAGAATTATCAAAGATGTTGTCTAAATCATGAAGGGAAGGTGCCAAATCTGTCACTTGCGTAAGGCTACTGGAGCCAGCTCTGCCAGCAGCATTATCCTGCCGGACATCTGCGGGAAAGGAGGCACAGAGACAGAGTGAGCAACCTCGTCCAGCGAGGACGAGGGAGGACAGGACACAGATCTCAACCAACAAGACCTGCCTGAGATTTTTTTTCCTATGGTTTTAGTTAAATTTTGAGACAATTATTTCCAAATATGTTTATCAGTTTTGAAAGGAACTGAAAAACAAACTATGAAAAATATATTAAAGATGAGTTCAAATTATTGCTATTACAGTAAGAATAATTTTTAAATCCAGAAGCATCTCCCTTGCATTTTATTTTAGCAACAATCCAAGTGAGGCAAATAACCATTGTACACACCTGTTTTAGTAGCAGAACTGAAAATAGACATGGCATTTTTCCCATCAGGCACCGGCGTGGAATGACCTGGTGTAGTGACATCCTTGGTACCAAATCCATCCTCTGACTGCATAATAAATTCAGCCAAACAAAGCACATGAACACCAACCCAAAGTGTGGAATATGAGGGAGAACACAAAGAATTAGAGGGCAGAATGGAACTTGTTATGAGCACAAGTATGATAAACCATGGTCTATGCAACCAAAGGGAATAAAAGATATGTTCTTTCTCCAGATTTTAAACAGAACCAAGAACTCCCCCACTTTCCCCTCAATCCTATGGGGTATCCTATGGGGTATGAGTGAATCAGTGTTTTACACCTAAACAGTACTGGTGGCATTTGATTAAGACCTGCCATGATGTTAAAAGCTGTCTTTAATAACATTTTAGAGGCTGAATTACAGATCTTTTTCAGATCTGGACAGATGTATGTAAGGGAATCTAGAAAACATTCCCCTGAACTATACTCATCTCTTTTAATTTTTATATTTCCTCTATTTTCTGGAATAGCTCTTTCAGTGGCTCAGTATTTTAGAACTTTAAAATTTAAAGTCAAAGACAGCAGACACACCCAGTACTCACTTTTATGAAAGCAGGATGAGTAAAAATACACGAAAATCTAAGGGCAGTGTTGATACTCATTCAGAGGATATACAGAAATAGCGCTCAATACAGTAAGAATAGGCGCTCAATAAATAGTACACACTATGGTCAACATTTTTCCTTTACTTTTTGGGTCTTTGGAATAATATTTAAAAAGAATTAAGTAGGGAGCATAGGCCAACAAGAATTAGCATATGAGAGGAAACATGCACTGTACAAGCTATAGCCTGGAAAATATGAGGCTTCATTTATGTTCGGCTGACTTTTAAACAAAGGTGAGCCATGACATAAAAAGGAACAATACGCTGTTCGATACAATAGTACCAAGAGCATGAGTATGGGGACAGAGCAATCAGGCAAGACTATCTCAAACATTCTGCCTCGAAGTCTTCCCAAACATGGTGTAGTAACAAAGATAGAAACCCACACCGTGCTGGACTCTGTCTCTCTGTTAAATGGTACCTTATTCTTCTTCAGAGAATCTTTCTCCGACCCTTGTTTGCATTTCTTATTTGCTGTGAAGATGTATTTTATGTCACCGTCCTCAAAGGTATATGGGTCATTGACTTCTCCCAAACTGTCTCCAGGTTGTTGTGAGAGAGGCAATGGGTCAAGGAAGTGGAGCGGCTGTGTCTGGGGCTGCTTGTCTTGCCAGATTTTAAATCGTTTGTTAGGTTGTGCTAGAAGTCTAAAAGGGAAAATAAGTGACAATTTGAATAAGGCAAAATGATACTTCAAAAGAACAGCAACATTTATGATTTAAAGCACTTACAAAACTGAAACTCACCTTTAAACACTCTCACTTATGGAGGGATTTTCTTTTAGAGATTAAATTTGTGAATAAGCAAAACTGAATAGGCTTTTGTCAAGAATACGTGATTTTGCACCTTATTTCAATGATTCCCCTTGAAAGCACAGGTTCTCAGTACAGACTGTCTAGGTTCATCTGCATCACTTAATAACTGCATGACTCCAGTTTCTGAGGCATGAAACTAACATAATAACGTAGTTGTGGTGAAGACTAAATAAACTGCTATGTGTAGAGTAATGGGTGGCTCAAAGGCAGTATAAATATTAAGCTGTTATTACTAGACTCACAACATACCACCCGAATGCTCACATAGCCTTCCTCATGGTGTTGGCATACAAGCGAGTCACTGACAGCAAAGTGGAAAGTTTCCCAAAGCTGTATTCTTTAAGCATATCAAAACAGCACAATGAGACCTTTATATGCCAGAGTGTTTAAATAATGACAAGTATGTTAAACCTCATCACAAACAAGGCATCTGATTTCTACATGTGGAATCTGGAATGAGGAAGACAGCTGTTTTCATTCTGGGTCTGAAGGTGTGGAAAGCAAGAGCAGGAGGAGAGGCCCACTCCTAGGAGTCTGAGCCTTGCGATGAGAACAGGCAGGTGTGGCAGGCAGTTGCCTTACCTTTGCAATGCAGTACTCTCTGAGTTCACCTCCATTTTGGCATCACATCTCTCACCCTGGAGCTCTGGAGGCCTGAACTCAGCATCATCACTGGATGGGAGACGAAAACTTTGCCACCACTTATCTGATGACTCTGGGTTCGAGGGCCTAATCCCACAATATAAGGCTGTCTCGCTGACCTCTGCCATCAGAGGCAGTCTTTGGCCTACGAGGACAGTTCTGTCATCCAGAGAAGACAACTGCTGGAGTTCTAGTCCATTTCCATAGAGGGCTGGGTTCACAGGAACAGATGGAGGGTCCAAACTCTCCGTTTCCTGACCTCGTGGCTGAGGGCTGAGTGTTGGCGGCAGCGGGGAAATAGGGGAATGAGGTGAATCCATAGGATTCAGATTCATTTGCTTGCTTGTATTTCTGGAAGGCACGGCCATTTGCTTATCATACTTCCTACTGCTGGATACCTCTAAGGAGGAGTCTATCCCTGCCAACCCTAGCTTCTGTCCTGCTGTATCTTGCTCCATGCATAACTCTTCAGCCACGGAGGGCCTATGGTGAAATGGTATCAAGGGTCTCTTTTGCAACTTGTCTCCTTTTTCCTGTCTTTCTGTTGTTTTGTGCTTAGAAGAAGCAGGAGGTGCTAAAGACGAAGATGATGATGGTCCTACATTGAACCCTGGTTGAGATATTGTGGGAGGTCGAGTGGGTCCTGTTGCACGTTTTAAAAGTTTATGCCTGAAATGAGAGTTAAAACCAAGAAACAAATATGAATACGACTAGATAGCATCGCCATAACATCACAAAAAGGGGCCTCTCAGATATACTCCACAGCGAAAAGCGTGGACTAAAAACCACAATCCACGCTGGTGGAAAGTAAAGGATCAAAGACAAGGTGGAAGAGGTGAGACATGGACTTAGCAAGAAACATGAATGAATGCATTTCTAACCCCTACAAAATTACAAATTTGGGGGAAAAAAAACAAAAAAACAAAAAAACCTCACATCTTTAAATTTGGTGAGGGCCTCAGTTAAGGCATTCATAATGCATCTTCAAACCATGAGAGCAGAATCATGAGATCACCTTTCAGGAAAAACAAAGTTTCCAATTTCTATTTTATAATACTTTACTAACTCAAATATAGAATGGTTTATAATGGCTTATTGTAAACTGGAAATAAAATAACTATGTATGTAACTCTCCCCTATGATGATGAGGGTCAAGCCTAAGAACATTTAATAACATAAATGTACTAGAAACCTTGCTTGTCACTATATCCAGGGAAGAACAAAAGACAGCTTTGGATCTTACAGATACACATTAAACCAAGAGAAAAGGAAACAGGCTGTGAGCTAACATCACACACACACACACGCACCTGGACCCTCTAAGCAGGAGCACCAAGTCTGCTCAGATGCTAACATACTTCTTGGCAAGCACAGGTGTGAGAAATGGCTCAGTAAGGGCCCACTAGATGATGCCAAGGTTTAATCTGTGCAACCAAGTTATACAGCAGGTCAGCCAGTGTCTCCCAATGGATAAATCATTCCCAGGGAAAAATGGAAGCTCTCCTGCAGCGTAGCAGTAACTCTCTGAGGCCACTAGGCATTAAATTACTACCACATTGCACTAAATGGTGCCCTAGCGGGCAATAAAAGGGATTTGTATGGCATAATGGGATGGTTTATTGGGACAGCAGGATGGCCGCTCTACTCCATGAGGCCACTGAATAGTGTGAGAAGTGGACCACTCCCTAATGGGTCTGGTAATCCTGCTGCAGATCATCTGAAAACACTCCTGCTAAAGTCTTCACTATTCTGAAATAATAAAACAAAACTTCGACATTCAAGAAAGTTGTCAAAGCACAATGCTATAGATAATATGGCTAAAGGTGTGCTTTAAGCCCCAAAGGCACAGCACCACAGAAACATGTGAATGTTTCCTTGGAAAATTTCCCAATCATATCTTCTAAGGGTGCTTATTTTAAAATCCAGACTCCAGAAATCTTTTATATAAAACTTTCTGATTTGGATTTGCTCAGAGACCAATTTAATCTGGTAGACTCTTCAAAGTAAAGACTTTCTGCAAAGTGGATAATCCTACCAACCAAGTCAGATGTTTCACTGATATTTAATGACACAGCTATATAGCCAAATGGTTACAGCAGAAATGTGGCTGAGTACTGAGCAGGAAAGAACTTGTTGGGAGTAGACAGCAGGAAGAAACCAGAGCAAGGCCCAAACACTGCAAAAAACACATGGTAGGAAAAAGAGGGAAGCTGGACGAGAATAGGTATTTCAGGGGAAGTCAACATAAGATACAGCGACAGGTTAGATCTAAACAACGAGCAAAAATCTACATATGATGGTTTCTAGGCTGAGAAGAAAAATTGTAGTAGGGCTACAATAATGTACTTGGTTTGCAGGGAAAAAAAAACCATGTCAGTATGAAGGCTATTTCTTAAGGATAGCCCCAAAAATATAAGACTACAGCATATGTGAAAAGTCAGGTGTAGAGCTAAAATCTGAAAGTCAACAGAATGATGACCTGGTACACAAATACCTATTTAAAAAAAAAAAAAAAAAAAGCCTTGAGGGCTGCAGACGTTATGGTGGAGGGAGTCAAGCCATTACATGGGATGACTGGTTCAAATCTTAGTTACACCAACTTCTGATTCAGCTTCCTGCTCATGTGCTGGGGAGGCAGCAGATGATGACCCAAGGACTTGGATTCATGCAACCTGTATGGAGACCCAGATGGAGTTTCTGGTTCCTGGGTTGACCTGGCCTACCCTCAGGGCATTTGCAGAGTGAACCAGTGTATGGAAGATTCTCTCTCTGCCTATCAAATAAATAAATAAATCTTAAAAAACAAACACAAACAAACAAACAAAAAACCACAGGGACTTGCGGATCTGTCATTTGGCCATCTTGGGATGCCTGGGTTCAAGTCTTGACTTCACTTCTGATTCCAGGTTCATACTAGCAAACACACCTTTGGAGACAGCAGGTGACTCAAGTACTTGGTTACCTGTCACCCACGTGGGAGCTCTAGACTGAGATTTAGTTCCTGGCTTCATCCTAACCCAGTCCCAGCTGTTGTGAGCATTTGAGGAATGAACTGATAGAAAATCTTCTGTCTCTGTCTCTCTATTCAAATAAATATAAACAAATACGTAAACGACTTGGGAGATATAAACTTGGAGGTATAAGAATTTACTTTTTTTTAAAAAAAAGATTTATTCATTTATTTGAAAGTCAGAGTTACGGCCGGCGCCATGGCTCAACAGGCTAATCCTCCACCTTGCGGCACCGGCACACTGGGTTCTAGTCCCGGATGGGGCGCCAGATTCTATCCCGGTTGCCCCTCTTCCAGGCCAGCTCTCTGCTATGGCCCGGGAAGGCAGTGGAGGATGGCCCAAGTCCTTGGGCCCTGCACCCGCATGGGAGACCAGGAGAAGCACCTGGCTCCAAGCTTTGGATCAGCGCGATGCGTGGGCTGCAGCGGCCATTGGAGGGTGAACCAATGGCAAAAAGGAAGACCTTTCTCTCTGTCTCTCTCTCTCACTATCCATCCACTCTGCCTGTCAAAAAAAAATAAAATAAAATAAAGAAAGAAAGTCAGAGTTACACAGAGAGAGAAAGAGAGGCAGGGAGAGAGGTCTTCCATTCGCTGGTTCAATCCCCAATTGGCAGCAACGGCTGGAGCTGCACCTGTCCAAAGCCAGGACTTTCTTCCAGGTCTTCCACGTGGGTACAGGGGCCCAAGGATCTGGGCCATCTTCTACTGCTATCCCAGGCCATAGCAGAGAGCTGGATCGGAAGTGAAGCAGCCAGGGCTTGCACCAGCACCTATATGATGGATGCTGGTACTGCAGGTGGCAGCCTTACCCATTACACCACAGTGCTGGTCCCAGAGGTTAAGAACTTGATGAGAAAATAGGACAGTAATTTCAGAAGACAAAAAGGACATTATTTATTTACACTTAAATTTACACATTATTATTTACACCAAAAATAATTCAAGGAAGTTAATAAAATTGTGATATATATCATTAAAAGGTTATTTTTGAACATATCACTAAACATATTTATAAGATAGGATATATGTATACAATGTATAGCTATCAAATAAGGGTAAATAGCTTTTCTATCTCCTTAAAAATTTAGCATTTTGGGGGCTGGCACTGTGGTGTAGTGGGCTAAGCCTCCACCTGCAATGCCAGCATCCAATATGGGTGCTAGTTCGTCCTAGCTGCTCCTCTTCCAATCCAGCTCTCTGTTGTGGCCTGGGAAAGCAGTGGAAAATGCCCAAGCACTTGGGCCTCTGAACCCACATGGGAGACTGGAAGAAGCTTGTGGTTCCTGGCTTTAGAACAGCCCAGTTCCAGCCGTTGTGGCCATTTGGGGAGTGAACCAGTGGATGGAAGACCTTTCTCTCTGTCTCTCCTTTTCTCAGCCTGTAACTCTACCTCTCAAATAAATAAATAAATAAAATCTTTATGAAAAATTTATCATTTTTTGTGTTGAGTGCCCTCAAACTCTTCTCTAGTTCTTTAATATATATCTTTATAAAAGATAGAATTGTTATAAAGTATAGTCACCCTAAACACTATAGGTTATTCCTACTATCTAACTATATTTCTAAAAGTGAAGAAAGTCAAGATTAAAGAAAAGGGTAGGAAAAATATGAGGAGGGCAAAAGCTAAATACATTACAGTTTATAAGCCTATGTACTTGCTATAGGTGAACCATAACTTGGTGGTCAACTGACTATACCTCACCATTCATGAGAAGATACTTCTGTCACACAATTCACGACAGCCTACAAAGTAAAACAGTGCACATCTATCCTAAGACCAGACAGATTCTCACACACCCAGAGGGAGGATCGTTAATGAATAAACAAAAAAATCCTCATTGAAAAATCAATTATATTAGGCCAATATTTATAACATTGCTCAACAAGAAGCTAACTACCAAAGCCAGAAGTTGATAAAAGAGAATATTTAGGGAGTAGGCGAGAACAGGAAGATGATATCAAAACTGTTCTATACACACATAAAGAAGTTAGCATATAATCTCAGGGGACCAGCTCCCCATGCTGAAGCCTATTCACACAAGCCATACATTAAGAACTCTAATAAAAACTCTAGAGAAATGAAGGATCACATTCTAAATATAGTTTTCTCAACTGAATGTTTCATAAATATTGTGTAGTATCAAATTTAAAAAGAGGTTGGTGCTGTGGTGTAGTGGGTAAAGCAGCCACCTATGACACTGGCATGCCATATGGGTTTCAGTTTGAGTCCCAGCTGCTCTACTTCTGATCCAGCTCCCTGCTAATGTGCCTAGGAATGCAGCAGAGCATGGCCCAAGTACCTGGTCCCTGCACCCACGTGGGAGACCCAGAACACCTGGCTTTGGATTGGCCCAGCTTCAGCAGTTGTGGCCATCTTGGGAGTGAACAAGCAGATGGTTCTCTTTAACTTTGCCTTTCAAATAAATAAATATTTTTAAAAGTTTTTGAAAATATATATTGCAGGAATGGAGCTAAATTGTCCAGTAAGCAAAAAATCATCACCATATGCTCTAACAGTCAACTGAGCTGGGAGTAAGACCTATGATCCATTCAAAAAATTTGGGAATACTAATGAAAATCAAGAGATTCTCTATTACCATCAAGAACAGTCTAGGGCATTTCCACAAGTAATGTAGAAATTTTCTGCAGAAAACCATCTGGAGCCCTATCTGGACATCTAAATGAATGAGCAACTAGGATATCATGACTACAGCAATTCAGTTTTTACCAAGTGTTGCCAAATATTTTCCTCAGTCATCAGAAAATACTAACAACAAAAATAAAACATAATCTATAGAAGATCTATTTAATTCAAATTCTATTAACCTAAGACAACTTGTTTTCAATATGTATCTCTACTTTAAAATTAGGAGGAATTAAATACAGTCATGTATTCTAGAGCTCGAGACTGAATGTCTTGTCAAACCAACACCTTTAGTTTTGAAGTAGCTAACTGGAAAAATCTGTGGGATCAGTTTGATAACAGGGTCAGCTATCCAATAAACTCTGAAAATGAAATTCCATCATCTGCATATAAGAACAGTCCTTTTCTTCTCTATTGGAGGAAGAGGAAGATTTAAAACAAAAGACAGGGAGAAGTCTGTGAGCCTAGGTGAGGAGCCAACAAGATGTGCCGTTGTCACTCCAGTTGACTACTGTTCTGCTTTGTTCAATACCACCCACCTGGAACAAGAACAGCTAACTCTTTGGGTTGGATCCACAAAATCCCAAGTAGCAGGACTGTTAGCAGGCTCTTCTTCAAGAGTTGGAGTTGACATTTGGTTCCTCCTAAGAAGGTTAAAAATTCCACTTATATATCTATATATACATGAAACAACATATTCCAGAGTTGATTATATTTTAGATACTAATGATATCCCATTGATACATAGTTTAGAGCAACCAAAGGGGAAAAAAAGCTACTTGTTCCACGAACAAGAAGCAGGATTCAAAATATTTCTATTTAAATTTGATACACATCGGTGGTAAACACAACAATTAAACAATGTCTGCCATTACTGTTGCTTTAAAAAATAGTCACCTAAGGGTAAACATTTCATATAGCAGTTAAGACTCTGCTTAGGCTGCACAGATCCCATATTAGAGCACTCGGGTTTGAGTCTCACCTCCATTCCTGATTCCAGCTTCCTACTAATGTGCACCTTGGAACGCAGCAGTGATGGCTCAAGTAGTTGGGTCCCTGATACCCACATGGGAGACCCAGACTAAATTCCCATTTCCTGGCTTCCACCCAACCCAGCCATAGCTATGGTAGGAATCCGGGGAGTGGACCCACTATTGGAAATCTACATCTTTGTTTCTTTCTCTGCCTTCCAAATAATAAATAAATAAATAAAGTGACAAAAATCATGGAGAAATAATTTATTTTAATACCTTTCCACAGCAACTATAAGTTATATACCATCTAAAAGACTGTTTAAAATATTCTTATAACCAATATAGTATTTACTTTCATTTAAGGGCAGTACTCCACCACTTTTAATGTGAACCAAAAGGTAAAACACAAAATTACTTCCTACATATCGATACTAACCAGTGACATAAAGTAGATCTCTATTACCACATCATGAAAATAAGAATGCAGGGCAATATTTTTATTAGACCGCTGACTTTGGTAGCTGACAATCCAAAGTGTTTTAATGTTGGCTCTAAGGCATTCTCTTGATCTCCACCCTCTCCTGCCTTCCTGAGCATCTCATTTCCCTGCTCTGTGCTAATGATAGAGGGGCTATGGTCTCCTGGAATTCATGGAGGAGCAGGGTTGCTGGGGACATAAGCTAAGATGATAAATGCTAGGGGAAGGAAAAAAAATTAACTCAGAAATTAGGCATTGCCGATAGAAGTAAAATATCGATACCAATTATTCTATAGGGAAAGAATCATTTTTAAGTAACTAGTGGTACCTTTTAATTCTTAGAATGTGACATGCTTTCTCACAGCAATTATTTTAAATTTCATATGCTATATCTTCAGTGACCTATTCTAAGACCAAATTCATTGGGCACTAAATGTTTAATATTAATTTGCTAAAAGCTGGGTCTGGATATAAAACTTTGAATAGTAGTCACTTGAGAAAATTTAATTGACTTCTAAGTGACTGGAGTTATTAGCAGTTATTGACAAGAATGTCCATATTGGTTCTGTTCTAGACAATCAGGACTCATTTCTCTATTTGCCATCAGTCAAGAAAGTGGACATCTCATTCAAATTAAAACAAACATGAAACCCTGATTATGTTGATATAAACCTGACAAATGAACAAGCACTTGTTGACTATTGTCTGTCATTATCATTTAGGCAATTAAAATATCACTAGCAGTTTTTTCTTAGAATCAATTCTCATTTTATTGCCAAAAATATATTAAGGAAGGCAGGCAAAAAAAAAAAAAAAACAGAGGAATGGGAAGAGAAAGAAGAAAAGCTGGGTTGCGGCAGAAGAGAATAGTTCTGTACTATAATTGAACTGTAGTTCCCCCACGTCAACACATGGGAACACAGCAGCTCGAAGACATACCACTACGTGTCCTCAGTTCATTACATACTGACAACTAAAACCCAAGGCCAGTAAATGACAGTAACTGGCACAGACAGTTGTTCCCCTTTGTGATTGGAAAGCACTCACGGAGAGGAATCCAAAAGAAAAATCCTACCCACCAACAACGTCCTGAAACTCTGGGTTAACCTCTGAGCCGCCCATGCCAAAAAACACTGGATAGGGGCTCGCGCTGTGGTGTAGTGGGTTAACGCCCTGGCCTGAAGTGCTGGCATCCCATATGGGTGCTGGTTCTAGTCCCAGCTTCTCCACTTCTGATCCAGCTCTCTGCTATGGCCTGGGAAAGTAGTAGAAGATGGCCCAAGTCCTTGGGCCCCTGTACCCACGTGGGAGACCCGGAAGAAGCTCCTGGCTTCGGATCAGTGCAGCTTCGGCCGTTGCGGCCAATTGGGGAGTGGACCAACGGATGGAAGTCAGTCAGTCTCTCTCTCTCTCTCTCTCTCTCTCTCTCTTTCTCTCTCCTCTCTCTGTCTAACTCTGACTTTCAAATAAATAAATAAATCTTTTTAAAAAAATGTTGAATCAACACCATGCTATTCTTTAGATGACTAGGAACTTAAAAACTGCCCTAGATAATCAAATTAATAAGTAGAGGTCTTCATTTTTCCAAGTTTGACTTTTATTTATTTAAGTTCAAAAAGGAAAACACCAATCTGATGACCTCTCAGGCTGGTCACGTAACAGTGCAGTGTGACTGACAGCTTCAGGCAGCATTCAGATTGGTTACTAAAGCAAGGATCCAGACACAACACAGAAAACGTACTTGGACTGGGTTCTGTTGAGGATGCATTCCTTCCAGACTCGGTGGACCATATGACTGTGGAGTTTTGGAGGAATCTTCCCCGATCTCTTTGGACTGTGCATAGTTATCATCCCCCCGTCTTGGGAACCTAGGTGACTGGCAGCACCCTGCATACCTCCACTCTCACCTGAGAAAGAACGACAATGGAATGTTGGAATTTTCTGAAAAGAACTCCTAGTGCAGAATCTATTTTATTTAACACAAACATCCATTTCAGTTGTTGACACTCATATTCATGTAGTTTTGCCCCTCCTCCAGCAATAAAACTATCCATAGCTAAGAGTAAATTTATGCCACAGTGGCTTTCCCCACCCCTGCCACCTCAGCACTTTATCTACTCTCCCTACAGCACTGAATCCAAACAATGCTCCCACATCAATAAGGGCACACACATGCACAGGCATCCCTATTTCACACATCTTGGGTACGACATACAAAAAAGTGTTCACACATCCCAATATTAAAGATGCAAATGTACACAGATTATTTTGAACTTTTAAAATCCCAATGCAATAAATAAATTTCAGGGCAGAA
This sequence comes from Lepus europaeus, assembly GCF_033115175.1. Classification (NCBI taxonomy): domain Eukaryota; kingdom Metazoa; phylum Chordata; class Mammalia; order Lagomorpha; family Leporidae; genus Lepus; species Lepus europaeus. The sequence continues at coordinate 12,150,770 of NC_084849.1, forward strand.
TAAACAGCAGAGGGAGCTTTATGCTCATGTAGCTCAATGGCTGTGTCACAACAGCACACAGTACCCTGGGCAGGAGAAAGAACTGTGGATCTGCTTGTCCTTATGCTTCACATCATTTATGAAAGCTTAGTACTAAAACACATAGAAAGGCTGTCTTGATATTTTATACCAAAGGATTAAAACTTCACTGATTTCTAATAAGTCCATTTAGTTTCTCCAATTCTAATTTTTTCTAGTATATCCACTATGATTGCTGATGATTATAAATATCTTACTACTTATATCTCATGTAAGACAAATACTATAATTTGCAATATTAAATTTGATTCATTTTCATCTATGAGTTAATAAATATATTGCGGGTTTTATTTTCAATGGAACTATAATATAAAACATCTTGACTAAAACAGTCAGTTTAAGCACTCAGGAAAAATGGTTATGCTTAACTGAAAAAGAAGGAAGCAACCTTCTAACACAAACTAAGTATCCTTGGTAGTGATGCAATGTAAAATAATTACATGAGCTGAATGGTTGGGCATATTTCTATTTTTAAAAAGAACAAAACCCAAATGCTTAATATTCTAAGGAATTAAAATGTGTTTGTTCCTCAGAAAAGCACTGTTATACTACAAATGAGAAAAATTAAAGGATACAAGAAATTAGGCCTATGATTGCTACCTTTTATTTTAAAAGCTTCCTGACTTAGCTTATGATGCAAAAGAATTCATTTCAATTTTACAGATGGTTTTCAAATGCCTAATATAAAACTAGGGAAGTGATGAAACAAACAGAATAACAAAACTATCTCCCCCAAAATCACTCCACAAAGTAGCTAGAGATACTATACGCCCACAATAGCAAAAAGGAGTAACTTATGACCAAAGGGGTAGAGTACGAGAAAGCAAGCCACAGAGATTTTTTTTTTAATTAAAGTTGGGCTAAAGCTTTTCAGTGGCACTTAATGACTAAATTAAAATGTGGTATCTTACATGTAACCAAGTCAGACTTGAACTCCAAGCTTTTAAAAGCATGTGGAATGTTGCTGTCCCCATTATTCCCATATATCAAACAGAAGAGGCAAGTGGAAGAGTGATTTCATCAAAACCATTTGGCCCTCCCATGCTCCCTACTAACCTAGAAGTCTCTTGACAATTTTAGCAGGCAAAGTAACCCATTTGATCTTATATCTTAAAAAACAAGGTAATGTTTAATATTACTTAACTGCAAAACGACAAAGCTGACCAAGATTCTCTCTGATGCAGCATTGAGAGTCCTAAGCTGTAAGTCAATACCCTATAATGTGAAAACTTAAGCAAATCCATTTTTCTACAAAGATATAAACTACAAAGATAAACTTTTGCTTAGTTCTATTGGTTTATCTTCGGGAATAAGGCATCATCGAAGGATTCACTTATTTAAGTTTAGCAAAAACGCCATACACTAAATGAGGAACAGAATTTCAAGATCTATAAATTCCCCATGGAATCCCACTGCAAGCAAAATCTTCTTCTGAATTTTATGAAATTTAGAATTCTGAACTGATCAGGGGTCATATCTACACAAGAACTTCAATTTTCAGTTGAATACAAATTCAGGATGGCTTAGGCAAAACAAAAAAGACAAAAATTGGTTACAACTTAATAATACTGTAGTATAACTTAAAAATCCCAATCTTGAGCTGGCATTATGGTGCACTGGGTTAATCTGCTGCCTCCTAGCATTCCATGAGCATCAGTTGAAGTTCCTGCTGCTCCACTTCTTTTTTTTTTTTTTTTTTTTTTTTTTTTTTTTTTTTTTAATTTTAGACAGGCAGAGTGGACAGTGAGAGAGAGACAGAGAGAAAGGTCTTCCTTTGCCGTTGGTTCACCCTCCAATGGCCGCCGCGGTAGCGCGCTGCGGCCGGCGCACCGCGCTGTTCCGATGGCAGGAGCCAGGAGCTTATCCTGGTCTCCCATGGGGTGCAAAGCCCAAACACTTGGGCCATCCTCCACTGCACTCCCTGGCCACAGCAGAGAGCTGGCCTGGAAGAGGGGCAACCCGGGACAGGATCGGTGCCCCGACCGGGACTAGAACCCGGTGTGCCGGCGCCACAAGGCGGAGGATTAGCCTGTTGAGCCACGGCGCCGGCCTGCTCCACTTCTGATCCAGCACCCTGCTAATGCTCCAGGGAAAGCATCAGGAGATGGACCGAGTGCTGGGACCACTGCCCCTCACATGGGAGACCCAGATGGAGTTCCAGGTTCCTGGCTTCAGTCTGGTCCAGCCACGCTGTTGCAGCCATTTGGGAAGTGAACCAACGGATGGAAATGGATTTCTCGCTCTCCTCTCCTCTGCACAACCCCCTCCCTGACCCCATAATTTTGCTTTTCAAATACACAAATAAATAAATCTATTAAAAAATCCAAATCTTAAAGCAAAATTAAAACTTTTCCAAATATTGATAATTATAGACTTTATATTAAAATTAAAACTATCATGATTATTACAAAAGACCGTGAAGTTGATTTTTTCAGTTTAAAGTGGTTTTTATAAAACAGGTTGATGACAAATCCTTTCACAAGGGATGATCAAAATTCTCTGCTTTATCATATTGGAGTTAGTTGTACCCTTTTTTCCACAACCTCAGCAACTATATGACTCTTAAAAACAGAAATGTCTATTTCTATGTCTCCCACACAATAGCTGAAAATTCCTTCCAGATAATGTGTGCTGAACTTGGAGTTTTCAGTACTGCTTTAAATTTTTTAAGCTATCATTTGCACATCACTTTACTGTTCACAGAGCACTTTCAAGCACACTGTAACCTAATATATATAATAACTTTGCATACTGTTAACAAAAAAAGGAAACTGAGGTTCAGAAAAAGTATGAGAATTAAACAAGTCATTCACCTTGTGAAAGATTTTAAAATTAGGTGTGTTTGATCATAAACTCTCTGCTTTTTCCCAGTATGCTCATTAACTCTAAACAAGACACTTATTAAATGCCCACTGTGTGTCAAGTACTATGCTAGAAACTCTGAAACACTGTCTTATCACCATCTACGTGTGTCAGGCTTGATAGTCTGTTAGAAGGCTGGCAGCAACTTGTTATTTACTCTAAGGTTTCTGCCAACACGATCCAGATTACACATCTATAAATAATCTCATTTCAGCTCAAGTACGATGACTATTCTTTCCTAAGTGACCAGATTTCCAATTAAAATGAGGTCAACTACAACAACAGAAAAGGTAAGGTACAAATAAAGAAGGTACAAATCTCCCAATTTAAGCAATTTCTGAATTTTTCCATGAAGGAAGCCTGTTCAAACTGCTATAATTAATATTTATTATCACCACAAATAGATTACGGACAGGGCCAGGTATCCGTTGAGGGCTCCTAGGTGCCAGTCTGACTTGCTATCATAATAAGGAAAGAATTATCCAAGACCTGCTACTAGCTAGCAATGGTCATTTTGGAAAAGGTTTCAGCCAGTCTCTGATTTGGTGTTCTCTATTTGATTTCAAAAACCAGCAAACCAACAAACAAACCATTTTGGCTCCTGCCTCCCTGTGTGTAAATATGTACAAATCTACAAAGGGACAAACAGGCATGCAGAGCTGAGGAGAAACAGCTGAATCCTTCAATTAGATTAAAGACTAAGATGGGTACATTTAAAACTCTGAAGTCCATAAACTGTTTAAACTGTTCCTTCTCCGTTTCCTAAAATTCTCATGTTACTGTACCACCCTCATCTCGTCTACTGGAAAATCTGTCCATGTTTTCTCACCTATTCTATGACAGGGTGACTAAATGATTCTCCAGAATGGATCACACTCACCTATGACAGCCTGTTCTGGAGAGGTGGGAGGGGTCAGAGGCAGGCCACAGTTACTTGGATCCTTCACACTGCCAAGCCCCTGCTGCCCAACTGTAACATGGCCTCCAGAACTACCAACACTCTGAGGAACTGGGATGTCATTCTGAGAGATCAAAACAAAAGCTGAAGGGTAGACCATCCGAACACCACCTGTAAGGAAGAGGACAAGATGAGCTAAGCTTGAGAAAGAGAGTTCACATGAGATTGCCAACTTTGTTATCCCAGTAGACAGGGTAAGGCTCACTAGGAAAATTAGATGCTCGGGAAGTACTGCCAAAAGTGATACATTCCATTCTTTCCCAAGTTAATAGCTGTTTAAACATGTGTTCCAACACGATGATAATAGCATTTGGAATACAGGGACCATTGGTTGCTTCAGGCAAGAAAACTACTCAGGATATACCACTGTGTCAAGAGAATTTTTTTTAAAAACATGGGGAAATTATGGAAATTGCTCTGATGAATCTGAATGATTATCTTTTTAAATTAAGGAAGATGAGAAAGACAAAGAAGTTCTTCAGGCAAAATATTTTCTCTTACCAACAATTACTTCGACTGCCACAGGGAAATCATCATCATATCCCAGCTCCTCTTCTTCTTTCAATTCCTCCTTCTTTTTTAGCACCATCGGGTAGAAATACTGCCACTCCTCAATCAGCTTGCGGGTAGCTGGGTCTGACATCTTGTATGCATGGCCTGTAAGCGTGCCATTTAAGCCATAAGGACTTACCAGTACTATGGAGGGAAGGAGAAACATAAGGCCATACATTAGAGGAATAATTCTCACTTCACTGCAACACTACCTTTGTGGTAATTTTAAGTTAAAGCATAGAATCACCTAACATACCTTTTTCTTTAGTTCCTAACTCCTTTTCTTGTTTAAAAGTTTCTTACTTTAATTTTCCAAAAGTTACTTATGTGCCTCTCAAATACTAATTTTTGAAGGAAATAAAGGACAATATTGTGCTATCAAACAGCTGTATCAATACATAATATATGACTATCTGCACTTAAGGCAGATGTTATAAACATCTGTTTAATAACCATGAACACAGTGTGAACACTGAATCCTTTGTAACAGAAGCAAACTATTCAACAGGTACATCCCAAAACCTGCCTAGAACTTTAACACTCTTCCTGTGGTTCCTGAGACTTCCTAAGCACCTGCCGTAATCAAAATACGCAAGATAAAATTCTCATAGCAGAAAAGTCTTCACGTGAAAACTTGAAGCATAATGCTTACTTATAATCTCAGTTATGATTGCTTTAAAGGCTTGTTGATAAAATAACTCTTAAGTAAAATTTAATTCAAAAGCGCTTTTATTTTCTTTCCATATTTGACTTGTTATTTTCATTGAGTAGGACTTAAAAATGTAGTTAGCACAGTATTGTGAATAACCCAGCCACTTCTTAGCCCCAGGGTAAATATCTCAATCTTCCAAATAATATTTTCTGGGGATAAAGGTCACTTTCGGTCTTAATTTTTCAAGAAAAAAATAGTACAGTCCTTAAATGAGGAATCCTTTTCTATTTATATTAATTTTTTAAAGCAGCTGTTGGGGGTTGGGTGTTGGGATGCCCATTTCTCACACTGGACTGTCTGATCTGAGTCCAGTTCCTCAGTTCCTGACCCAGTTTCCTGCTAATGCAAACCCTGGGCGGTAGGCAGTGATAGCCCAAGTACTTGGGTCCCTGTCCCTCATATGGGAGACGCAGACTGGGTCCCAGGCTACTAATTTTGGCCTGGCCCAGTCTTGACTGTGGTGTGCAATTAGAGAGTGAACCAGGGGATGAAGATTTCTCTTCATCTGTCTGTGTCTGTGCTTTCCAAATAATATGCGAATAAACTTTAAAAAAACCTAGCTCATATGTCATATCAATCAAGAGAGGAATAGTTAGGCATCAAATATTTCTTGGGAGCCTTTCTACTGTTTCTCAATGATCCAAGAGAGAAAAAATACTGACTCCAACCAACATGGTTAATAAAAAGTTTTTTTGTTTTTTTTTTGCATTAATACTTTCAGGACACTCCCCATCAATTTGGATAATTATGTACACCATAATTATACATATAGGCTTGCACCTACCCTAAGTATCTACACCTTCCACACCAATCATGGGAAATAAGCAGGAGAGTGTCCCACAAAAGACCTCTGTGACTGCAGGCATTAGTAACAAATCAGGAAATCCTAAAGGAAGTGTTCTATAGGGATCTGACATTGCTCATATTATCTTTCCCATCTCTGAAGGAGAGGTCTCTTCTCACGACTAGTGAGTTCTTCTGTTATTGCCATAAATAAATGCTTTTATACCGAGTGATGAAGTCTAGGATAAAGTCAGATGGTCCTCAGCAGGACCTCATGCACAAAGTTAATCCAGACAGCCCATAACTGTACACAGTATAACTCTTTATGTGGTTAATTTATAATTATGCTATTTTGAATTTTATAGCTCATACAAAAACACATTTACAGAATGATAAAGCAAATAGCTTAAGGTGTGTTGCAAGGGGGAGGATTCTAGATAATACTTAGAATATAGTTAAATGAGGATTCAATTTTGTTTTTCCTCAAAAATTAAAAAAGGCTTAGTTATCTTTAAGGCAAGAAACAGATGCTTTCTTCACGTTAAATCAGAATATAGAAACCAAAAACCAATCATGAATAAAATGGAGGCTAAACAGTCTTAAGAGGCTATTATAGTAGTTGTATTTTAGTCAAGTCTGTTAAAGCATTCTGGGGGCCAGCATTGTGACATAACAGGTACAGCTGCTACCTCTGATATCGGCATCCCATATGGCCACCAGCAAAAGTCCCAGCTGCTCCATTTCCACTCCAGCTCCCTGCTAATGGCCTGGGAAAAGCAACGGAGGATGGCCCAAATGTTTGGGCCCCTGCTACCAACATGGGAGACCCAGAAGAAGCTCCTGGCTCCTGCCTTCTGCCTGGCCCAGCACTGGCCCTTGCAGGAATGAACCAGCAGATGGAAGAACCCTCCCTGTCTCTCCCTCTCTCTTTGATTCTTTCAAAATAAAAAAACAAATCTTTACTATAACAACAATAAAAAAACACAAAAACCAGCAGCAGCCTTCCCTAATCTCACACTGGATTAGATACTTCCCAAAAAAAAAAAAAAAAAAAAAAAAACAAAAAAAAAACAAACAAACAAACAAAAAAAAAAACCACAAAACTATTATTCATAGAAATTTCCAAATTCCAAAGACAAAATCAAACACTAAGAATTCCCAGTTAGATCAAAAGGATATAAAGTTATTTTGGTGGTAAAGAAGAGAACTAACAAAAATATGAATGTACTATGTAAAATAATAACCAAGTACCTAATATCAAAAAATAATGAACTATATATAACTCTAGACATTTGTTTGAAACTTTAAATACTAAGTTAAATAGTAATCTGTAAATCTTACATTCCTGAAAGCTTGTTAATAAGCACAACAATGAAAATCTTTGTAAGAACTGTCAATTACTCACTGGATTATATTCTTCAAATATTTATTGATCTTGTGTTATGAACTAAGTTCTCTTTTTAAATTATTTTATATTCTTTTTATTTGAAAGGCAGAGTTACCGGGGGTAGTGGGAGGAAGGGGAAAAGAGGGAGAGAGGGAGAGAGAGGGAGGTAGGGAGGAAGGGAGGGAGGAAGGGAAAGAGGGAGGGAGGAAGGGAGGGAGGGAGGAGGAGGGACAGAGACAGAGACAAATAGATATCCGTCTTCCATCCACTGGTTCACTCCCAAATGGCTGCAACAGCTGGGGCTCGGCCAGGAGCCAGGAGCCTCCTCCAGGTCTCCCATGTGAGTATAGCTGCCCAAGAACTTGGGCCATCTTCTGCTGCTTTCCCAAGCACATTAGCAAGGAGCTGGATCAGAAGTGCAGCAGCCTGGACTTGAAATGGCATCCGCATGGGATGCCAGCACTGCAAGTGGTGGCTTAACCCGTATGCCACAGTTCCAGTCCTTGAAGGAAATTCTCTAAATTTTATTCTTCCATACAATTTCACTAACACATTTTCATGATAAACTTCAGCAAAAAACTGGCAAGCTATTACTACTTAATTGTAACATGGTAGCCTTCCCTTTTTTCTTCAAAAACTTAACTTCAAAATGTACACTTGAGAAAGTCATCCTGCAAAGCTTGCTGGGCAAGGAGCTACTCACTGGCGGGGGTGGGGAGGTGGAGAGCAGGCAAGTGACCACCTACTTACCCTGAAATGGTGCAGGTGAAGACTGAGCCATGTGCAGATGCTCCTCGTTGATCAAGTAAATTGGCTGGTGTTGGGCAATCTCCACACTTGTGCATACATTGCTTTCTCCGTGAAGAAAGAATGTGAAAGCACAGGACAAATGCTCACTAAAAAAGGGAAAAGAATGAGAGTCAACTTCAGGTTTGGTTTTGTTTGTTTTAAGGAAAGGAAACAGGAACCACAGGTAAGATATAGTCCTGCTTTATCCACTATTCAACAAATCAGACCTCTAATCAACTGTGGACAAAACAAACTTCTAGTTGATGGTGGACAAATAATCTAACAGTAACTTGTTGACAAATCTGAAAGATTAGATATGCTGCCTTCTAAATCTTTAAAAATTATAGTGCAGAATGCTTCCTATTATATTTGCATGAAATCTAACTCCTATGCCAACTGTAACTCCCAAGGATGGAGACAGAATCAAAACATTTTCTACCTTCTCACTGCCTCACATGACAAGCTTAAAACTCTGTGAAATCAAATAAATGCAGACATATACAAACGGCTTTTTAAAAAAGTTGTTTATGGACTAGATGGAAAGGCAAGTCCTGAGCTGGGTCTAAAATGGCTGCTGATTCTAGGCACAATGACAAAACAGCTTTGTTTATGTTTCATATAACGATAACATCAAATTTGAAAGTTTACATTGCAATAAAAATTGTTGATCTAAAAATAGCAATTAAGGGTACTGCTATATATACACTCCCAATACACAAATGTTAAGGTAATATAAGTCCCTAAATGGGTGAATAATCTATTAAATTTAATTCTTACAATTTGCTTCTGATCACAAATTTCATTGAAGCATTCTACTTCTCCATTTTCCACACAATTAGCCAAAAATTGATAAAAATGAAGTGTTGTGGAGAAAAACAACTTCAAAATTACAACAGGGGTACATTCTTTCAAGTTCTCCTCAATGCACGACATTATGGCCGGCACATATTATGACATAAACATACTGGATTAATGGTGGACTGGCTGATTTTTCAGATAAAAGCTTCAGCTGAGGGGTTTGAGCTGATTCATCTACCCATGCCCACTATCCCAACAGTATTCAAAGAAGTCTAGATGGAAACTGTAGGCATGAAATGTTTTCTGGTTCCCCACTGTACAGAAGGACAAACGGAACTAACGACCATCCACCATGGAGTAAGTGCAAAGAATGGCGTGAGACAACTAAAGGGACACTGAACAAAACATGTCCTCGCACTCAGGAGCATATATTCTAGCAAAAGACTGATAGGAAGACACAAAGATGAAGCCTGCACAGAAACAGAAATTACAACAAAATGCCACAGGAAGGCAAAAGTGCAGGATTTCCTCCATCTGAAATATACAAATACTTCCTGAGGAAAGGAACAAAAGAGAACAGGGCTTCAGCACTAGAAAGAAGAGAATGTATGATAGAGATGAAGCAAGGAGCATGCGTGGTTAAGAACAGGATGGAGCTGAGAAATTCCTAACAAGAAGAATGGTGCAACATGAGCTGAACGGAGTCTGAAAAAGACGTCAGAAGCCACTCCTTCGATTAAAAAAAAATTATGTGCAAAATAATAGGAGGCCAAATTAAAGTTTGGTTCAAAAAAGTCATCTGAATCTAAAGAACTGCTATGAAAATTTCAAACTGGTATTCACTAAATTTGATGACTCCCCAAAATGTGAGAAACATAAATGAAAAAGAACTGTATCAATGACCTGTTTTTATATTGAAAATTCTAAAAACAAAACATCTTTTTAAAAGCAACAAAACAAAACAAATTAGAAGTTATGGTGGAAACATAACAAGCCACCAGTGACATGTAATTTTTGCCAAGCTCGGACCTCTCTGAGCACAATGCCCTCACTCCTCACATGTGCTAGTACAAATTTCTGGGTCCCCACAGACTCTGATTTGGGAGGTCAAGGTAGGTATGAACTTGCATGTCTTTAAATGATTTTTTAAAAGATGTATTTATTTATTTGAAAGGCAGAATTACAGAGAAAGAGGGCACATGAGAGAAATCTTCTATCTGCTGGTTCACTCCCTAAATGGGCACATTTTGGCTTGTGCCAGGCCTAAGCCAGGAGCCAGGAGCTTCATCCAGGTCTGCCACGTAGAAGCAGTGGCCCAAGCACTTGGGCCATCTTCCCCCTGTTTCCCAGGCACATTAGCAGGGAGCTGGACTGGAAGTAGAGTAGCTGGGGACTCCAGGATGGGATGCTGGCATGGCAGGCAGCAGCTTTACCGGCTGTGTCAAAAGGCTGGCCCCTTTAGAGTTCGCTGACTTTGATCTTATTCCGATAGGGTCATAGTCAAAGTGGAGGTTCTCTCCTCCCTTCGGAGAAGGGTACCTCCTTCTTTGATGGCCCCGTTCTTTCCACTGGGATCTCACTCACAGAGATCATTCATTTAGGTCTTTTTTTTTTTTTTCCCATGATATCTTGGCTTTCCATGCCTGCTATACTCTCATGGGCTCTTCAGCCAGATCTGAATGCCTTGAGGGCTGATTCTGAGGCCGGAGTGCTGTCTAGGACATCTGCCATCCTATGAGTCTGCTGTGTATCCCACTTCCCATGTTGGATCTTTCTCTCCCTTTTTGATTCTATCAGTTAGTATTAGCAGATACTTGTCTTGTTTGTGTGATCTCTTTGACTCTTAGACCTATCAGAGCTATAATTGTGAGCTGAAATTGATCACTTGGACTAGTGCGATGGCATTGGTACATGCCATCTTGATGGAATTGTGTTGGAATCCCCTGCACATTTCTAACTCCACCATTTGCGGCCAGTCCGATTGAGCATGTTCCTAATTGTTCATCTCCTCCCTCTCTTTTTCCACTCTTAGATTTAACAGGGATCACTTTTCAGTTAAAATTTAAACACCTGAGAATAATTGTGTGTTAATTACTGAGTTCAACCAATAGTACTAGAACAACAACAATAACAACAACAAATACTAAAAAGGATAGAGTATTACGTTGTACATCTAAAGTCAGGACAGGAGCTGATCAGTTCATTGTTGCTTATAGTGTCCATTTCACTTAACAGGTTTTCTCTAAGATCAAAGTCAGCGAACTCTAAAGGCTTCCATAGCCCTGGCAACTCATGACTAGAGCCCAGGGAGATTACTGACGCCATGAACAGGAGTGTCAAATTGTTAAGTCAGCAACAGGAGTCACTGTGTACTTACACCCCATGCGGGATCTGTCCCTAATGTGTCGTCTAAAGCCAAGTGATGCTATGACTGGTACTGAAACAGTATTTTTATACTTTGCGTTTCTGTGTGGGCGCAGACTGATGAGGTCTTTGCTAATTATATACTGAAGTGATCTTCTGTATATAAAGAGAATTGGAAATGAAAAAAAAAAAACAACCTGGTGTTAAAATGGAAATGGCATAGAAAATTAATTATTTTGAAAAAAAAATTATGTAGGATCTCTGTCTTTAATGTGCTGTACATTGCTATTTAATGCTATAATTAGTAATCCAATGGTAGTTTTTTCACTTGATGTTGCTATATGGGCAAAATGTTGAAATCTTTACCTAGTATATACTAAACTGATCTTCTGTATACAAAGAGAATTGAAAATGAATCTTTACATGAATGGAAGGGGAAAGGGAGCGGGAGGGGGTAGGGTTGCGGGCGGGAGGGAAAAAAAAAAAAAAAAAAAAAGGCTGGCCCCATGAATTTGCATTTCTAAGAGGTTCTCAATTGTTGCTGTTGCTGTTCTTGGCCGAATAGCCACTCTTTCTGAAACCCTGAATATGAAAGTACCTCAGTCCTTTCCCAGTTATTAAATTATTTTTTTTTTTGTAATCTCCTAAGGTTATGTGAAATTAGTAGTCAGGGACAATAACACTGTCATCAAAGTAGAATTCCCCTTTGACATAGCAACACCACTTCTAAGAATTTATTCCACAGATAAAACTATGGAGCAGTTACTGACCACACAGTTTATAATGAAGTCTGAAAACAGCAAAAATACTGGTCAGGAGAAGGTCTATCAATAAACTATGGTGTATTTCTACAGTTTAGTATGTGCAGCCTGTTAAAAGGACATGACCACACCGATAAGGGAGAAAGTCTGAAAAAAACTACGAGGGTGAGCGTTTGGTACAGCCATTAAGCAACTGCTTGGGTTGCCCACACCCCTTATCAGAGTGCTTGGAATCAAATCCCCACTCTGATGCCAATCCAGCTGTCTGCAAGTGTGTGCCCTGGAAGGTATCAGGTATGGCTCAAGTAATTAGGTCTCTGAGACACCTATGTGGGAGGCCCTGCTTGAGTTTCAGTCTCCTGGCTATGACCTGGCCCAGCCCTGGCTGAATGGCCATTTAGGGAGTGAACCAGTGGTTGGGAGATCTCTCTCTGCCTTTCGAATAAATAAATAAATATCATGAGAAGAAAAAGGGTTAAACATAGCATGAATAATATACTCTCACTTTTATAAAATATATTGGAGAGAGAAAAATATATGAACATACAATTTGTTCACAATGGCATAACATTTTTCTGGAATGAAAAGACACTAAAACCCTAATAATATCAGTTGCCTCTGGGGAATTAAGCAACATGAGGAGGACAGAAAGGGATAATTCTCAATATTCTTTCATTCACTTTGACTGTGGGGCCATCTGTGATTCAGAATGCAATGGAGACAAGATCTGAGCAAGCTCCTGCCTCCCAGCCTTGTGCAGCGTGAGAATATGAAATAGTGATTCAAAGGATAAGGTGAAAATGGGGGTGCATGAAAAGAAACAAAAATAGACACAGAGCTTGTAATATAGATTTGCCTCCTAACTCTAAGGTAGTACTGTAGCATAATATAGCTATAATTATGTTTGGCCCAACTAGTGCATCTCATCATATTTGGTTCTTAGTTGAAATCTGCTGAGATCATTATTGCTCCGATTCTGTTGTCCACTATACTGATTATTTGATCAGTAAACCATCAACATCATTTCCATGGCATTGCCAAAAATGACCAGAGACTGCACTAAGGATACTGTACAACATTATCTCATCATATAACTCCAAAGTGACAAATTCACCAGAGTATTGTCACCAATTTATTATTTCTTCCCTACAGAGGATAATCTTAAAAGGTTATGGCAGGGGCTAGCACTGTGGCATAGCAGGTAAAACCGCCACCTCAGTGCCAACATCCCATAATGGACCCATATGGGTTACTACACTTCTGATTCAGCTCTCTATCATGGCCTAGGAAAGCAGTGGAAGATGATCCAAGTGCTTGGGCCTCTGTATCCACATGAGAAACCTGGAGGAAACTCCTGGCTCATGGCTTCAGATAGGCCCAGCTCTGGCCATTGCAGCCATTTGGGGAGCAGATCAGCAGATGGAAGATCCCTCTCTCTCTCCGCCTCTGCCTCTCTGTAACTCTGCCTTTCAAATAAATAAATGAATCTTTAAAAAAAAAAAAAAAAAAAGTTATGGCAAATGTCTCGATAAAACAGATACATAACTATCATCTTTCTCTAACCTAGAAACATGCCTAAAAGTCAAATTCAGGTGATTTCATACAAAATCCAACCTCTCTCCTTTTACAGATGAGAAAATAGAGACAAAAAAGCTCAATGACATTCTTAAAGGTACCCAGGGAATTAGTCTTGGAAGTCAACGTTCTTTCCACTAGCTCATATATAAATGGTGATTCTCATTTATGCCCCTATTAATTTACATACTTTTATAACTAAAAAGAGATCAGATTTGTCACTGAAATTCAAACAAGGGGTTCTACAAACATAATTATAGCTATATTATGCTACAGTACTACCTTAGAGTTAGGAGGCAAATCTATATTACAAGCTCTGTGTCTATTTTTGTTTCTTTTCATGCACCCCCATTTTCACCTTATCCTTTGAATCACTATCTATTTCATATTCTCATCATTTGAATATTAAGAGATTCTAGATACACTCAAGCTTGGCCTCTTTCTAATTTAAGGGGAAGGCATGACTGTGCTCAGCTTTACCCAACTCGTTCAGAGCAAAGTTGGAGTTAAGAACCAGGTCCCCTTCTTAGTGTAGTGTTGATAGCACACCCAAGACTTCCTACCTCAGATCAATGCTGCTTTCATCCTCCTTCACTAACATTGTAATAGACTACGGAACTTAAATTAGAGCTGCATCAACCCTACCAGGTAACAAGATACTATCACAAAAACACAGAACCAAAAACATTGCAAGTTCACTCAAACTAGAACTGGCACCCTATCCTTGTTCTCTAATGGCACTCCACTGAACAAAACTTTTTACTTTATTCCAGATGATTACTAAAAATGATCCTCAATTCCATTTATGCTCCACTCTACTCATGAGTCAGATTTAATTCATTTAACCTCTCTCACCTAAAATACCTCTGCAGTCAAAAACTTATCTCAGTCTTCCCTGGAGTTCCAGATATTCCCTTTCCTCTGGCACTCCCATATACATTTTCTCCCAATCCTGAATAACCTTTATTTCTCCTATTTGCACTAATAGAATTACATCAAGAGTTAAAATAAAAGGTCAAAAATTATGCCACAATGAATCTTAACAAAAATTTGGTTGGCAAAGAAACAACTAAGTAAAACCTTAAAAAACATGTGTTAAACTTAAGTTCAACATTCCATGATGATAAACAGAGAAATTCAACAAGAAATTTAAACAATTATGAACTTGTTTGCACAAAAATGTTACACAATATAGCTTATAAATGTAAATATTGCGGCACAGTGGGTTAGCCCCAGTTCAACTGACAGCTGCTCCACTTCCAATCCAGCTCCCTGTGCCTGGGAAGGCAGTAGAGGATGGTCTAAGAGCTTAGGCTTCTGCCACCTACATGGGAGGCTGGGATGGAGTTTCAGGCTTCCAGCTTTGGCCTGCCCAGCCTAGTCATTGCAGCCATTTGGAGAGTGAAAAGATAGAAGAGAGATACCTCTCTCTCTTCCTCCCTTTCTAGCTCTGCCTTTCAAATAAATAAATAAATCTTTAAAAAAAAAAAAAGAATTGTAAGAAACCGACAAATTTAAAATTAATAAGGATGTTGGCACATTTAATAGAAAAATTGCTAAGAATACAAAAAGTAGGAATGACAAGTGTATGTAAATCTGAGCATGTATGTCAGCTTTCCAAACATTCTCTTTCCAAGAGCACACATAAGATCTGCAAGAACGTAATGGGGAATAGGACATAGGTACCAAATTTCAGAGAACTCATCATGCACAGAAGACATGTAAGTATTTTCTAACAATAGTGCAGTTTAGTTATAAATTTCTTAAAAAATGGTTAAAATAAAGTCATTGTATTTGGAAGCTTAAAATATCCACTCCCTAGATAAATCATGGGTTATAGAGGAAATCATAATGAAAGCACAAAATATTTGAAACTGAATGACAACAAAAGTAATACATGACAAAATCGGAAAGGAACAGTATTTAATAATATATATATTTATGTGCCTACAAAAAAGTCAAATAATTCAAATAAAAAAGTTGAGAAAAGGGGCCGGTGCTGTGGCATAGTGGGTAAAGCCACCGCCTGCAGTGGTGGCATCCCATATGGGTGCCAGTTAGAGTCCTGGCTGCTCCATTTCTGATCCAGCTCTCTGCTATGGCCTAGGAAAGCAGTAGAAGATGGCCCAGTCACTGGGCCCCTTCACCAACGTGGGAGACCCAGAAGAAGTTCCTGGCTCCTGGCTTCAGATCGGCGCAGCTCTAGTCGTTGCAGCCAATTGAGAAGCGAACCCGTAGTTGGAAGACCTTTCTCTCTGCCTCTTTTACTCTCTCTGTGTAACTCTTTCATGTAAATAAATAATCTTAAAAAAGTTGAGAAAAAATAGTTAATAATGAAACAGGAGGTAAACAATAAAGACAAATATTCATAGCAATAAAATAGGAAAAAAGTAAAGAAATAGAAAGGTTGAACAAGATAGAACTGGGTTTTGACAAAGTAAAAGGTGGGAAATCACTAGGTTAGACTGATTTGAGGAAGGGGATAAAGGATGTCTATGCAAGGAGGGAAGTCTAGTAACAAAACAATTCTGGACACAAAAAAGAGGAAAGAAACTAAAAGGAAAGTCAGAGTGCCTTCACTGGAAACACATCACAAGTAACTCTGCCAGCGAGTCTCAAGGACATGAAAAGGATAATTTTCTATTTCAAAAATGGAGACTTAGACATTTTGAAAATAATAACTAAAAATCGACCCACTCACCTCAACACCATCTTAGAAGGCCCTACCAAGTTTTTATGGTTAATCAATTCCTCTTATTCAAATTGTTTTTTAAAATCTGTATTTATTTTTATTTATCTGAAAGGCAGAGCAACAAAGAGAGGAAGAAGAGAGGGAGGGGAAGGAGGAACTGATTAATCTTCCATCTACTGGTTCACTCCCCAAATGCCCATAAGAGCCAGGGCTGGGCCAGGCAGAAGCCAGGAGCCAAGGGCTCCACCTGGGCCCAAGGACTTGAAACATCAATGGGATGCAGGGTCCCAGGTGGCAGCACACTCCACTGTACCAGAACACTCACTGCAAGATGCATCAGACTTGTATTCCTGGATAGAATATCGAAATGAAAAAGACTATCTCCAAATTGGTCTATAATTTCAATGCAATTTTAATCAATAACCCACTATGTATTTTGACAACCTGACTATCCTATAAGCCCCAACATCTAGCTCCAGTTACCTTTCTGACCTAATTGCTTAGTTCTCTCTCCTTTTCCACTCTCCATTCCAACCTAGTAAATTTTCCTGCTTATTCTTCAAACAAAGCAATCACAATTTGAACTTTCTTCCTTCTACCTGGAACTCTCTATCTCACCTCCTACAAGCTTTCTTTAAAGGCCACCACTCAGCCTATCCTCACCAAATAATGGACAGTTTACCACTCCACCCTGCTCCTCCATGGCTCCCTCCCCGATTTTGCTCCCACAGCACTCGTTACCCTTTGCTGTTATCTCTAGTACATCAACCACAATGCTTAGAGAAACTGTGATTCTAAAAACATTTTGTAAATGTTGGATATCCCTTATTGGTAATGATTAGGACCAGAAGTACTTCAAATTTCAGAGTTTTTCAGATTTTGGACTATTTGCATAGACTTTATCAACTGAATATCCTAATCCAAAATTCTATAAGGCTCTGAAATATGGAATTTTTTGAGTGGAACATCAGTGCTTAAAAGAGTTTCCAATTTTACAATTATCTCAGATTTTCAGAACACAGACAATAAACCTGTATTAAGGGTCTCTCTACATGATGTTTGTCTACTTACTGGAAAGAAAAGAAGTTGTGGGGAGAGGGGAAAAGGGAGAGAAAGAAGGGAGGGAGGGAGACAGAGACAAGGGATGGGGAAAGTGGGAGAAGGGGATGCATAAGGAAAACGAGATGGAGCAGAGTGGGAGAGGGGGAGGAGATGACAACCTGGAGAAGCTGGTGGAGTCCGTATCTGACTGTGTTCATGCGTGAGTTCGAGTTCAACTGAGTTTTGGTTTTTAAAATCAAATTCAATAATACAATTATAGTACTGGAAAATATTAACATTAAGAACTTTGTAGGTGTTTGTTCTACAGCTTTATACTTACCATTTAATTTTCTAAAAAAATCAGGATGGCAATTTTGAAGAATAAAAGCAGAACAAATGCCAGAATAATTATCTTATGACTAATAAACACCAAGACTTATATTATGCCTGGAGTTTGCTCTTAAGGATGTTTAAGTGTCCCAAACAAACACCATTAAGGAGGCAGAGAACCACTGTAGCAATTAATTAAATTATTTTTGTCTAAAAAAAAAAATCTTACTTCAGGTACAAGTACTTCCTTACAACTATGTTACAATATGTCTCTAATACTTCACCAGATGTTTCTAACTCTATTCCAAGCTTCAAAGGTCCTTTTCTTTTGGAATTAAAGAAACAATCAATCAAAATGTTTTGTTTCAAAGTAACCCCCAGGGTAAATAGCACAGTGTCAGTCAGTGAACAGTCAAAAGTTCCTCACTCCCACTTCACCTTAAAGCTTTCTAATGTGTCAGGTGTCAGGGTTTTAAGTAACACTCGTGTTTCTCCACAATGTAAATACATAGAATAAACTGTAATAGAGAAATCTCTCCCATCATTTAGGTGAAGAACTCAACCCAACATCAGCCTGCTCTCTATGGCATCTGGCGCGCAAAGGAAACCTTCACTGCTCAGCCTGGTGCACCTGCAGCAAGAAGCTGGCTCTCCAGCCTCCCCCCTCCACTCCCTGCTTCAATGAGGTTGGATGCTTATAGCAAGGGCTAATGCTGCCTCTTACGTATGTTTTTATTTATGCTGTTCTTTAGCCTAGAATAAACTCCTCTCCATCTTCTAATTCCTACTCATCTTTTCTAAGAAATCACTTTTAAAACTTCAGAATAGGCTAAATGCTCCCTTGCATCTTCGTGTACATCTCAATCAGGACACTTTGATTTTTGGAAATTTCAGTCTAGCTTCGCAAATTTTGTGAAGACAGGTTTTTTTTTTGACAATCTCTAATGACTCTTCTGGAATGAGCTTAATATTTCTAGAACACAATACAGTGCAGGGTCTCTTTGGGAGCTAGGCAATCTCCAGGCTGCAAAGGAGACTGTCAAACAAGAAATAAGGAAGGAAGGCCATATCAACCTTCCTAAAACACATGCTCAATTTATCATGATGGTTTCCCCCACATCATGTAAGTTCCCAGAGAAGAGGGGCCATGTCTGTCCCTCTGTCCCACCACCTAGCACACTGCATGGCACCTAACAATGATGAATGCAGATGTAGTAAGAATCAAAGATAAAATTACTTTTCTGAGAAAATTTCCATGAGAAGAATAAGAACAATTGATGTGCACAGTGAATATTTTTCAAGTCGGAAGTTTAATTATTAAAAAGAGGCTATATGTAATTCCAATTTTTTTTTCAAAGCACCCTTTAAGACTATTTAAGAAACATAAGGGGTTAATGTAGGCTACAACTAGAGTAGCCAGGAAAGGATTTGTACAACTGCAAAAAAGCAAAGACTAGTGTTCCAGACCATTTTATTCTCTTACAAAAAAAAAAAAAAAAAAAAAAAAAAAAGATATTTTACTTCTTACATTGAATTTCAGAATGCAACTATTACATGTGCTTTCAAAATGCATTATGAATATTAATAAACTCCTGTTCTTTTCATGGTGTAAAAAGTGTTTTGATAACAGATTCACAATGCAGAACACACTGAGATGATTTTATCTAAATGCTTTCTATGTTATGAACTTATCATCTTAAGATTTTCCAAGTTGTCATTAACTAAACCTCTTGCCAGAAGTAATTTGCCTCATTCTATAGATCCTCATTTGGGAATACTTTACTAATGTGACTTCATCATTTCTTTTTCTAAAAAATACATGATTTACTTTGGCAGCCTTCACAAAGATTATGTTGAGATTCTGTGCTCACAAGAATATTGAGCTTTCTCTTAATGGACAAGCCTTAACTTTCCTCTCCTTTTTAAAAGACAGTGGTATTATAGTATCTAAACAACAAGGCTTGATTATTTTGTGCAAGCCTGAGATGCTTTTACTCTTTCATATATCTTCCCTTTAAATTATAAGGTAAAGCTGGTTACTAAGCAATGGAAATATCCTAGTAAGTTAATTGCACATTTTTTTTAAAAAAAAAAGATAGTATTTGTATCATATCTTTTTTTTTTTTTTGGACAGGCAGAGTGGATAGTGAGAGAGACAGAGACAGAGAGAAAGGTCTTCCTTTTGCTGTTGGTTCACCCTCCAATGGCCGCTGCGGCCGGCTCATCGTGCTGATCCAAAGCCAGGAGCCAGGTGCTTCTCCTGGTCTCCCATGCGGGAGCAGGGCCCAAGCACTTGGGCCATCCTCCGCTGCCTTCCCAGGCCATAGCAGAGAGCTGGCCTAGAAGAGAGGCAAGCGGGATAGAATCCGGCGCCCCAACCGGGACTATAACCCGGTGTGCCAGCGCCGCAAGGTGGAGGATTAGCCTGTTAAGCCACAGTGCCGGCCTGTATCATAACTATTAAATTACCATTTCTATGAATAATCACCCTTCAAAAAATTACCAACTACACTGTTAGACTACAATACAAAATTGCCTTGTTGAACACTTCACTGTTATACATACATACATAAAATACACACATACATATACACACAAGTGAGCAAAATTAAACTGTTCACTTCTATCCTCAATGCCCTGGCAGTAACTAGGCACTTGCATGATACATTACTATTCTTTTACACCACAGGGCATTGTTCATGGCTTCACGGTGGTACCACAGTAGCACACCCATGTTAAGCCAGAAACAGTGCCCTCGTAGCCTGACGGAATCCGTGTTCTTCCCTGGGCACCTCAATTACTACAACCAGGTGACTGTGAGGAGGCTGTGACTTAATATATTATTGATTCCAAAGCTGCAAGAGTTTAAGAGTTCCCACCCTGAGAGTAAAAACAAAGTTAAAATCATTTTCAAGATGCTGAAACAGAGCTGTTCTAGTCAGAAGCCAACACACATAAAATTGGAGGAGCCTAAGAAAGTCTTCTTATTAACATCCCTTGAGTTTACTAAACTAGGCCAGATTATACAGTCTCTGGACAGCTCTTTGAAAATTCCATGAGAATGTGTTGGGAAGAACACAGAGATGAAAGCACCATTTCTATTAGGTAACCCATAACCAACAAAGTGCTTTTTCTGTCCACTGAAGGACATGTTTGGAATTCCCTTTTTTTAAAAAAGTATGAAATAAAATCTTTCATCTTTCCTTACCCCCATACTTTAAAAGATAGGAATGGGGGTGGGGGCATGAAGGATGATGGAGAACATACCTTTTTTTGTTTTGTTTTGTTTTTTTGTTTTTTGTGGGTTTTTTTGACAGGCAGAGTGGACAGTGAGAGAGAGAGAGAGAAAGGTCTTCCTTTTTGCCGTTGGTTCACCCTCCAATGGCCGCCGCAGTAGGCGCACTGCGGCCGGCGCACTGCGCTGATCCAATGGCAGGAGCCAGGTGCTTCTCCTGGTCTCCCATGCGGGTGCAGGGCCCAAGCACTTGGGCCATCCTCCACTGCACTCCCTGGCCACAGCAGAGAGCTGGCCTGGAAGAGGGGCAACCGGGACAGGATCGGTGCCCCGACCGGGACTAGAACCCGGTGTGCCAGCGCCGCAAGGCGGAGGATTAACCTATTGAGCCACGGCGCTGGCCCCCCCCCCTTTTTTTTTTTTTAACCACTTTTCTCATGTAATATTACAAAAGCAATAAAGGATAAAATAATTTTTCTCACTTTTCCTCAATAAATATTAGGGAATTATACATTATTAAGAACAATAAAGGGTCAACTAATACAGCTAACACTTTTTATATTCTTTGACATTATCTGATCGTATAAACTAACCTTTATAGCTTCTTTTTGCTACATATAAATGTTATATATGCCCAGTTTACAAAATACATTCTCATAGTACATCTTAAAATCATGAATATTTGCTTATGTTTTACAAAAATACCCAATCATTATGACAGATTCTGACAGCCAAGAGAGAGTCTGAGAGGCAGTCTCGGTAGAGCTCTTGCCAACATGAGAGAAATGTAGGGACAGACCTCTGACACCTGCCTGGATTCCCATGCCCAGCTCACAGTGGGAGAAACAACCTGCCAAAAAAGTATAATGCAGATCAGAATTCCAATATGCTGTTATTCATCAGGTGAACAACAGCAAGACTTCACCTATGTGGTCAACAGACAAGAGCAAAACAAGAAAATCTGCTAACAAGTACTGGTGCTGGGGACAGAGCCCTTTCGTTTTCATACAGCGTTATTTCTATACACTCCACTACTGTACTTTCCATCAATATCCTTATTATCCACCAACCCGTATTTTTTCCATGATTCACATTTCCTCATTTTTCCTGCCTCGTTATCTTTATTATAAGTAAGTTTGCTTTAACACTTGATGAAGCAGCAAAAAGGAGGGAAAGACATATATTCAGATTCTCTCTCATTCCCACTCCCATTGTAATAAACTGATATTATAGCATATGTGTTTTATATATATATATGTATATATATGTTATAGCATATATTATAGTATGTGTTTAATGGAAGCTGATATTTAAATGAACTGCAACAATATATTCAAATACTTTTCTGTCCCTACACAGCCAGGGTCTTAGTTACACTGTTAAAAACGTTGCCTATAACCAAGCAGGAAAGAAATCTCCCTTCTGAGACAGCTCTGCTGCAGAGCTAGCTGCTGCACTGTCTGTGGCTCCGCGGGCTCTTTAAAGGCTTTCCAAAGGTTGGCATTAGCTGACCAGAGCGCACCACCTTTCATACTCAGCACTGTTGCAAAACATCTCACTCACCAGTACTGTAAGGAGGTCACAGTTTTCCCAGCAAAGGAAAAATAAAATTGGAGCTGACACTTATTGGTAGAATGCTGTTATCAGCATGTATTTATCTTCCATACTCTTCCCATGCTACAGGGCTGCGTCAGAAGTAAGGTTTTGTTTTTCTTTAATCAAAACATAAGTGCAGCCTTCAATCAGCAGCATTGCTCATGATCTCAACTCTCCTATCCCTATCACAAATCTGAGAAATGAGAAATACTTCTATAATTTTAAAGTCTATATAAAATTATGCAGCCAAAGATAGCTACATGTTTTACTAATATATTATACAAATTATGAATAGAATTAGCTTTGGTTCTTAACAGTTAAAAGCAATTCTCTTAACAAGACAAAATCCAACTGAGAAAAGAAAAAACTCTGAAAGATAGCATTTATTCAATATGAAGATGATTATTAGGGGCCAGTGTTGTGGCACAGTAGTAGCAGGTTAAGGCACTGCTTATGATGACTGTAACCTGTATTGGAGTGCCAGTTTGAGTCCTGGCTACTCCTCTTCCAATCCAGCACCCTAGTACTGTGCCAGAGAAAACAGTGGAAGATGGCCCAAGTGCCTGGACCCCTGCCACCCACATGGGAGATGTGGATAGAGTTCCGGGATTCTCCTTCCCTCCCTCTCTTCTTCTCTTTGAAATAAAATGGTTATGGCTAAAATTTTATTCTCAATACATGGCTAAGCCTCTGGAGGACTTAGAAGGAATTACCATGATATCTCATTTCTATTTTGGAAGAGATCACCCCACAACTCATGAAGGAGGCAGGACAGGTAGAAGGTGATGATGGCAGCCCCAGTGAGAGAAAACATGGTAACAGTGGAGACACAGAGCACTGGCTTGTGAAAGGAGTCAGACACATCAACCTGAGGCTACGGAAAGAGGTCAGGGCAAGACAGTAACATTTGCGAGACGTCCACTCAAGAGATGGTATTGAAAGCCCCAGGGATGCAAGCAGGCACCAAGGTTTGATTCTGAAAAACTGTGGTGCAGAGAAAGGTGATCTAACTCAACCACTAGTATGTCAGGTTTGGGTTCTTTTATGAGGGTAAGGGACAAAATGCTACCCCGTTTTCCACAAGCCAGCATGTGATATTGTTCCTAACCTTGAGTAAAGAGGGAAAAACTGTGTTTTTCTTCCTTAACTTTTGATTTTCTGATAGAAACCCTGCCCCCAGCCCTGTACATACACAATTCCTACTGTAGTTTAATAAAGTCAGCTGAATCAAACCAGTCCAGTCATATTTTCTTCTTTCAGGGGCAGGTGTTGTGGTGCAGTGGGTTAAGCCACTGCCTGCATCCCATAACAGAGTGCCAGCTCAAGAAAATTCCCAGTCCTCTGCTTCAGATCCATCCTGCTAATGTGCCTGGGACAGCAGATGATGGCCAAAATGCATGGGTTTCTGCCATCTATGTGGGAAACCAGGAAGGAATTCCTGGCTCTTGGCTTCAGCCAGGCCCTGGCCCAGCTGCTGCAGACATTTGGGTAGTGAACCAGCAGATGAAGACAACCACTTTTCTCTCTTTCAAATAAATAAATCAATTTCATTTTTTTGAAAACCATTATTTTAAAAATTGAAATTCTCCAAGTTTAATCACAAGATTCACTGAAAATAATGAAGTTATAAAATGTCATTTGAATCAAATTATTGCCTGAATACAGACCAGTTTTTCTAATCAGCAATCACATCTATGAATCTGATTAATTTTATCAAAACCTTAAAAAGACTTAAAAATGAACAAAATTAGCACACAGTTTATTTTACACTCAATTCAGAATTTCCACTTAAAACCATTTTCTCCTTTCACAGGCTAATAAAGGTGTGTTTGTTGGGGGGAATGCAGTAGTCACTGATTTCTGCCAGATCAAGCAGATCATTTACTCAAAAACAAGGAACTCCATCAGATCTACCAGCTTATCACTGAATGACTCTGAAAAAATCTTATTTACTAATTTTAAACATATTATCAGGACTGGAAATACCCAAACTCCCATCAATCCAGTCTACAAGGGGTAAAGATAATCCAGAGTATATTCACACAATGAAATAAAAAAACAAATAAATGAAGTACACACAACAACCTAGATTAATATCAAAAACAATATTACACAAGACAAAGAACATATGTTTATGGTTCTATTTATATGATGTACAAAAGCAAATAAAAATAAGCTGTGAGGGGTGGGTGTTTGGAACAATGGTTAAGTCACCCACCACTTGGGGTACCAGCATCTCATGCCAGGGTGCCTGGCTTTGTGTCTCAGCTCCACTCCAGCTTCCAGCTTCCTGCTAATGGGCACCTTGGAGGCAGCAGGTGATGTCTCAAGTACTTGGGTAACTGCCACCCACATGGGAGACCCAGACTGAATTCTAGGTTTCCAGCTTCAGTTTGGCCCAGTCCTGGCTTTTGGCAGGCATCTGAGTGAACAGCATATGGAAGATATTTGTCTCTTTCTCAATCGGTAAATCAATTAATAAATTTTCAAAAGATACTACACTGTTACAACTCAGAATAGTGGTGTGGGTAGGGGGAGAGACAAGACAAAATCCAAAGAATGAGGGACGTTTTGGGGTTTGGAAATGCTCTATTTCTTGATTAAAGTGTAGATTACATAAATGCACTCCTTTTGGGAAAGCTCAGTGAGCCATATATACTTTGTACTACATATTATCCTTCAATAATAGTCATACAAATACAACCTGAAAAAAATACGGTGTGAACTCACTATTTTTCAATCATATGATAATGTCAAAGTGATACACATTCAGGGGAAGCCATATTTCAGATTTTGGATTTCTATCTTTGCCCAGGTTAGGGATAAACAGCAAAACGCTCACTCCTGATGCTGTGCAGCAGCAGACAGCGTCTGCTCCCAGTCGGCTCTGCAGTGATGAAGGCAAACAGCCCACACTGCACTTACCCTAGAATGCACAGCATTCTACACATTACATGAGATACTCAACCCTTTAGTACAAACAGGCTTTGGGTTAGATGATTTTTTCCTAAGTGTTTTGAGCAGGTTTAAAGTAGGCTAGGCTAAGCTATGATGTTCACTAACTTAGGTGTCTTAAAATGTACTTCTGATTTAACAAAGTGATCAACTATGATGGGTTTAATGAGATATACAGAAGCATCTGCATAATTCAACATTAATAATATGGATTATAAAAATGTGTTGGGTTGAATCCGAGTTGTAAAAGCCTGAGTATTTTATCTTATTATCTGTGAAGGAAAGAATAATAGCCTTCCAAAAATGGCTATGTCCTAATTCCCTGACCCAGTGAATATGTTATGCTCCATGACAAAGGGAAATCAAATCTGCAAATCAGTTATGGCTGCTAATCATCTGATCTTTTTTTAAAGGATTTATTTATTTATCTAAAAGGCAGAGTTACAGAGAGAGAGGGGAGAGAGAGAGAGAGAGAGGAGGCGGAGGAGAGATCTTGCATCTGCTGGTTCACCCCCAAAATAGCCGCAATGACTAGGGTTGGGCCAGGTTGAAGCCAAGAGCTTCATCTGGATCTCCCATGTGAGTGCAGAAGCCCAAGGACTTGGGCCATCCTCTGCTGCTTTCCCAGGTACATTAGCAGGGAACAGGCTTAACCTGCTGCAGGCCAAAGTGCCAGCCCCAAGCATCTGATCTTAAGAAAGGGAAATTATCCTGGATTATCTAGTGGACCTAACTCAATCACAAGAGTACATAAGTATGCAAGAAAAAGAAAAAAGAGTCAGTGTGACATGATATGGTCAAAACTCAACCAGCCATTCCTTCTTGGCTTTGAAAACAGAACAAGGCCACAAGCCAAGAAGAAGCTGGAAAAGACTAAAGACTGGATTCTCTCCCTAGAGTCTCTAGAAAGGAACACAACACTGCCAACATCCTGACGTTAATCCAGTGAAGCCCATTTCTGATTTATAGAACTGTGCTGGTAAATTTCTAAGATAATAAATGACTACCAATTTTGTGGTGTTTTGTCTTAGAAGCACTAGGAAATTAATATATTACTTTTGAACTTTTCTTTGTTTGGAAAATTACATAACTTACATAAGGTAAACATTTATAAAATACTTAAAAAAATTTAACAGGACATAAAATGTGTTAGTAAAAGGTACCATTTCCCTCATCTATTTGGAGGTTACCTTTAAGTTCTCCAATATTCAAACCATACATTCATTATATCTTGCATCCATTTATTCAACAAATATTTTCCATCAACAGACACCTAAGTCAGTTCTCAAATTTTCTCACTGCATGGAATTAGTGCAGTTATTTTCACAATATTAATCTCTCAATTTCTCTGAAAAAATGTCTGATGAATTTTCATGTTATTTTTCACCTCCTTGATACAGTAAACAAAATACCATGAATGAATTTTTCAAAAAGGGTACAGATTCAATAATATTTAAGAACAAGACAATAAGGAAAAAATCACTTTGAAGACATCAGCACACAGCCATGTGGCTCCTAACTTACAAATGGTAGATTACAAAGTCAAGAAAGAGCCCAATGGTGGTCATGCAGATGCTGGACGGTGAAAGCTCTAAAACGAAAGGCCGAAGAAAGGCGGAAGTGACTGATTAACTCCATGCATCAGTGCTATTTTAAGCATGAGGATTACAATTACACTCACAGAGAAGTATGAAGAATATGATTCAATATGACTTTTGCTTTAAGCAAGTGCTTAAATAAAACTACATCAAGGTGACAAACTTCCCAACACATGTAAATACAGACAAAGGTAACTTAAAACTTAGCTACAGTTTGTGACAGTTTAGGATTCCACCAAGAATAACCAAGAAGGGGTTTTAACTGAGAACAAGAGGCAACTAAGTGTGTTTGGCTAAAGACTTGAAGGCACTGGTAAGATGCATGAACTGAGCTGTGCAAGTCTGGAGCATTAGGAGCAGGGTGGATGGCAACTGGAATCTCTACACAAGGCTGCTTCTCAAGCCCATTTTCCCCTGAAAACCACAGGCCTAGGAAGCTAGTGTAACTAATGTGCACGTGTCCCATATATCAAATAGGATGAGGCAGAAAATCTTAAAATCATTAAATAAGTATAAAGGAGCAACATGTTCTGCTCAGCTCTATACTCATTTTAATTCTGGAAGCCACAGTTTAAAAAGATATTGAGTAACTTGGAACACATTCAAAGGAAAATGACCAAAAGAACTTAAAACTAACTAACATGGCAACAATTGAAAGAAGCAGACATATCTCACCAAGAAATGAGACAACTTAGGAAAGAGATAAAAGCAATCACGGGTGCACAGGTTACACTCAAGTATACCATGCCATGAAACCACTGGACTCAGCACTTTATAGTCACTGCGGGAACAGGACAGCTCCTCCCCAATTATGGCAAACATCAATTTTACACACTAATCATAAGGCATAAACACCCTAGACAATACTTTATCATGTACCCATAGGCTCATGCACAGCAGCCAGCCAAGAATAGCCTGGATTCTGTCCCGGTTGCCCCTCTTCCAGGCCAGCTCTCTGCTGTGGCCCGGGAGTGCAGTGGAGGATGGCCCAAGTGCTTGGGCCCTGCACCCCATGGGAGACCAGAAGAAGCACCTGGCTCCTGCCATCAGATCAGCGCGGTGCGCGGGCCGCAGCGCACCAGCCGCGGCGGCCATTGGAGGGTGAACCAACGGCAAAGGAAGACCTTTCTCTCTGTCTCTCTCTCTCTCACTGTCCACTCTGCCTGTCAAAAAAAAAAAAAAAAAAAAAATGAACTTATTACTAAGACTAACTTTCTAGCCGGGTTGAGGAAAGAAAAAAATCGGCTGACAAGAAAGGTACCTCTTGCCATCCCTGAAGGAGCAGAGGAGGAAACTAGAACATGCTGAAGGGGAAGGAGGGACGAGATGAACTTTAGTGGTACCTTCTTCAATACTGAAATTCTAATGATTCCAAATCTGCATTCCCAGATAAGCTGTACCTTCTTTAAAATATCCTACATGACTGATTACTGAGAAGCAGACATATACTGAAAGGTAAGACACATCAAATTATAAGGGAAAGACATGGTGGAAAAGGGTAAAGAAAAATATCTTAAAGATACCATTCTGAAATCTGAAACTTGAAACTTGTAGTGCCAATAAAGCCACACACATTAATTTTCAAATCTACCCCTGAACCAAACTTTTTTGCTATTGTTTCATTACCAGAACTATGCTATTTGAGAGCAGAACTTAACATGGCTTTCTACTTATACAAGCAGCAACATAACAGAGGAGAATAAACACAAAGTAACCCTCCTCGGAAAAGACAGATGAAGCTGATCGCGTTCAAAAGCAGCATCCAGTCTGCCTGAAATTATCAGCCTGTGAGTTGGAGTGAGAAAAAAAGAATCATTATTTGAACAGAAATAGTCACAAAGAGAAGTACATTTTTTCCAGCTATGACACCACTGCACTGTCAACCCTCTAGAGCTCAAGTCTCAATTCAACTCTTCCAGGGATAAAGGGTCATATTTACTCACCATATCTTGAACAACGTCCTTATGGAATGTAAACTTAAATTTCTTATTCAATAACATTTAACAATGATTCAAGGGTCAACACTGGGAAGAGTTCCTAGAAATATTCATTCCAGGGAGACATTCTGAGCTTCCCTAAGAGTCAACGGATGGTTCTAGTCCCCTATACTACTTAATCAATAGACACTGAATCCTCTCTGCATCAATTAAGCATATAATACAGTACAATACATAAAAATCACAATAGGCAACAGAGAAAAAAAGGATTAAAGCCATGAAAAATGTATTAATTTATTCTATGCAATGCACTTGTAATTCTTCCACTTTCTGTCAAGATCACAGTACAGTTTAATAGTCTGGTTCAGGGACCAATTAATCCTTTTATATTTAAATCAATCACTGAGTCCTCTCCAAATAATTTAGCTTCTACATGCTGCCTCCCATTTGATATCTTTGGGGAAAGGGTACAGTTAACATTATGTGGCACATTAATCATGTTTGGTAATAGAAAAGGAAATGCACTATAATACAAATCTAACACAAAAAGTAGAGCTTGCTCTTAAACATGCTAGCATAATCAGTACGTGTCATCATTTCCTTAATTAAAACAGGCAACTTAAACCTGAGTGTGCACCCATTCACCCTTCTTTTATCTCATGTGTGCATGCATGTATCCATCTGTTTTGACTCTACATAAGATGTATATTCAGGAATAAAAAACTACTCTACTAAAGCCTACCCAATACTATTAAAAGATTCCTCTCTCCCATTCCAACCTAAAGTAGGATGACTTGAGGATGCCCAACGGTGGGAAAAGGGAAAAGTAACAAAAAGGCATGTATTTTATTTAAACTGGCATGTGTTTGGCATCTTGCCACAAAGCTGTGTCCTTTTCCTTGAAGCCTAATTAGCAGGGTTAATTTAATGCAATATTCATGTATAGTCCAAAGATTCTTACTACTGCATATAAAGCAGATGTCCATGTTTTAAGAATATTTTCTCTAAACAAATGTGTCAAAGAAAGCATTTAGAGTTCATGTGACCATGAATGACAGCATCATACAAAACGACACTTCTTGCTTTGGCCAAAAGTGGGAGGAGGAGACACTTTTTATTCGTGGAGTTTAATCACCACAAGAATGAATTGACTCTGTATTCTAGTGGCCACACCATGGATTACAAATGCATGATTTAGCTTCAGAAATTTCAGAGCAAACATAATCACATTTCAAACGGTCCATAAATGTGCTCAAAAAAAAAAAATTGTAACCGATTAAGTTTCCATGTACATTCAGCACTGAAAAAAGTAGCATAACTCAAATGCATTGCTGATGCAGGAGCTCCGCCAGTTCAAACAATGCCAAGAAAACAAAGCACACAGTGAACCGTTAGCTCTGTGCTCACTTTTTATCAACACAGAGAAATAAAATGGCCAAACCTGAAGACAAGATCTATGATACTAGAGAGAATAAAAAGGCAACACTATATGGCAATCCTAATTCCAAAGAGCACTCAGAATCTAAAGACTAGTGTGAAGGCCTGACCCTAACTGCCACATGAAAAGAATCTCTCAGTAGGCATGAGACAAAGACAACTTTTAGGAATCCAGTAGATGACTACGACCTATAAATAATCACCAGGTGAAAAGTTATTAAGTGTCATTGATCACTAACCCCCAGAAGAGCCACATCAAAGAAACATTCAAAGGGCCGGCATTGTGGTGCAACAGATTAGTGCACCACCTGTTTACACCAGCATCCCATATCTGAGTGCTGGTTTGAGTACCAGCTGCTCCACTTCCTATCCAGCTCCCTGGTAACACACCTGGGAAGGCAGTAGAGGGTGGCCCAAGTGTTTGGGCCTCTGTATCCACGTGAGAGACATGGAAGAAGTTCCTGGCTCCTGACTTGGGCCTGGCACAGCCCTGGTCATTGTGATCATTTGGAGACTGCAAAAATGGATGCACAATCTCTGTCTCTCTGTCTTTAAATAAAAATAAATACTAAGAAAAAAGAGGTGGCCGGCATTGTGGCATAGCAGGTAAGACCACTGCCTGCAGTGCTAGCATCCCACAGGGGCACTGGTTTGAGCCCCAGCTGCTCCACTTCCAATCCAGCTCTCTAAAACAGTACAAGGTGGCCCAGGTGCTTGGGCCCCTGCATCCATGTGGGAGACCTGGAGGAAGCTCCAGGCTTCTGGCTTTGGATTGGCCCAGCTCCAGCCATTATGGCCATTTGGGGAGTGAATCAGTGGATGAAGATCTCTCTCTCTCTCTCTCTCTCTCTCTCTCTCTGCTGCCTCTTTCTGTAAATCTTTAAACAATAAAAAACAAAATGTTTGGAAATAACAAGTCTCTTATGTTTTTCTTTTAATCTGAGGATAGGGTAAGATATCACTAACCAATATTAAACAAGTGAATCCAAAGCTCTTCACTGAAAATCATGTCATCTATAGAATCTGAAATTACATCAGCTAACAAGACACCATCAGCAGGCTGAGTCTTGTGATGGTTAGGACAAGTTTATATGGATCCATTTATCCTCTATCTAGTTTCCCACTGATAACCATCTATCAAAAAAGATTTAGAAGTGCCACTTATAGAGACAGCAAGAGACCCTACAGGTTACTATAAGACACACACAAATCTAAGCGGTTAAATGCAAAGGAAAATGAAACAAAATTCCTTGGGTAGGCATTTATTTGTTTGGTAAAACATAGCCTTACATTTCAGGGGCTTTATCTTTAGATGGTGAATCCCAAGGAGGTAGATGTTCTTTCTGGATTCAGTGTAAGACAGTGTTCAAAACAGAATCATAAAATGCCTGACAATTCTTTCCAACTCTAACATATCTTTCTTCCTCTGCTTTTAGTCTAGTTGTCTCCATCCTGGGCTCAAACAGTACTTGAGTCTCCCTCACTGAGGCAATGGACTAGGAGCCTCACAACACAGAGAAATTGCTTTTCTCTGGTCATTTAGTCAACCGAGGCTGCCCTCAGCTTCTGGATAGGATTGGTGGTGGGAGGGAGTCTCAGTGCTTCTCAAGAGCCCCTGGTTTGGTAGTCTTTCTTTTCTTTTATACCAGCCCCCATGGGCTTACGACAAATGTGCTTCCCTTCTATGGAAAGCCAGCACTGGGAACTGTGACAGTTTGGGTACATAATACAAAACATGAGTGACAGTTTATTTAGTAATGGTGTATACAAGGGTGAAATGCTTTGCTATAAATCTTACATTTAATACAACTTGATCAATATCAAGATAACAAAGTTTCAAATAAATAACACAATAGGCATTATGATTACCAAATAAGATCGAATTTAGTTACTATTATGTGGGCAGCCATTTTTACACAGGTTACAAATGAAAAGGTAAAAGAATACTAAATGCTACAAAAATTATTAATGGAAGCAGGCTTTGTGGCACAATGGATTAAACAGCTGCTTGCAATGCCAGCATCCCACATCAGAGTGCCAGTTCAAGTCACAGTTACTCTTGCTGATACAGCTCTCTGCTAATGTGCCCAAAAAACAGCAGATGATGACTCAAGTACTTGAGTACATGCCAGCCACATGAGAGATCCAGATGGAGTTCCTGGCTCCTGTCTGGCCTGGCCCAGCCCTGTCTGTTGCAGCCATTTAGGGACTGAACCAGCAGATGGAAGAGTTCTCTGTCTCTCCTTCTCTCTGCCACTCTGCCTTTCAAATAAAAAAATAAAAGTCTTTAACATGATTATTAATGTACAAAAATTTTAGCTACTCTTTCATAATCATCAATAATAGAACACATTTTACATACAATAGTTTATCAATAAAAACCATGTGAGCAAACAATGACATCAAAGTAACTGTATAAAATCACGCACTGGAAGTTGACTAATGCTTCAAACCAGAAAAGCGGGCTTTTAAGACATTTTATATATAGCACTTTGTTCACTGTTTTAATAAGATTTTATCCATTTGAAAGGCAGAGTAATAAAGACAGAGGGAGAAACCGAGAGATCTTCCATCTTCGCTGGTTCACTCCCAAAATGGCCATAATGACCAGGCTGTGTCAGGCCAAAGTCAGGAGCCTGGAATTCCAAACAGGTCTCCCATGTTGGTGGCAGGGGTCCAAGCACTTGGGTCACCCTCCAGTGTCTTCCCAGGCTCATTAGCAGGGAGCTAGATCAGAAGTGGAGCTGCTGGACTAGAACAGGGATGCCAAAATTGCAGGTGGTGACTTAACCTGCTGCAACACAATGAAGGCCCCAAAATGCAGTCTTACCATCCCCGACATGCTCTTCAATGTAGCAAGTCTAAGTTAAATATGGTGGGTTGGTTTACAAAGTACTCACACTAAGAAAGAATTCTGATTATTGTTTTCTGAAATTGAATCAGTTCATTTTGAATATTCAGTGTAAAAAAACAAACAAAACACAAAAATGCTGAGTGTGCATCAACATGAAAGGTACTAGAGTACTCATATGTTGAGCCATTAAGAGAAAAATAAAAAAATAAAAAAAAACTGATGTTACAATGGAAAATCCAAAGTCAAATCGATATAAATTACTTCATCTCAAATAATAGCAGGAATAACCATTTAAAAGACGTTCTGAGTATCTTTTATTCTATTATCTTCTTTGTCAATTAGAACTAACTCAACATTAGCCGGCGCTGTGGCTTAACAGACTAATCCTCCGCCTAGAACCGGGTTCTAGCCCCGATTGGGGCGCCGGATTCTATCCCGGTTGCCCCTCTTCCAGGCCAGCTCTCTGCTGTGGCCCGGGAAGGCAGTGGAGGATGGCCCAAGTGCTTGGGCCCTGCACCCGCATGGGAGACCAGGAGAAGCACCTGGCTCCTGGCTTCGGATCAGCGAGATGCGCCGGCCACGGCGGCCATTGGAGGGTGAACCAACGGCAAAAAGGAAGACCTTTCTCTCTGTCTCTCTCTCTCTCTCACTATCCACTCTGCCTGTTTAAAAAAATAAAAATCAGAACTAACTCAACATTCATCAAACCAAACTCCAACAGCACTCTATATACACATACCCAGATTATTTAAAAAATTAAAAATTAAACTTCAAAAGTTTATGAGAAGTGAGAAAGCTATGTATTTTTTCATATACGTATATTTCATGAACTTTCTGAAGACCCCTCATATGCAGTAAAATATGAAAATGCAATTTTTTAAAAATCTGCTTCAATCTATAAGAGAAATGTCTTGTAGTTTAATTTTAGTAGCAGGAAAAGTTAGTACCATATTTCTTTTTCACTTCCAAGTAACTAAACTTAAAGAGAGAGATAAAGAAAGAAGAAAAATGGGGGCCGGCACTGTGGCATAGCCGGTAAAGCCACTGCCTGCAGTACTGGCATCCCATATGGGCACTGGTTCAAGTCCTGGCTGCTCCACTTCCAATCCAGCTCTGTGCTATCTCCTGGGAAAGCAGTAAAAGATGGCCCAAGTCCTTGGGCCCCCGCACCCATGTGGGAAAACCAGAAGAAGTTCCTGGCTCCTGGCTTCAGATTGGCACAGCTCTGGCCATTGTGGCCAACTGGGGAGTGAACCAGCAGATTTCTCTCTCTCTCTGCCTCTCCTTCTCTCTCTGAGTAACTCTTTCAAATAAATAAATAAATCTTAAAAAAAAAAAAAAGAAAAGGAAAAAAGAAAAATGCCTTCTTTTAACCAAGCAGGCTACCCATCCAAGTTAAGCATCTAAGAGGGACATTAAAAAATTAAAGACAAAAATCACCAAGCTAGTTATCTTACAGATTTACATGTAAAAGTCAAGAGCATGAAAATGTTACTGCTTTCCCTTCTTTTATGAGTGCTCTTTATTCAATCATTGTAAATCAGCTATATGGTGCAAGTAACATGCTCTTGATAGTTAATGTAATTTAAAATAAAAGATGCAAGTGACCAACAACACAAAATTAAAGAAAAACAGATCAGGACAATAGGGAAATAAAAATGGAAGCTGATGGAAATGCTCTTAAGAGACAACTTCAAGACAGTTCTCCCAGATCTTCAGATAGATTCAGGGTGCTAGTTCCTGTATCACTCTTCCCCTAGCGCCAGCAAGGTCTCCTGACCACAGTCTACAGCACAACTTCACTTGTGCTGAATAAATGGCACCTTCCGTTTGGGACACTAAGAAGGCAGGGTAGATTTCTAGCATAGTCTTTTCTCTTGCTTTCCCTTTCAAAGGCATGAAATAGAGTTAAGAAAAAGATAAGGGAAGCTTGACTACATATTGTTGAATGTATTTGTATTCAGGCTACTTTTTATTTGCACCTATGAAAAACTTTTAGTAAGAGTTGTACCTGCAAAAATATAATCCAATTATTACTCTCTGAAAACCTGGGAACTAAAATTTGGAACAGAATAATCTATCTTTGACTGTCACTTGTCTCACAAGGGAATGAAATGAGTGGTAATCCAAATTGCAGGAACTGAGACCAGAAGAGTCACTGGGGTGGTGTCTCAGCAGACATGGATGGCACCACATGACCTGAAAACAGGGTAGGAGGTGCAACGGAGCTGGGAAGTCCACCTGGGTCTCCCAGTTTGGTGGAAACTCCTTGGGCCATTTTCTGTCGCCTCCCAGGATGTGCATCAGCAGGCAAGTGGGGCTGGGACTCAAATCCAGGAGCTCCAATATGGGAGGGGGGCATCCTAAGCAGTGTTGTAATTATTGTGCCACACATCTGCCTCATTCAGTCTAAAGTAAAATAATATTCAGAACCACCTCATATAACCCAAGGCTGGGAGAGCCAGGTTCCACAAGAAATATAAATCAGAAGCAGAAAACAAGACAATACTTTGGTCTTTTCTCTCTTAAAAAAAAAGCAGGGAGTCAAAATATTAGAAGGCTAGTACAATTGCTCAGAGTAAAGTGATATTTAGGTCACAACATGATAGTGAAAACAGAAAAGAAAAACACATTACAAGTAGATGAACTGAGGAAATGCACCACACAAGTACATTCTTCAGTGACACTAAGAAATAAACTTGCTTTTTAAATATCTATAAAAATGTAATATTTTTGATAAGCACAGAAAAATGGATGATTTATCTCTATTCTACTTGAAATCTTTTCTTATGCCTTTCAATTAGGAGGCAAGGTAGTGTCTAAGTTGTACACAGGTGTTACCATTACTGATTTCTATTTTTAAAGTCAATGTTTAAATAGTATTTTAAAGCTGAGGAGCGACAATAATATTCTAGTATTCTTGTGTTGTCTCAACTAAACATTGTTCCCAAGGAAACAGCTAATTATTCACTACAAAAGAAGGATGCTACAATGAGACGTTTGCACTTTAGCAGAATCAAAATGACCAGCTCATTTTTTTGGTCTCAATATCAAACAAAAGTCTCTGGTTTCCATACAGAGACCAGCACTTTCTACATATGCTGACAGGGACAGGTTACACTACTAACATGTTCTCACGTACAGAATGTTACTATTTTCAGTGGCATTATATTCTAAATTAAAATAAAGACCACCTTTATTTTCAGGCATTACCAACTGTCTCTTGGAAAAGGCTCAGCTTTGAAGTCATCCTTGTTAGAGCTTAAGTGGAGATAATTGCTCATAGGCCATTATGGATTACCATCATTTCCCATGACCAAAAGGTCTGAAATTGAAATGATTTAAATGAAAACAACTGTATAAATTTTTATTAGCCAAACAAATAAGCATACAAGTCGTTGAATATATCACATAATGCCTGTAATATTTAGTACAGTCCTCCTACATTTCAAAACCAGCTGAGACAGCAATGAAAATTTTGGACTAGAAAAAAACAAAACAGCAATGTATGAATCATTTGCAGAGTTGTGAAAAAATAAATGAAGTATAAAAAGGTTTTGTCTCTTTTTTCATAATCACCAGGAAGACCTCTAATCTATACTTTTAAAGAAATGCTTTTTATTAAAGATTTACAAATGTTCAAACCAGGCCATTCTAACATTAGTGGAATATAGGCCTAAAAATATAACATGCATGAGCATTGTAGTTTACTCAAGATATTCAAACGCTTAAGGAAGGCTGGCCAGCTGAAAACTTAGCCTTGTATAGCACTGTGATTCAAACACGGTGATATAAACATTGATTTTGAAAATAACGAAGAACTGAAATTCCGAGTAGAGTTTATTAAAAAGGGAGATTTAAAAAAAAAAAAAAAAAAAAAAAAAAAAAAAAAAAAAAAAAAAAAAAAACAATGGGGCCAGCGCCATGGCTCTCTGCCTGCGGTGCAGGCATCCCATATGGGCGCCGGGTTGTAGTCCCAGTTGCTCCTCTTCCACTTCCAGTTCTCTGCTGTGGCCCAGGAAGGCAGTGGAGGATGGCCCAAGTGCTTGGGCCCTGCACCCACGTGGGAGACCAGGAAAAGCACCTGGCTCCTGCCTTCGGATGGGCACAGCGCCAGCCATAGTGGCCATTTTGGGGGTGAACCAACGGAAGGAAGATCTTTCTCTCTGTCTCTCTCTCACTGTCTAACTCTGCCTAATCGGAAAAAAAAAAAAATCAATGGATTCAACAATTTTTTGATTAAACAAAATAGAAAATAAAAATAGAATTTCAAACTTATGAGTGACAAAACACACACACACACACACACACCCCAGTAGCGTTGCAGTGTAAAATCCATTTCTTTGAAGGTAATCAAGAAAAATACAAAAGTTCTTTGCAATATCAAATATTATGGTCAGCCTCAATTTAATATCCAAGAACAGGAAGATTCTTTATTATATTGGCCTTTTAAAATGTTCTGTTAGGTGGGCGCCACGACTCACTAGGCTAATCCTCCACCTGTGGTGCCGGCACCGGCACCCTGGGTTCTAGTCCCAGTTGGGGCACCGAATTCTGTCCCGCCTGCTCCTCTTCCAGTCCAGCTCTCTGCTGTGGCCCAGGAGGGCAGTGGAAGATGGCCCAGGTCCTTGGGCCCTGCACCTGCATGGGAGACCAGGAGGAAGCACCTGGCTCCTGGCTTCGGATCGGCGCAGCGCCAGCCGTAGCAGCCACTTGGGGGGTGAACCAAAGGAAAAAGGAAGATCTTTCTCTCTCTCTCTCTAACTCTGCCTGTTTAAATAAATAAATAAATAAATAAAATGTTCTGCTAAAGTCTCAATCTGTAACTTCAAAGGAGATTCTTCCAAGATACAACTCCATGCAAATTCAAATAACTGAGAGATGAATTAACTCTTTTATGTACAAGGAATAGCACAGCTTTCCCAAAATAGTACCTTAGCAGGTAAGGACAAAATAGTCATTGAAGAGATAACATCCCACACCAACAGTGCCTGTGTTCAACTCCTGGCCGCGTCCTAACTCCAAGCTCCCGCTAAGGCACATCTGAGAGTTAGCAGTGATGATCCAGTGGCTGGGTTCCTGACAGCCATGTGAAGATTTGCATTGAGTCTGGGGCTCCCAGCTTTCATCCCGGTTCAGCGTTAGGTGTTGTGGGCACTTAGGGAGTGAACCAGCATATAGGAATTTTCTCTCCCTATCTCTCTCAAGAAAAATAAAAACATAGAAAGAAAACAACTAGGAAAATGCACAAAATGTGCACCAAAACCTTATCAGATACGTTTGCATGCCATAAAATTTCTCTGTACTCACATGGAACAGGTACTATCAATACAAAAACATATAAACATATCTGTAGAATGTGAAATTAAAAATGAACACGACTAAGACATTCCAATAGACAGTAACAGGATGGCAAGTCTGGCTAGCACAAAAGCAGTAAAACTAAATAAAGGATCCTCCCCCTGAATTAAAAGCACCCTACTTAGAAGATGGTAATTCTATTTTATTGAACAATATGTAAACTCCATTTATAGATAAAGAGTTACTTATTTAAGTGTATGGTTCAGAGTTTACTTAAATAGATTTTCATTTGTCAATATTTAACAATATACTTAAAAATTATATCAAACTGCATAAAACACATACAGACATGAAAATACCTACGTACAAAGCCTAAATGTTAAAAATCAAAACCTAAGGAAATATGTTGTTTGGAAATTCTCTTATATCATAACCAATTACCACAGAATGAAAATATTAAAAATACTTATAATATTTCAAGAAGTCATTTTAGCCAAGATAAAATAATAGAACTTGATTGATTTTTGTTTATTTTAAATAATTTTTTAACTGGAAATACAAGTTTTACTTTCCCCATAAGGGAAGTAAACAGCCTGTGCTGTCTCTTAAACTGTAATTGAAAAATTAATTCTAATTAGCCTTGATATTAAGTCTGAAGAGTAATAATCTGGTAATGGGATCACATGCAAAGAACCTAAGGAAAAAATGGTTGATGTGAAGGCAAAGAATAAGCCAAAATATAGGCCAATTTCTACAGACATATGTGTTAAGAAATCACATACCAAAACATCATAAATTCTAGCCTTGCCTTTAACAGTAGCAGTGGCAGCCAAGCAGTTTTAGGTTTTTGATGTCAAATGTTTATTACGTGCTTCACTAACCTTCTGAAGTGTGCTTTCATAAGGCTGAGAAGCAGAGAGACAGCTTCTTGGGGTTAAAGAACTTGCACAATGCAAAGGAGTCATTAGGGGGCAAGGATTAGAATTCAAAGTCAGGAGTGACCCCTCTTTGTCAGCTCAAAGAGATGACCTGATACACAAGACAGAGAAACAAAAAGGTCAGACTAAAGGGATGGTGACAGTTGTTAGGGAATACAAAGGATGAGAGGCAGGGTTGCTGGTCCAATATTACTGGAAGTAGGTCTTTCACTAGGTCAAAAATCTCAAATTTTATTTTTAGGGATTTGTTTAGTTCTGCAGGAAACAAAATTAATGGGAACATTGCTCCTGTATTCTATTGAGCTATGCTATAGAAATTAATTCTTCATAAACCCACTGGGAAAAATGCCCCCATGTCATTCTAAAAGGGCATTAAATCCACCATGATCTTTATAGGAGGAAAGCTGGAAAGCATCCTTCACTCTCAAATGTCAGCCAGTTGAGAACAAAAATCACTAATTTGCATTACACACTTTTGACAAATTAACCATTGCAATCTTATTTAGTTTAAGCTAGTATCACTTCTACGCTATGTCCTCATTGCCTGAGACAGATCCAGACACTGGGAAGCAGGAGCAGGGAGCAAAGTATTGGGTGCACAGGAGTAGCTAAAGAGGAAGGAAAAATTAACAAGAAAGAGTTTACAAGAATAATCCATACATAAATGAGTATCTAATATATTTTGGTTAAATGAAGCCAAATATATTTCAATGAAACAACAGGGCAATGTAATAACTAATATAACACAAGTTTTAATATTGACATCGTGCAAAAGCACTGAATATGCCTAAGATATTTTCCAGGAAATAAAATATATAATCCATTATTCCACTTATTATGCAAATATACTTCCGGAAGATTTACCAAAAAAATTTTTTTCATGTAAAATCCACAGTATAAAAAACAAAGAAAACTACCATATTAATTACAGTCAGATTCTTATGAAAAAGCATAACTTCTTTTTTACTGAGTGACTTCTAAATCCTTAAAAAGATGATTGGGAAATTAAAAATATGAGTAGAAACATCAATCCTATCCTCAAACAAGTTACACTCTAGGAGAATCCGTTAAATATGGCCATAGATAAGTACAACAAAAGGTACAGATAAATACCAGGAGAAAAGTTTAGGTTTCCACGAAATTTCGGAAGAAATTTCACAAGAGGCTTTGTGAAGGAGTTAGGACTAAAATAAAATTTGACAGATTTTTTTGGAATTTGATAATGTAATTTTAAGAAAGACATTTCTGGGAAGGAAATACTAATAGTAGCTCACAATTATTGAATGTTTACTTTGCCAGACATTATCCTAAGTGCTTTAAGTACATCTTTAAAGTCTCACAATAACTCTGAGGAAGGCAGTTTATTATTAGCCTTACTTTAAAACAATAAAAGAGAGAAAGCTGACGTTATTTGCCCATGGTATTATAGCTTCTTCTAAGGGGCAGACTCACATTTCAAATGTCCATCTTACTGGCAAAAGATCCTATATCTCAAAGCCTGAACTTTACAACCTTAACTGAACTGCCATTCTAAAGCTATTTTTCAATAATTATTTGCAAATAATTATTTCAGGATTTTTTTTTATTTCTACAAAGCTTATTAAATGTGTATTAGTATCCCCATTGTAGATCAAGGACTTAAAGACTTTCCCAAGGCTACAGAGGCAAAGGTAGAGCTGAGAATCGAACTTCATCTTTTCCCTACATGACACACAGATTATACCTTCCATGCTTCATCACACCCATCTCTTCTTTTGCTTTAGGATGACTATTCACAAATCGTGTGCCATGAAGCCAAAGGCTGCTTAACAGTGCCCCGCAGTCCACCATCCTCACCCTTCCACACCACTTCAACACAAAAGGGACACTGTCAAAGATTTCATGTGAGCAGGAGAGTTCTACCACTAAAGGAAATTTCACAACCATCTTACTCTCACACACAAAAACATACACAGAGCCTTGGGTTCAGTTACCTTATGCTCATTTCCAGCAACATTTTCTGCTGCCCTAAACTCTATTATCCAAACTCCAGAAAATATCACAACTCATACACTACTCAAAGAGTCTTTGCCTGGGTTTAATGTGTAGAACAGCTTGGTAATTCACAATAAAAACCTCATCTAAAAAGATAATGAAATAACAATCAACAAGAGCTCCCTATCACCTACCACTTCCCTATATGCCCAATTTGACTATGTGGTATTCAAAACTCCAAGAGGATGACGTTTCTAGGCATTTTGGCTTTTAATAGTCATGTTTTCAAACACAATCAGAAAAGAACAGCTTTCGTATGAAAATTAACTAGACACTTCAGTACATTAATGATGCTATCAAGTTGTAACTCTTCTAAAGGGCACAGCCATTTGTTTAAAAAGCTCATAGAAGGGGCTGGCACTATGGCGCAGCAAGTT
The DNA here is from genome assembly GCF_033115175.1 of Lepus europaeus. Classification (NCBI taxonomy): domain Eukaryota; kingdom Metazoa; phylum Chordata; class Mammalia; order Lagomorpha; family Leporidae; genus Lepus; species Lepus europaeus. The sequence continues at coordinate 12,192,714 of NC_084849.1, forward strand.
TACACCCTGGCCTGAAGTGCCAGCATCCCATATGGGCGCCAGTTCAAGATCCAGCTGCTCCACTTCCCATTCAGCTCTCTGCTACCTCCTGGGAAAGCAGTAGAAGATGGCTCAAGTCCTTGGGCCCCTGCAACAACATGGGAGACCCAGAAGAAGCTCCTGGCTCCTGGCTTCAGATCAGCGAAGCTCTGGCTGCTGCGGCCATCTGGGGAGTGAACCAACAGATGGAAGACTTCTCTCTCTCTGTCTCTACCTCTCTCTGTAACTTTGTCTTTGAAATAAATAAAAATAAATCTTTTTTTTAAAAAAAAAGAGCTCATAGACACTAGAATAGCTTAAATAAAAAAGGGGACAGCACTGTTATGCAGTGGGTTAAGCCACAGCTTGTGATGCCTGCCTCTCATATCAGAGTGCAGGTTAGAGTGCTGGCTGCTCTGCTTCCAAACTTGTTTCCTGCTAATGTACCTGAGAAGGAAGCAGAGGATGGCTTAAGTGTTTGGGTCCCCGCCACCCACATGGGAGACATGGATGGAGTTCCTGGATCCTGGCTTTGGCTTGGCCCAGCCTTGGTCACTGTAGCCATTTGGGGAAGTGAAGCAGAGGGTTGAAGATCTCTCTCACTCGCTGTACATCTTTCAAAACATAAATATAATATATAAATTAAATAATAAATAAAATATATTAAAATAATAAAATAGACAATTCCAGGTTCTGACCAGAATGAAGAAGTACAATCTTCATAGACTGCTGGTAGGAGCCTAAACAGTTACAGCCACTGTGGCAAACTGCTTGGCATTATCTATTAGAACTGAACATGTGTCTATTACTCTATCAATCAATATTCTACTCCCGGGTATGCAGCCAATAGAAAGCATAGGCAAGAATATTCTTAGCAGGATTATTCATAATAGCACCAAAGTGCCCACAAACAAAGAACACAAACACAAGAATACATACAGAATACACAGTTAATACTGTGGTGTTATAAGAAATGACAATTAAATAAAACATGGATGGTAACTTCATAAGGACTTTCACAAAAGAAGAACTACATGTACAATCTGGCTTTAATATATTATAAATCTGAAACTAGATAAATTTGTGAACTAATAGTATAAGCATTTCTTAACTGATTTAAAAATAAAATTTCTTTATTCATAAAGCATTTCTGCATTTGTAGGGCCTTAATTAAGACACAATTAAGTATGAGAATCAGATCCAACAATTACTAGTGATGAACTCCCAATCCCACTATTTTTGTCTTCTTTTAATTCTCTAAGTAGCAACAAAATTAGTATTGGAATCAACATCAGAAAAGATTCTCTAAATTTTGGCAAAAAATTATTTTTATCAAATCTTAAGTAATCACACAATTATAGGACAGAAATTACCATATTGGGTGCTAATTTAAATTGCTATTAATGATCCCAGAAAAATGAATAATTAGAGATAAAAGATAAATTTTTGCTTTGGTTTATGATCTTTATTTTTTCCTTAAAACTTTATAGACCTCTGTCATTTTAATTCAATTATTAAATCTGGGACATGATACAGCTATTTATGTACAGTTGGTTATTGAATTTCTTCCAAAATTGACCTAAATAATGAAACAGCTAAAAGTTATTAAAGAAATAAAATAATTTATTAAAGAAATAAAAACTGTATTTTTCCCTCTCTGAATTCAACTCATGTAGCTGCAAAACAAAGCTAACCCAGAAGAAAAAGTGACCAGTAACAGGACCCCTGAAGAAAGCTAGTAGAATCATTTAATAGAAGATAAGGCTGCTTAACATCTGAGGATGGAGCTAGAAGATTATTCAAGTTTCTCAAACACACAGGTCACAGGGTAAAACCCTATAAACCAAACAAGAGTGGCTGAAAACACTGTGAGGTAGTAATCCCTAGCTCCAGCAGAAGCATGTTCCACAGGAGAGGTACATAAAGAAAAACAAGCACAATACCAATAAACCCTGATGCAAGATGCCCAATCTCCAGCATTTACACTCTAAAGTTCTAAACAACATATTGCCTATTTTATTGAGCTGTGTTAGGGTTGCATCAGTATCCCCAGAATAGGTATTGTTGGGAATAATCTTACTGATGTCAGAATTATCTGTCATTAACACTTAGGTTTTAGGGAGAACTTTTTAAGCAATGACCTAGTAAATGAAGATGCAGAATTTTGTTTATGAGACACTGTGATTTTTCTACTTGATAATACTAGTCTATCCCAACACTGGCATCTCATATGGACAAGGGTTCAAACCCCAGCTGCTCCTCTTCCAATCCAGCTCCCTTGGTAATACACCTGGGAAAGCAGCGCAAAATGGTCCAAGTGTTTGGTCCCCTGTCACCCATGTGGGAGATCTAGATGGAGCTCCTGACTTCAGCCTGGTTCAGCCCCTGGCCATTGCAGCTGCTTGGGGAGTAAACTGTGGATGGAAGACTGACTCTCCCTCCCCTCACCCTCTGTAACTCTGCCTTTCAAACAGATAAATCCTCAAAACAAACAAACAAAAAACCTGCTCACAAGATGTTACATACAAAAGTGGAGACACTTTCACACCTTTGCTGCTCTCTTCCAAAAATACTACACTAGCTTCCCTTCCTTTTTGTCTACTTCATTCCTCAAAATGAGGAAATTTTGCTATATGCTTAATATTATTAACTGTGGACCACAAGATAATACTAACATAAATCATAACTAGTGGGATATATATATTATAGAGAGGGGTTGAGTTAAGCTTCTCTGTTCCCAAAGAAAAAGAAGGGAAGGGAGGAAGGGAAGAAGAGAGGAAGAGGGGGAGGGAGGGAGGAAGAGAGAAAGAGAGAGAGAGAAAGAGAGAAAAGAAAGAGAGAAAGGAAGGAAGGAAGGAAGGAAGGGGGGGGGAGGAGGGAGGGAGGGAGGGAGGGAGAGAGGGAGGAAGGGAGAGAGGGAGGAAGGGGACGAGCGAGCCTGACACCTGGGGAGAAAGCATGACAGGGAAACCAGGAGGCTCTGATGGCAGCCTGGTTGCCATCATAGCGGAGAAGGGCGTTCCCAGTCTCTCCTTAGTTCTCAACTTGTCTAACAGGAGACTGCTTTGGTGAAGGCAGACAAGGAAGACTGCTCAAATCCACAACAAAGCCCAGGGCGCCTTCCATAGCACTCAGCTGCCAACAGCTCAGACTCCTCTCCTTATAGCTCTTCCATCTGACATCTGGAAGCACTGAGACTCATGGTACCAGAACGTGGCTCATCTCCACACTACAGAATACCAATCAGGTAGAAATGGTGTGAAGACAAGGGCCACAGCAATTCTGTCCACTGTTACAACCCTAGCCTCTAACACAACGTGCAGCACACAGTGGGCTCTACAAAAATAAAAAGTGGGTGTGGATCTATGCATGTGCGCAGACTCCTAAAATGCATACATACAGACATCCTGATCCACACTTGCACTCACAGAAGAGTACATGCTCAGTACATGCTAAGACATGCTCTACATGCTCAGTACATGAATGGCATGCATAAAGAAAAGAATTTACTGCTTCACTTTCACTGTTACAATGTCATTGATTTTTTTTTACCATATGAGCTGAAGAAACCGTTTAAAAATTATGTTAAATATAAGCTATCACATTAATAAATTTCCTTTCAAGGCAAGATTATATGTAAAACATTTAATATTCTTTCTGACCAGATCTGAGCTTTACTTATAAACAGCTTATAAGAATCCAAAGAAAATACGATCACAATAGAGTAGAATCTCCTGCATTCTGGCAGCACATCAAAAAACATGTCCCAACAGGCCTAATATTGCATGGTCAGCGAAGAGGAAAAGTGAAAGGAGTCTTCTACTTTGCTGCTTCTCTGAAAAGGGAATCACATTAGGCCATTAAGTAGTCAGATACATTATTTTATTGCTTGCAAAACCCTTGGGTAATAAAGAATGAGTACAAATTGCCACAGGCAGTTTTGGAGGAAAAACAGAACTGTGCAAAACAATGACAGCTGCTCTGCTGCCACGCCGGACAAATGCAGCGAGGAACACAGCGCATCAGCTGCAGCTTTGCTGCTCAAGGACAGCACCTCCTGGGTACGCACAGCAGTACACATGCAGAATTCTGCAAAACCTGCATGAGAGTCTGCAGGTAGGAGAAAGGTGACAGAAGAGAAGGGTATAAATGCATCTGTAAAAGCTGTCTTGAGTCAGATCCAGTCACAAGGTACATTTTCATTCTCTTCTACATAAGTAAGACAGAGGGGGTAGCTACATGAAAAGCATGTGCCCTCTGGAAACACAGAAGAACAATATTTTCCATGAAAGTGTTCACACAAACAAAAAAGCATATTTCTCTCTTTTTTTAAAAAACCTATTTATTGGCTGGCGCCGTGGCTCAATAGGCTAATCCTCCGCCTGCGGTGCCAGCATATCAGGTTCTAGTCCCGGTTGGGGCGCCGGATTCTGTCCCGGTTGCCCCTCTTCCAGGCCAGCTCTCTGCTGTGGCCAGGGAGTGCAGTGGAGGATGGCCCAAGTGCTTGGGCCCTGCACCCCATGGGAGACCAGGACAAGCACCTGGCTCCTGCCATCGGATCAGCGCGGTGCGCGGGCTGCAGCGCACCAGCCGCAGCGGCCATTGGAGGATGAACCAACGGCAAAGGAAGACCTTTCTCTCTGTCTCTCTCTCACTGTCCACTCTGCCTGTAAAAAAAAAAAAAAAAAAACCTATTTATTTGAAAGGCAGAGCTACAGAGAGGCAGAGGCAGAGAGACAGAGAGGGAGAGAGGTCTTCGAGAGGGAGAGAGGTCTTCCATCTGCTGGTTCACTCCCCAGATGGCCGCCAATGGCTAGAACTGTGCTGATCTGAAGCCAGGAGGCAGGAGCTTCTTCCTGGTCTCCCATGCGGGTGCAGGGTCCCAAGTCCTTGGGCCATCTTCTACTGCTTTCTCAGGCCACAGCAGAGAGCTGGATTGGAAGCAGAGCAGCCGGGATTCAAACCAGTGCCCATATGGGATGCCAGCACTGCAGGTGTCGGCTTTACCTGTTATGCCACAGCACGGCCCCAGTGTATTTCTTTAAAACAAACTATGATCTAAGAAAATAATTCACTTTTTACTTTTTTAAAAAATACGTGCTATCGCCGGCGCCATGGCTCACTAGGCTAATCCTCCGCCTTGCGGCGCCGGCACACCGGGTTCTAGTCCCGGTCGGGGCACCGATCCTGTCCCGGTTGCCCCTCTTCCAGGCCAGCTCTCTGCTGTGGCCAGGGAGTGCAGTGGAGGATGGCCCAAGTGCTTGGGCCCTGCACCCCATGGGAGACCAGGAGAAGCACCTGGCTCCTGCCATCAGATCAGCGCGGTGCGCTGGCCGCAGCGGCCATTGGAGGGTGAACCAACGGCAAAAAGGAAGACCTTTCTCTCTGTCTCTCTCTCTCACTGTCCACTCTGCCTGTCAAAAAAAAAAAAAGAAAAAAGAAAAAAAAAGAAAAAAAATACGTGCTATCACATTTAAAAAGAAAAAGGTTTATGTATTTATTTGAAAATCAGAGTTACAGGGAAAGAGGGAGAGACAGAGCAATCTTCTACCTGCTGGTTTACTCCCTTGATTGCTGAGACTGCCAGAGATGGACCAGGACAAAGCCGGGAGCTCCATCCAGGTTTCCCACATGGGTGCAGAGGCCCAAACATGTGAGCCATCTTCCGCTGCTTTCCGTAGGACACCAGCAGGGCGCAGCTGGGACATTAACTGGGATGCTGGCATTATAGGTGGTGGTTTTACCCACTACCCCACAACACTGGCCCCAAAGAAGTTACTTTCTGTGCAAAGAAAACTCACTTGTGTCAGCATTGTGTAAGTAAATAAAAGGGTGAGTAATTTATTTTCTTGAGATTCAGAGACTAAACATAGGACTCACATCCATAACTCTGATTCAAGAATGAGGTTAAAGCTCTTATTTCTTTCTCAAGACTTACTTCTTTATTCTAACTTGATTACTGTGCTATTTTAAAGTACAATCATATGCTATGTGCCACACAGTTAACATTTGGATTAACTGAAGATCACATTGTAGCTATCTTAGTTCCCAGAAGTATACTCTGTGATGCTCCCAGAAAAAGATCACCTAATGACACATTGCTCAGAACTTAACCCTATGATTAAGCAATGCATGACTGTATTAAGCAAGAATTTTTATTTTGCACATTTTTTTTTTTTTGGAAAGGTAGATATACACAAATCTTCTACCCACTAGTTCACTCCTCAAATATCCACAACAAATAGCCAGGCATGGATCAAGCCAAAGCCAGGAGTCAGGAACTCAATCTGAGTCTCCCACGTGGGTGGCAGGGGCCTAACTTCCTGAGCCATCATCACTGTCTCCCAGGGTCCACACTGGCAGGAAATTGGAACAGAGTGGAGCTGAGACTGAAACTCGGGCCCTCTACTATGGGACATGGGCATCCCAAGCAGCATCTTTTTTTTTTTTTGACAGGCAGAGTGGACAGTGAGAGAGAGAGAGACAGAGAGAAAGGTCTTCCTTTGCCGTTGGTTCACCTTCTAATGGCCGCCGCGGTAGCGCGCTGCGGCCGGCGCACCGCGCTGTTCCGATGGCAGGAGCCAGGTGCTTATCCTGGTCTCCCATGGGGTGCAGAGCCCAAACACTTGGGCCACCCTCCACTGCACTCCCTGGCCACAGCAGAGAGCTGGCCTGGAAGAGGGGCAACCGGGACAGGATCGGTGCCCCGACCGGGACTAGAACCCGGTGTGCCGGCGCTGCAAGGCGGAGGATTAGCCTGTTGAGCCACGGCGCCGGCCCCCAAGCAGCATCTTAACCAGTGCACTAAATATACATCTCTATACTGTTTAATTTCAAAGCATGAGAAACTTATAACAATGATTATGAATAATGTAATATTTTAAATACAGGATCTCCTTACAAAGTCATGAGTTTTTATCTCCAACAAAGTACAGCAAACCCAAACTTAAGAATTTTCAACTTCTAAATTTATACAGTGAAGAAAAGTAACCACTAGAGGAAACGAGCATCAACTGTACCAGCTTCCAATAGAGGGCGCAAGCAGTCACATGTGGCCACCTGTAAGCTCACCCTCTACAGCCAGCCAGATTCATGCTTAATTTGAAGGAGTTTTATTAAGATGATTAACCCTATCATGTTTAACAAATATAAAGGCAACACAAATTAAAGTGTATAACCAACCAAAATCAAATCAGGGTTCACTGCAGCAACTAAAGGTCATGAGAAAACGAATGTTCGTTAAATGAAAATTGACTGTGGAGGATAATATAAATCCTGTAACACTAGAAACATGCTGATACACAATCAAAAATAATCAACAAGAAATGAGGAGAAGTTGTAAGATGGGAAAACATTACACAGTAAGCATCAGCATCAGTGTTTGAATACTTACTGGCCTAAGAATAGTACCTCACAGACTCCAGAGGATACAGGGCCCAAATGTCAATGGAGGATGAACCCACAAAGGTACAAAGAGCTCAAAGAGAAATGACACCTGCATAACGCCTCTGTGACACCTCTGGGAAGCATCAGGTGGGAGGCTTACTTGCCTCAACAATTTTACTACAATCCACAGTAGTATGCCTTGAGAAAAGACACATAATAGCACTTTTATCGCCAGGAGTGTACCCGGTAAAACAGGTGATGAGGGATCACAACGTTCTAAGCAGGGGAGATAAAATTCACAGAAACCATTTTGATTACATACTCCAAGCAGTAAAAAATTAATAAACACACACCCTCATTATTTGTACACTTGTATTTATGTTCCTAATTTTCTAGATGTATCTCTGTAATTCACTGACTCTCTGAAATCACACACTGTCATTTTATTAGCCACTATGAGACAATAAAACACTATTAATAATTTTATGTAAGAAACACCACAATTAGAAATGTCCAGTGTGGAGTGGGAGAGGAGGGAATACATTTTAGAGCCAATGTTGTTTTGTACCTAACGCTAATGTGGCATACGTATGTTATAAAACACACAAGGTTCAATTATTTAAACACAGAGAAAAAGGAAACACAAGGGTTGTTAACATTTTTCCCCCTTGCACTCTAACAGACTGTCTTTTCCTCAACAGTTTGGAGATGCCCAATCAGAATATAGGATAAAAGAAGGAAAACGGCAGGTGTTGGACTGCAATAAGTGCTACTGAATAAACAAGCAGGTCCCTCATCTCCTCTATGACATTTATTACATGTTACATGAGTACGATCTCTGATGAACTTAACAAGAAAAAATGAGGACATAAATACTTCTCGTAAAATACCCCCACCAAGCTATTCATTACAGTAATGAGGCCACAGCGGTGAAGCATACAGATGTAAGTCTAACTTGGATGTGCAGCACAGCTATCCAGATCACTCACTGTGCAAAACACTCAGTGTTCTGATCTACAAATGAAGACAGCAGTTGTTTTCTCACAGAATAAAATCACGGTGAAGTGAGTAGCAAATGCTCTGAAGACTGTAAGCTCTGTAAATGATAACAAAGAGATCATTCACAGGAATCTATTTCAGCTGTTAAATTATCTTAGATTATCGGAGGTGGTAGAAAGGTGGCACATGGAAGAACTTGACTTAAATCTAATCTTACTCATTCACCAAAGCCACTTCCAGAGCTCACAATCATTGACACAAATAATTAACGTATGAGCCCTCAGACAAAAGTCTTTCTTTTTTCCTGTAGGTCTGAGTGAAGATAAATACAGTAAGTGTACCAACGATGAACATACTGGCCTCTTTTTTTGACATGAGGATCACGTGGTGGGACATTATGCGAACCTAGCACTGGGAAGCTCTCAGTGCCTGCTGTAATCAGCTTCAGATGTGTCTGACAGTTGACAATAATAATGGAACAACAAAGCACACCGTGAACACAAGACCAGAAAAACCTCTAAGCGCATTTTAACAGGACAGTTTTCTTAGTGCATGCATTTAAAACAATTATCAGTTTAAATGAGAACTTATTTATAATCTAATTTGTAAGACTATTTTGTTGATTATCATTTATCAAACATTAACACTTTTTAAACACAAACACTCCTCGAACATTGTTTAGGATTTCCAAAATAATCAACTAAGGAATGGAGAATGGCAAAATACCGACAATGCCTCTTGCACATAGGACAGGATGAGCGCCAGCATATAAATGTTTTCTGACTCCTGCTGCCTCGGTTTATTGCCCTAGGACTGACAACAGCTATTGTTAGAATAAGAAATCAGAACTCTTAACTCTTACCATGAATTGGCTTCTACGTATGCTTTTCAGAACATCTGTGTTTTTTATTTAAATTCTTAAGGATTCAATCTGTATTTTCCCTGTAACTCTTAAGACTCACCTGAAATAATACCTGCCTATTAGTGTGGTATACCACCATACCACTACTGCTGGCATCAGCTTTAATGTAACTAATGGTGATCTACATTAAAATAATGAATGTTGGGGCTGGTGTTGTGGCATAGTGGGTTAAACCACCACCTGCGATGCCAGCATCCCATATGAGTACTGGTTCAAGTGTTGGTTGCTCCATTTCTGATCCAGCTCCCTGCAAATACACCTGGGAAAGCAGAAGATGGCCCAAGTGCCTGGGCTTCTGCCACCCATATGGAAGACCTGGATGGAGACCCAGGCTCTTGGCTTCAGCCTGTCCCATACCTGGTCACTGTGGCCATTTCAGAAGTGAACCAGCAATGAAAGATATTCTCTCTCTTTCTCTCTACCTTTCAAATAAACACATAAAGTATTAAAAAAGAAAAGAAAATTTAACAGGGTAAAGGGGCATACCCCCTAAAGGATGAACTGGATACAAGAGCCAAGGTACGGCCGGTGCCGCGGCTCACTAGGCTAATCCTCCGCCTTGCAGCGCCGGCACACCGGGTTCTAGTCCCGGTCGGGGCGCCGGATTCTGTCCCAGTTGCCCCTATTCCAGGCCAGCTCTCTGCTGTGGCCAGGGAGTGCAGTGGAGGATGGCCCAAGTGCTTGGGCCCTGCACCCCATGGGAGACCAGGATAAGCACCTGGCTCCTGCCATCAGATTAGCGCGGTGCGCCGGCTGCAGCGCACCAGCTGCGGTGGCCATTGGAGGGTGAACCTACGGCAAAGGAAGACCTTTCTCTCTGTCTCTCTCTCACACTGTCCACTCTGCCTGTCTAAATAAATAAATAAATAAATAAATAAATAAATAAAACCAAGGTGCTCAATAAAAGGCAGCTCGGTGCTGCCTCCCCCAAAAGTGACAGAGAAAAACTCAAGGCCCACAGGACGTAGAGGCCCTATCTCATTTGATTTTGAATCCTCTCCCCATAAGAGGCCATAAGCCAGAAACTTTGACACTTGATCTTAGCCAAAAGGCCGAGAAGCAATAATAAGCCAGAAACTTAGGGGTAGACCTGGAAGATAATACCAAAGGAAGCATTAGATAATTATTTTTTAAAATTTATTTGACAGGTAGAGTTATAGACAGAGACAGAGACAGAGACAGAGACAGAGAAAGAGAAAGAGAAAGGCCTTCTTTCTGTTGGTTCACTCCCTAAATGGCCGGCGCTGCACCAATCCGAAGCCAGGGGCCAGGTGCTTCTTCCTGGTCTCCCATGCAGGTGCAGGGGCCCAAGCACGTGGGCCATCTTCCACTGCACTCCCAGGCCACAGCAGAGAGCTGGAATGGAAGAGGAGCAACCAGGACTAGAACCCGGCACCCATATGGGAAGGCGGCGCTGCAGGCGGAGGATTAACCAAGTGAGCCACAGCGCTGGCCCTGCATTAGATAATTCTTGAAACCAACACTGACTGGGTGAATTCATCTTCCACTGAGAACAATCTTGGCTTCTGTTCTTTTCCCTAACAGATTTGCTACTCAAATCTTGACAAGTTTTCTCAATTGGCGTGGGATCCCCAATTCCAACCAGAACTGCTAGTCACGTGACAAAAACTCTGCTTGGTCCACATTCTTGCCTAAGTCACCTAGTCTCAATATGTGACTACTGGACCAGATCCAAGATGAGGACAACAAGGTATAGGAACTGTAGTACACTGGTAGATAAGAGGGCAGGCTCTGGAGCCACACTTGGGTTAAATACCAAATTCATTAAAAAATACTTAGAAAAGAAGTATATAATGTTTTATAAATTTAACTATTTAATTCATATGGTTTAATATTAATAAAATTTGTTGTATCAATTTTTATTGACTAATATGATTTAATATTAATAAAATTAATATTTAAGTTTTGAGGCTTTATAACAGGCTTGTTGGAAAAAATAAATATTTTAATAATATCAACTGTTCTTTATTTAACCAGTTGTGCAAAGAAAAAAAAAATCACAAAACCAGGCTGTTATCCATCCATCCATCTATCTTCCCCTAACTGAAGATCCTGGGCATGGTGCTTCACACGTTAGTCATCAGCTGAGTATCTGCTGGGGTAGGGAGGGGAATGAGGGGGGTTTTCCTGGCCATGAAATAATCATTACAAGAATCTTGCAATCCTCAGGTCACAGACTTCATAGAATCACAGCATCAGGGATCATTTCGTTCCATAGTAACTAGTGTTTAGGGGGCGGGCATTTGGCATAGTGGTTCTGGCTGAGCCCTGACCACAGTGGACAATTAGGGTATGAACCAGGAATAGGGTATCTGGGAGATCTCTGTCAGACTGTCTATCTCTTCCTTTCAAATCAATCAACAGAAACTGGTGTTAAGAAAGATGATTTCTATAGAACTTACTGGTAAACTATTTTATATTAATGTAAGCATCATATGCATTTGCAGTATATTTTAGGTATTAAGAAATGAGAACACAAATATAAAACCAAATTTGAGTGACTGTCACTGTGTAGCCATTGAAAGTCAGGGGGTTTCCCAGTTATTGATTACATCTTAGTAGTTTTTCCCATACTACCATTCGTCAAAAGTGGTATTAATAGGTAAAAGAATGACATCACTTTATAGCCCTCATTTTGTGATGGCATATTACTGTTCACACGGACTGGACTTTTTGCCATTTACTTACATATCAACAACACGCTACCATTAAGTATCACCTACCCTTGAATTTTGTCATCTTAATTGACTAATTTATTTATTATTTAATTTTATTTATTTTTTCTTTATTTGAAAGACAGAGTTTCAGAGAGAGGTAGAGAGAGAGAGGTCTTCCATCCGCTGGTTCACTCCCTAGATGGCCATAATGGCCAGAGCTGTGCCAATCTGGAGCCAGGAGCCAGGAGTCTCTTCTGGGTCTCCCACATGGGTGCAGGGGCCCAAGGACTTGGGGCATCCTCCACTGCTTTCCCAGGCCATAGCAGAGAGCTGGATCAGAAGAGGAGCAGCCAGAACTAGAACCGGTGCCCATATGGGATGTTGGCACTTCAGGCCAGGGCTTTAACCCACTGTGCCACAGCACCAGCCCCTTTAGTTCATTTTTATTTCTTTAATAGACATGAATCTATAGTTTACAATTGTTTTCCTTCATCTTTCAGGATGAACAGGTATTTTCCTTGTAAAGTCTCATAAAAATTGGAAGAAACTATGTCTTGTTTCATAAATACTGGCATTTTAAACTCATCAACCACTTACACAGAGGACAAGGGACCTCTCAGTGCACTTGCTCATAGCATTGTCAGGATATTATATTTATTCTGTTTGCCATGAGTCTGTCACTTTTCTCTTTTCAGTAATGCTGGTTTTCAAGTACTTTTAACAAAATTTTAATGAAACTATCAAAATGCAGATAAATTATTGTTTCAACAGTTTTTTGAAGTGTCTTAAAAGTACAATCAAGATAAATATATTCTAATGGCTGTGTTCTTAAAGAGGATGTTGTATTCCACATCTGACTTTAGTGTACATATTCTGAATTATTCATTTTAGGTTTTTCCCCTAAAACATAGACTTTCCCCAGAACATTTGTTCAGATTCCTTTCCCAATCATATTATTTCACCCTGAAACAGGTATATGTTACATTCAGATATGGTTAAATCTATTCCAAACTGTGCATTTTATTTAACTGGTTTTTGTGGTTGGTTGTTTGGTTTTAAATGTCACAATTTTTAATATCTTAGAAACAGGTAAAGCAACTCCACATATGCCCTTTTTACTCATTAGAATTATGTCTGATTATTTTTCCACAGCTATCTGACTATAATTAAATCAACTTTTATAAAGCTTAAGTGTCATTCACACTTGATACACTGCATTAAGGGCTAGAACAGATAATATAACTGCCAGGGCACATGTCCAAATTTAGAATCTATTATTATAATCTATTATAATCCCAACACACATTTTGCAGTGTGAGAGCCCAGAATTTAAATCCCAGACTTACATGACCAGTTGTATGGCCTTAAACAAGTTACGTTACCTCTCTAAGCTTTACTTTTAACATCTGTAAATTGGGAACACTATCATCCACTTCTCAAGGTTATTATGACAATTAAATGAGGTATTTCATTAATCAGCAGAAATAAAATAATTTAGGCACTACTTGAAACAGCTTAGAAACATCAACTCATTTCATCCTCATAATAATCCAAGGAATTAGGGACAACAGTTATCTCACTTTTATAGGTACATTAAAACACACAGAGATTAAATAACTTTTACTTGCCCCAAATTATACCATCTACTACTCAGTGGCAAGGCCAGGATTTAAACTTAGGCACCAGGCACCTCACTAACATGCCTTTCGTAATTCCCTAAAGCACTTCCCTAACATCTAATACAATGATAAAGATGATAAATCACATAGTGCCCAGCCTAATAAGAAGGCATACAGCACGCTAAGGTAGTCTGAGGCCACACTGTTAATATGATACAGCAAACACACAAGGTACATTTAGATTAAACTTACACCTTACAGAAATTGCAAGATATAAATTAACACTACTGCTTTAAGAATCCAGATAAAATCATTAATGAACTACTTTATATGACTATCTCCCCCACACTGAGAGTCTGCATTTATTTTTAACATTTTTAAGTGGATCTCAGAAAAAAATGGGAGTTAAAGTTCTGGTGCTATCAATATTTAACACTCAATTTCAATTTAAAAAAACCACTCAAGTATACTTTAATATAAAGATTCAGAAGAGAAATGAATTTATTATTTTGTCTTTATTTCCATTTTTAAAGATGCTAGTATTATTTCTATTTAATGAGGGAATATAAATTCAATGTGGAAAGCTGACAAACCCAAAGGCATAAAGACAACAATGGCCAGAATTCAGTATCATCTTCACTTCTCAAAGTAGTTTGAGACATTTAATTTTCAAATGATAACATCTTATTTCCTTTTTCTAATTTTTGAAAACAGATGAAATTTCAAAAACCAAAATAATTATTATCAAGGTGCTTCAAGCAATGCTCTTCAATAGGTGAAAGATATTAACTCCACTTGAACATGTTTTTAAATAATGAATTCTTTTCCCAACTTCTTCTCAATGTAAATTGTCAGAAGACATGATTCACTGAACTCAACTAAAATGCTTTTTAAAACTTCTTAAAAAAAATTCATTCCCTCCCACATTACAGATAGGGCCAAATCAGTCAAGAACCACCACCCAAGCACAGCGTCTTTGAGCTTGGTTACAGATATATTCACAAGCAGGAACAGAGAAATAATTTTTACTTTTCTAAATACAGTGTATCCTCCAATGAAAACACACTTTCTAACAGAACCAATACTATTTAAAACAATACTTACTCACAAGCAATCTATAGCTTCCATACATTAACATTAAATGCCCAAAAGTTAATGTCAAAATCCAAGTCCTAAATCATCCAATAAAAGGGAGAGAAAACAGTGACATAAAATAGTCGATAACTTGTACCTTGTCCCTCCTCTCAAATCTAAGTTCAAGAAGTAAACACTTGATAGCGTTATAGAATCTTTCTGGATTTCTACCACCAAACCTAAAGGCTGATTTGATATTATTTTATTTTACTCTAATTCACAGGATGGATAAGATTTCTGCACTTTCCAATTTTCTAAACTACTAACAGTTACACTTAAGGTTTAAAGTGATCCTCTTGGGGCCAGTACTGTGGCACAGCAGGGTACGCTGCTGACTGTGACACCAGTGACCTGCAGGAATACTGGATTCAAGTCCCAGCTGCTCCACTTCTGATCCAGTTCGCTGCTGATATATCTGGGAAAGCATTAGAACAGGATGCAAGTGCCTGGGCCCCTACCTGCCACGTGGGAAACCTGGATGGAGCTCCAAGCTCTTTACTTTGCCCTGGCCCAGTTGTTTGAAGAGTGAACCAGTGGACAGATGACTGATCCCCCTCCCCATGATCCCAACTCTGCCTTTCAAATGAATCTATTTAAGAAATATAATTAAATGCTCCTCTTAAATACCCCCCATCACCAAGAACATTTAAACCTAATCAGTGAGTTCAGCTCAATCGGATTAGTGAAAGTACTTAACTGTTGAGGTAATGCAGTATTCAGATCAGTTTGGGAAAATGGCTCCTTATACCTCAGGCAATGTAACTTGCAAGTCTTCAGCGTCCACACCTTATGTGATTTCGTGTTAAACAAGATAGTACTGGTCTTTACTTTATGCTCATTGCTAAGCAAGTGTTTTGGTCTGCTATTTAAAGAACAAGCAGGCTTGTCATTCTGTAGAGATTCTTATTAAGGACCTTTTATGCTCTGTTTTCAACTACAGTGTTAAACTCTAAGGAATATTTTCACTATATTACATGAATAGTAATGAAACAAAAAGAATTCCTTAGATGAGCTTTATAAAATTTTGCAGTTCCCACAAACTTCACATATTACCTGTGTGCCACAGCTTTGCAGAGCATTATATTTTATGTCAAGATTGAGTCACACCCAGTAAAACATTCTTTGACAAGGACTACGCTCTACCCCCTTCAAATTATACCACCACCAGCATCTTTCTGATCCATACCCTAAGTCTAACCATACCACCCTGCTATGAGAGAGACTATGTACTTAGATGTACAAGTTAGCTCACTTAAGTACACAGGGCAGCAGTAATGATCTGGTCTGAAATGGGTGGGATTATATTTTTATTCACACTGGATACTGGTTAACCAATCCTGGTGCTATTTTGAAGTCCATGTTTGTAAAACTTCTCTTTAAGAAGAACAGGCAACTGGAAGAAAAGAATTAATAGATATTCTGGCACTAACATGTACAAAACAACATAGTACAAAAATTCAAGCCTGCTGGCAAATGTAGTCAGAGTCTAAAGATAAATAGCTTGATTCTCGGATTTCCTGGTGACAGTATGAAATAAAATAATAGACCTTTAGCGTGGCAACAGATCTTTAAAACAACCTTGTCCAACCCTCTTGTGTTTTTTGTTTGTTTGTTTTGTTTTGTTCTTCATAAACTATGGTCAAGAATTAGTTTAAGGGGCCAGCGCTGTGGCACAGTAAATTAAGACTCCACCTTCAGGATCAGCATCCCATATGGGCACCAGTTCAAGTTTCGGATGCTCTGCTTCCAATCCAGCTCCCTGCTAATTGCCTGGGAAAGCAGTGGAAGATGGCCCAAGTGATTGGGCCCCTGTACCCATGTGGAAGACCGGGAAGAAGCTATTGGCTCCTGGCTTCAGATCAGCCCAGCTCCAGCCTTTGCAGCTATCTGGGAAGTGAACCAGCAGATGGAAGACCTCTCTTCCTGTCTCTCCCTCTTGCTGTCTGTAACTCTGCCTCTCAAACAAATAAATAAATCTTATTTAAAAAAAAAAAAAAAAAAAAAGAATTAGGCCGGCGCCATGGCTTAACAGGCTAATCCTCCGCCTTGCAGCGCCGGCACACCGGGTTCTAGTCCCGGTTGGGGCGCCGGATTCTATCCCGGTTGCCCCTCTTCCAGGCCAGCTCTCTGCTATGGCCCGGGAAGGCAGTGGAGGATGGCCCAAGTCCTTGGGCCCTGCACCCGCATGGGAGACCAGGAGAAGCACCTGGCTCCTGGCTTCAGATCAGCGCGATGCACCGGCTGCAGCGGCCATTGGACGGTGAACCAACGGCAAAAAGGAAGACCTTTCTCTCTCTCACTATCCACTCTGCCTGTCCAAAAAAAAAAAAAAAAAAAAAAAAAAAGAATTAGTTTAAATTATTACAATCCAAATATGTAAGTACCTGCTATATGTCAGGTATCAGTTCATGGACTAGACCACTCACTAAAGAAATGCAATATGCCTGTTTATCATCTGCAGTTCACTGCTAAGCCTATAAAATGAACTGAGAGGCAGTACAGATTAGCAGGAAGAACAGAAACCTACACACTGGAATCAGTTAGAATTAAAGATGGTGAAACTTTATAAGAGGTAAAACTTAACCTCTTATTCATAACGTGAGGGGCCTGGCTCTCTTACTGTATCAGAATTTTTAACTCCAACAAACTAGATTCATTTATTAAAAAGTACTCAGTAGTCAAAGTTTGAGACTAGGCCTTTAGATTGAGATGGCAAGATGTTTAATTTGGCTATAGGAAAAATCACTAGTGTAGGCTACAGACACAAACTCAGCATCTTCCAACAGAAGACAGGACAGACCATCACAGTGAGCATCTCAGGTGACTGGAGCACAGGGAAGCAGCAGATCATGAAGGAGACTGTTCAGACCTGCAGCTTCCCAAACTGCCTAACTTTTCCCTCACATCTTACAACCTGCCAAAATACCCAAGATTTTCCTGAGCATGTATTACTTTTATACTTAGAAAAACAAAAACTCTAATTTCAAAAAAAGCATGAGGACTTAAATCACAGAACGTTAGGTAACACAGCAGAGTACAATGATCTACTAAGGAGAGTAAAGATTTCTAGTCTGGTCAGATCTAACAATGTGACTTGAGAAATCCATTTGAGTTCCAACATTCTAGCTTTCTATGACGAACGAGACAGCTCACTGTATCACCATCCCACTGGACTTAATATTACATTAACTGGGGCCGGCGCTGTGGCACAGCAGGTTAAAGCCCTGGCCTGAAGCGCCGGCATCCCATATGGGCGCTGGTTCTAGTCCTGGCTGCTCCTCTTCCAATCCAGCTCTCTGCTGTGGCCTGGGAAAACAGTAAGAAATGGCCCAAGTCCTTGGGCCCCTGCACACACGTGGGAGACCCGGAAGAAGCTCCTGGCTCCAGATTGGCGCAGCTCCAGCCACTGCAGCCAACTGGGGAGTGAACCAGCAGATAGAAGACCCCTCTCTGTCTCTACCTCTCTCTGTAACTCTTTCAAATAAATAAAATAATCTTTAAAAAATTACATTAACTGGTCTTAGGTCACTATTCTCTTATTCAGTCATTCAGCACATTCATCAAACACTAACAGAAGGAACACACATTTCAAGAGAGTGCAAATTAATTTCTATACAATGAAAATAATTGAAAGGCAAAAAGAAATCTACAGAATTCTGAAAACATTTAATTTGCTGAAGAAACAGACAGAAGGGATAAAAGAGAAAGTAGGTGAAAACCCAAAATCTAAGACTGAGAAAGGTAAATAAACATGTTCAGATCTTCACATCAACTATTTTATTAGAATGCTTTCCAAAACATATCAGTAAAGTGATTAAGTTTTAAAGTCTTGTAACTCACATAAATTACACCACTGCTGGGGCTAGTTTATTGTCTTCTGTTTCCTAATTGATTGATGGGTTACATGTTCTCTAAATGCTAATCCAATAACTCCTTCATCTTATGATGGATTTGAATGCATGAGATTACACTTTCCAGCTTATCATCCATCCCATGTCAGAACAAAGTAAGCTGTGTCACTGCGTTTGTCTTCCCAGCTTCAGGAAAGAGCTAACAGGGCCATGTGGTTATCAAAGCAGTTTTCTCACAGTTTAGTGTTCATACGCATTTCTCTACTGTCGTTTTCTTAATTCACATCTCTTAAATAAATTATTAAATTTTAAAACTTAAAGTCATCTTTAGCATTTAAAATGTGCCCTGGTTTTTTGAGTTTCAAAGGAATACTCTTTCTCTTACACCTTGCCTGATGGATAAAACGAATTAAAGACAAAAAAGAAAGTAAATCACGTATTTTACTGTACTGTTTGGCACTAGTCACTTAAATATTTAGACAGATCTTCAAGAGGCAGGCAGAAAACCTCCTCTCTGCACCCCTTTTCTCCGTTCCTTTGACCAAAAGATTCAAATGACTGGAGATACCTGACCGTGCTACAGATTTCCAGTTGACAGCTCTAGAGGAAGACACAGACCCTGGGACTCCCACAAGGGACCCTGGACAGAGCAGCATTCCGCTCAGCCCCTCAGGGCAAGTACGCAGACCACAGCCTATTAACAGAGAATGTGCAAGGATGGGAACCATTTTCTTCCTCTGACTATGCATTTAAATACCCTGCTTGGGGCTGCATTGTGCAAGCAAGGCTCACAAAAAGCAAGCATGATTAGGAATCTCCTCCAAAGCCTGGAAGGCGGAGATCTCTTTGGTCTCCATAACAATTTTTCCAGTGTTTGCAGTCAGAATTTCTAGCCCAGAAGCTACAAAAGTAAACCACCGGAGTTTTTTGCTTGTTTCTTCCTTAATCATTTCACACTTATCATTAAGGCTCTACATTTTATCTTTTTCTTTTCCATTTTTTGGAGAAGGAAGTATTAACCATTGTGTGCTCAGAAGTGCATGAGCCTTAGAATCAGATCTCCCTGCCCTTCAACAGCAGCTGTGACCCTGGATCTCTCTGTATCTCTATTTCTTTAACTAAAATTAATACTTATCGCCCAGGGCTACTGTTGGGGCTAAAGAGGCACAAAGCTTTGGCAAGTAACTTGCATAAAGGTTAAAGCATAAAGGTCCTGCTCTTCTTTAAGTATACTCTGTAGCTTTAGCACCTTCTACATCTGTTTCCTTGGCTATAAAACAAATAAAAAATAACACAAAGCTCCTAGTATGCAGTAAAGACTTAAAATAATTTATGCAAAGCACTTAGCACAATATCTTAACAAATGCTAGCCCTGGCTTACAAATATTAGTTCTTTTTCCTTCCAACTTAAAATGTGTTACAGAACATCTCTAACTCACTGCTTTCGATCTTGTCATTTCAATTTGCCTTTCAGGACACATTCAAACCTGGAATTGGGGCTCCAGGAAGTAGACTTCCTCTCCACTGGTGCCTTCCCTAAAAGCACATGTCACCTGATTAAACCCATACAGAGAAGCTCTACTGGCCTATAAAAGCGCTATAAAGAAAAATGTGTTAATGCTGTAGTAAAGAGTAGGTGCTTCTCAACTGCATAGGTGAGATATGCACTAGTCTCAAATAATTAGCAAGAGACACAGGATTCTACAGACCAGAAATGATAAAATATTTGGCAAGAAACAAAAGAATACAATACAAAAGGCAATGACTAAAAACAGGCCATGTTAATAAAATCTGCAGAAGCATGGAACCAAGAGCAACTGGAAAAAGATACACATGAATCACCATAATGTAATGACAGGTTGAACTGCAGCCTCAAAAGGTGACTGGGTTTTTACGGGTTCTAGTCCCAGTTGCTCCTCTTCCAGTCCAGCTCTCTGCTGTGGCCCGGGAGTGCAGTGGAGGATGGCCCAAGTGCTTGGGCCCTGCACCCACAGAGGAGACCAGGAGGAAGCACCTGGCTCCTGGCTTCTGATCGGTGCAGCGCCGGCCACAACACGTGGGCATTAGCAGCCACTTGGGGGGGGGGGGTAAACCAACAGTATATAAGTATAAAAAATAAATATTAAAGGTTAAATATTTAACTCTTCAGCCCATACTTACTTTTGGCTCTACAGTTCTTAAATTCTAACAAGCAACTACTCTAAGTTTTCTTTTTCTTTTTTTTATTTGACAGGTAGAGTTAGACAGTGAGAGAGAGAGACAGAGAGAAAGGTCTTCCTTCCGTTGGTTCACTCCCCAAATGGCCGCTACAGCCGGCGCTGTGCTGATCCAAAGCCAGGAGCCAGGTGCAGGGCCCAAGCACTTGGGCCATCCTCCACTGCCCTCCTGGGCCACAGCAGAAAGCTGGACCAGAAGAGGAGTCACCAGGACCAGAACCCAGAACCCAGAACCCATATGGGATGCCAGTGCTGCAGGCAGAGGATTAACCAAGTGAGTCACAGTGCCCACCCCTCTGAGTTTTCTATCTTCAGTCTTTATGAGCATGAATTATCACAATCTAAGCTATATTTTTTAGACATTTATTAAGATTCTAAATTTGCTATAATGATGCTACATGCTATAGATTCCCAAAGAACATATATTTTGCCCATATTAATTCACAACAACATGTAAATAAACCTAATAATCTGTCACTTGGGCATGAGGCAGTATACTGTCTATGAGCAAAAGTCACTACTAGCTGAAGTGTGCACCACAAACGACCGTCTAGACACTGTGCAGACATTTCCTGGTACAAGCACATCACTTCAGTCATACACTGCCCAAATAATTTACCATCTTTTCTACATCTTGGGCTCACAGGAAGAGCAGAAACACACTTAAAAGAACATGTACGCAGCTTGCTGGATCACTCAAGGAGTTACACCATTAGAACCATCTCCTCCTATCTTCCATTGCTGCTAAGCATGCACTTTCTTCTCTAGCCAGCAGGTCTCTCCTGGAGATACCGTACTGCTTTGTCTTCATTACTTCTGCTTTCTTCTTTATTCTGCCACAAGCCATCCAAACCTTACAGATTTGACAAAACTCACTTTAATTTCATAAATCTTCATTCTTCACTAAAGCTCACATCAGTGTCTCCCTGTTTTACAATCTTCAGTTCTCATAATCTATTTCACAGAGATAATAATTATATATGTATAATTTTATATATATATATATATATATATATATAGTGTCTTAGCTCTAATTGCTTGAAGTATTTATGTCTCATCTTGCTAATAATACTAACTTCTTTGGCAGAACTTTGTAGTCATTTTACTCATACCCACTAAAGCAAAACCAAGAGATTTTTTTTAAACTACTGCTAGAAAAGCTACTCAAAATAGATACAGATAACAATTCAATTACATTCTGAAATCAGTGAATTAGAACAAGAATTGAGAGTAAAGTATGTTCTTGCTTTCACATAGATGATACACTATCAATATGGAATGATCTGCAATGCCTTATCATTATCCACTAAGTAAAATAAAGCAATCAAACAGTAAGCAGGGTATGTGCAACATTTGATACACTACAAGGTAGAAATATAATGTTTTCGAAGTTTTAAAGAAACCTTAGAAAAATCAAGCTTTCTATCACAGATCCAGGTCACACTTGGGGGTATATACACATAGGCTAATCCCTGGAAAGATGAAGATACTAGCAATGAGTTTAACCACAGGAAAACTGGGTGGCTGGGCAGCTGGTGTACAAGAGGTTTACTATCTCACCTTATGTCACTTTGTGCTGTTCAAATTTTGTGCCATATATATGTATTTCTCATTCTAGATAATTTGAGAAAAGGATAAAATTATTACATAGGAAGCTTTTCTGTTGAAAAGAAAACATTTTCAAGTGTAGGTATTTTAGTGAATTAATAAAGGATTATCTGCTGTGCATCTGGTTTACTATGAAAAAATCCAATACTCACCAAGCAAGAATCTTGTGCAATGAGGGAGATTCTAAACAGCAGCCCCTATACAACTTTGTAATGTGAGAATTTAATAATTTATTTATAATCAATATTTATATCTACATTAAACTGATAATCATTAACCTTCCTAGTGAAGGCAGCATGAAGAACTGAGAAAAATATTAGTTTTCATGTGAAACTAAAAGGCTACATTTAAACCTAGGCTCCTCCACTTCAAAGCTGTGTGCTTCTCAGCTAATAGCTCCCAGGTAATCACTTAACCTGCACGGACACTGGCTTTCCTCTTAAGAGCAGAGGTCAGCAGCTATGGGCCCAAGCCAGTTCCATCCTGGCAACAATTTCTTATAAATAAAGCTTTATTGGGCCAGTGCCGCAGCTCACTAGGCTAATCCTCTGCCTGCTGGCGCCGGCACTCAGGTTCTAGTCCCGGTTGGGGCACCGGATTCTGTCCTGGTTGCTCCTCTTCCAGTCCAGCTCTCTGCTGTGGCCCAGTAAGGCAGTGGAGGATGGCCCAGGTCTTTGGGCCCTGCACCTGCATGGGAGACCAGGAGAAGCACTTGGCTCCTGGATTTGGATCGGCGCAGCACCGGCCGTAGCGGCCATTTGGGGGGTAAACCAATGGAAGGAAGACCTTTCTCTCTGTCTCTCTCTCTCACTAACTCTGCCTGTAGGGAAAAAAAAAAAAAAAAAAAAAAAAAAAAAAAAAAAAAAAAGCTTTATTGGAACAACTCGTGCCCATTTGCTTGCTTGCATGTTGTCTCTTATTGATTTTGTCGTAAAATGTTAGTTGACTAATTCTGACTGAGACTACATGCCACTTAATGTTGATAATAACATTAAGATATTATTTATCTTTTTCATCTTCACCACGGTATAATGGAATTTTCCATGATGTGTGTTGTCACAACAGACTTTAATACAAAGCTGTTTTCCTTTAAGACAAACTTCAAGATTTGCAAAAACACTGCCTCTCCTCTCACTGTTTTTGAAAATAGTCATTTCCATTTTAAAAATGAGAGGGAGGTTGTTTTAACATATGGTAGAATTAGGTGTGAAATCATAAATATTTTAACTTTTGTTTTAATTTTTATAGTAAATATTAATAACCCATATACATCCACATAAACAAAAGCTCCCTGGGCTCCTAAATAATAAATAAAGGTGTTTTGAGACCAAAACAGTTAAAGAATGTTATACTCTTAACTTGAATACATCACAGTGGCAAAATCAACTGGCAAATCACAGCAGTAGAGACCCAGGATGAACTTCTCCATATACTTGGCATGGTTTGGATAAACAGAGTAGAGAGGATTCCAGTACAATCTACTGACACCACCACCATCCAACAAGCAGTTTATGGAAAGAAATATGAGGCTTTCCATTGGAAGCTCCCAAACTACTTGCTATGAAATTTTATTCAAAAATCTCAAGTAAGGCAAAAGGAAAACAGCTTGTCCTTTCAATGTCACACAAGGAGGAAGGTATATCCAGCGATTATCTAGTGCCTCAGTTTCTAAACTATGCTCCAAAGCACCCCACAACAATGCAGCAAATTCACATTAAACTTTGAAGGAAACAAAGCAACATTTCTCAGAGACCACACAAATGGCCATAAGAATTCAGGGTCAACATCAAACTGCACTATGACTCCCTTAAGTAAAATCAAATCTTTGTAAAATTCATTTTCTAGGGTAGCTATGATACAAAGTAAAATCCATGTGGACAGAAAACGAGAGTGGTGATGTCCAATGTGATCTAAGTTTTAAGTTGTACAGGCACTCAAAGGATATATATATATATATATAAAACAAATATATATAAATTTTAAATGTTATATATATACACATATATAAATGTTTTTAACATATATAAATGCTAAAAACCATTTGTTAGGGCCAACATTGAGGTGCACGTAAAGCCACTGCCTACAATGCCAGCATTTCATATGGGTGCCCGTTTGAGTCCTGGCTGCTCTACTCCAACCCAGCTTCCTGTTAATGTACCTGGGAAGGCAGAGGAGGACAGCCCAAGTGTTTGGGTCCCTGTACCCTCGTGGGAGATTCAGATGAAGTTCGTGGTTCCTAGCTTCAGTCTGGCTCAGCCCCAGCTGTTGCGGCCATCTGGGGAGTAAATCACCAGATGGAAGATCTCTCTATCTCTGTCTCTCCCTCTCTCTAACTCTACCTTTCAAATAAATAAATTTTAAAGAAAAAAAAATAAATTTGTTTAAGAATAATTTTTTTAATTTCAACACATTTCTACATATGCATTATTTGCTCAACTATCTACAAAATTAGAGATACTGAGACTTAAGTACTTAATAAATGGAACTGCTGGGTATTTCAGTTGGATGAAGAATACCCTGGGAAAAAAAGGACAAGGTACTAAGGACACTATGAATCAATAAAGTTGGGAACTTCTGATTTAGGAGAAAGTTTTCAGCACAACCTACACTTTATCATTTTTTTACAAGTTTCAGATTCAGTAAAGTTACATATTGACTTGTAGATTTATTTTTATTTTTGTCTAGTACAAGTAAGTCTGTCCTGACAAAAAGCAAGCCCTAACTCAGACTTATAGTCATGAGGATATTCATTAGTTTTCTGCCTAACTCGCCAATCTTATCCTAATAGTCTAAATTTTCAATAAAGACTTAGCTACAAAAAAATAGTCTCTGAACTGATTCTAACATCAACTGTTCCCTTACTAATTAATGAGTTATTAAAACGTTTGGCATTTGTTCATTACATTTGCATTCAAATTCTGATTTTAACTTTTAGCAAACTGTACCTTAAAGTACTAAATTTGTCCTTTTCTTGTATATCTAGATATAACTATTTTTAGAAGCCAAGTTTGGGGCAGGAATTTGACACACAGAAGACAAAACGCAACTTGGAATGCACACATACATATTAGAGTGCCTGGCTTTGAGTCCTGGCTCTGTTCCTGATCTTAACTTCCTGCTAGTGCGTACCCAGAGAAGCAGCAGATGACGGCTCAAGTATGTAGGCACCTGTCACCCACATGGGAGACTCAGAGTGAGTTCCCAGCTTCAGCCTCATTCAGCACTGGCTGTTGCAGGCATTTGGGGAGTGAACCAGTCATTGGTAGATAAAGAAAAATGCTTTATGTAAATCTCAACTCAGAAATGAAAGATTTTTCATGTATGTGCATTTTTTATGAGGCATGTTAAGATTCCAAAATGTGTTAGGCTATTTCAACTACAACTGCAATTTATATCAAGCAAAACAGGGAACATAACTCAGGTGGGTAACATGCTTTCACAAGGAAAATGTGCACTAAAGTAGCATCATAAAGAGTACAAGTGCTAGGGGTGGTGCTGTGGTGCAGTGGGTTAAAGCCCTGGCCTGAAGCGCCAGTATCCCATATGTATGCCGGTTCTAGTCCAGGCTGCTCCTTTTCCAATCCAGCTCTCTGCTATGGCCTGAGATAGCAGTAGAAGATGGCCCAACTCCTTGGGCACCTGCACCCAGGTAGGCGATCTGGAAGAAGCTCCTGGCTTCAGACTGGAGCAGCTCCAGCCAAATGGGGAGTGAACCAGCAAATGGAAGACCTTTCTCTCTGTGTCTACCTCTCTCTGTAGCTCTATCTTTCAAATAAATAAAATAAATCTTAAAAAAAGAGTACCAGTGCTCTACTCAATAAAAAAAGTAATACAAATGGAAAAATGAATAACTAAGAATCAAAGGCTTTTAACTTTTAATAAAACATCTTAAAGGATCATCTTTTAACATCAAGGTAAAAATAGCTGTGGCCAGTGTTGTGGCCCAGCAGGTTAAGCTGTCACTTGCAATGCAGGCATCTGATATGCAGTACTGTTTGGAGTCCCAGCTGCTCTGCCTCCCACCCAGCTCCCCGCTAAAGTGCCAGGGAAGGGAGCAGATGATGACCTAAGTGCTTGGAGTTCCTGGCTCCTGGTTTCAGCCTAGCCCAGTCCTGGCTGTTGCAGCTCTTTGGGGAGTAGACTGGCAGATCTCTCTCTCCCTCTCAGCTTCCCTTTTAATAAATCAATCTTTAGGAAAAAAAAAAAAAATTGTGAAGCAAATGTTTGTTTTAATAACATAACTCAATATTTTGTTTTATGTTAGATGACTTTTCAAACCTCATTTTATATTTTTATTCTAGGGTATAGTAAACAGATTTAATGAAGGAAAAAGTATATATATTCCATTCAATTCAACAAAACCTGTAATATCTGTTGTGCTGGGAATTATCACGATGTAGAGTACAAAGAAAGAAAAAATAATGATACACACACTCAATGTGGACACACACACACAAACAGAATTATGTTTTTAAATAGTCAATTTAGAAATAACCTAGAAATGGGGATAGACGGAAGAGAATAAATTATAATTTCTATAGTATATATTCAAGAGGAGATAAAATTAAACACACACACATATCACAATAGCAGTGAAATCATGCTTTTGATAAATTTGGAAGCAAAATATCAGAAGAGATAGCTAGAAAAGTTGCCTCAGGGGAGCCACTCAAAGAAGAGAGATCAAAGTTAACTTGAGCTGCCAGGGAAGACAGGATGGGAAAGAAAGAGCACGAACAAAGAGAGAAGGAGCGAAGAACATGCTAGGAATTCTGAAGGTAACCGTGGCTGACAAAAACGCTTCCGCTGGTGAGCAGGAGCGCCAGGGGAAGTTCAGGCAGCATCCTAAACACAAGTGATGCCATATCATGTCCTAGTGTTAGACAGTGACACACCAAAAGTAGTCTAACAGAAGAATCAACAGGGACAGTGATTGCAAGCAGAAGAAAGTCAGAAAATCACATTATCCGACAAGATTTCTAGCACTCAGAGTTTCCCATGACCTTCTTTAAACACAAGCACTAAGCTACTATACCTAACCTCATACGACTATCAATAAAATCTTCAATGAATGTGTAAGCCAACGCTATTGACAGAGTCTTAGAAATCACTCCAGTCATTTCTAAGAACCCCTTAAAAGTTTTGTTTTCATAATAACTTTTAGCTTTCTAAAACACTAAATAAGTAAGCTAAATTGTTATAATGTACATTATATACTCTCAAAATTTTTAGTCCTATAAGAGACTGGCAACAAAATCAAGGTGGCTTCAAACATTTATAAAGAAAAGTTCTTTAAAAATAGAAAATAGCCTATGTCAATATTTTAGGAGTCAAATGAACATATGACATTTCTTATATTTTAATTACTTTAAAAAATTTATAGAATACATCTCATTTAATGCAAATCATGTATAAAATTGATTCACAAATATCTGAATAGTAAAATTCCTTTATTTATATAATAAAATCATAAAAATTATCTTAATTGTTAATTTTTTTTATTTGCAGTCAGAGATAGAGAGAGAAGGGAGGAGAGGGAGGAAGAGAGGAAAAGGTGGGGGAGAGAGAGCAAGAGAGACTGACTGAGAATCTTCTATCCACTGGTCCACTTCCCAAATGGCTGCAATGGTTGGGGCTGGACCAGGACAAAGCCAGGAACCAGGGGTCTCCTCCAATCTCCCACATGGGTTGCAGAGGCCCAAGGACTTGGGCAATCCTCTATTGCCTTCCTAAGCATATCAGCAAGGAGTCAGATTGGAAGTGGAGCACCTGGGACTCAAACCAGGGCTCACACAGGATGCTGGTGCTGCAGGCTCTATTCTTAATTTTTTCTAAATACTACTACTACCATTTTCATTACTAATAGTAAACAGCCACCATTAAACAATAATCACATTTGCTTCTATATAAGACACTTATGTTATTCAATTCTAAACAATTTTTACAAAAAAAAAATAAAAGCAAACTTAGGTTCATCAATTTTAGATTGAATGCAATTTATTTTACAACCTTAACATTTTTAATTAAGTTTTAAAACCCAACCAAAAGCAGCAATCTCAAACTGTAGTATTAATATTCTTTTCAGAAATGAACACTCTTGCCTAACGGGAAAGAAAAATGTCCTGAAATCTAACTCCAATCTACAATGCTTTCCTATTAGCTGCCAACTTGTTATACAGGTGCCATAGTCAGACACATTATTATTGAACCCGATCACACCTTTCAAAGAAAGGAGTCCATTAACCAACAACGCACTAAAATGAGGTAGACAGCCCTGTCCAAGTCTCCTCCTTTCAGTGCCCTCACAGCCCCCATGGTTGCTTTGCAGACTATTAGGTCACTGTCTAGATCTTCCTTCCTTCCTCTAACTGGCCTATCTGTCTCTCATTCTGCCTCATTCCCTACTTGAAGTAACAGGGACGAAGTTCCAGCAATGCCTCACTTCCCTCTAACGTTCTCAGTATCACTTACTCTTTGACTCCCTCTCTCCTAAATAAATTAAGCAGCACTTTAAGGGTGGACAGTGGGGCTGCAGTTCCAGCTCAGCTCCCAATTCCAATCTCATGCTAATGCACACTCCAGGAGGCAGCAGGAGATGCTCCAGTATTCTGGTCCACGCTACCCAGGAGAGAACCTGAAGGAGCTCCTGCCTGCTGGCTGCAGGCTGGCCCAGCTTTGGCAGTACAGAGATCTGGAGAGCAAGTGAGTGGGTGGGAGATCTCCCCCGATCTACTTTTCTATAAATTAATTAAAAACTGAAAGTGCCTCAGGAAAATTTTATGTAAATATCAATACATAATAAAGACCTTTCATGTCTGTTAATTTTTAAAAGATGGTTGATGTTTACAAATTCTAAATATGAGTCTAAAACATTAATATCTTGAAAACAAAATAAAGGACAAAAGCCATTGAGTAAATAAGTTGGAGAAATTCATATATGATTCAAATATTGAAGTTACTGAGAAAATGGGTATCATCTTTTTTTTTAATTTTTTAATTTATTTTTTAAGATTTACTTATTTATTTAAAAGTCAGAGTTACACAGAGAGAGGAGAGACAGAGAGAGAGAGAGAGAGAGAGGTCTTCCATCCACTGGTTCACTCCCCAAGTGGCTGCAATGGTTGGGGCTGCGCTGATCCAAATCCAGGAGCCAGGAGCTTCCTCTGGGTCTCCCACGTGAGTGAAGGGGCCCAAGGACCTGGGCCATCTTCTACTACCTTCCCAGGCCGTAGCAGAGAGCTAGATCGGAAGTTGAGCAGCCAGGTCTTGAACCAGCATCCATATGGGATGCAGGCACTGCAGACAGCAGCCCTACCAGCTGTGCCATAGCACCGGCCCCCTTAATTTATTTATTTGAGAACAGAGTTACAGACAGAGAGAAGAGACAGAAAGAGAGGTCCTCCATCTGCTGGTTCACTCCCCAAATGGCCAGAATGGATTGGGCTGGGCTGATCTGAAGCCAAGAGCCAAGAGCTTCTTCCGGGTCTTTTACATGGGTACAGGGGCCCAAGCACTTTGGACCATCTTCCAGTGCTTTCCCAGGTGATAGCAGGAAACCAGATCGGAAGTAGAGAAGCTTGGACTTGTGAGTCAAAGGGTCTCAGTCACCTGAACCATCATCTGCTTCTCAGGATGCAAACTGGATGGGAAGTAGAGCAGCTGGGACTTGAATCAGGGATTGCAAAATGGGATATGGGTGTCCCAAGCATCGGCTTAACTCACTGCAATACACTCTTAATAGACAAACAACGTAAGAACAGGTAAAACATAACTAACAGGTCAATAACAAAGCAAATTATAATTTTATGTCCTAAAATATTCATCAGGTTTCACTTCAGGCAGTAATAAAAAGTAGCTCCTTCCATACCAATATGTCCTTCCCTCTAAATAAACTCTGAAGGAAATATTAAACTCTGCTAAAAACTTAGCTACCAAATTGCAGGCAGAAACCTAGTTAGTGGATACTCAAAAATGTGTGTCATCGTGTCTCTCCCACTCTCTCTTTTTCAATATTTTTTAATACAAGGGCATACTGAACCATATAACGTAGCTAAAATTGAGGGAAACCCTGCATCCTGAGCCTTACTGTCTTGAATAAACAGAGGACTGAGTTCAAGAGAGCTGCCAAACATGAAAAAGGAAATCCTAGGAAGAAAACAATCAGCGACAAACTGTCCAAGTCTCTGACCCCCCAACCATGTGCGTGAGGCAGACTCTCAAAAGCTCAGCTAGGAGCAGGCATTGTGGCATAGTGGGCTAGGCCTCTGCATTGCCAGCAAACCATATGGGCGCTGGTGTTAGTCCCAGCTGCTCCACTTCTGATCCAGCTCTCTGCTGTGGCCTGGGAAAGCAGTAGAAGATGGCCCAACTGCTTGGGCCCCCGAACCCACATGGGAGATATGGAAGAAGCTCCTGGCTCTGGATGGGCCCATCTCAGGCTGTTGAGGCCATTTGGGGAGTGAACCAGCAGATGGAAGACCTCTCTTCGTTTCTGCAACTCTGCCTTTCAAATAAATAAAATAAATCTTAAAAAAAAAAAAAAAGTGTAGCTAAGATTAACACAGTGATTATAAACCAGGAGCTTTCTGGCCTCCTCAAAGACATCTGAAAACATCGGGAGACTTCCTTGGTTGTCACAACTAAGGGAGGATGGTGCCATTAGCATCTTGTAGGTAAGAACCAGGGAGGCTGCTAAGCATCCCACAATGCACTGGTCGGTGTCAAACAACAAACCAATAATCCAACACCTAAATATACACATCTCCATAGATCTCTGGGAGTAGGAAATGCCTGGTCTTTATAATTTTCATGGAATCAGATAACCTGAAAGCTGAAAGACATTTCAGAAATAATAAGTGCTGAAACTGAAATCCAGAGGGACTCCAGGAGTCCCACAGGTCAAATAGTTAATGGAAGATCATCAGTATTTCTGGATTGATGGTGTAGTGAACAAAGAGGTCTTTGTTTCCAGCTTAGTTTCAGTTCTCTAGCAGGAATAATAAAAGGAATCCCAACAAAGGCATTCCCTCACCTCTCTAATGGAGCAAAAACACAAGGTATAGCTCTTACTGCAATGTATTTCAAATTCCTCTTGAAACTATGCAGCATATATTTAAACAAATTTTACTTTAAAAGATAAAAAAGTCAATGATTGATATGAACATAAAGAAGTTAAAGAAATAATTTCAGACTTAAGGGGACAGAAAATATTCAAATAAAACAAGCCAAACACACAATCAAAATAATATACGTCAAATGTGTATGTGCTATTGCATGTAAAGAGGTAATTAGAATATTTGAAAACACGCGGGGCTCTTTGGAATATCAATCAAAAGTTGAGCAGGATTACCCACAAGAAAGTGGTGTCAAATTAATTCAGAAAATGGACTAGCAACTTGGTATTTGTTTTAACTTAGTTTATAAAGTTACATCTGATACCAGAAAAAGGTCACACTTATAAACTATTATTGGTGGCAATCAATTTTGCTAAAAATACAATTCAAAGTCTGGAGTAATGATTAAAAATTCTTCAGTAATAAAATGTGGTCTAAAACTATAGGGAAACTGGAAATTAAGTATCTTTCCAATAGAAAGAACCCCAATTACAAGAATAATTTCTTCTAAGAATAAAATTAACTTGTTTTTTGCACATTTATTTTCAAGTGTTTGAGAATTTTGAATGCAATGTCTTTTTCGGGTTCAACATAGACTTCAGAAAGCAGAAATTTTAGGATAGGAGCTGTGGCACAGCAGGTAAAGCTGCCATCTGCAGCACTGGCATCCCTTAAGGGCTCTGGTTCAAATCCTGGCTGATCCTTCAGCTCCCTGCTAATGTGCTTAGGAAAGCAGCAGGAAGATGGCCCAAATGCTTGGAACCCTGCATCCACATAGAAGACCCAGAGGAAGCTCCTGGCTCCTGGCTTCATTTGGCCCAGCCCTGGCTGTGGTGGCCATTTGGAAAGTGAGGCAAATGATAGAAGATCTCTGTCTCTCCCTCTCTCTGTAATTCTGATAAATGAATGAATAAGTTGGTCAGTCATTCAGTCAGTCAGTCTTCTTTTTTTTTTAAGTGAAGGGGCCAATGCTGTGGTATAGCAGGTAAAGTCACTGCCTGTAGTGCTGGCATCCCATGTAGATCCCTGTTTGAATCCCGGCTGCTCCACTTCCCAACCAGCTCTCTGCTATGGCCTGGAAAAGCAATGGAAGATGGCCCAAGTCCTTAGGCCCCTGCACCCACATGGGGACCCAGAAGAAGCTCCTGGCTCCTGGCTTCAGATCGGTGTATCTCCAGCCATTGCGAAAATCTAGGGAGAGAACAAGCAGATGGAAGACTTCTCTATTTTCTCTGCCTCTCTGTATCTCTGGCTTTCAAATAAATAAATCAATATTAAAAAAAAAAAAGGTAGAAATTTTAAATGATTTTACTTGTCACAACCATTTATGATAAAGCCAAAGTTTTCTTTCCTATTTATTATTTTCCCAGAGATACAGAAGTGTGTATAACATTTATTTATATATATATGTATGTATGTATGTATGTATGTGTATGTATGTATATATATATATGTATGTATGTGTGTGTGTATATATATATATATATATAAACATTTAATACATGAGGCTGGCACCACGGCTCACTAGGCTAATCCTCTGCCTGCGGCGCCAGCACCCCGGGTTCTAGTCCCAGTTGGGGCACCAGATTCTGTCCCGGTTACTCCTCTTCCATTCCAGCTCTCTGCTGTGGCCCAGGAAGGCAGTGGAGGATGGCCCAAGTGCTTGGGCCCTGCACCCGCATGAGAGAGCAGGAGGAAGCACCTGGCTCCTGGCTTCGCATCAGCGCATCGCGCTGGCCGTAGCGGTCATTTGGGGGGTGAACCAACGGAAGGAAGACCTTTTTCTATGTCTCTCTCTCACTAATTCTGGTTGTCAAAAAAAAAAAATATTTAATACATGAGTGTATACTTTTTAGAATTATCAAACATTCCCTCATATCAAACATTAAAACTTGTAGAGTCCACAAGCAAGTGATTTGTTTGTTGTCAATATGGAAGGACGGGGCCAGTGCTGTGGCCCAGTGGGTTAAACCCTGGCCTGCAGTGCCGGCATCCCATATGGGCTCTGGTTCAAGTCCTGGCTGCTCCACTTCCGATCCAGCTCCCTATTATGGCCTCGAAAAGCAGTGGAAGATGACCCAAGTCCTTGGGTCCCCTGCACCAATATGGGAGACCTGGAAGAAGCTTTTGGGCCTGGCTTCAGATCAGCTCGGTTCTGGCCATTGCAGCCACTTGGGGAGTGAACCAGCAGATGAAAGACCTCTCTCTCTCTCTCTCTGGCTCTACCTCTCTCTGTAACTCTGTCATTCAATTAAATAAAATAAATCTTTAATAAAAAAAATGAAATGAAATTACAGCACAAGAAATTGTATTAATAACAAATACACTGAACTCATTCTCAATATATTTGTCTCTGCTATTACAGTTATTTTAGCTACTTAACGCATGCAATGTGATATACTGCATTTATAATTAATTTTCCAAAGTATAAATGTTAATATTACACTGTATACTTAGAATATTATTCTATTATGCATATTCCTTTTATCTATAATTAATAGCATCAAATAAGAGAACTTCTAAAATACTAATTTTGTACATACAATCTGTTTAATACTGGGCAGCAAATTTTCCTCCCTACTGATCACCAAGATATGTATAAAAAAACCTTAAGGAAAATTAATTTGACTCATTTTATCTCAACAAAATTATAAACTGCCATATAATTATCACAACAGCCTTTTAAGGTAATAATTGCTATTTTAAATTTGGTAACAGCAAAAAACCAGAAAAGTCCCATCCACAGAAACTATACAACTTGTCCCAAATGAATTTGGTTTTTTTGTTTGTTTGTTTTTTGTTTTTTGTTTTGACAGGCAGAGTGGATAGCTAGAGAGAGACAGAGAGAAAGGTCTTCCTTTTCGCTGTTGGTTCACCCTCCAATGGCCGCTGAGGCCGGCGCATCGCGCTGATCCGAAGCCAAGAGCCAGGCACTTCTCCCGGTCTCCCATGCGGGTGCAGGGCCAAGGACTTGGGCCACCCTCCACTGCCTTCCCGGGCCACAGCAGAGAGCTGGCCTGGAAGAGGGGCAACCGGGATAGAATCTGGTGCCCCAACTGGGACTAGAACCCGGTGTGCCGGCGCTGCAAGGCGGAGGATTAGCCTGTTAAGCCACGGCGCCAGCCATCCCAAATGAATTTGTAAAGAGAAAATGGGATGTGCACCCACCTCTCTTCTAATTCTCAGTGCCCCTCCACAGTATCACCCTGTCCATTCAGAACACCTGACACCCAGACTCCATTCCAACAGGCAACAGGAGGGAGGCTCTCTTTTCCACTCAGAGAATAAGAGGAAAAAGGCACATGGCCGGCACCGTGGCTCAACAGGCTAATCCTCCGCCTAGTGGCGCCGGCACACCGGGTTCTAGTCCCGGTCAGGGCGCCGGATTCTGTCCTGGTTGCTCCTCTTCCAGGCCAGCTCTCTGCTATGGCCCGGAAGTGCAGTGGAGGATGGCCCAAGTCCTTGGGCCCTGCACCCCATGGGAGACCAGGAGAAGCACCTGGCTCCTGCCTTCGGATCAGCGCGGTGCGCCGGCCATTGGAGGGTGAACCAACGGCAAAAGAAGATCTTTCTCTCTGTCTCTCTCTCTCACTGTCCACTCTGCCTGTCCAAAAAAAAGGCATCACACTGAATACAACTTTATTACAGCAGATGCCAACTTATAAAACTTGGTTTTGGTTAATTTTTTTTTCTAATTGTTAATCTCTTCTGAAATTCCACACAAGACAAAAGTTTGACATTTAATCATGAATAGAAAGTCTAAAAATAATTTGTTACACTACTCAGAGATCAGCAGCCTCATGGTTCTAGCAAATCAAATATTTAAATATGTTACATGTATTATTGACATTTGGCTTAACTCATAAAAACTTTTAGATTCTAAATGAAGTGTTAAGATATACAAACTCTATAAAATAAACTGGTTACTAAATGTGACTTTTTCAACAGCTTTACTATTAATATATGATCACTAATCGCTACTCCTTCAATTCTTGTTTCATTTCTACACTTCCTCTTCATCCCCTAGTGGCTGTCAATTCACCCAAACAGCCTATATCTGATGACCCAAAGTTTTGTGACTGGCTCTGTGAGAATCCATGCTAAGCATGAGGAGGCAAGGAAGACTGGGCAAGACAATTACTGTGCTGAAGCATGCCATGGGTACTCACTTCCACTTATAAACATGAAAGCCAAAACTGTAACTAATCTAAGTCCTCTGTACATTTAACTTAAATGCAAGATTTGGAAATAAAAATCCAAGGACATATTCATAATTAGGCTAAGCCAAATCAGTATATATTTATCCCTCAACAGCCAAAGTCACAGGGTGATGGGTCCAGCCCTATCCCCATACTCAAATCACAGTGTACTCAGATTCCTCATACAAAACAGCACTCTACTGGCATATAACTTACCATCCTGTATATTTGAATAATCTCTAGATTACTTGTAACACCTAATATATTTAGTCCTTTTTCCCACACTCATGGTAAATGTACCTGACTTCCTTGCCATGTCTTCTCACAAGACTTTCAGATTTCAGATTTCCTGGCCAAAAAGCAAAACAAAATCCTCCTATTCTCCAAAGGATTTGGATGAAAAGTGGCAGTAAAATCAGAAAAAAAACTCCAAGAGAACACAAAGAACTAAGTTGGGTCTATTATGGAACTGTACTCCAGAGGGCAGTGGCACACATATTTATACTGTTATCACTGTCACCATCTTAACCACATTATATTGAAGGTATCACTATTGTCTGGACAGCTGGACACGTCTGAATCAGAGTATGACTGGTGTGTTGGCTCAGTAAATAAATATGTGAAATATCTTGGGAAATAAACATCTGATACAACGTAAATGCTATTATATGACATTGTTCAGAGAATAACAAAAAGTCTGTACAGTCTGTACAGACACAGTATTGAGTATTTTCAACCCACTACTGCTGGAATCCAAGTATGTGGAAGCCATGGACAGAAGGGCTGACTGTACAGGGAAAAAAAAAAAAAAAAAAAAAAAACCCTGCTCCATCAATCAAAGTCTCCATAAACAGGATCACACTTTTAATAATCACACTCATATACATGGCTACCTTTCTAAAAGGTAAAATTTGATGTACATACACCTGTGTGCTATAAGATTTTATAAGTCCTAAGAGATTTTAAAAGTACTAAAAAAGGAAAATATTTCAAAGTTGCTTTAAGACAGATACGTTGGGGGAAAGACTACTAATTAAATCTGTGGTAGCAACTGGGAAAGTTTAGAGTGTAAAAGTTCCAAAGAGGGCAAGAGCTACTAACTGTAATTCTATCAAGTAATAGAAAAGACTTAACCTTAAGGCTACTATATAAGGTTTCAAAGAGCTCTAATCAAAAGCTGGTTGCAGGAACACTTAGCTTAGGGCAAGCACAATGACAGTAAACCAGAATCAAGACTATGTACTATGACTATGCTCTTCAACATGAAATAATCACCATCCACTTATGATTCCAACTAATTCTATGCTATACTGAGAGGTAAGTAAGGTAATTACTCTGATTCTGATTCTGATTTGATTGAGCTAAACTCCACGCTTGTTTTGTATCAAGGACTGCTTATATACTCACACATACAAATTGTAGCTAAAAGTTTAGGTTTACAGAAACAATTCACAGTCCTAGAATTTTACATAGTCAAGGGCATGTTAACATACTTTAAGGAACATCAAAATTCTCACTATTTTAATTCACTTGGCTGTTTTTACAGTTATACCATATAATACTTAAAGGAAGAAAAATGAGCAAGAATAATGAAAAATCACAAAATAAAATATCTCACTCCCAAATAATGTGGTCATAATTGATTTAGATACAAGTATATTAACAATCATCTTTCTAGTCCAATTTTTAATATTAAAGAAAAACTTAATAATCCAACATTTAATAACACTGTGATCCAAGAATGCATTTTAGTACATCTAATCCTCCAACATTATTAAGAAATAAATAAGCTACCCACCCAACCCTTCCCAAAAGAAAGCTGTGGTCCAAAAGAAATCAGAAGGCCAAGAGCACTATAAAACTCACCTTTTGTTAACTGGCTTTTCATCCTTTTCATAGGGTCGGACAAACCATTTCCCAATCCTAACGAAGTTCTTATCCATTAGGCACCTGCAAAAAAAAAAAAAAATCACATCAAGAACTGCTTTTTATAGTTACAAAAACAAATTAGCAAAACACTAAATCAATAAGATGAGATATATCACTGAAAATAAAAGCCTCATCAATTAAAAGTGTGAAAATGTTTTTCTACCACTTGAAATTTTTATGTTGTGCTTAGAAAAACAATTCTGGCTTTGGGGATAGACTTTTATAAACATTTCAAAAAATTTTAAGTGAAATACACTGATGTATACCTAAGACTTCCAACATTTCAGAATTACTTGAACGTGACTTTGATTCTTGTGTCATCAAGACATTATGCAGTCATTTAGAGTACCTCAGAGATATTCTTCCAACAAAGCCCAACCTGAAAGTCTTAATGGCCTTTTGGATTATTTTTAATTGATTTTATTTTTTTCGTGACCTGTGATAGGCAGTCCTTTAACAAAGATCTCACTAACAAAAACATAACACAGCAGGGCTGGCACTGTGGCATGGTGGGTGAGGCCGCTGCCTGCAGTGCCAGCATCCCATATAGGCACCAGCCGGAGTCCCAGCTGCTCCACTTCTGAACCAGCTCCCTGCTAGTGTGCTTGGGAAAGCACTGGATGATGGCACAAGTGCTTGAAACCCTGTACCTGTGTGGAAGACATGGATGAAGCTCCTTGTACCTGGCTTCAGCCTGGCCCAGCCCTGGCTGTTGTGGCCATTTGGGGAGTGAACCAGTGGACAGAATCTCCCTCTCTCTTTCAGGAAAAAAAAAAAAAAAAAAGGAATCTGCCTCTGCATCTCCCTCTCTATAACTCTTTCAAATAAATAAATAAATAAATATTTTTTAAAAAATAGCAGCTTCATCTACTTAAGTATTTTCCTTTTACACTTGGTCATGGCACTCCAAGAAAATAAGGAATTATAGTCATGTCTTCAATAATGAATGTTTGCTTTATTCTAAGCTGTGCCTAGCTTCGGAGTCCGTGACATTTGTGTGCACTGTGTTCAATATCAAATCACAGGGTTCTCTTCTTGAAGACACTGTATGTGGCAACTGAACCCAACTCACACAATAACACACAATTCAAATGAAGTGACAACAATACAGAAAGTTATGAATAACCTTTTAACTGCCATCTGGACATTTGTGAGATGATAATGATTATTATAAAGAGTAGCTTGATTTTAAAAATGTTAAGAAAGAGGGCCGGGGCTGTGGCATAGTAGGTTAAGCCACCGCCTGTGGTGCTGGCAGCCCTATAGGTGCTGGTTCAAGTTCCAGCTGCTCCACTTGCAGTCCAACTCCCATGCTGATAGCCTGGGAAAGCAGTGAAAGATAGCCCAAGTGCTTGGTTCCCTGAACCCACATGGGAGACCTAGTAGAAGTTCAAGGATCCTGGCTTTGAATAGGCCCTATTCTGGCCATTGTGGCCATTTGGGGAGTAAACCAGAGGACAGAAGACCCCTCTCCCTGTTTCACCCTCCCTTTGTAACTCTGACTCTCAAATAAATAAATCTTTTTTTAAAAAGTCTAAAAATGTAGGGAGAAAATCTGTACTCTGTAACTGATGAAATACAGTGATCTAATCCTTCAGTGAAGTTACAAGTATTTTGTAAGAAAACCTGTGAGAGCACTGGATGTAATTATTTTATACAAGCTTCTTCTACCAGTAAAAGAGCTGCACAGAAATATTCAGGCCATTACGCACTGGATTTTTGTCTCTACCTTCCACGCCATCTAGGAGGATGACAACAACTCATTACAAGATAGATTGGTTAGGGGGCCAGCGCCATGGCTCACTTCATTAATCCTCCGCCTGCGGCACCAGCATCCCACATGGCCGCCGGGTTCTAGTCCCGGTTGCTCCTCTTCCAGTCTCGCTCTCTGCTGTGGCCCGGGAGGGCAGTGGAGGATGGCCCAAGTGCTTGGGACCCTGCACCCGCATGGGAGACCAGGAAGAAGCTCCTGGCTCTGGATCAGCGCAGCGCGGGCTGTAGCGACCATTTGGGGAGTGAACCAACAGAAGGAAGACCTTTCTCTCTCTCTCTCTCTCTCTCTCTCTCTCTCTCACTGTCTATAACTCTACCTGTCAAATAATAATAATAAAAAAAAGATAGATTGGTTAGTAAATGGCAATAGCTTCTTCTGGCCAGTTACATAAAAATGTCAGTGGATTCAACTGCTTCTACTTCAAAAATGAATTTGTATAAAAATTTTTGTTGGGTGTTGTAGTGCAGTAGGCTAAGCCTCCAACTTCAGCACTGGCATTCCATATGGGCGATGGTTCATGTCCTGGCTGCTCCTCTTCCAATCCAGCTCTCTGCCTATTACCGGGGAAAGCAGTAGAAGATGGCACAAGTGCTTGGATCCCTGCACCCACATGGGAGACCCAGAAAAAACTGCTGGCTCCTGGCTTCCAAGCGGCCAGCTCCAGCCTTTGCAGCCATTTTAGGAGTGCACCAGAATGGACGACCTTTGTCTCTCCCTCGCTCTGTGTTCTACCTTTCAAATAAATTAATTAAAAAAAAAAAAAAATAGTGTTTTATTCTCTAAAACCCGTAAGTATATCAAAGGTATATCTTAAAATCAATAATGCTTATACTGAAAGTATAGGATGTATAAAAGGGAGGGGATCATACCAAATGCTAAATATTGGCTTTCAGTGACACATTCTGTCACTTAATAAACATCATCTTAAAAAATGCTAATTCATATATGCCTTGAGGATCAGAATTCAAAAGAATCATTTTATTAAATACCAGAGAAAACAGTATGACTACAGTAAACAGGCAGAAAAATCCAAGGCTTTAGAGAATATGAAACAAAATAGATAAAAATATGTGAATAAAGAGGACAACATGTAAAAGTTTATTTCAAATCCCTTGCTTTTCTATGAAGTATAAGTAAAAGATTCTATTTGCTGATTTCATTCCAGGAAAAACAGATGGGTCTACAGTGTGGGAGAGCAACCCACAGTCAACACCACTCAAGGACAAGGGTGAAAGGCAAAGGGCTAACAACAACAGTCTGAGAGTAATTCTGTGTGAATTTATCTCCTGGAGCGCCCACTACAGATCATATTTCTTTATCAGCAATGTCAACAAAAGGTTATTATTGCTAACACAAAAAACAGCCATGGAAACTATCCTTCAATCTAAAACCCATCTGTTTCCAAATCAGAGTCATAAATGACTTGTGTGATTTTTTTAATTGCTAATCGGTTTCTATGAGATCAGTGATTTTCTACACACGAAAAGGAAAAGGTGAGAGTACAGAATTACACTGGATGAAGCAGTATTTTGGTCAATTAGTTAAGGACTGATGTTGGGACTGGGGGACGCTGCCACAGTCTCTCCAAGGCTGGCATTACGGAAAGTATTTCAGTGTAGTGTTATGAAGATGAAATTCTGGGAGGAAATGAGAGGGGAGTTTAATCTTTGCTAAGGAAGATAGGCCCACTTGATTGGTATGCTGTTAATATACTGACTCATTAGCAGACTAAGCTGAGGTTCTAAGTTCATGGTCTCAATCATTTTAGGGTCATGAGTCTATAGTTACAAAAGAAGAAGAAAATCATATGAAAGTTATTATTAAGCCTTTCTCCAGAAAAAAAATTGAATAAAAAGCAAAACACTGCACATGATTTCACATAATTGGTGAACTCTGTGAAACAAATCCTAGGTTAGGAATTTTCCTATTAAACACTACCACTGGGGAGGGCATTTGCCCTGGCAAATAAGATGCTCACATCCTGCATCAGAACACCTGAGTTCAAGTCTAGGCTCCAGCTCCTGATTCCAGCTTCTTACTAACTTACATCCTAGGAGGCAACTGTGATGGCTATTGTAGCTGCATCCCTGGAACCCATGTTGGAGACCTATATTGGGTTTCCAGCTCCAGACTCTGGACCCCTGACTGTTGCAAGCATTTGGACAAGAAGCATGCTTTGTGTGTGTTTAAAAAAAAATAAAATCATAGAAGATACTCAACATGTATGGAATTACACAGCTCCTAAAAAATGTTTAGAAAGGCTAGTACTACTGCCCAAATGCCTCAATTATATGTGAAGAAAATAATTAAATATTTTACAGAGATAATTCTAAGATATAAAAATTATATCAGAAATATAATTTCCCCCTTTTTACACTCTATCAA
This sequence comes from Lepus europaeus, assembly GCF_033115175.1. Taxonomy (NCBI): domain Eukaryota; kingdom Metazoa; phylum Chordata; class Mammalia; order Lagomorpha; family Leporidae; genus Lepus; species Lepus europaeus. The sequence goes on from NC_084849.1 coordinate 12,234,545, forward strand.
TTTTTATTATTTTTGAGGAACAAATCTTACATTTAACTTCAAAAATAAACCTAATAAATATATTCCATCTGCCAAAAATTGTTTCAAATCAACATCATCATGCATACAAGGGGTCTTCAAAAGTACACAGAAAATGCATAGTATGGAAAAAATGCATTGATTTCAAACATTTTTTTTGCACCAGAATAAATGTCTCTTAATTTCATTTTTCCACTAACTTTTTGAAATACTTTTGTATATTTGTTAACCCTTTTGTCCATTCAGCAACCCTAATCACTAAGATACGACAGAGTTCTGTAAAGCAGTACAATATTATGTTGTAAAATCACTGTGATCCCAGATTTATAAAAGTCTTTAACCAATAGTATTAGAAAATAACTTCTCTTCCAAACCCCCACCACCTTCCAAAAATCAGTTTCAAAAAATAGCTGCTGAAAATGAAAATAGGCTATGTGTGTACTTAATGTTTCTGTGTCATGCCATATGGCTCTGAATAATTAGCTACAAATACAACCCAACTCCAGAGTCAGCAAGCCCTCATCTCCCATCCTACAGCCACAAGCAGGCCTGATGCATGATTATAAATGCCACAGTGGCAGCCACAGTCCAACTTACAAGCCCTTTCCTAGATGGGGTAGTTGGGAGGCATAGAAGGGTATCCAGCAGTGGCCTGGGCTCCTGTGAGATCTCAAACGATGTGGGTATGATAGGCTTCATCTATTAAAGAGTCCAAGCAGTATATTCTCTACCATGCTCTCAACCAAACTGCATCTTAATATTATCTAGTTACAGAACTGCTCACATAGAGTTTATATGCTTTATATAAATGTTAGATAACTTCCTAAATTTTATATAACTTTTTAAAATGTTATATAAATTTTCTATAATTTCAAACCAGAACATCCTCTCCAACATCAAAGCTTTACCTCACCACTTGAATCTGTACCAAACATGCATACAAAGAAGATTCCTTCCTACAAACTACATTGCTCCAATTCCCAAATAAATTATACCTATATAATTGAGGGCTGAAGAAACCTCTTCCAACTGACCCCTGTGTCTTCATCACGTTAGGTTCCCACTGTGCCTAGCAGATGTCATCTCACAGAGCCAAGCAGACCCCATTATTCCCATTCTCTCTTCACAGGCCTAATCTCACTGGGAAGGTCTACTCTAATACACTTAAACACAACTGCAGCTATGCTGTAGCTTCAAACACTAGTGTCAGGGCTGGCGCTGTGGTACAGTAGGTTAAGTCTCTGCCTGCAGTGCCGGCATCACACATCAGTTCAAGTCCCACCTTCTCTACTCCGATCCAGCTCATTAGTAAGATGCCTGGAAAAACAACTGAAGATGACCTAAGTGTTTGGGCCCCTGAACGCACATGGGAGAAAGCTCCTGGCTCCTAATAGGCCCAGCACTAGCCACTGCTGACATTTGGGGAATGAACCAGCGGATGAAAGATTTCTCTCTGCCTCTCAAATCAATAAAAAGACTTCTCTGCCTCTCAAATAAATGAACACCTTAGTGTCTAATCCCTTTCCCAGACTACAAAAAAAAAAGTTCTAAAATTTAAAATCCTAACCTCCTCCCTAACCTGGCAATATTAAATAGACAGACTGATTAGCCTTAAAGCAAAGATATTCCTTTTTAGACTTTTACAATTAGGTATGCATTTTCAGTCACTTGTGTCTACAATGGTTGTACAGCCTATGCCCACTAGGTCTACTACAGACTCACTTTCCTACTTCCTTGAAAAAAAATAGCATACTCTGGCATTTCAATAAAATTTAAACTTATTTATGACTCATTTGTTGCTCCTATTATGACTTTATATCCAAGGATTTTTGATGTTGCAATATTAAATAGCCATTTATTCAACTAGAGTTGAACTTGCAAATATGCTCTAATGCACTTTATATGATTCTGAAATCACCACATCCAAGGGCATTGCTCATGTGCCCTTTGATGATCACCCCACTTGATAACAAAACCATAGCACATTAATACCTAGAAATTTGGGGTCAGTGTGATAGCACAGTAGGTAAAGCTGCCACCTGCAACAGGATCCCATATGGGCATTGGTTTGTGTCTCAGCTGCTCCATTCCAATCCAGTTCCCTGCTAACGGCCTGGAAAGGCTGCAGAAGATGGCTCAACTATATGGGCCACTGTCGTCCATGTGGGAGACCTGGAGGAAGCTCCTGGCTCCTGGCTTCAGCCTGGCCCAGTCCCAGTTGTTGCAGCTGTTGGGGGGGGGGGGGGGGGTGTGAACCAGCAGATGGAAGATATCTCTCCACTCCTCCTTCTCTCTGTGTGACCCTGACTTTCAAATAAATAAATCATTAAAGGGAGGCAGTGGCATTGTAGCATAGTGGGTAAAGCCACTACCTGTGACGCCTGTATCCCATATGGGCACCAGTTAGCACCACAGCTGCTCCACTTCCAATCCAGTTCCCTGCTAACGTACCTGAGAAAGCAGCAGAAGATAGCCCAAGTGCTTGGGTCCCTGCACCCATGTGGGAGACCTGGAAGAAGCTCTTGGCTTCAGCCTGGCCCAGTCCTGGCCATTGCAGACCCCTGGGGAGTGAACCAATGAATGGAAAACCAATCTTTCTCTCTCTCTCCCCCGACTTCCTCTCTCCCTTTCTGTAACACTGCATTTCAAATTAACAAATGAATCTTTTCTAAAAAAGTTTAAAAACCTAGAAATTTACAAGTACAATGTTACTATAATTTCCTCTATATTATATTCATTGTATTTTTCCAAAGGAGAACTAGTGTAACTAAGTGTAAACACCAATTCTTGGCAGACCGAAGGCTCTGGGTCAAAGACAATTTTACAGCAGTGTTACCAGCTACAGCAGGTGAATATGCTGACCACCCATTACGGAAGCTGGAGCATAGACTACTCTTGAAGAGCAATTGCATTTTACAATGTCAAATACCCACAGATTAAAGTCTCCCTGAAGAAGCAGGGACATGATAGATCAGACAGCTTTGAAAGAGCCATACAATCTTTTATTGTGTGCAAAGTAATGATCTGCATCTTAGAGGAGAAAAATATGGGATGCCAGCACTGCAGGTGGAGGCTTTACCCGCTATGCCACAGTGCTGGCCCTGCTTATGTGTTTTAATCTAGAACTTAAAAATTAAAATATACTACCACACATAATGTCGACTTGGCAACATTATACCAAATAGTTTAATATATCTACAAATCTACAAAAGCAAAATTTTCCTGAGTCCCAAATGTGGTGCAAGTTACTGAAGCAATATTATAAACCATGCATTTTTTAACTGAACGTCCTGGCTTTTTCCAAACCTTTCAACCTTGGGATGGCTTTGTGGCACAGTGGTTAAACCAGTGCCTGTGATGCCAGCATCTCAAAGTGGGATGTAGGTTTAAGTCCCAGCTGTTCTGTTTCCAATCCAGCTTCCCGTTAATGTGTTTGGGAAGGCAATGGATGATGCCCCAAGAGTTTGAATCCCTGCCACCCATGTGAGACACCTCAATAGAGTACTGGGTCCTAGTTTTGGCCAGGTTCCACCTTCACAGTTGCATCCATAAGAGGGAAATGAGCAGTTCAAAGATTCATCTCCACCCAGTACCACTTTGTGTGTTTATGTGTACATGTGTGTCTGTGTCTCTCATTCTTTGACACTCTGTTTTCAAATAAATAAATCAATCTTTAAATATAAAGCTCTCAACATAATGTTTTACTTCCTTTTGATAGAGTTATATGAAAAGGATATGGCATATTATGAAAACTTGCACCAACTACAAAAACTAAGAGTAACTGGCCATTATGTCTGCAGTACTAAAACTGACAACTGAAGAAACTCTTGCAAAACAATTATAGGTTTTATTTTCTGTAATGTGCTCACAGCCAAAGTACTTTTCAAACAATAGGAGTGTGAGATTCACTAAATTTAAAATAAAAGGTGGAAACTTTGAGAAAATAAAAAAACGTATTTAACAAAATTTCACTGACTTGGAAAGAGTGCTTAAGAACAACCCAAAGTAGTGAATTATTAGGAAGTAGGGTGAGGGAAATGGGGGCACAGAAGAAAGAAGGAGAGTCAAGTCAAAGTCACAGAGATTCTGTCTGCATAAGCAAAAACTAAATTAACAGTATTTTATCATTCTGGGCAGTTTGCCAAAAAGAGATAATTGATCATTAGAAAATAGAAAGCACACTTGCTTTCTCAAAAGAGAGAAAAAATAAGTGTTACTACATGATCTAAAATATAAAACTTAGAATAGCTAAATATTCTGATACCAGGGTTCTTGCTTTTTTTTTTTTTTTAAAGATCGATCAATCTATCTATCTATCTATCTATCTGAAAGAGTTATAGAGAAAGAGAGACAGACAGAGACAGGGATCTTCATCCACTGGTTTACTCCCAAAATGGCCACAACGGCCAGGGCTGGGTCACACTTGGCCAGGCTAAAGCCAGGAGCCAGGAGCTTCATCCAAGTCTCCAGCTTAAGTACAGGATCCCAAGCACTTGCACCATCTTCCATTGCTTTCCCAGACACATCAGCAAGGAGCTGGATAGGAAGCAGAGCAGCCCAGACTTTAATCAGCGCTCACAAGCGATAGGCACTGCAGATGGCAACTTAACCCACTATACCAAGCACTGGTCCTTATACTAGAACTCTGACATACCACAATTGAAGAAAATATCAAAAAAAGCCATATGGTTCAGTCTTTAAAAAAAAAAATAGGATAAATATATCCATCCTTACATTTGAGAAACTTCTGGGTTTCAGCAATATAACTGAAGCTGTTTAGAGGATAAATTATAAAAAGGAGAAAATACCTCAACTTAAGAGCTATGATAGTGGTCAGCATTGTGGTAGAGTGATTTAAGCCACCATCTGTGATACCAGCACACCAAATCAGAATACCAGCTCAAGGCCCAGCTACTTGGCTTCCCATCCAAATTCTTGCTACTGTGCCTGGAAAAACAGCAGATGATGGTCCAAGTACTTGGGCTCCTGCTACCCACCTGGGAGACAAGAATGGAGCTCCTGGCTCCTGGATTCTGTCTACTCCAGACCTAGCTATTGCAGCCATTTGGCGAGTGAATCAGCAGACAAAAGATCTCTGCCCCAACCTTCTCTTTCTATGCCACTATATGCCTTTCAAATAAATAAACGTTTTTTTAAAAAGTATGGCAGATGAATTATTTTTCCAAACATATGCTATCCCTGCCTGTCCCAAAGTGTAACTTTGGTATCTACTGTTGATAGAGAATTGTCACCAATTTACATTCTGTAGTAAAAGTCTTTTCCAATGAAATGTGACCACAGTGGCACATGCCACTTCTAAACAGTAGTGTCAATGGGTACCAAGTGTTTGCCACCATTCTTTGTCTCCAGCAGGAGTCAAGAAGTATTAGACAGAGGCTGCCCCATCTGCAAAAGTCTTGGCGGAAAGAGGAAATTTAACAACACTGCAGTCAGTGGCTCACCATGGGCCTGCAACATGAGCAAGAAATAAGCCTCTATTATTGTGAGCCACTAAGATCTTCTAGGTGTTCTGTTACTGTGGTGTAAGTGACCCTCATCTGATAGATGAAAACGCCAATGCAATACTTTATGAAACACTTAAATGATATCTTAAAGTATGCAAGTGACAATCAAAATGAAGAGAATGGGACTGACAAAAGGGATATCTGGAAGGCTGACAAGCAGAAGTGGAGAATTCACTATTATAAGCAACACAAACAATAAGAAAAGATTTAGCTGGACCAAGAAATCAGAGAGCTACACAGAAGAAGTATTAGATGAGTTATCTATGATGCCAAAGAATAAAGATGAAGAGGTGAAAGTTACAAGACGACAGATTTCTGCCCAGTTTAGGAAAGACTGCCTAGTACTGAATACTTCTGAAGATAAAAAGAACTCCTTTGGGAAGCTGTGCTCACATAGCCAGAAGCATTCAAAAAGAGGATGAATGACACACAAAATGGAAATGACAGAATGGGATTCCAGAATTAATGCTGTCCAAATCTGGAAACAGTGACATCAATTCTTCTCTTAGTTGCTAAGAGCAATTAAGCTGTTGTATTGAGCTGCTGTAATGAGAAGGTATGATGCGGGCCAAAAAGCCCTTCCCCACGCTCTAGCTGAAGGAACATGGGCTCAGCAAGCTTAAGTCACTGGTCCATGTCACATAACTGGTTATTCGGCAGAGCTGAGACCCAAAACATCTCATCTCTTAAGCAGTGAAGACAAAGACTTCTGGAAAGATATATAAAATTAAAGCCAAATATGTTAGCTTCAATCTGATCTCTCTATGAAAAATGATCTTGAGCAAACCTGTAATTTTTTTTGTTTTTGGATTTTTTAATGGACAGATGACCCAGGTTAAGCATATATAATATAGCATATACATATAAATAACTGAGTTATAACAGAAATGAAAGATAAAAATATTTTAAGACATATTACTCTAGAACACAAAATATTCCACAGAATACTAATGTAATACTACCTCAGCACCAATCAACAGCCATGAGAAATGAAATTTACTGTGAAATTTGTTAATTTTGATAGTGAAATTTTTATAGTAATATCTGTGAAGACATTATTCATCATACACTAGCAAACACAGCCTTCAGAAAAGATTGAAAGATTGACTCATGTGACTCTTATTTAGCTTTAAATGAGTTTCTCAAGTTAGTAAATGAAAAAAAAAAAGTTAAATAACAAATCAACTGTACAAGTTTAATTAATTTAAAAACTAAGGAAAAATCATTTAGGAAACAAAAGCTCCCTGAATGTGATACAGTCCTGGAATGATACGCTCCATAACCACAATTCTGGGTTCCATGTTATTGTCATTAGCAGTATATCAGGCATTACGTGGCACACATTATGCATGTCCTTTAACAAAAACTCAAGGTTTATGCTATACTTAATTTATAGGCTGCAAGCTAAGGTTTAATGAAGTCGAAATAACTACCCAAGTAGCAGACCCAGAGATCAAAACCAAGGTCTAATTCATCAATACTCTTTAGAACTATCCCAAACTTTATTTTGCATGCGATAGTTTTCTTACAATCCAACTTAACTTGAACCTCAATTTTCATCACAAATTCTAAATTCATGAGCTCAGAAGAAATGAATTATATAAATTTGTCTTCCAGTTTTTCTGCTATTCTTTTCTCCCAAAGGAAAGAAACATTCTATTTAAAATACAAGACTGAAAAGAAAAAATATTCTATTACAAAATCATTAGTAGTATTCTCAAAGGAATAAATCATAACACAGTGAGATACAATTTTTGTATATATATGATTTGCCTCATATACCATTAGAATTTTTATATAAAAAGAACTATGTCTAAAGGTGCATTAATTACTGTGCAGACATAAGAACTTTATTTCTGCCATAGGATTATGAAAATGTAAATTTTCCACATTTTCCTGAAAGAAATTTGTATGTACTTTTGTTTTGTTTTGTTCTGTCATAGGAGAGAATTACTGACTATTCAGAATACCGAAGAGTGCCTACCTCTTACAACCAAAACAATGCTTCTATAGGTACTCTACCTAAATAACAGATGGCCTTCGGGTCTACTCCAGATCACGGAATTTGCAACTAAAGTTCAGAAGGAGATGTACAGAAATGTGATCAGAAAGTCTCTCTGAATGAGTGAGACTTGTCAACTATATAACTCAAGCACCCTAAGCAGTGATACTGCAGTGCTGTCACCCCTGCCAATGGCTTGACAAGATATATAATGGTATGGGAATGTCCTTAAAGTTTTGATGACTCAAAATTACAATATGTAGACTGAGGGGGGAAAAAAGTGAAAAGCTTTTCTCAGAGAAGTTCTTAAATAACCCATTGTTTATCATTTATTTCTACCCTAAAATCCCTATTCCAAGTCTGGAACAGACTATTTTGACAGACAGTAAAGAGGTGCTCAAACACCAAAAGGAATACAGCATTAAGGACATAGCAGCCATCATGAGCAGTTTGCTCTGGTCCAATCTGGAAGAAGTTGTACATCAAAACAGATAACGATTATAAGAAATTATCATCCACTGGGTGAAACAGGAATCCTTGAGTCAAAATTGATACATCTAGAGAAAGACAGCTAGATAGCTAGGCTAGCAAAAGAAAAAAAAAAAAAAAAGAAAGAGGAGGGAAGATGGGGGAAATGAAATGCTCTTCCTTACAACAGAACATGAACTAACAAACGAAGGCGAGGCAGGCGTTCAGCTGCAGCAGTTAAGACACTGCCGGGGACACCTGTATCACATATCAGAATGCCCGGGCTGAACCTGAAATTCTACTCCTTTACTCCAGCTCTCTGCCCAGACCCTCCTGGGGGGCAGCAGGTAATGGCTCAGATAGCTGGGTCCTGGCCATTTAGTGGGAGACCCAGATTGGGTTCCCAGTTCCTGGCTTCAATCTGGCCCTGCCCACCTATTGCAGTCACTGGGCAGTGAATCAGTAGATGTCTCTCTCTGTCTTGCTCAAATTTGTTTTAGTTTTAAGTAGAAGAAATGGTGGCATTTGAAAATTACCATTACAGCCATGATAGTGATATCTGATTTAGGCAAGGACTAACCTAAAGCAGCTTACATATGTCGGTGAAAATTTGATGCAAAATAGGAAATTACACAATCTCATTGTATTCAAACACAAATTACTTATTAATTACCAAAATAGAATTGATAAAGCTCATAGCTAAAAATTACTTGCTAAGGGGCCAGCGCTATAGCACAGTGGGTTAACACACTGGCCTGCAGCCCATATGGGCACCGGTTTTGTCCCGGCTGCACCTCTTCCCATCCAGCTCTCTGCTATGGCCTGGGATAACAGTAGAATTGGCCCAACTCCTTGGGCCCTTGCACCCATGTGGGAGACCCAGAAGAAGCTCCTGGCTCCTGGCTTCAGATCGGCTCAGCTCCAGCCATTGTGGCCATCTGGGGAATGAACCAGCTGATGGAAGATCATCTCTCTGTCTCTACCTCTCTCTGTAACTCTTTCAAATAAATAAATAAACCTTTTTTTAAAAAATTACTTGCTAAATTACAGTGAAAACCCTGATAGAGCACTCCAACAAGTGATCAAAAAATGTTATCATTAACAATGACACTGACATTGAAAACAAACACCTTCTACACCCCAAATGCCTTTGATGCAGACTTTATCAAGCCCAGTCGCTCTACTTAGCTTGCAATCCCTGTGTCTCCACTTTGATAATTATGAGTCATCTCCTTACTAAAGAATAACTCACTACAATTAAAGGAATGGCGCAAGGGTCAGGCTGGCCCCAACAAGAACCCAGATCATGTGAGGCTGAATTCAATTAACTCCTCCTTAGTTAATATCTTAATACTAGACTTCATTTTGAGACACTTCACAGGAACCCTGAACAAACAATGTCCCCAGACTCCAAACAGATTGGAGTCCATCTCACCATCACAGCATTCTCAAAGAACACATGGCCCCCTACTCCTGACCAATCAAAGGAAGGCAGCTAAGCACTTGGACCAACCAGACACTCATACACAAATGGATCCTGCATTGTTCAATCCCAACTCTGTTAGATTCACTAATCCTTCAAAGAGTCCAGGAATTCAGCAACATCTGTCTGATTCCTTGCTCAAATAAATACTTTTCCCCCTCCACTCCAGTGTCAGTGCTTGGCTTGCTGTGCAGGAGGCAAGTGAACCCCAATATTATTTGGGCTCAACATCACATGCTTCCTGGTATAATACACTGAGCAGAATGTGACATAACTGCTATGGATCCCTACTAAAAAGTATAACCTGAATCTAACCATTAGAAAACTAGCTTGAATTAAAAGGCCAACATATGGCCTCGCTCTATCAAAAATGTCAACATCAAAAAAGAAAAAAATGGCTGGCTTTTGGTGCAGTGGTTAGGATGCCTGTATATAAGTGCCCTGGGTTTGAGTTCTGATTCTCTTCCAAATCCCAGTTTGTGGATCATGAACATTCTACAACATAGCAAGTGATGGCTCAAGTAGTTGTATCCCTACCATCCACATGGGAGAGACCCAGACTGAGCTCCCAGCTCCTGGATTTGGTCTAGTCCAGTTCTGGCTGTTTTGGCATTTGGGGAGTGACCCTGATGATCGGAGAAATCTGTCTGTCTGGGTTTATCTGTGTTTCCCTCTGTGTTTCAAATTTTTTTTTTTTTTAAAGAGGCTACAGAACTGTTCTGGATTTAAAGCAACATGAAAATTAACTACAATGGGTGATCATAATTAGTTCTAAAGGAGTTAAGGTATAAAAGATATAATTAGGACAACTGGCAGTATTTGAACTGGACTATAGACTATACAATGGCATTTGAATTTCTTAATTGTCATAATTGTACTGTGGTTTATATGAAAGGATATCTTTGTCCTTAAAAAATGCACATCTACATACTTAGGGGTAGAAATGAGCATCAATCTTGAGTCTGCAAATAGTCCGGGGAATAAATTTTAAACACCCACATTAAGAGGGACAGGGACAGATGGGAGTTCACTGTATTATTCCTGAAACTTCTAAGTTTGAAATTATATCAACAGAAAAAGCAAGCGATTTATGTATTGTAATTTTTATACTAACAATAAATCCGTGCACGTGGAGACCTTCCAAATGTCTAGCATGGACTCTGCCATGTGCTCCTTCTCTTACCTTTCTAACAGATTGTGGATCGCTTTGAAGAGCAGCGTCCTACATTCATAGGAAAGGCCATTTTCCCAGAGTCCTTCTTCCACAACTGAAAAAAAAAAAAAGAAAAAAGAAAAAAAAAGAACCAGTAAAAAGGACATCCAAATAAAAATAAAGAAACTTTTAAAGCATTTTTCTAAAGAAAAGTTAATATGTTAATTTAAATTATCTAAATAATCTCAATCTCACACTGCAACAAAGTATTTGCCAGAAGTTATCAAATAGTTACATACAAAAGAAAATGTTTTTTAAAAAACTATGTGAAACATGAAGCACAAAGCAATTCCCCTCCCATAAGTTTTTTCAATCTGTTCCTTCAAAGTTTAAAAATTATTTGATATTCTCAAATTTATCTATCTAATAGTGCTACCAAGACTAATTTTATTAAAGTTTTACTGAAAGGAAGCAAGAATATTACAAAATAGTAACAAAGATATGATCTATACTTTCAAAGGGAAAATCAAGAGGAAAAATGTCCAAAGGTGTCAGTTACTTTTCTTTAAATGTTTTGAGGGTCATATTCAGACAGGCCTTTAAAGATATGACTTTAGGAAGATTGTCAGAAAAGTTAAATCTTAGTATAACATCAAATTTATTTCCTGAATTCAGATAATTTGGATAAGGTTTGGTATTCTGATAAATAACATATTTGGCTGTGAAGTATAACACTGAGCCCGAGTTCTCTAACACCAACAGATTCTAACAGACTACCAATGCCCCATGTAGTCCTAAAAATCTTTCATCTCATAAATATATAAACAGATATAAACTGCTCTAGAGGAGACAGTTTCCTTTTAAATTATATTAATTCAATGCAAGAGAGAAAAAAAGAACTGAAAGGATGAAAACAACATTTGCCAAAGAAAATTTCCTTTGTTTAGTTTATTATCTTGACAAAAACACTCAGCAGACAAAACTTGGACAGAGATTTAAAACACAAGTGAAATCTACTATGCATTCTACGGACTCTTATGGTACCAACAGGTACCTCAAAGGTATTCTGCACCTCTTCCCAAAGCATCCGAGAGAGTGCTTATAATTCATGTCCTTTATCACATTACTTTAAAATTATGAACCTGAATAAGTACTTTTTTTCTTGGCATGGCAGATAACTTCTATTGTCCTGCCTATGTGGCTAATCCTGACATACTAAACTATACTGATGACTACCAGGAATTTAAAAAAAGTACAGTAAACACATTTCTGCTAGCAAAGAGAGTCTCTACTCAAAACAAAACAGTCAAAAGTTTTCTACAGTCCTCTGCAAGTATCATATATTCTTGCACTCACACACATTTCTTTTGGGTACAGCTTTTCCTGAATATGAACGAGAGCTAAGTTCTCAACAAAGAACAGCACTGCATATTAATCTGCTTCCTAACGCGTTTCACTGACCATTCTTTCATAAGTCACTGAAGCAGGTATGGAAGGTGACAAACTAAAACATCCTTTTTATCACTTCCAATTTTTAAGAGGTCCTTTACAGACAGAGACAGGTTTTCATATATTGCTATATAACATGCACAAAATAAATTAGTTCAGAGTTCCTAAACCTATATTAATGTTCAAAATTCAACTCATCTGAACCATTCTCAACTTTGTCACTGGTTTCTACAACAGCAGTCCTTTGCAACATCACAAGTGCTAGTGATACAGCTTTTGTGCAAGTGTCCCACTTTTTTTGTTTTTAAAGATTAATTTTTATTCGAAAGGTAGAGAGAGAGAGAGAGAGAAAGAGAGAGAGAGAGAGAGAGACTCTTTCATCTGCTGGTTGACTCCCCAAAATGGATGCAACAGCTGAGGCTGAGCGAGGCTGAAGCCAGGAGCTTCATTCGGGTCTCCCATGTGGGTACAGGGGCCCAAGGACTTGGGTCATCTTCCATTGCTTTCCCAGGTCCACTGGTAGGGAGTTGGACCAGAAGCAGAGCAAATAGGTATCAAACCAGTGCTCATATAAGATGTCAGCTAGATTTTTTTTTTTTTTGCCAAGTTCAAAATAGCTGTTCACATTTTTTTAAAAAATCCTATAGTCAAAATCTTTTAATGTACTTCGAAGTAGAATGGTATATCCCATGAAGTTAATAATAACCCAAATTGTTAATACTATGTAATCTACATCAGCTACCTTATTTTTTCTTGATATACTTTATAGCAAATCTTGCTTCTAAATACTTTGGTACACATGAAATAAGAATCTAAACAAGATCTACCAGATATAACTTGTCTCCTTTAATTTAGAATAGCCTGTCTCTTTTTCACCTGCTTTTAAACATACACTTGACTTACTGAAGAAACAAGATTAGTAATCTTATAGAATATCACGTATTCACACCTAAGTGCTTTCTAATGACAGCACTATTTTTTAAGTTTTAATGATGCTGTTACTTTGGCCTTACCAGATGATAGCAAAGTAAAGTTTTAAGACAACAACCAGAACTTTTCCTCAAATGGTCCTCAAATGCCAGACACAGTTTTACAGTACCACAATGATTTTATCCTTATTTCAATCATTTTAAAATACATCTTACTTTTTTTTTCTTAAAAAACAAACAAAAAATTAAGGCAGCTATTATGAAAACCCACAATTAACATCGCACATCATGGCAGAAAACTGAAAGGTAAAGACGTCTGCTCTTACCTCTCCTATTGCACACTACACTTGAAATCCTATCCAGAACAATAAGGCAAGAAAAAGCAGTACTAAGCATAAAAAGTAGAGTGGAAGAGATAAATCTGTCTCTAAGACATGACTATTTAAAATTCCTTGAAAACAAAAATCAGCAAAAAATAAATTTTCCAAGAACTGAAAGTGATTTTTTCCAAGAACTTAAAGTGTAGATTTAGCTAATTCATAGAATACAAGGTAAATAGACACAAACCAGTATTCATCTATACATTGGAATGAATAATTAGAAAAATTTAAGTGTCATTCACAGTAGCAGCAAAAACCATGAAACTCTTGGGTATAAATTTTACAAAATATATACAAGATCTGTATGCTAAAAACTGTACTACTGACAGCAGAAATAAAATAACACAAATAAACTGATCATAGACTAGAAAAATCATTACTATTTAAGATGTCAATTCTTCCCAAACCAATTATGCAATATATTCTACTTCAATCAATAACCCTGCAACATGGTTTTATAGTATATTTATATGAAAAAGCAAAGGAATGAGAATAACCTAAACAATGTGGTTAAAAAAAGGCTACAGCTGGAAGACTTCCATTACCTGATTTCCAGACTTACTATGAAGGAAGGATAGATGAGACAGCACTGTACTGGGGAAAGGACAGACATGTACACAATACAACAGCATAGACACAGTACAGAAATAGAGCCACAAAAGTATCAAGGCGATTCAGTGGAGAAAGACAGTCTTTTCAACAAATGGTGCTGCAACTAATGAAGGAGGAGATTAAAATTAACTCAAAATGGATCATATAACTATAAATTATATAAATTAATATAAAGTTTAGGTACAAAATGAATATAAAATCAGGAAGAATGTAATAACACAAAGTAAAATCAATCTTACAACATTAAGCTCTTGTTTAAGGGAAATGAACTAAGACTTAAAAGTAGAAAATTATAAGTTACAAGTCAAGGGAAGTAACTACAAAGATGTACAGTGTCTCTATTTCACACGAATTTTTAAAAACTTTTTTTATTTGAAAGGCAGAGAGATGGGGGTGGGAGGGTGCAGGAAGGAGGGAAAGTGTGAGCAGTGTGCCTTCCATCAGCTGGTTTACTTCCCAGATGGCCTCAACAGTAAGGGCTGAGCCAGGCTGAAGCCAGGAGCACTGGCTGCATCCTGGTCTCCCATGTGGGTGGCAGAGGCTCAAGTACTTGAGATATACTCTGCTGCCTTCCAAGACGCATTAGCAGGATGGAAAACACAACAGCCCAGACTCCAACCAGGTACTTGGACATGAGATGCATTTGTTCCACGCAGTGCCTTAACCCAATGTACCACAAAATATGTAAATTTCCTACATTAGAAATATTATACTAAAGATTTGAGAACAGTCAATAATTTACAGTAAGCTGACAACTATGACCATGGATTAAACATTCTAACAAATAACATCAATGTGGCCTATGAATGTAAAGGTACACATTAACCTGCTGACCCTTTTAATTTACCATCAAAAGCAAATCTATGTCAAAATAAAAATAAACCAGAGCATCCTTCATTTCTTATCTATTTCATGTTCAGAAGAAAGTCTAATACTTTAAAATGATAAGTTATCATCAAAATTGTTTCTCCATCCAGAAAACAAAGTTTATTATTTTATTCTGCATCCCAAGTTTTGAACCAAGCACTATATAGATCATCATAGAAAGAGACAGCTGAGGAGATTAGTCAACACAATAGTAGGACACATAGTGAAGAATTCTGACATGCACTTTAGCCACACAGCACCAGATTTCTTCCTTATCATTGAGCATTGCCTAATGCCTAGGTGGCTGGGAACTGTCAAGGAGCCAAAGATGATCGCTCCTAATGGAAACTAAAAGAGACTGATTTACTTTTCCGTCTTCTACAGTCTGACAACAAGGATATACATATATATGCTGCAAACTCCACAAGATATTCCTGGCCCACACCTTTGACTCTGATCCAGGAAAAAAAGAGTGATGGAGAGATCTTTTTGTCAGCACCACAAAGAGAGGCTTCAAGATCCAGGTTGGGTCATGAAAGCAGCAACAACACTGTAGCATCCAGTGCCCGATAGTGGATAGCACTTTTCTCACCACACCACTTCAACAGTGGTGATTCTCAAAATGCTGTAGTTCTGTAAACACTCAATATTCCTCAATATTCTTTTAGTCCACCCAGTTTTCTTGGTGTGCAACTCTATTACAAAAATTTCTTTCTAATCTCCATTCTGTGAAGGAGAAAACAAATGCTTAAGAATGTTAAGAAACTTGTCTGAGACCATGTAATTAAGAAGTCTAAAGTATGAATTCACATTTAGCTATAGTCAGCAGTCTAAAGGATCAAACTTTTTAATCTGGTTTTATAAAGATCAATTTTTCCATTAAAAGAAATCAAGAGGAAGCAATTTCTTTTCATAGCTGCAGCATCTGGAATGTCTCAGAATTCATAAACACATGTTGAGTTGACCTGTTACTACATACACAACCCTTTTAAATTTTATTCAAATTAGCTTCCACCTAAAATCTACTTATATCCAATGAAGAGGACTAGTGGGATGAATGGAACTGAAATCTGAATTTTGTGACTATCACTCATCCTCTTCCCAGCATACCACAGTCCTGCATAGGGTGACTAGGTCAGAACTTTCAGCACTAGCTACAAAGACAACTTGTGACACTCAAGTTATATTTCCTTTTGGTTCCGAAATTTGGACCTTAATGTTTTCTAAATAATTGCAAGTAACATTTTCAAAAACTAAACATTCTGAAATTACTTCTGTAATGCATCTATGCAACTCATGATAAAGTCAGGTAAAACCACATTTTAGCTTTCTAAACTAATTCATCTGAGGCAGTTCCATATCTAGGCACACGGTAAAATTTAAATAGTTTATTTGCTTGATATGGAGATTCTTCAGGAAGTACTTTGGGGAAGGGAAGGAGGCAGTTGGAGTAGTCAAATTTAAGTTTCTATAAATGAGCTGACCCACTTAGTTCTCTGTTTCCCTTTCAAGGTAGACTGAGAAGAAAAACTGCCAAAGTCTCTTAGAAGGGCTGCAGATAATGCACCCTTCTCTTTACAATACTTGTACCTCTCCAGGGGATAATGCCTATGTCTTAGGGCAGAAGGAGACCCTTCTAATTCTTCTGATCTTCTCAGTTTCAACCAAATGCTTAATGCTTCTTTCGACTATAAAGTACTAAGAACTCCATCTCTATAGACAACACTTATAAGTTTATTAATGCATAATAGAGGAAATGTTATAAAACCTTGTTGGCCTCAGGTGAGAAAAAACTGAGACCTAATATGTGCATAAAATAGAGTGGCAAGAATCAACCAAAACAAAGAATTCTTGAACTACACATTCTCCTGTTGTTATTTTTTTTTTCTATGACCAGATTAAGAATGAAAAATTAAGTACTAGCCTAGCTGCCTATTTACAAAGAAAAACTATTTTGGCACTAAAGTTACCTCACTTTAACTGTAAAAACTATAATCAAATATTGTTTAAATTGCTATTATTTAACCTTTTAAAATATAGTAATCCTCATAATCAAATATTTAAACTGTAAAAGTACTATATACATTCTTTTAGCTGAAGAGACAGTGTTTTATAAAAAAAAAATTTTAAATAGAAATAATTACTGCTTAATGCCCAACTATTTCAAAATCCTCACAAATTGTAATATAACTTCTTTCAACTTTAAAAACATGGTTCCTTGCTGAATTAATGAGTATCTTTAGAAGAAAAACCATATAAAAGGTTCTGGGGGGGAAAGTCAATACGGCAAACTATCAAAGCAATGTATACTTCAATGATTTTGTGTTTCCCAGCAGAGATCTTGGAAAGATATCTCTTCAAATTCCACAAATGAAACTGACATACTTCACTTGAAGGAAAAAAGTAGGGGGAGGGAGACTGGAATAGGGTAGGGAGGAGCATAAAGATTGTGAAACCTTGAAGAAATCCAAGCTCATGCTTTTAGAATTCAGGTCACCCTGCCTTGCACAGTTTAAAAGTAGAATTACTTTCAAAGAATACACATTTCCTCTGAGCCATGATACATATTTCCTTTTAATGTATCATATTGCAGCAACAGCTGAAATGAACGTCTAGACATCAAAAACACTTCTTACTCTCACCTACTGCTTTTTTACCTCAGGCATCAAAACTAATGAAACCTATTATCCAGAACATTGAGTTCAGCAAGCACATTGGCTACTGCGAATACTACAAGGGGGAGGGGCACTTTAGGGGCTAGCACTCCTTATTCAGCCATTAAAATTGAGAATCAAATTTTGCTCGAAACTATAGAAACAGAAATAGACTGAAACAAGACCAATGAAACAAGGAGACTGTTCCCCAGTTAGATTTCAGTGACAAACTGCTAAAGATAGCACAGCTCTGAATCCAGGCTTTAAATTTTCCCACTGTCTTTGTTTTCAACCTTTAAGTTCAATACAAAAAACACTGTAGTTGCTTAAAAATGTTTTTAATTAAGAATTTACTTCTTAAGATCTATACCAAGGAGCTACTACAATAAGAAAGCATTTATCAATTTAATTTTATGGATCACATCAAATGAAAGAATACTTTAAAGATAAATATGTATAGAATTTTGAAGTATCTAGTTTTCTGAAAAACTGATTTACAAAAAAATTAAGGGAGCAGGTAAAGCCGCTGCCTATAGTGGTGGCATCCCATATGGCTGCCGGTTCCAGTCCCTGCTGCTCCACTTCCGATCCAGCTCTCTGCTATAGCCTGGGAAAGCAGTGGAGGATGGCCCAAGTCCTTGGGCCCCTGCACCAGAATGGGAGACCCAGAAGAAGCTCCTGGTTGCTGGCTTTGGATTGGCACAACTCAGGCTGTGGAAGCCAATTGGGGAGTGAACCAGCGATGGAAGACTTCTCTCTCTCTGCCTCTCCTTCTCTCTGTGTAACTTTGACTTTCCAAATAAATAAACAAATAAATCTTTTAAAAAATTAAGTTACAAAAAGTAGCATGCTATATTAATTCTGAAATACAACATTGTACCCATAAAAATCCAATTACATACAATACCATTGATTGATCACAGTTATGCTGCCATTGATTGCCTTGTAAAATCTGTATCTGAAGTCATTAATAACTAAATGGACTCTACCTATATCAAATTCTACCCACTTAGAGCTCTGATTTTTTTAAATTGCATGTGGATGTAGAGTATTTGATTTCATTTAACAATATATGTTGGAAATGGATTTTAAATTTCCAATATCAATTCTTCAATCAAATAAGATACAGGGGGAAAAAGAATAACAGAAGGCATATATCAAAATGCTCCATTTGTTCTGATCTAATTGCAAGTTAAATGATTATACAAATATTGATAGTACTCGGGAGACAGAAGCATAGTTGTGATGCAAAATTGTAACAGTGTAATGTCTTCCTAAAGAATCTCGAGCAGCACGGGTTCTCTGCAAGTTGCCCAATCACCAGAATTTTAATGACAGCTCCTACACAGCACTGTAGCAGTGAAGACATGACCCAAGTTAGCATTTCAATGGATCACAGGACTCCATGTAAAGCCAGTAACCTTTACATTGAAGGAGACCATAGAACTAAACTTCTAGATAAATTGCACAAGATCTTCAAAAGATAATTACTACAGAAAATGGGCTTCAATGGTATTTTAATAGCTGCATATTGAAAAAGAAATTTTTACAATGGCTGCTGTTAACTTCTAAACACCAAAGCTCCCCCATTTGCTATTCCTTTGGAAGATTTTTAATTATTATTGTTTTACCTTTTAAATCTTTTAATACACTCTCAATATATGCTCTAAAATTCATAAACAACAGTCCAGGAGGACAATCATCAAAATGAATGGTTATCTTTGGTTGGAATAATGAAATCTTATTTAGTTCTTCATGTAATCTCCAGACGTCTTCTACAGACGTGTATTCCTTTCACAAACACACGTATTCAAAACACATTTTGAAAATAAGGCTTTTGTTACTCATTAAACAGCTATATACTTGGACTAAAAAAAAAAAAAAAACACAGGCTCAGAAACCACAAAGATCAGCACTGTCTTAGAACAGGAACCATCACAATACAAATTTTGAGAAGGAAACCCAAACGTGATTCAGATATAGCATTGGCACTTAAATCTATTAATGCTACAAATAAATATTTTACAAACTTCCTAGAGGATAATGATTTTACTTAAGATGACTCAACCACTGATTTCAACACTGGCACAAGTGAGGAGTAAAAATTTAAAAATTATTTCCACCATTCATTCAGGCATAATCTGATCTGAAACGTTTGTATGTACACACACACACACGCACACACACGCCAGCCTTCTACTAAAATTCTGACAGGGCAAGTCCCCAAATTGCCTTTGCACTAAAGCTCAAACAGTTGTCTGTCACTGCTATTACAGTGAGTAATCCTTGCAGCTGTAACTGTATGAAATGCAGCTGTCTCTTTGGTATTCTATCCCCACCCCCACTAGCATTTCTGCTCTTGCTACCACAATCTTAAAGAGCATTTTACAGGAGGCTTAGCCCTGGCTGAGGGCACTCTTTGGCGTGACCGAGAGAACATGGAAACACGATTCATTAGACACGCCTGGAGTGATAACAATGGTGCTGCTTCTTGCTGCCTTTCATTTCGTACATCAGGCTGAGACTAATGCACTCTCGTTACACAACAAGCACATTTACAGAAAGGAAAAAACTGTAATCACCTTTGATTAAGAAACAGCATATTTTTGCTATTTGAGCCACCAACCAAAGTGACATAGTAATTATTTTTTAGCTGATAGGTTACAATAGCAAATGTAGCAAATGTTGAGAGAGACACATACATTCAACTATAAAGCTCAGTACACAAAGGCTGCTTCGGACCATGCCCAGTGTCACCTCCTTTAAGAAAAATTTTATTTATTTATTTGAAAAGTAGAGTTATAGAGAAGGGAAGAGAAGGGGAGAGGAAGAGGGAGAGAGAAAGAGAATATCTGTTGGTTCATTCCCCGGATGGCCATAAATGCCATAGCTAGGCCTATCAGAAGCCAGGAGCTTCTTCCTCATCTCTTGCAGGGTGGCAGGGGCCCAAGGATTTGGACCATCTTCTGCTGCCTTCCTGGGCTCATCAGCAGGGAGCTGGATCAGAACTGCAGGAGACAGAACTGGTGTCCATATGGAATACCACTGCCACCTCCTTGAGAGCTCACAGGTAGCTGGTATACTTCTTTGGTAAACAGAAGAGATATGGATTAAGCAAACTCATTCTATATACTCAATTCTTTGTATCCAAAAATTATTATTAATGAAACCTTCTTTCACCATAGGAGTACAAAATTCAACAAGATTATTAACTCCCTTCTCTTTTCCCATTATTTTACATGTGCTGTAAAATGATTTGTTCTCTTACTTTTTCTGTTACCTAGTTTTACTAAGAATGAATGTTTTAATTTATTTAATATGCTGCTCCAAGTCCAGAAAACCTACTTTGTAACACAGTAAAACAAAAACGTGATTTTGATTAACAACAGAACTGTCTAATAATTATATCAGCCTATCACTGCACCAAACACTCCTCAATCACTATACCTGGCAAAGGTTTGAACCATAAATATAATTCAATTTAAACTTGAAAAAAAGTCTTAGGCCAAATTTTAAAGGTGACATTTAAAGTCAAATTTTTTCTATATCTCTGTTCTTGTGCTTGAACTCTTTAGTCACCCACACACTTCTCAGAAAACATGTGTCTCTATCTCCACCTTCATCTGGATAACTCACACTGCTCTTTCCAATCCCAGTTTAGAAATTTTTTACGGAATTCTTAAATCGAAGCATTTCTTCACATTGTCACACAATTGCAGTATTTTGTGGATTTATGTATATGTGTTGCTAGGTTGAAATTTATGGAAATTTAGTAGCTAACAAGGAAAAAAAAAAGTCTTCACGAGGCAGGTATTTGGCCTAGTAGTTAAGATATCAGTTAGGGACCCTCCTGATTCCAGCTTCCTCCTAATGCAGATCCTGGCAGGCAGACATGTTGTTCAGTTCCTGCCACACAGGAGAACTGGACTGAGTTCCAGGCATTTAGCTCATGCCCCCAGCCTCAGCAGACATTTGAGGAGTGAACCAGGGGATGAGAGCTAGGTTGTGCTCTCTCTCTCTCCCCTCCAAGTAAACATATAAATACGTATTATATAAATAAAGTATTCATCAAGAACTTTTAAGTTTATAGTTAAACCAAAATATTATGAAGTATTTTTTAGCATTAACAGATTCTAGGGGCCGGCACTGTGATACAGTGGGTTAAAGGCCTGGCCTGTAGTGCCAGCTTCCCATATGGGCACTGGTTCTAGTCCCGGCTGCTCCTCTTCCCATCCAGCTCTCTGCTATGGCCTGGGAAAGCAGTGGAGGATGGCCCAAGTTCTTGGGCCCCTGCACCCAAGTGGGAGACCTGGAGGAAGCTCTTGGCTCCTAGCTTCGGATCAGCTCAGCTCCGGCCATTGTGGTTATTTGAGGAGTGAGCCAGCGGAATGGAAGACCTCTCTCTCTCTCTGGCTCTACTTCTCTCTGTAACTCTGTCTTTCAAATAAAATAATTCTTTTAAAAAAAAAAGATTATATATAATACAGCATTTCTTAAAAGAATAGCCGTAGCGGCCATTTCAGGGGTGAACCAACGGAGGGAGGACCTTTCTCTCTCTCTCTCTCTCACTGTCTAACTCTGTCAAAATAAATAAATAAATAAAAGATTAGCCTCTTTTAAAAAATGTTTCCTAACATCATTCTACACTAACATACTACAAAAATAACAAAACAATTAGCACATATGAAGATTTGTTTAAAATAGTAAAGAAATAAAATAAGCAAATAGAAAAATTTTAGTGTAAATCACAAACCTTTGTAACCTAACAGAGCTTTTTAAGAAATGGCCTGTCAAAAAAAAAAAAAAAAAAAAAAGGCTATGTCAAGCAAAGCCATCTTTGTGAAACAACAAAACACTGGAGCAATTTTAAGCTGTTGGATGGATTTTAGAATTTTCTGATCTGTGCTACAATACCAGGCCAGAAACTAGAAATACACTGCCTTTCTCTAAAGAGTCTATGAAAGAGCCACTGATCTCTGGTATGCACTTGGACACAGTATGATTCGAAGAGAAGTCTAATGTGTTCCATGCATTACAATTATACAAGTTTAAAATTGGTATAATATAGAATCAAAACAAGATAGAAACAAACAACAAGAGCACAGCATCTACACATCAGTACCCATGTATCCCTCTTATTTTGTATTTTGCCTTTTAAATTGTATAAAATCATGACTCCCCCAAAACTAGTCACATTGGTTCAAGTGCCAGCTACTCCGTTTCTAATTTAGCTTCCTAATGCACATACTGGGAGGCAGCAAGTGAGTCCCCCTAGCTCTGGACTGGCCCAGTCCTGGCTGCTGTGGGCACATGGGGGAATAAAGGGAAGAAGAAAGGAAGGGAGGAGGAATGGAGGGCCCACCCCTAGGGTTCTAGCTCACGAAATAAAATGGTATCTCGGTAATCAGAACATTTTACATGAATAGATGACTACTCTGTCTCCAAAAGAATTTCTATTACATTAATTTGACTTAACAGAATCAGAAGTTATTTTTCACTTTAAAAGCCAGAATGAGTAATTCTTCCCTCAAGCCTTAAAAAATTATGGGGTTTTTAGTGAAAAAAATCTATTTGAATGTAAGGAAGGTTTCTCAAAACTTTTAAGTTGAAAAGTATCCAGGAAAAAGCTGTCTTTATCCAAGACTTAATAAGCTAAAACATTGCCAACTCATAAGCAAAAAAATTATAAATGACCTAAATATCCTACACTGCCAATATTTCTACTCCTCCATTAGGTGTTTCAACACTACAGGACTCCTTTGCATTAACATAATGCTAAAGGAAAACTACAAGTTCTTTAGGAAAATAAATTATTCACAAAGTGTAGGGATGAGTTCAATCCTATGTTCTTCCTAACATAGCACTTTGGCTATGTTGCCTAACAAGGCACTTTGATTTCAGGGCTAAGTGACCTCGAGAAGGCACAATCTGGGGAAAGGCAGAACTGAGTAGCTTCACTGACACATGGGACAGTGGTTTTCTCCCTGTGGTCCCTGGAGTACCAGCATCCTTTGGAAAAGCTTTGAACATGTCTCTGGTCCTTTCCACTTTGACTAGTGCAGCTGCAGTTTTATCCATTATAAAATATGAAGTTCTATAGTGAATCCACTTGGGAAGGTGAACAATTACAGGGTTTGCAAAGAGGACAGAATTTGCAAACCAATGGAAAAGCCGAAGAAGTAAACAGTACAAGAAACTCAGAAAAACCTGGACCACCTCACTGGCAGTTAAACATCCTTGGTTTCTACTGCTGCTTTTGAAGTTACCTCTACTCTTGAGATTCTTCCCAGCTCTCTAATTGTAAAATTCTGATGAAATGTACTAGAATGTGAGAAATCCTTCCAAGATAGATTCTGAAGATTTCAGATGTTTACAGAGTTACAACCTAGCCAATCCATTCCTCCTTATTACAAAACCCAGAAGTCAACCAACACTAAAATTAAGCATTCATTTTTGATAGGCTAGACTTACAAACTATCTGCCACTTAAACTAGGGAAAAATCTACTTTCCAAGTAATCAGATAATTAATCACCTTTTGACACATGGTATTAATACTTTCCCAAATGATGTTCAATCACACAAATTCTTTTTTCCACAGTTTAAAAACCAGTTATTGTAAAGTATAACAGCCACTATAGGCTAAAGAAGAGAGATTTTGTCTATAATATTTCTTGGAAGCTACAATAGATTTGTTGCACAATAACTCTTTTATTTTGCATGGAATTTTCTGTGATAACTCACAATTTTACAATTTTTTAAAACTGTGCTTGAAAATCAGAAAACACATATAGAATAATACAAAGTTAAAAGTTCCAAGGGTTATACACGGTGGGCCTGCCTTTTTCATATTCAAATATCTGCAAAGAAATAAAAAAATTATAACTACTATAAATTTTTACTCAAACTTTTTATACTGAAGTTTAAATATAAGTACCTGTATGTAGTCTCTAAAATAGTAATAAAAACTAAAATATGCATATATTCAATGACAACATTACCTACTCAGAATGAGTTAGCATTTTGGATAAGGAAAAACAGTCTAAAGAAGAAATGTAGTAAACATGAAACATGCGTTTCAGACAGGAGATATACTAACACCCTGTAAGGTACAGATATTGATGTTCAATTTCTCTTGCAATTCAGCTTCTTCAGGAAGCAGAATTTAAAAAGTACACAGTCTCCCTTCATTCACTGCAGGAACCCTAAATCTGTTCTCCATGAAACAATGTGATCTCTTCAAACTTTAAACCACCCTGTGAAATCCTTCAGCTTAAAGTCCTGCTTGGGTGCTCCTTACATAGTCTACAAGCTCCCACTCTATCACAACTGTATCTACTTCTTCTACCCACCACTTTCACAAGTTTCCATAGCACTGGCCTTCTGTTTATTGCTTCAACAAAATGAGCTAAGGACCTGCACCCCTCCGTTGCCTGTGTCTGGCTAGCCTGACTTCGGCTCAGCCTCCTCCAACAGACTTTCCCTACATTACCTCTTTATCTAAAGTAGCCCTTTCCCACTTTCTAGTCAATTGCTTTATAAGAAACTATTCACTTTTTTCTTTTTTATTTATTTGACAGGTAGAGTTACAGACAGTGAAAGAGAGAGACAGAGAGAAAGGTCTTCCTTCCATTGGTTCACTCCCCAAATGGCCGCTACCGCCAGAGCTGCACCGAACCAAAG
Organism: Lepus europaeus; assembly: GCF_033115175.1. NCBI lineage: Eukaryota > Metazoa > Chordata > Mammalia > Lagomorpha > Leporidae > Lepus > Lepus europaeus. Next base: position 12,259,766 of record NC_084849.1, read on the forward strand.
CCAGGAGCCAGGTGCTTCCTCCTGGTCTCCCATGCCGGTGCAGGGCCCAAGCACTTGGGCCATCCTCCACTGCCTTCCTGGGAAACAGCAGAGAGCTGTACAGGGAGAGGAGCAACCAGGACTAGAACCCGGCACCCATATGACATGCTGGCACCACAGGCGGAGGATTAACCAAGTGAGCCACGGTGCCGGCCCCTCACTTTTTTCTTTACCATCTGTCTTCTTACCCATACAGAAGAATATCATTACTGTATGTACAAGAGTAATGTCAGTCCTTGTGTGCTTACTGTGCTGCACAAACCCTTCCAACAAGAAAAGCATTCTGACCCTGAAAAAACATTCCAAGTGAAGCAAAATGCAATCTACCACCCAAAGACACTATTATTTAGTTTTTGAGATACGGAATTACACATGACATGGCATGGCAGTGTAAATCTAAGGGTTGTTATACTAAGCAGAACAGCAAAAACACACTTCTTTAAAGCCTTAGGTTTTTTTCCTACTGATGATTTAAGGAAAACTCTACTCATTTTCAGAGTCATGACTTTACATTATTTCCATGGAAACCAACTAGTGTCATAATTAAAGCATGAAAGCAATTCTATAGGAACAAGTACATAAAAGACAGATGAAAATAAGATCTCATTTGAACCCTTTATAATTAACAAGATGAGAATGACTAATAAAAAGTATTCTTGAAGGAAACAAATCAAGAAAATATATTAATTTAAAATACAATAATGAATCCACTATTATAATTTAAAAGTTAATGTCATAAAGTGAATTTCACAAGAGCTAGAATAAGAACATTTTAAATTTTAAAATATCTATCTCAATAACAAACATTTAGAAACAGAATTATTAACTCTTCATTCCCTCTGTCCTTTGCATAATTAAATCTAAAGGCTATTAATTATGGATGAAGCCTCTTAAGGGCCATAAATTTACAATGTCTTATTATAAAGCTACAGGATCACGAAATGATATTATGTATTCTTATTATATATTGATTATAACACATTATATTCATCTTATATATTGATATATTTGAATGTAAATAAGAATGAGGGGCTGGCTTTATGACATAGAGACTTAAGCCTGCACCTGCAGTGCTGGCATCCAATATGGACACCAGTTTGGGTCCCAGCTGCTCCACTTCCAATCCAGCTCCCTGCTGTTGGGCCTAGGAAGGCAGCAGAAGAAGGTCCAAGTCCTTGTGCCCCTGCCACCCATGTGGGAGACCTGGAAGAGGCTCCTGTCTTTGGTCTGGCATTGCCCCACCATCATGGCCATTTGGAGAATGAACCAAAAGATGGAAGGCATCTCTCAATCTCTCTCTCTCTTCTCTCTCTCCTTTTTCTGTTATTTCTGCCTTTCAGGTGAATAAATAAATCTTTTTAAAAATATGTAAGAACAGGCTATATGTGCTACTTGTCTCAGTCTATTAGAGGAAGTGGACAGTCCCTATGCATTTATCATAAGCCATATCACAAGGGCCCAGGAACCTCATATTATCCACTGGGGAGCAGCAAGAATGGAATACGCAAAGCAAACAAATTTTTCAGAAAAATACCACCAAATCATTTCAGTAGCAGTTTTAACAATTTTGTATGATTTTCTTCCTGGAAAATCAGCTTCAATATAATTGTTCTCAAATAACTCTGGTTTATACATGCCCAGCAAACTTTTTTAAAGAATTATTTACTTGAAAGAGTTATAGAAAGAAGAGATAGAGAGATCTTCCATTTGCTTGTTCACCTTCCAAATGGCTGCAACAGCCAAAGCTGGACCGGTCTGAAGTCAGGAGCTTCTCCTGTCTCCCATATCGGGGCAAGGGCCCAAGTACTTGGGCCAAACTCTATTACTTTCCCAGGTACTTCAGCAAGGAGCTGGATTGGAAGTGGAGTAGCCAGTGGTTTTACCAGCTATGCCACAATGCCAGGCCCATTCATCAAATTTTTGTTATTTGTTCTCAGCAATTTTAAAAACTAAAGTGTTTTTAATTAAGTATTATAGACATGTGAATGAATGATAAATTTTCAATTTAGCAGATAATATTTAAAGGAGTTTTTAAAAATTAATTTATTTACTTGACAGGCAGAAAGAGAAGAGACAGAGATCTTCTATCTGCTGGTTCACTCCCCAAATGACTGTAGTAGCCAGAACTGAGCCAGGCTAAAGCCAGGAACTAAGAGCTTCTTCTGGGTCTCCCCCATGGGTGCAGGACCCCAAACACTTGGGCCATCCTCAGCTGCTTTCCCAGGCACATTAGCAGGGAGATGGATGGCAAGCGGAACAACTGAGACTGGAACCAGCCCCCATACGAGCAGCTGGTGCTGCAAGCTGGGGCTTTACCTGTGAGCTACAGCACCAGTCCCAAAAGATTTCTTTTATCTACTGAGGATATCCCAAATATTACTCACTAAGATACACTGCTAAAAATCTAATTTTCAGTAGAGCTACTGAAAAACTGAAGGTGAAGGGAGAAGAAACTAAAACACAACGACTCTTTAAGTGGACTAGACAATGATGCACTCCATTCATTTTACAATCTTCAATCTAGTAACTTTCAATTTGTCACACACAGCCTTGTTTAATTTTTTCTTATGCCATTTTGCCCATTTCAAGATGAATTTAAACGAGGTGAAAGACATATAATACAAAGACAGTAATTTAGAAGTGGGTTTCTGTCTACACAAACCCAATACTATGCTTTGCTAAGAGAGAAACTCAAAGAAGACTATTCAGAAGATAAGAAGTATCAACACATGCCTTGCACCTCCAGGGTAGTCAACAAAAATTCAATGCAACATCAAGCAAAGCTTCAAGACTTTTGTCTAAAAGATCTAAGGGCTCTATCAGATACCCTGATGTCATAAACATCTATGACTTCCCTGACAATTTAAACTCTCAGAAGAAACAAACTAAACATTTCTTATTAATATGAAAATTACAATCCCCTTTAAAAATGATCATACTTGCATAAATTTAGCAATTAAAGGATTGGCCAATTGCACTAAATTTTTTTTTTTTTTTTAAGACAGGCAGAGTAGACAGTGAGAGAGAGAGAGACAGAGAGAAAGGTCTTCCTTTTGCCATTGGTTCACCCTCCAATGGCCGCCGCGGTAGGTGCGCTGCGGCCAGCGCACCGCGCTGATCCGATGGCAGGAGCCAGGTGCTTCTCCTGGTCTCCTATGGGGTGCAGGACCCAAGCACTTGGGCCATCCTCCACTGCACTCCCTGGCCACAGCAGAGAGCTGGCCTGGAAGAGGGGCAACCGGGACAGGATCGGTGCCCCGACCGGGACTAGAACCGGATGTGCCGGCGCTGCAAGGCGGAGGATTAGCCTAGTGAGCCGAGGCGCCGGCCATCAATAAAATAAAAATGTTTTACACTTGCCTTACTTTAGTTCAGACTAAGAACAACTATTTTAAAAATAAAACTCTCCAGATTGCGCAGTTTCAATTTTCCACTGCTCATTTTCTTCAGCAATCTGACCAAGAATCTCCCACCCCTGGAGGTGAGGCAAAGCAGGGTTAGGAGAAGGGAGGGTTAACCTCAAACCTCATTCTCTGGAAAATAAGTATCTTTGACGACATGTCTAGTTTTTCTGAAAATATTAATGTAAAGATAATGATACCATAAACTGAAAGGCCATTTTAGAAATGAGCAAGTCAAGCTTGTCAAAAGGCCAGAAAGGACTTTCTGGAAAGAATGATAAGCATCTTGGAATCTCACTACTTCTCTCACACACTGAGCTCCAATCTGCAGCCTTTTTCCTCTGAGCCAATGCACTTGATGGGTGTGATAACAGATGGATCATTGTATCTGCCAACTTCCTGTGATGTACAGTATGAGGACTGATAATTTGGTGACTACAGAAGTCCTCCAACAGACAATGCAAGCAATACTGACATTCAGTGAGTAGCTGCATGCAGTCCTTTGACAGTCTGTAGGTGTTGAATATGTGGATTTCTGTACAGGATAAGCTCTCTGCAAGTACTAAGCCTGTCTGAAAAACTTAAAAAATTAGCGAGATAGGAACTAATTAAAAAAATAAATAAGAAAGAACAAATGTATTATATTCACAATGGCATAAGAAAAAGGAGCCATTGTGGGTTTTGTTTTCAGATTTCATAACCTGGATGACAATACTGGTATTTAGGGTCAAATAATTCTTCTTTGTTGGGGGAGGGGCATCTTGTGTATCAAAGGATGTTTAGCAGCACCCCTGGACCCTACCCCTTTAAATACCAATAGCACATTATCCCCAGCTGTAGCAACCAAAAACGTCTCTCCAGATACTGCCAGAGGTCTGCTACTGGACAAAAATCACCCTACTTGAGAACCACTTAAGATTTTAAAAGTTCCACGCTTCCGAATCTAATGTCCACTTTGGAGAGCAGGGAGTAATTATTAATAAAAGGGAATGTTTATTTATGGAAATTATACATAAAATGTACAATCTATATGATGTTACCAGCTAAACACATCTGACTGAAAAGCAGAAAGGCCATCAAAAGACTCCGTGGACAAAGTGTTAATGAGGTTGCACAGGCAAGTGTAAGCCAGCTTCCATTAACCAGCAACAAGAACAAACTTAAGTCTTTACCAAACAAGAAAAGAAATGCATAACTCTGCCACAACACTAAGTACAACTGATACTGATCCATTTCTCTCAAATCCTCATCAAGTAAACTGCAATATGCTGCGCACCAATTTATAGAACTGTCAACTTTAACAGATGCTTAGAAATGAAACCCTCTAGGTTTTAGGCCCTGGTTAAAAATGAATCTTCACATATACTCACTCAAAATCCCAATGCAATCACAACTTAGAAATATGAGCACCAAATTAAGTATTGCCATATTATTCTACTGGATCATCTCTAGAAACTGCCAAAGGAACTCAAGTTATTGGGGAGAGAATTCTTTTGTCAGTTTTCCAGCAAATCTAATGAAACACCATTCTCTAGGTCTGAAGTGCAAAACATCTTTTAAAACATTGCTCTAGGATACTACACAGTATCAGTATTTAGAATAAGAAAATGTTCTATAATCAAACCAAACATGCTATTTGCAAATGCAGAATTCGTTTCTTCCATTTCCTTTGCCTACTTATTTTTTTCAATTTCACTGTTTACCAGCCCTGAGCTATTAGGTGGAAAAAAAAAAAAAAAAAGAGGAAAAGACAAACTTAACTGGAGGAAACAAATCAACATCACTTGCAACAACAGTTCCAGTGGTTTGTTAGAAAAAAATTAAAACTATAAATTCTTGAAAATAATATCTACAGTTGGTTGACAACTGATAAGCATAAAAGAACACCTGATAATCTGATAAGGAACACTGAAGAGGCACAAATTCTTCCCAACTAACTGAGGCCATTGGTACTTCTTAGAGGAGAACCAGACCACCTTCTGGCAGAGTCAACAATTTACCTTCTCTTTTTGCCCTACACTTCTTCAATACATGTGCAATCTTTATTTTCATACTTCTGAGATGCAATCATGAAATACATCACTTTAGGCTGGCACCGCGGCTCACTAAGCTAATCCTCCGCCTGAGGCGCTGGCACCCCAGGTTCTAGTCCCGGTTGGGGCGTCGGATTATGTCCCGGTTGTTCCTTTTCCAGTCCAGCAATCTGCTGTTTCCCGGGAAGGCAGTGGAGGATAGCCCAAGTGCTTGGGCCCTGCAATGGCATGGGAGACCAGGGGGAAGCACCTGGCTCCTGGCTTCAGATCGGCGTAGCGCTGGCCATAGTGGCCATTTGTGGGGTGAACCAATGGAAGGAAGACCTTTCTCTCTGTCTCCCTCTCTCTCTCACTGTCTAACTCTGCCTGTCAAAAAAAATTTTTTTTAAAAGAAATACATCACTTTACTCTAAAATAATTACCCTATCAATCATTATATTCACAATGGCATAAGAAAAAGGAGCCATTGTGGCTGTAAGTCCAGTAATTAGCTTCCCTCCTCCCTCCTCCCACCATCAGGTGTCCTAATAATCAATCTGAACTGGAATAGAAAGAGAACTCCCAACATCTGGGAACTGCCCATGCAAAGAAAAGAGTGAGAGTCAATCTGACTGGAGACTGAAACTACAACTCCTGCTCTTCTGAAAAACTGCCCTACACAAGCTCAGATGAGGCCTCTGACAGATGAGCCTGTCCCCCACATAGTTCACACAGTGTGACACACTGTATTTTCCGAAAATGGCTGCCACAACATATACTATCATACATGCCTATTTTACAATGTGACACTACCACTCTTCCTATCAAGTGGTGGGGTCTGTCCGTGTCCAATCCCTAGTCCAGCTGGCTCTTTGTGACTGCTCCAACAAAACATGGCCAAAGTGACACTATGCTAGTCCTCAGGTCCACAGCCTAAGCAACTGACAGTCTCCATATCCTGAATCTTGGGAGGCTCAATTTTGGAATTCAACTACCATGCTGTGGGGAAAAATAGTCTCCAAGAGGAGACCACATGTACTTGGTTGTTCTGGCCAACTGTTTCAGACAACATCCCAGCCAACAGCCAGCATCAAACCATCAGCTATGTAAATAAAGTTAACTCCAGAGGAGATGAGGCCGCGGCCGTGGAGTCACTTCTAGCCTTGGAGTCTTTCCAATTGAGCCCTCAGTCATCCTGGAGCACAAAGTAGTGTTTCCTGCTGTGTTCCCACCGAGGTTCTGACCCAGAGTCTATGGACCATGAAATCCATTTAAAAAGCTATCTGGGGCACCGGTGTCGATATCAGAGAACATACACCCAATACAGCCACTGCCCCAGAGAGAATGAACTCCGTATCTCATCCACAAAAACAAAACCATCATAATACTTCCTACTAGCTTTAACAGGAATATAATCTGGATGATTATCTTGGGATGACAAACCACTAATGTAGACGTAGGATATGACAGTAGAATGACTGAATTTTAAAAGCACATTCTATATAAAGATAGAGTGATTCAGTGAAATGAAATATTAAGTTCATAATTTACAGGAATACATATTAACATGGGGAAGTTTATGAGAAATATTGTAATAGAAAATATACTATGATGATCCAACTGCCCATGTGATTTTTAATTCATATATCTATCCATTGAACAAGTATTAACTGAGTGCCTATAGTATGTTAGGCACTACTGTGGGGGCTGAAAATTCAGCAGGGACAAAACAGATTTCTCATAGGAGTTTCATTTTAGCTGAGAGAGGCAGATAATAAACAGTAGCAATTTTATCATATAAAATTATTCCAATGTATGCTAAGTACTATGAAAACAATAAAACATGACAGAAGGTCGAAGGAGGTAAAACAGAATGCTACTTTAGTTATAACAATGCAGCAGTTTTACAACAGGACCCCAAATTCTTTGACACTGAAAGGTGGGGTCTATATCTGTTTCCTTTGAAAATAGAATGGCATATGAATATTTCAGCCAAGGAGTAGAGGGACTGTGACATCATGTAATCCTTAGGCTAGGTTCTAAGGCCATGCAACTCCCACCTTGTTCACGGGATCACTCCCCTTGGAAGGCCTGATGACTCTGAGGAAGAATAAGGAGAGGTTGCTTGCAGGGACCCTAAGAACAATCCTCACCCTTTCGAGCCCTCACAAGAGTCAGAAGGGTGAAGACAGAAGCTTCCAGGTGATCTCAGCACTCAGCCATTTCACTGCCCCAGTTTGCCCAGCAGAGGCTACAGACATCATGGTACAGAGAGAGACAAATTGTATCAATCATGATCCCTTCAACTTGAACACTAACAATAAATAAATAAATAAAGGTAGTTGTTGGGAAACTGGTACAAGTGGTTGAGGGGAACACCCCAAGGAGGAGGCAGCTTTTTGTTCTGACCCCAATGCTATTAAAGAACTGGCAGAGAAGGATGTGAGGAAAAAGCTGTCCAAAGACAACAGCAAGAACTGTCCCTAAAGCAGGAAGGAACCTGGCAATCTGAGACAAGTCCATCAGACACACAAAGGACAGACGAGGCAGAGACTTCTACACTTTGATGAGTTACTGAGCATATAAAGAGCCACGGTAATGCTGATTTACAGCAGCTTTTCAAAGATCCCTTTGGCCATCGTGTCTCTTCATGTTAAAGGAAGAAGTTGAGGAAATTCTATGAAGTTCCTTCGAGCTACCATGCAAATCGTCGTTTTTTCTCAATCTGGGCTTCTCAAAAATCTCAAATCCCTTCACAACACACTTATTTTGTATCTCCACAAAATTATCTTTGAACTCAGTGCTTACTTGAGATCCTTAGAACGACAACCTCATAACTGAAAACACCACAAAGTCTCTGGGCCTCTGTTTACATATGTGCATTCCATTCAGGCACTAATGAGAGGAAACAACAGTCTCTCTATATATATAGTTTTTTTTTTTTTTTTCCCCACACCAAATGAAAGCCAGTAAGCTTGCATTACAGGGGCCAGGGCTGTGGTGCAGTGGGTTAAAGCTCCAGCCTGCAGTGCCGGCATCCCATATGGGCGCAGGTTCAGGCCAGCTGCTCCACTTCCGATCCAGCTCTCTGCTATGGCCTAGGAAAGCAGTAGAAGATGGCCCAAGTCCCTACGTCCCTGAAGCCGCATGGGAGACCCAGAAGAAGCTCCTGGCTCCTGGCTTTAGATTGGTGCAGCTCCAGCCATTGCAGCCAATTGGGGAGTGAACCAGAGGATGGAAGCTCTCTCTACTCTCTCTGTGTAACTCTGATTTTCAAATAAATTAATTTTTTTTAAAAAAAAAAGCATTACAGCAGTTCAAATAGTAGTAAATGGTGGAAGAACTGAGTCATCACGCCCTCCACTGTAGAACAGCCAAGCCAAAATTAAACAGATCTGTCTCTAGGCAGACATAACCAAACTCTCACTATAACCACAAATGTACAGTCAAGTAAACATCAGGTGGTGTATTAGATTGTTAAGTTGCATCTTTGTCAGCTATATAATTTTGATTATATGTAACCTATTAAACAATTTCGGTTTTATAATTATATAGTAGCTACAAGCAAATGGCATTTATTCCAAATTAGTGGTGCCCAAGTTTCTAAAGTTGTAACATAATGTTTTCATTAATAATGAATATAAATTGGTGACCTTCATATCATATAACATGTGTTACATGCATTTTCATGGACTTTTTATTTTTCTGAATAAACTTAAGATCTAGGCTGACTCATGACAATTGTTTAGGAAATAGTCTTCTTCTTCCAAGTTGGTATTCACTTGGATAAATCCTTTTGAGTCTTTCCAGTCTAATTCAAGTACCACTTCCCTGTGCAAAAGTCTGAGTCCAGTCCTGCCCTGAGCCCATTAATCTTCTCTGAACTCCCAGGCATCCTCTTCACCATTCCACACACGCTCCTGACACTGTTTGCTATTTTGCACACATGTCTTGTCACTAAGATTACCAGGAGATGTTCATGGCAGTGATCCTGGTGTGATGATAAAGATGAGGACAATAACGCAGCAGCTGTCATTCACTAAATGACAATTTATGTGCCACATCTGATCTGATCTGTAACACTAGTGCTATGTATAGGCTTTTGTCTTCTATCAGAATCACAAGGGGTATGTAAGCTAGACAGAAATTCTCAGGTATCCCAAATTATATTAAAATCTCAAGGAGATAAGCTTGAAAATCTATTGACAAGCTTCTCAAGTATATTCTTAAATACCTTGGAGATTAAGAAACAGGCTTATCCACTGCTGCCTTGTCTCCATCTAGAATAATGATATTTCTGGGAACATGGATAAGTTATACAATACTTCCTTGCATAAAAAATATACTGTTGCACTTTCAAATTAGTAAAGGCTCAATAAATGACAGCTGCCACACCTTTATATTAAAATCAATTTTAAAAAGCCATTATTAAATTCTGTATTTGGGTGCTGGTGCTGTGGTACAGCAGGTAAAGACTGCAATGCCAACATCCCATACCAAGTGCCAGTTTGAGACATGGCTGCTCTTCTTCCAATTCAGCTCCCTGGTAATGCACCTGGGAAGGCAGCAGAAGACGGCCCAAGTACTTGGACCCTGTCACCCTTTTGGAAAACCTAGATGGAGTTTACAACTCCTGGCTTAGGCTTGGCCCAGTCCTAACTGCTGTTGTCATTTGGGAAGTGAACCAGCAGATGGAAGATCTCAATCTCTCAAAATCTCTCTCAGTATCTCTCTCTCCCTCTCTAATGTTCATCTTTTCAAATAAATGACTTTTTGTAATTTCTGTATTTGTCAAAATATGGAAAGGTTTACTCATTCTGCAAAATAAATTTTACAAACATACTCCCATTCTTAGGTATTTACAGCCTTGACTTTAAAAATTGTTTTTTCAAAGACTTTTTACAAATTGGGGTTTGTTACACAGACTGCTGTGTAGGGATGGATTAGGTAATAACTGATGGCTGCAAAAAAAGTGAGAGAAACAAAGAGCTCTTGGGTGGTCCCTGAATGTTCTTTTAATGCTCTATTCTGCAAGAAAAGCAGAGGCCAAGCTGGAATGTTCACAAAACTACAGCATCTTTTTACTGGTTTCATCCAGCTCTAGAGTTTTATGAGTCACTGAAGTAGGTGGTGGGTTAAACTGCTGTCTTCCCCAGACACAGATGCTGCCGTCTGTGGCCATCAGGACAAATCTGGGGAGGTTCAATTAACATGTCTGACCTTGGTCAAATCATAATTCTTCAAAAGTCATCTGCTATATTGTGCCCTACCAGAAAATTCTAAGTCAAGGTTACTAGCTGACAGTGGAAAATGTAAATCACTTAATTCTGCAGCATTTTTCGCTTTGTGTAACTGATGATTCTAAGCCAATAGAGATCAAGGTATTTTAAAATAACTAAAATCTCTGGCTGAGGATATTTTCTTTAGTACCAAAGAAGAAAGCAAAGAAAAAAAAAACTATTTTCAAATCCAACTATGCTTAAATGGGTATTCTACCAGCAACTGTTGAAATTCAGAGCAATCACCACATCTGGTTAATGAAGGGCACCATAAAACCACAACAAAGTTGAGGCACATTTTTGGATTCTCTGACTCCACAATAATTACTACCTTTGTGCACAGAAGAGTTCATGAAGAGACTGGGCAGTAGATGAGACAATGAGCTTTCATCAGAAAAATAGTAGCAAGAACATCACAGGCTGCTTTTCTCAAATTTCAACTATGCTAACATTTTAAAGCTAGAAAAAGGTAAACTTTAATATCCTGATAGCAAAAACTAAAAAAATACATCACGTGGGGTTTCAATGATGATTGATGAAAATTTGGCAGATTTGCCATGTGACAGTACTAGGAATCACTGCATCATAAAGCATATTCTCCTTCCCCCCCTCCGTAAAGAAGAACATCACAATCTCTACAGACAATACTGCCTTCTGGATGTCAGTATTACAATCCCACCAAATGTCAAAGCTTAAACGTTTTATCATATTTATTCTTTTGTTGCTTACAGAATTTTTAATTTTTTAAAATTTTATTTTATTTGAAAGACAGAGAGAAACAGACAGAAACAGAGAGATCTCCACCTGCTGGTTCACTACCCAAATGCCCACAATAGCCAGGCTTGTGCCAGGCTGCAGCCAGAAGCCCAGAACTAATTCAGGTCTCCTAAGTGGATGGCAGAGACCCAAATGAACTCAGCTATTCCATAATGGGATGCAAGCATCTCCAACAGTGTCTCAATTACTGCACTAAACACCCATCTCTATAACTACCTTTTTAAGAAAAAGGACAGCTAGAGCCGTGGCGCATTAGGTTAATCCTCTGCCTCCGGCACTGGCATCCCATATGGGCGCTGGTTCTAGTCCCGGTTGCTCCTCTTCCAGTCCAGCTCTCTGTTGTGGCCTGGGCTAGCAGAAGAGGATGGCCTAAGTGCTTGGGCCCCTGCATCCATGTGGGAAACCTGAAGGAAGCTCCTAGCTCCTGGCTGAGGATTGGCGCAGCTCCGCCCGTAGCGGGCATTTGGGGAGTGAACCAATGGAAGGAAGACCTTTCTCTCTGTCTCTCTCTGACTGACTGTAACTCTACCTGTCAAATAAATGAATAAAAATCTTTAAGAAAAAAGATAAATTACTCTCCTTAGAGTTACATAAAGTGTCACTTTAATTAATTTTCTAGAGTGGGCATTTGACCTGACAATATACCATTTGGGATTCCTGCATCCATGCTGAAGTATGTGGGTTCAGGCCTCTGGTTCCAGCTTCCAACTAATGAAATCCTAAGAGGCAGCAGGTAATGGCTCAAGTAAGTGGATTCCTACCACATACAGAGGAGATCAGGATTGGGGGGGTCCCTAGCTCCCAAGTTCAGCATGGTCCAGCTATGGCCATTAAGGGAATTAGGGAAGTAAAACAGTGGATGGGGCTCTGCCTCTCACATAAATAAAAAATAAATAAAATAAAAATACTTTTAAAATAAATTTCCAAATTTAAAAATAAAAATATTTTCCAAATCTAAACTCATGGAGGGTTCTAGAGAACATGTCCTTTTATTTCTTTACTTCACATAGTACCTAAACAAGGTAATATGCTTGTTATGTTCTGAATACTCATATTTGCTTTAAAAAGACACAAATAAATCTTTAAAAAAAGAAATGTTTCACTAAAAAATTCACAGAAAATAAAATTTTAAAACTATGCACAAATTTCAAGACAGTTCGTACCAAATTAAACTTCAAATTCCATGTTTCCTTTTAAAAAGTACTTTTAAACCTTTTAAAAAGTACCCTTGTGGGGACAGCACAGTCCCAGCAGCTCCACTTTATCCAGCTCTCTGCTGGTGGCCTGGGAAGGCAGTGGAAGATGACTCAAGCACTTGGGCCCCTGCACCCACTTGGGAACCAGGAAGAGGCTCCTGGCTTCAGATCAGCTCAGTTTCAGCTGCTGCAACCATCTGGGGAGTGGGCCAGCATCTGGAGGACTTTTCTCTCTGTCTCTCCCTCTCTCTGCCTGTAACTCTACCTCTCAAATAAATAATCTTAAAAAATAAAAAAAGTACCCTTGCATATTTAAATGTGTTCACAGTCTGTCTGCTCACTTTATCCCCAATTAGAATGTAAGCTTAATGATGACAAGTATTTGCTTTCTTCTTAAGGTTAACCAGTGCCAAGAACATTCCCTGGAACACGTAACTCGATGAGTATCTGCTGAATTCATCTCCAGGGTTCATTACGTCTTCCTGTTTCCTCTGGAAGCACCATTAGAACTCTAGCTGCAGAGTGGCACATGAGTGAGTTTTTAGAGATGAATATACACCCACATAGATGTAAACAAAAACAACTGCATCAGTCATGAGATGCTATCTTAAAGTGCAATGCAGACCTAGAAAAGGGCATATCTGAGATAGCAAGCCATCACATTCAAGTCTAACCAGACCCAAAAATGTAAGCAATCACTAAAACATATCTAAAAATATAATTTCCAACAACAACTGGTTAAGTACCTCTTGTGCAGCCACAAAGAACCAATTCAGCACTGAGAAACTATCACATTCCTAACACCATGTCCTGCAACAATGGAACTTATTTTGATGGGGTGGGGGTGAGGGTGCCAACTCCAGTCACTTCTATTCAGCAGGAAAAGTGGCTGAATGATAGCTACCACATTTTAATCTAATTATCTTCTAGATGTTTACTTGGTTTGTTAGTTTGTAAGTTCCTTGTCTGCTGCCATGTTTGCTTATTTCAACCGCTAATTCTTTCATTATCTGCTTCCTATGTCTTTAGTAATTACTTTCTTAAAAAAAAAAAAAAGAAAATATTTATTTTATTTATTGGAAAGGCACAGAGAGAGGGAGAAAGAGAGAGCGCGCTCCCATCTACTAGTTCAATCCCCAAATGGCAGCAACAGTCAGAGCTGGGCCAGACTGAAGCCAGGAGCTTCTTCCAGGTCTCCCACATGGGTGCAGAGGTCCAGTGACTTGGGCCATCTTCCGCTGCTTTCCCAGGCACATTAGCAGGGAACTGGACTCGAACAGGTGCCCGTATGGGATACCGGTGTCACAGGCAGCAAGTTTACATGCTACTCAACAGTGCTGGCCCCAACTGTTTTCTAAACTGTCCCCTGGGGCCAGCTTGTGGCACAGCCAGTTAAGCTGCCACTTGCCTACCATTCCATATCAAAGTGCCAGTTCGACTCCTGGCTGCTCCACTTCTAATCAGCTCCGTACTAATACAAATCCTGGGAAGCAGTGGAAGATGATTCAAGTGCTTGGGCCTCTGTCAACCATGTGGAAGACAGGGATGGAGCTCCTGGCTCCTGGCTCTGGCCAACCCCAGCCCCAGCCATTGCATCCATATAGGAAGCAAACCAAGAGATGGAAGTGGTCTCTTGTACATGTGCGTGCATTCTCTCTTTCTAATAAATGATATATCAATATTTTTATAAAATCTGTTCCCTGTCTACTGGAACATAATAATCATGAGAGCAGAGAGATGACAGGACTGAGCACAACAAATAAATATTTGTTGAACTAAATACAAAGATCAAAATGCCAATAAAATTAATCTTCAATCTACAACCTTAATTCTAGACAATTCAATTATCATATTAAATATCCATACCAGGAACCCAATATAAGGCAATTAAATAAGCCCCAATTAATCTGTTACACTCTGTATTCAAACCAATATGCAAACTGTGCACAACCAGTTATTGTAATAAAATGAAGGGCTACAAACATTAGGTGGCAGCAGCAGTACACTGCATTGTTAATTCTGAAACTGACTTTTTTTCATACAGAGTAATCTGACCCATAAGTAGTTACACAAATAGCTTCACACACAAAATATATAAAACGAACTGAAACAGCAAAACAAACATACAATGGATCCAATTTCTCAGTTATTATTTCTATAAATAAATTGGACAGTATCAGTAAGTGTTGGCATTTTCCTATAAATTTTAAAATGTTTGCTTTATCCCCACTCCCTGACATCTATATCCAAGCTGCTAGCTCTGCCTTCAAAATGGTATCTAGCATATAAGTACTTCTCACCAATCTCCCCTGGTGGAAGACACCCATCATTTACCTGGGTCATGGCAACAGCCTCCTTGCCTGCTTTCCCAACTTCTGCGCTGGCCCTTCCCACTCTGTCCCCAACCCAGTCCTTTATCCAGCTATGGGGTCCTTTAAAATAATTAAGTGATGTCACCTCACTTCTCTGCTCAGAAACCTTGAATGGTTTCTCAGCTCAGAAGAAGATTCTACTCTGGTCTTCAACACCCATCATTCATGGACTGCCTACTCTACAACTTACCCCAATTTCATTCTCACTACTCTTCCCTGTGCTCCCTCCACAACAGTACTATTAGGCCTGTATCAGATCAATCACTCTCCACTTCGAGGCCTTTGTATCTGCTGTACTCTCTTCCTGAAATGTTTCTGACACCTTCGGGTCTGGGCTGAAAGGTCAGCTGACCAACATGACTCCTTCTGACCACTCTATTTAAAATTGCGCCCATCTTCCTTCATGGCTTCATTTTTTTCCACGTCACACCCATCATGTGATAACTTTGTATTTTCTGTGTTTATTTCTTTAATTCCTCCCCTGCTGGAGTTTAAATTCAAACAAAGATTTAAGTCTGCTTTCTACACTGTTTTATTCCCAGTGCATTAAACAGTGCCTGGTAAATAATGGCACTCAACTATTTGCAAATATGGTAATATTTTCATTGCTGTTCCTTATTCTAGACAAAAGCTTCATTAAAATATTTGTTGAGAACAACAACAACAAAAAAAAAAACATTGAGAACAGCATAGATTTATTTACCATGATAAGTTCAAACATGCACAATTCATGTGTATGTGAGGGTTCAAAAATGAATTTGTACTCTTACAGTACATACATTTGAAAGCAATGTTAGTTTAGGTCAAGTGTGTTACCAATCATTATATTTGGAATTTTATTTTTAAAGTAAGAACTACTTGATAGTGTCTATTATGACTGCAAGCAACAAAGTTCTTCTTTATATTCAATCAAACAGGTAAACTCAAAAATTGCCTATTATATTTTTATATTATCTACTGACAAGCTTTGTGGGTTCAAGCTCTTTTGGCTTCAGAGAGAGAAAAGAATTACAGGTTTGCTCTCAGCCAAATGCCTCTATAATCGGTGTTGATTGCTTAATTCTGAACTACATCAGCAGCTAACCACTGATTATGACATGCCCAGATTCTGTCTGTTTTCCTTACTGCTTACATACTGTAGAATAAACAGAGAGGCAAGAAGAGCTACTATGGAACCTCAAGAAATTTTCAAAATTATAGCATGCCTCCAAAATTCTCACATGTCCTTTGTCAGGATGATCATCTTACAGCAAACCTCCAAAAATGTGACTTAAGAAAGCACTGAGCCTAAAAAATACTCTCACATTGATCTTTTTAAGATTTATTTATTTTATTTGAAAGAGATATTGAGACAGAGGAAGAGACACTGAGAGAAAAAAAAATTTAATTATTTTTAAACTGATTTGAAAGGCAGAGAAACAAGCAAGCAGGTAGACAGAGCTCCCATTTGCTGGTCATTATCCAAATGCCCTCAATGTCTGAAACTGAGCTAGGGCCAGAATTAGGAGCCAAGAATGCAATCTAGGTCTCCAACTTGGGTGGGAGGAACCCAATTACTTGGGCCATCACCACTGCCTTCTAGAGTCTACACTGGCAAGAAACGAGTCAGGAGCTGGAGCCAGGAACTGATCAGGTAGTCCACTAAGCTAAATGCCTGCTCTTTACTGTCATTTTTCATTTGTGGTGTATGGTCACAGAATTTTTTTTCATATCATATGCCTGTGCATGTTCGAAAGAAAAAGTTACAAAATTGCTTGGAAATGATCCTTGTTTTTACTTTGCCTTCTTTTTGGTGGTGCTGTTTGAAAGGGGAAGGTGGTGGTAAGAGCATGAAGAGAAATTTAGAGCTTAACAAATGCTAAATGTTTTTCTTCCTCCCTTGGTGTCAAACTAAATAAGGACATGTGCTACTACTCTGCCACATCAATATACAAAGAAAATCCCCATACCACATTTTATGCACATAAGTGAAATGCAATAAATACAAAATTATTTCTTAGCCACAAGTTAGTTAAAGAGAAATAATGAATATCAGAGCCACAGAAACTTAGGCATACTTGGCACTTTTTCAAAGTTGGAATTTCCTTAGATTCCAACTATGAATGGGATACACGCTATCCACATTAAGTCACTGATGTAGAACTCACAGATGTATTCTCTACCAAAACAGTGCTGTGTACATCAGGGGCCTGGCGTCTCCACAGCTGACACTATCCTAACTGAACTTCCTCTCAAAGCAGACTCTCATCTCCATTACTCTCTGTGATTCTCTGCTTCTGAAATGTTTCAAGCAAATTAGGTATTTACTGACTTTTGTAGCCTAGGCCAGACATATAGCCATCATACTTAGTTTAAGTTGCTATGAAAACAAGCAAGCAAATTGCAAGGCAGAGGAGGAGAGAAGGGGGGGGGGGGGGGAATGAGAGGAGGGAGGGGAAAAAGAGAAGGAAGAGGAAGAAGAGGAGGAGGAGGATGAACCAGGAATACATTTATTTTTCTTCTATTATCTGGAAGAAGTGTTGAGTTGTTCATCTTCAGAAATGTGATGTTAACAACATTTCATCCTAACTCATGTAAAAATGATTATACAAAAACAATTTCTAAGCAAGAAGAAATCAGAGCAATTTGTACCTTTATAAAAACAGATTGTGGATTGGCTACAAGAGAACACATACACACCTCTTTTAAATCCCCAATCATTTACCAATGCTACATAACTTAGTAGAAGCCAGGTGTCTGGCCACACAGGACCCCAGAACAAGCATGTATGTATGTTTATCTGTGCTTGCTGGCTCCTTTGCCCCTGGTCTCCATATATAGTACAGAAGGAAGGCTCCTGAGTGAGCTGACAAGTTCTTGCTATTCTCTACCCAGAGGCTTAATTCACCATTCAGTATTTACACAATTAATCCAAAGAAATGATTGACAATAAACTTTCCTGTTCTCTAAATCTAACTCAGCATCACCTAGTAAGGGCACATGCTCACATAGGGTGAGAGAGCAAAGTTGTTGACCCAGTATTCCTCAATTTCCCCCTATCGTCTATCCTCCACTATCTCAACAAGTCCAATTCCCAGAGATTCAACCCTGGAAGGGATCTCGAATTCCTTTTTTGTAATTCTGGAATGATTCTGAAACTGAATTTGGTCTTAAGATCTTTGTCCCTAATCTATTTTCTCACAAAAAGATTCCTTTGATGATGAAGTCCATACCCAAAACATGGAATTTTTGCTCAAAGCACCCTTATAAAAATTTCTCCGTGTTAATGTTTAATTTGGTTAATATACCTAAAATCATTATCTACTAGACTTTTCACAATGAATTCATGGCCAGAGTAAGTTCACCATATGAACTCTGAAATGCCAGCAACTTCCCCCAGACACTTTCAAGGCTAAACTGAGATCATATGTAGAGGTCCTTAAAGCACTGTGTCTGGCACAGAGTAAATGTGCTATAGAAGTCCATGGCTTTGGTTTCCTTTGAACATAAGTAGTCTGTGCACTTAATCAGATACGCAATAAGTAACATGAAACCATTTCTAACTGCTGCACATGAACACATTGAGGAATTTAATTATTTGCTATCTAATAATCAACATTTATGCTACATTGCTTCATGTTGCACTTTACAGCATTGCTGTGGGGTTTCTGCCTTGTGGTTGCTCTATTTAATTCACCCCATACCAGAATAATGTAATTAAATGTCTGAGAATCTAACAAGACAGCATTGTAGGATACATGATTCTGTTGTCAGTACACTAACTTCATATGATGATCACATTTTCCTCCTATGGCCATTTAATAAAACTGATTTATCAATATCATCTCCTTCAGTATCAAATCAGGTAGCCAAACTTCTAGAAGACTGACTACTCTTTGAGGAGAACAGAGTTTAGTTCTCTATCTGTTGTTTGATAAGGCAGGAAAATAAACCAAATCAATGATGGTTCTAAATGCAGGTGGAAATCTTTATCATGGAATCTTGATGTGTAACCTCGATCCATTGCATTATGCAAGGTGGCTTTCCAAAGTTCTTGTAAGATGCACAACCTTTTAATTCTACTTATCCATAAATTCTTTGAAGACCCCTGTGTCTTTAAAAAAGGGACACCATAGTGTGCATGCAAAGACACACTTACCACAGGCTGAAATATAACATATAACAGATTTTTTTGGAACTGAGTCCATGAGAGGTAGACTCTTAGCCCACCTCAACTTTAAAATTTCCAGTCAGTCCTGAGATTTGATGTTCTCTCCTGTTACTATACTTCCATGTGTGTTATAGTAAACAGCATATAGCAGTTCCTAACTGTTTTAAGTACATTGTTAACAATCTAAATTCCTGGAGGTTTAGAAAAAAAAAAAATCCAGACAGTAAAATATTTTCACAGCATCTCTGAGGTTCTCTGCAGTAAATCAAATTTTAAAAACTAATTACTTTCTATTTGACAAAAAAGGTTTAAAAACTGGCTAGCAAGGGGACTTGGAATCTTGATAAAATTCTCTAAATATCCTCCACTTAAGAAACAGTAGCTGGGGGGCCGGCATTACGGCATGGCAGGTAAAGCTGCTGATCCAGCTCTCTGCTGTGGCCTGGGAAGGCAGGAAAGGATGGCCCAGATCCTTGGGGCCTTGCAGCCTCATGGGATACCCAGAGGAAGCTCCTGGCTCCTGGATTTGGATTGGCCCAGCTCAGGCCATTGCAGCCATCTGGGGAGTGAGCCAGTGGATGGAGGACCTTTCTCTCTGCCTCTGCCTCTCTGTAACTATGCCTTTCCAATAAATAAATAAATCTTTTAAAAAGAAAAAGAGAGAGAGAGAGAAACAAACAGTGGCAAGAATCTGAGTACAAACCACAAAGTATTAATGTTCATCTATTACAACACAAACAAGTATCTCTCAAATGTTTATGCAAAAAGGTTCTACTGTAGCTCGATGGATAAAGAGATCTCTGGCCTTATGGTCTCAGAGTAGATAACACACACACATCCATTTTACTGACATTCAAAAAATATTTACAATGCAATCTGTGTGCTTTTGAGTGGCTAATGCAATGTACTCTCGTCAGGTTATGATAAATACTACAAACAAAACACAGTCAACCAAAAACTCCTCATAAGTTCGCAGCTTTCTTGTTTTTCCTAATATAAAGGAAATGAATGGTTATGTCATGAAGCCATGATATTATTTATATCATATTTTTAAAAATCACACTTGATTTCACTATACTTGTCTAATTTGATAACATCACCTTCAATCTAAGAATCTCAGTTTTTTCACAGCATAGAAATGACCAGAAAGTTCTACATTTGAGTAATTTTAATTTTCATGAGTAATTTTAATCAGTGGCAATACTAAGCTGTCTTACTGTTATCCATGCCAAAAAAAACTGTGAAATATGCCCATTCCTATAAACATACCTGCAGGTAAGAGAGCAGTCTCTGGCTTATAGGCAACTTCAAGAAGGCAATCTTGCATGAACAACTCTGCTACAGAAATCTCGATATCATGACACATAGAAGCTAAGACTTCTTCCTAGGCTTCAGAAGAACATATCCTAATGTAACAAGCTATAATGCTGTTTCCTTACAAAAGCAATGATAAGGCACCTACAATTTTTACAGTATTCATTCTTGTACTATTCAAATATTTTTATATGGTGAGCATGTGGTAAATTTTGGGTCCTAAGAAGTCGATCAAAAAAAGCTGATTTCTTAACCTAAGAAACTACCCTTTAATGTTATTAGTATTGGATAACACAAAATCATTACTCATACTAAAAGTTTTTTTTTTTCAAGCAGCTAGGGACCAGTAGACAATAAAGTCATTTGTTTCCATTCATATATTTACATAAATACATATACTCATTTCTATAGCACTGCATTTAAATAAAAATTAAAATAGCATTTAAGTTTATATAGCATTTAAAATTCAAAAGAATGTATCAATGGAAATCAAATATATTCTGAATTTCTGTATGTCAATAACTCATATCACTGCACTTAAAAGCTGTATTTTGGGGGTGGCGCTATGGTGAAGCAGGTAAAGCCGCCACTGCAGTGCCAATATCCCATATGGGTGCCGGTTCGAGTCCCGGATGCTACACTTCCAATCCAACTCTCTGCTATGGCCTGGGAAAGCTGTAGAAGATGGCTCAAGTGCTTGGGCCTCTGCACTCACGTGGGAGACCCAGAAGAAGCTCGTGGCTCCTGGCTTCAGATAGGGGCAGCTCCGGCTTAGGTGGCCAATTAGAAAGTGAACCAGTGATGGAAGACCTCTCTCTACCTCTACCTCTACCTCTCCTTCTCTCTGTGTCTAACTCTGACTTTCCTATAAAATAAATAAATCTTTTTAAAAAAAAGTTGTATTTTGTTCTTTTAAAAAGAGTAAATGCTAAATATATTTTTATGGAACTATACAAAACCATATATTCAAATTGTTTATAAGAATATTATTGGTAAATTTTATAAATGTGGACTGTATTTCTTTTCTACAAAATGAGGAATCTTACTGCAAGTAGCTCAAAAAGAAAAAGGAAAGGATAAAGTTTGGAACACTTTTATATCAATGACAAAGTAGTTTATATAGTAACCATGTAAAGATAAAATCACCGAAGTAGTGATATGTCAACAATCTACGTTAAAAAATTATGTCTGAAAAAAACAGAAGTAGTTTATTTTGACTTTGTTATTTTGAGGAAGACGAAAGTAAAAGTAAAGAGAAATACCAGAATGTTGGTCACTTTCTAAGGAAAGCAAGCTTTGCTTTGAGGAGGTGGGGAATTAGATATATTGTTCATATAACCAATCAAAACTCACACTTCCAAATCTTTCTCTTATCTCCCAATTCCCATCATTTATTTTTAAAGATTTATGTATTCATTTATCATTTATTTATTTTCTTATTTGAAAGGCAAATTGACAGAGACAGAGACAAAGATTGAGACAAAGACAGAGCCAGACACACCCTTCCATCCATTAATTCACTCCCCAAATGGCTGCAACAGCCAAGGCTGGGATAAGCCAAACTCAAGAGCCATGAATCTAGATCTAGTCACCCAGATGGGTGGCAGGGGCCTAAATATTTGGCCCAACTTCTGCTGCTTCTGAGTCACATTATCAGGGATCAGAGACAGAGCACCCAGGACCTAAAGTGGCACTCAAACATGGGATGCCATAGTGGTTTAACCTGCTGTGCCACAAGGCTGGCCCTCCCATCTAGATTGGTATCTCAATGATGCGTCTGTCCCATTCTTCTCATCACTTCCCAAGTTTCCTTGATACAACACAGATCTGACCCTTGGGCAGGCACTGCAGGTCCTGAGAAGTCCGATGCACCAGAAGAACACAGAGTTGCTGCCCATGCACATAGTCACTCTGCTCTACAATCTGGTCACTGAGAAGGAGGCTGAGCTGATCCAAGACACATCCCCAGAGAAGCTGCAGCAGTATCACCAGGTGCACCTGCTGCCAGGCCTGCGGGAACAGGGCTGGTGTGAGATCACAACCTACCTCCTGGTACTGCCTGAGCACAACGCCCTCAAGAAGGTGCTACAGACCCTGGGTGCCCTCCTGTTCACCTGCTGGGGCCACTACTGTCAGGACCCGCAGCTCAGCAGGATGGTGGTCAGCCTGCAGGCTGAGTACCAGGCACTGGTACTTTTAAACTTTTCACTGCCTAGAAATAATGATCTTGGAACTATACTTTTTCTGCCCTATGTATTGTTACATTTTTCTCTGTATACTTGTCTATTATAATTTACTAATAACTTTCATTTGAAATATTTTGAACATACCCTAAATCCATATGTTTGCTCACTTAATGTACAATGGGCCTCAAATAGGCTACGCTCCTCCCATCTCAGCCTACTACTTTGCCACGTTTTCCACAAAACTTTCCTCACATTCCTCTAACCAGATTAACTTCCCTCTTTCCTGACTCCAGGCATTCTAGATTATATTTACATTGTAGAACTACTCACCTCTTGTCATGTATTACAATTGGCTACATACCATAAATCTTAAACTATTCCAGATTACCAAAAGGAGCCACCTACAGTTCACAATCATACCCTCCTGTTAAACACACCTCCTAATAACCCTAAAAAGGAACTGTGCATATTTTAGATAATCAGTGTCTGAATGATTCAGCTCACTTTCCACCTGTAAAAAATGCTTCCCTCATTTTTACTTCTTAATTCTCATCTGACAAAGAGAGTTGAGTTCATAAAGAAGAGTCCAGGATAGGTCCAAAAAGTCAAGCATTTTGTGAATAAACAAGCAAGCAACTAAAGGGCAGCATTTGGTATTTGTGATACAAGTTTCTCAACTTACTCTAAATGCCAAGTTCTTCAACAATATTAAATCAGATCTTGAAGGAAGGGTGGTATGTGGAATAAGGAAACGGATTAAAGAGAGATGGAAAATCTACATGAACAAAAGCACAGAGAAGACAGTGTTGGGCCTCCAGAACGGTTCGGTTACAGATGAATGGGAAATGTTAGGTTCCCTTCAAATTCCCTCACTGTGCTGAGTTATTTGGATATCAAAAATATTTGGTAAGCAATGGATAAAATAACTCTCAAAGTAGAAAAGTCTAGGGGATAGCAGTGAGAAAGACCAAAGGAGAGAAGGAGAGAGTGAGACAAAATTTCTTTCACTTCGGCATGTGATAATTCTATTTTTCAAAGCTACTGATTATAGCAGTGATATAAATGGATGCATTCATTCCCCTTGAATTAGATCATATATAAAATAAAGTCCAAGGGTATACATTGAATAAATATACACATGGAGAGAATTAGCTGTCAAAAGAATGACTCTAACTGCAAGAATCTCTATAGACAAATAACTAATCGGAATGAGAGCTGATGTTGAGATTGCTGCATTACTAGGATGGCCCTAAGCCAAATCTCTTTTCGGGCTGACCATGCAGGCTGTGTCATTGGACATTAACTTCACAAACATACAACAAGCCACCAAGTGTCTAGACCTCTTGTGTCAGCCTAGAGCCACAACCTACATTCCCTTATAGTAGAGCCAACTTACCAACATATTCCAGTTTTATTATAACAAAGTCTTAAAAGCAAATTCAATAAGGCAAAGGAAATCATTTCTATTCCTCTTGTTAACAGCTAGCTCTTGTTAAAATTTAGTAAACCAGGGGCCAGTGCTATGGTGCAGCGGGTGAGGCTGCTGCCTGCGGTGCCGGCATCCCATATGGGCGCCAGTTCAAGTCCCTGCTGCTCCACTTCCAATCCAGCTCTCTGCTATGGCCTGGAAAAGCAATAGAAGATGGCCCAAGTGCTTGGGTCCCTGCACCCATGTGGGAAACCCAGAAGAAGCTCCTGGCTCCTGGCTTTGGATTGGCATAGCTCCAGCCAATGCAGCCATTTGGGGAGTAAACCAGCCGATGGAAGATACTGCTCTCTCGCTCTCTCTCTCTTTCTTTCTTTCTCTCTCTCTCTCTCTCTCTGCCTCTCCTTCTCTCTCTGTGTAACTCTTTCAAGTAAAATAAATAAATCTTTAAAAAAAATTTAGTAAACCATTTCAGACTCAGAGACAAAAGTAGTGAAAACTTTTTATTAATGGGCACTCCAAAATTACAAAATGACATTAAATTCTGGAATTAGTTAAGTCTAGTTTTGAAATCCAAATCTGCTGCTTCACAGCTGTGTGGTCTTAGATTGTCCAATTTTCTAAGTTTCTTCTCTTATAAATACAAAAAAAGATAGTAAATATAAGTTAAGCACATTGAAAGAACACACAGTTAATAACACTACCATTCAACTTTGTACCCATTCTATTCCAATTCCTATAGGTATATCCTATCACCTTATTTTTAAAAATGAGCAAACTAAAATTATAGGGGATAAACCAAACCCCATTATTTAAATTTCATCTTAAGAAGGATCACTGTAACCAAAATCACTTAGGGGTAAAAAATATTTAGCTATAATGTTCTGTTACTGAAAAGAAATGTGTATAAGAGGTCCTCATGAAAAGTCAATTTTCATATGTAATTGGTTAAGAGATCAAAGATGTCTAAGTAACTGCAGA
Organism: Lepus europaeus; assembly: GCF_033115175.1. Taxonomy (NCBI): domain Eukaryota; kingdom Metazoa; phylum Chordata; class Mammalia; order Lagomorpha; family Leporidae; genus Lepus; species Lepus europaeus. The sequence continues at coordinate 12,284,899 of NC_084849.1, forward strand.
AATGTCAGAACTGTTAAATGCTGTAAGTGAAAATGTTTCTTCACATCCTACCTTTAAATTGCTTCCTCCATGAAAAAGAAAATTATTTTAAAAGGTATCATGAAGAAACTCCATTAGCAAGAGGTTACGATGGAGATTTAACAATGAATGTATATAATGGAATGCCTTTGTTACACTGACTTAGGGATAAAACCAGTGTGAACTACATTATATGTGGTCTTTTAAAAATGTGGGTGTGATGGATCCTATGAAGCAGCTAAAACTGAGCAACAAAGAAGCCGTGTTGCAATGGAGGTAACGACAAAAAGAAACGTACAGCAGGTTTTGGAAAATCAGAATTAACCTCAATGTCAGAAAAGTAAAATTATGCCATCTGCCTACAGTGGCTAAGGGAATCATATAAATCAATGTGTGCCTTACTGTTAACAGTCTCAAGGAGGATCTTCAATGAGGAAAAGAGTAGCTACAAGAAGGCAAACAGTAAACTGTGTCTTTTAGAAACACATTACTCTGGGGGCGGGCACTGTGACATAGCACTTAAAGCCACCGCCTAGAGCGCTGGCATCCCATGTGGGCACCAGTTCGAGTCCTGGCTGCTCTACTTCTGATGCAGCTCTCTGCTATGGCCTAGGGAATCAGAAGATGGCCCAAGTCCTTGGGTCCCTGCACCCACGTAGGAGACCCAGAAGAAGCTCCTGGCTCCTGGTTTCGGATCGGCACAACTCCAGCCGTTGCAGCCATTTGATGAGTGAACCAGCGGATGGAAGACCTCTCTGTAACTCTGCCTCTCCTTTCTCTGTGTAACTGACTTTCAAATAAATAAATAAATCTTAAACACACACACACACACACACAACTCAACTTCTATTCCCTGTCCTTTTCCTTTTTTAAAAAAAATATTTATTTTCATTTACTTGAAAAACAAGGTGACGGAGACCTGAGGCAGGGGGCAAGGGAGGGGGTGGATCTTGTATCTACTGGTCCACTTCTTGAATGCCTACAAAGCTGCAGCTGGGCCAGACTGAAGCTAGGAGCCCAGAACTCCTTCCAGGTCTCCCTCTTGGGTGGCAGGAGATGAAGCACTTGAGCATCCTCATCCACTGCCTCCAAGAGTGTGCATTAGCAGGAGTCTGGACCAGAAGCAGAGCAGCCAGCGCTCAACAGCACTCAGATTTTGGATGCCAGCATCACAAGCTGCAAGCAGCTGAACTTGCTGCACAACAACATCCACCATTCTTTTTTGCCTTTATACTTCTGTTTACCTTTTTCAGTCTGTCCAAAGTACTCAAATACAAACTACTGTATGCTAAATCCTAATTTATTTGAACTCTTCAAATATCACCTCTTCTTGTTTCCCTAAACCAGGGGAGGGGACCCATTTTTCCTGCTAAGGTATATTTGTATATTCATAATATTTTTTTCATGCCATATAAAATCATCAACTGAAAAATTGCTGTGTTTAGATTTATTGGATTTTGTGTCCCACCTGCAGCTACCAGACCAAATGATTTTATGAGCCTTAGAAAGCCCACTGGATGGGATAAATGTCCCTCACCACTGCCCTAAACCTTCAACTGCTAGAAGTGGTCCTTCTCCCTTTCCAATATCCTAAGCATGTTCACCGACCCTAGTATTTGCAGGTTCTGGCTTACATGAAAATACACTACTTTCATACCAACTCTCTCCCCCTACTGGATTATAAATTCCTTATGGACAGAATATAACTCACAAAGCCTCAAAAGGCTGTGAAAAGACTCAGTACATGCCTACCAAGTGAAAGAGAAGTAAAAAGACATTTTTGCAGTCTGAAATTATTTGCAGGATAATTATATTACTGTTTTTATGCAAATTTTAACAGAAGCAATGGTTAATATCCTGTTAACAAGGGGTAATACAAAATATATTGTTTGTAGTTTTTGCATTCTTTCGAGATTAAAGTGTCAAATTTTGGCTGCAGGTAAACTTCCCTCAACTTCAAGTATATGGCTACCACTCAAAGAATGCCAGCCATTATCTGGTACACTGTATACCATACCTAAGGTGTTTCCAACTCACAAGACCTCTGCTTGCCATCTCTCCTTCAATGGTCCCTCAGAAGGCAGAAGAACATTTTGGCTAAGAATTTGGAGTCACAATATGCAGTCATTTACAAAACCCAGTGGAATTTTAAAAGGGAGGGTGGGGGAAGGGGAACTGTTCAACATTGGAAAATAAATGTAAAAGGAATAATTAAATGATTATATGAGCACTGTAGAACTGCTAATAAGAAAATACCCTTATTTTTTAAAGATGTATGACAAAGCATAAAGCGTCATAACTTACGGATTTGCCTTTAAAACTTCAAGAATAAAGATAAAGTCATCATGGTAAAACAGTATCAACTGCTAAATATATAGGTGAAATGTATGTGAAATGTTCAATATAATGTTTTATCTAGTCTTTCATATATTTGAGACTTTACATAGCAGAACTTTTTAAAAGAATTTTAAAAACTGAGTCAATGAGCCCTGACTCCCCGTCCTAACTTAGATTATGTACTGTAGAAGCACAGAGAAGTTACTAAACCTATCTGAGCCTCGCTTTTTATTTATTAAACATTAACAGTAACATAAGACTCAAGGAGTTCAATGATTAAATTAGTATGTAACATAATTAGGACGGTGACATCACACAGTAATTTCACAATATATGCTAGCTGTTATCATTAATATTCCTGATGAAAGGTAGAGCAACTTAGCTAGAGTTCCAGTTTTTCACAGTAGATGAAACGTACTGTTAAGGCAGAGGGTGTTGTTTCATTGGAGAGAAGGTCACTCCCCTTTCTACAGGCCAGGATTTGCCAAGAGAATATGATGGCAGCTACAAGCCCACACTGGAACAAATGATAAAGTCCAAGTGCCACCTCCCTCAGCAAGCGAAGGCACAGAAAACACTCTGAGTGATGGCTACCACAGACACACCACCACCACAACTACAGAGAAAAGAATCAAAAGCAATCAATAACCCAATGTGTCATTAACTAAGAAAATCTAGTGTTACCACATACAATGAAAAACGAAAATTGAATTGCACACCATTAAAAGCTAAAACACTCTCTTGAAAGAAATAATAGCCAATATGCCACTGGCACCTCCCACAGGAAGCAAATGACTGCTCTCCTCCTGAAACAAATAAACCAGACACAAGGATATCTACATCTGCTTCCATGTTAACCCATCCTCCTTACTGTGGAAAACTGTGTAACCCAACAGAAATTCCTTATAACTTCAATATGCAAAAAGTGTATCTGGCTTAATTCCTCCTTCGGTGATTAGAATATACTTCCCCACAAGCACACTGAAGGCTTACTTTCACTAAGAACTCATGGGTTCCTCTCATCTCAAAACTGACGACATTCGGATTTAAAAAATAATAACCCTTTCAATAAAAATAGAAAATAGAAAAGGCACTAAAACATATACACATAACAAAGTCAATGAAAGGAGAACTATTGACTCGTAGATATAACCACAAAAAGCACAGGTGCCTGCAGCAATCTCGCAGCAATGGCAGAGCTAGTGATGATAAGATTAAGAGCTTATACTTATTGAATTTTCTATGACCTAATATAAGTGCTGTGCTAAGTGATTTCCATGTTCTCACACTCAGTAAAGTACTGTCACTCAAATTCAACACTCTGCAAATGAAGAAAATGAAATGCAGTGATTTGCCAAAACAGAAGTCATATTTTAACTAGTATCAAAAGAGACAAATCTTGTGACCCAAAGCCCATAGTTCCAAAGCCCAGGCTGTTAATTTCTGAACTTATTTTAAGCCTCTCTCCAGTGGCTCCTCACTCACACCTGCAGTCAGCCTGGAAAAATGATTCTCTCATTCCCAAGGCCACTGAGTCACACTGACAATGATCAACCAGATTCCAACCACCCAATAAATAATTGCTAGATGTTACTTCTAGTCAGTATATGTTTACAACAAAAAATCCTACTTTTAGAAGATACAATCTTGTGTAAAATACTTATTTTCTCACACGTTGTGAGTTCAAACTCAACTTACTCAGGAATCTCTCTCAGGGTTCCAGACAATTAAGTGTTACTATATTTAAGAATGGAAAATCTGCTGGCGCCTTGGCTCAACAGGCTAATCCTCCGCCTTGCAGCGCCGGCACACCGGGTTCTAGTCCCGGTCAGGGCGCCGGATTCTGTCCCGGTTGCCCCTCTTCCAGGCCAGCTCTCTGCTGTGGCCAGGGAGTGCAGTGGAGGATGGCCCAAGTACCTGGGCCCTGCACCCACATGGGAGACCAGAAGAAGCACCTGGCTCCTGCCTTCGGATCAGCGCGGTGCGCCGGCCGCAACGCACAGGCCGCAGCGGCCATTACAGGGTGAACCAACGGCAAAGGAAGACCTTTCTCCCTGTCTCTCTCACTGTCCACTCTGCCTGTCAAAAAAAAAAAAAAAAAATTAAAAAAAAAAAAAAAGAATGGAAAATCTGTGCCAATAGTGCGTGAGAGACAAATTAGTAACTCAATAAAATACCAAGCAAAGAATGAACATGGCATAAAAGACACATACTCTTAACTTGTAATTTTTCAAAATGTATTAAAGGAGATAGATATTTGGCCTAGTGTTTAAAACACTGGTTAGGATGCCTACATCCTCCATCACTGTACCTGGGGTTTGACTCCCAGCTCAGCTCCCGATTGCAATCTACTGCTGATAAGAACCCTGAAAGGCAGTGGGTGATAGCTCAAGCACCTGGGTTCCTACCACCCGTGTGGGAGATCTGGAATGAGTTCTGGACTCCTGGCTACTGCAGGATTTGTGAACAAGCAGAAGGGAGTTCTACTTTTTCTCTCTCACCCTTGCAAAAAAATAGATAAATAAATAAGTAAATAAAATCAATTAAAAGATAGATATTTCATTCCAAAGACAGAAAATTAGTAATTTTAAAAGTAATATTTTTGATAAATATATTCCTTTTCAGGTTTTCTTTCTTTTTCTTTTTTGATAGGCAGAGTTAGACAGTGAGAGAGAGAGACAGAAAGGTCTTCCTCCCGTTGGTTCACCCTGCTAACTTGGGCCATCCTCCACTGCCTTCCCAGCAGAGAGCTGGACTGGAAGAGGAGCAACCGGGGCAGAACTGGTGCCCCAACTAGGACTAGAACCCGGAGTACCGGCACCACAGGCAGAGGATTAGAATAATGAGCCGCAGCGCTGGCCCCTTTTAATAAAGGTTTTCAAAACATTCACATCCCAAATTTCCTTTAAATGCATGAAATTTAATAATGATCTGAAGGTCAACAGGCTGACAGAACACACCACGGTTCAGTCACACAGTGTGCACCAGAGGTTTGTTTATGACAACACTCACTACACTGAAATAGTACGGACCTTATGACCCAAGCCTATTCGTTTGTGGTCAATGCTAGAGCTCATTTAATCATCAGTAGCATTTTGCCACACATTGTCTTGAACACCCAGTGTCCGATTCATATCTACTCATAACCAAGATTTCAGAAAAATGTATAACTGACATATAAATAATCCTTGCTGCTTCTATTCATAAAAATTTTTCTTGTCCTTCAAAACACCAAAACTTAATACACTGATTTTAGGTTCCAAGTATTTATTCTTTCATCTTTTTTTTTTTTTTAAAAAGATTTATTTATTTGAGAGGCAGAGTAGAAGGACAAGCAGAGAGAGAAAAATCTTCCATTTGCTGGATGACTCCCCCAGATGGCCAGAGCTGGGACGATCCAAAGCCAGAACCAAGAGCTTATTCTGGGTTTCCTACGTGGGTCCAAGAGCCCAAATACTTCCACCCTCTTCCACTGCTTTCCCAGGTGCATCAACAGGAAGCTGGATTTGAACTGGCACCCATATGGGATGCTGGCACCGTAGACAGCAGCTTTATCTGCTACACTGCCCCCATTATTCTTTCATCTTAATAAAATGATCAAAGATACAGAATAATAGTACCAATATCTACTTTAATGATTTAACAAATAAGATGGAGAATAGAAAACATAATACCATTTCCATTATTGTACATATGCATTTATACTCCTAATTGTTCTTTTTATCAACTCAAGAAGAATGTCTTCGCAATTATTTTCATGCTTCCATGGACAATTCTTTCTTTTGTTTCTCATAAGAATTCTTCATTCTGTTATTGCGGATAACTGTCACACAATGATAAAATCTCCAAAAATGTAAAATTCTCCAATTTTGTGTAACTTTCAGCATTATCTTAAGGTTCAAGTTCATCAAATTTTTTTTATTTTATTTTTTCAGTGGAACTAAATATGTCTCCAACTACACTATAAATGTAATGCAAAACTACGTTATAACTTGGAACTTTTCACAGAAGCATATATTATACGTAAGAAATGAGTACATCCGCTAAGCTATCATTAAAGGTTACACAATATAAATGTAGGGTCTCCAATTCCCCAGAAAAACTTGACTAGTTCAAATGAGTTCAGAAAAAAGCAATGCTCATTTCAAAGTTAGGCACCAGTGTCAATTTACAGAAAGAATGCTGTATATTGTAGGCCAGGTTTCTAAGGACCAACCACCTCCTTATTCATAACTAGCAAAGTATCAAAACAAGCAAGGTTTAACAAAAAAAATGCTAGAACAGGCATTTGGTGTAACAGTTAAGACTCCGCTTGGGACCCCCACATGCCATACTGGTGGGCCCAGATTTGAGTTCAACCTCTGCTTCCAATTCCAGCTTCCTATTGGTGCCTCCTTGGGAGGCAGCCAGTATCAGCTCCACTGATTGGTCATCTGCTATCTACAAGGGAGACTCAGATTGAGTTCCTCACTTCTGGCTTTGGTCTGAGCTGTTGTGGGCATTTGTGAGTGAACCAGGCCTGTGCTTGCGCGCTCGCTCTCTCTCTGCCCCCTCCCTCACTCATCTAAAGGCAAACAGCCCAAGAGGGAAACAATGCTTTCATGGTGTCTGGTTGCTCTTCATTCTCAACGCATAGCTTCCATCTTGTGCCCCAGCATTGCAATCACACTGTATAAACACTTTGCAGTCACAGGAAAAAGGAGAAAGGGCATTTCACTTCTGCTCATTCCCTGTGAGTTAGAAGTTAGGCACAATGGCCACCCCTTCCTCAAGAGACAGCTGGTAAGAAATGAATACTTGATGTATCCTCTACCTTGTAGGGAACACTTGAAGTAGAATACATTCACTGTAATTCTAGAAGTTTTAATTTAAATGTTCCTACAAAATAAGACACCAAAAACCCTCCTGAACTGAAGCATTTCTTTTGTATCTTTAAAAAAATTATTTTTTATTTGAAAAGCATGAGAGAGAGCGAGAGAGAACTTTCATTTCACTTCAACTGCTATAACTTTAGGACTTACATATAGTAGTCAATCTGTATCCCACAAATTCAGATCTCAACACTCACCAAAGGAAAGTATTTCAAAGATCCTTTTCATACTTACCTTCCTCCTTCCCCTATCTAAATGTTATTCCCTTCATTAAACACCTTGTGCTGTGTTTCTGATGATAATATTCACCAAGACTAGTAATTATTTCCTTAATACATATATTCCCCAAGAGTATCCTGGGAAAGGGACCTGGTCTGTCTTCATAGCCACAACACAACGCCTACTATATATCTGAGAAAAAGAATGAATGGACACGAATCCTTCAGCACTTCAGTCTTCACTCCTTCTTTGCTGGACACCTGAAGAACCCACCTCTGTAAAAGTCTAACTGGAGAACACTACCTTTCGCTTCAACTAATTCCACCCTTTCTCAGCATAAGTGAACTCCTTAAGTGTACTCTAGCGCTGGCTTTACAGTAAACACACACATACCTGGTGAAGGGTGAAGCTGATTATTTCAACGGTAAATAAACTAATGTCTCCATGCAGTACCTGGTTTCATAGTACAAACGTTAGATTATCACGGATTTGTGGTTCTCACAATGACAAGCTTTAATTCTCTTCAGAATTCAAACTGTACTTCTAGAGAAATGGATGAAACTCCACTGTGCTCTGAGAGAGAAACTGTCATCAAGCCCTTAGAGCCCAAGCATGAAGTCACCATGAGGAAAGGCCCTACAGCCAAAGGAACAGAAGCAAAGAGGCAACAGGGTATTATGTAAGGAATGAAATAAGACAGGTGGCAGGACCAGAATATGGGTCTTCACATCTAACTGGCATTCTCTGACCAGAAGACAGTCTAGAGAAGACAATTTAGATACCAGAAGGTAAACTATGGATGAAGAAATCCAGGGAAGCAAGCTGTGGGGAAGCTGACCCAAACAGGAGACTAATAAACATGGGAGAGCAGCAAAAGTCAAGGAAAAAATCTGGGAAACAAATCCTGACCATCAAAACCTAGGCTGACTTAAACACACAATGAAGGAGATAGTGAAGAAGAGGATGGAGAAAAAAAAAATTTGACATTTAAAATTTATTCTGAGAGAACAAGCATTTGGCCTGGCAGTTAAGATACTCATATCCCACATCAGAGTGTCTGGGTTTCACACCTAGCCCCAGTTTCTGTTTACAGCTCCCTGCTAGTAGAGGGCCTGGAAGGCAGCAGTGATAGCTCAGGGTTGCAATTCTATCACTCCCAGAGACCTGGATTGCACTGCCCATTCACAGCTTCAGCCTAGACTACTCTCAGCTCAGCTCCAGCCTCCACAGGCACTTAGGGAATGAACCAGTGATAGGAGCATGCTCTCTCTCAATTAATTAATGTAATTTCCTTGATGTTATCAGTAATGAACTAATTATTAGCACTCTGGCTCTTCAAAATCAATACTCTAAGAAATTATCCCATTTCAGAAATTCAGCAATCTAAATTCAGAGCCAATTTCAACACAGTCCTATTTGTTGGTGGTGACAACAGTGGGGTATATGTATATGTACAGAATCAATGTGCAAATATAAGTCAGATTCTGTGTTAAACAAATACATGGTGTGAGCTGAGAATTTGAAAGGAATAGAAAAATATAATATATATACACTCTAATAGAATCTGTTTATAAAAGATTATTTGCAAATACAAAGGAACATCTAACAACAAAATATCAGATATAAATTAGTGATAAAATTGAATAAAAAGAATGAGGAACCAAAATTAATGCTCTTGCTACCTTGAATGTTGATAATACTGATAATAATTAACAAATACTGGAAATTACTATGCTAGTCACTTTAAATACATTATCCCAGGTTGTCACTGTGGTGTGGGGAGTAAAGCCACCGAACAGTGCTGGCAACCTATAGGGTGTCAGCTCAAGTCCTTGCTGCTCCACTTCCAATCCAGCTCCCTCTATTGTGCCAGGGAATGTAGCAGAAGATGGCCCCAGTATTTGGGACCTGCACCCATGTGGGAGACCTGCAACCACATGGAAGAAGTAGTTCCTGGCTCCTGACTTTGGATTGGCCCAGTTCCAACCACTGCCACCATTTGGGAAGTGAATCACGGGATATCTATCTCTATCTGTAACTCTGCCTTTCAAATACATAAACAAATAAATCTCACATAATAATGTCTACAACCTTGTAAAGTATGTATAACTGATATGTCCCATTTTACATATGAGGACACTGCACTACAAAAAACTATACTATCACCTGACTAGTAGTTCATTTGTACTTAAATATCTTTTTCTATTCTATAACAAGCACATAAATTTCAAAAGAAATGGCTCATGTCAACCAGCCTCCAACAGTTCTTAACACCTTACTCCCCTTGGCAAACTGAGAAACAAAATTCTCCTTTCTTTCCAAATCAACATCAACAACAAAACAGCACCTTTCTAGGACAGGATTTCTTGAGTCTTTTAAGGTTTTAAAAAAAGGCAACACTAAGAGTTAAAGAGCGGGCCGGCACTGTGGCCCAGTAGGTTAATTCTCCGCCTTTGGCGCCAACATCTCATAGACGCAGGTTCTAGTCCTCGCTCCTCCTCTTCCAATCCAGTTCTCTGCTGTGGCCTGGGAAGGCAGTGGAGGATGGCCCAAGTGCTTGGGCCCTGCACCCGCATGGGAGACCAGGAGGAAGCAGCTGGCTCCTGGCTTCAGACTGGCGCAGCGCTGGCCGTAACGGCCACTTGGGGAGTGAACCAACGGAATGAAGACCTGTCTCTCTCTCTCTCTCTCTCTCTCTCTCTCTGTCTATAACTCTGTTTCTCTCTCTCTCACTGTCTAACTCTGCCTGTCAAAAAAAAAAAAAGTGTCATAAAATAAAAAAATAATGAATCCTATGCCACTGTATATGATAGAGTCAAAATAGAGGTTCTGAGATTACTGTGTGCAACAAATGAAGATTCCAATCTCAGAGCTTATATAGATATCACAAAAAAGCTGTTTGAATAGAAGCAGTTATTTTAGAACTGGCTCCCTGCCCAGAGAATGCCAGAACACATTTTAACCAAAGGACAAAGAAGCAGGATGGATTTGAACACCATTTTAAATCTACTAAGGTCTAAATAACACTACAACAGTTTCCTGTCTCATTACTTTTATATATAATTAGATATAGGAAGGTGAGCAAATAGTTCTTTTAGAACCCTGTAATTCATGTCTTATCACTTTGACTCCCAGCACCCATTCCTGTATACTTTCAACTTATATTCTAACAGAATTTTGGAATTTTAAGAAAGAAGCACTAAACTATCAATATTGGTATCTAGTTTTGTAATGTCACAGGTGTAAAAAGATAAAATTTAAGAAAAACATACAAGGCACATTTAAATGTGAGGAAAGAATTAGAAAGTCTGTGCTCTGTGAATAGTTATTTATTGAATAAGTCAAATGAGTAGCATCAATATATTTAATTTCATGGTAACAGTTTTTGTTTTTTATATTTTCAGGTTTATACTGACTCTCAAGAGGAAAGAATTCTAAATGCACCTCATCCTCTTCTTTATTACAAAGCAGCAGTGTGAAATAATAAAGGGCTAATGTGGGCCTGACGATAACTGTACATTTCATGAAAATTTTATCTCTCTGTCCCACTTAAGCAGTTAGTACACATGCTTCTGGCCATACAGAATCAGTTATGCAGACCCCATGACTTTTTCTCCATGAACTTTCATAAGAATGAAAATAACAGGCACTGAGAAATAATTTGCACCATGTTTCAGCTGACTTTTCCAACAGTTTTATAAGTCAAAGCACCAACATATTGCCAGGTCAAATTCCTGAACAGAAATTCAATGAACAGAAATTTCATATATTTCACAAAGGAATTCAAAAACCTCAAATAAACATTCACTAACTTACAGTTTAAAATAATAGTTTTTAAACAATAGGGATTTTTTAGCTATTATACTTCTCTCAATACACATTTCACTGCTATTGAGTAAAACAAAGTCAAAATGAAGCCAGTTATGTGAGCACTCTGCATCCCAACAGCGACCAGAGTTGGAGAGCTCGGCAACAGTCAGTTTGCAGCAGCACAGGACAGCAGGAAACAGCACAGAGTAAAGCACTGGAAACCCATCTGCCTCTCTTCCCACTACCCTGGTTGTGTGAAATGCACGTCACTCAGCCTTAGGCCTTGGCTTTCATCTGTGGGAGACTGGACTAGATCCTGTTTGCAAACTAATTTTTTTAAAGATTTATTTTTATTTAAAAGGCAGAGTTACAGAGAGACAGAGGCAAAGAGACTGAGAGGTCTTCCATCTGCTGGTTCACTCCCCAGACGGCCTCAACAGCCAGAGCTGCACCAATCCAAAGCCAGGAACAGGAGCTTCTTTGGGGTCTCTCATGCGGGTGCAGGGGCCCTAGTACTTGGGCCATCTTCTACTGCTTTCCCAAGCCATAACGGAGAACTGGATCGGAAATGGAGCAGCCAGGACTCAAACCAGTGCCAAGCCTCCCGCAGTGACGACTGAGTAGTATAGAAGCAGACATGGCCTCAGCAGAGCAGTCTGAAAATCTTGTTAAGTTTAAAACACATGTCACGTCCCTGGGGCACTTTGCAACTCAGTACTAACCTCCAAATTCTGTGCTGTGATTAAGTGTACACAAACCCCAATCCCCACCTCCTCACATGCACTATGCTGCTCCCCAAAAATACCAGCCAGAAACTTCATTCTATTTTATAGACTAGAAGCTGCTCCGATTCAATCACGAATGAAAGCCAATTAGGGCCGGCGCCACGGCTCAAGGCTCAATAGGCTAATCCTCCGCCTGCGGCACCGGCACCCCGGGTTCTAGTCCCGGTCAGGGCGCCGGATTCTGTCCCGGTTGCTCCTCTTCCAGTCCAGCTCTCTGCTGGGAAGGCAGTGGAGGATGGCCCAAGTGCTTGGGCCCTGCACCCTATGGGAGACCAGGAGAAGCACCTGGCTCCTGCCTTCGGTTCAGCATGGTGCGCTGGCAGCAGCGCGCCCGCCACAGCAGCCATTGCGGGGTGAACCAATGGAAAAAGGAAGACCTTTCTCTCTGTCTCTCTCTCACTGTCCACTCTGCCTGTCAAAAAAAAAAAAAAAAAAAAAGAAGCAGCAGCAGCCAATTAGATCTCTAATTAAACTTGCTGTAACTTTGTCTTTTGACACAGGAGTGAATGAAAGTAGATATGGAAATACCCATGTGGGTGCAAGTTGATACCAGAATTCCTGATAGTAAAGTCCTATGGATAGTCATATAAACCACATCTACAGATTTCCTACTGAGGATAAGAGCCACTTTATGCTCAAAACCTTCCAAGCCCAATTATATTTTAAACTTTTCACCACTGTCACCTCTTCAACTTGACCTAGAAACTATTTAATCAATGCATCGAAAAGAAAACAGTCCTAGATAGTAACTACAAAATTATTTCAAAAGCGATAAAATCAAATATTTCCAAATAATCCTATTAGAGAAGTAATATAATTTGATGAATTTATCTTGATTTATCTTTATATATAAAACCTGATAAAATATACTTGGGGGTCAAGTATACATTTGTCTCTTTCATTATATTTTAACATTTCAATTGATAAAAATTTGACAGCCATTAAAGTCTTATTAAATCAGGTCCTTTTAAAGCAAGATAAAATATTTCAAATTTTTTATGAATTGGGACAACATCAACAACTGAAGTTAATTTTGCTTAAGAATAGTTTCTTCATCAATAACAATGTATAAACAAATTTGCAAACTAATATCAAATAATCAAAGGGTTAGGCATAACAGAAGATACCAGAAGCAAGTATTTATAAATCAATAAGCTAATTATAATTACTATTAATTTCTCAAAAACATATCAAGTATGAAGTATTCATTATGGATATTTACATAAAAAATCATGAATAACTGCACTGTTTAAAAGGTGAATAATTTTAAAATGTTTGGGAAGAAAACTGACAAAAATTCATAAAATTCTTCTAAACTAGAAAAGTACATACACATAATACATAATGTTTGCTTAGAAGTAAATTAGTTATTTTTAAAAGTTTTTATGAAATTGATTATTCCATGATATCAGAGACAGAACCTTTTATGTAAAAACAAAACAAAACAAACAAGTCCACTAAGATTCATGAGCTATGATTGGGGGGTTCAACTTGCATTTGGCCTTGCTAACCCTTTGGTACTTACTTGCCACTCCTTGAGCATAATCTTTGATCATACCCATTTCATTATTTTCTCATGGTTTTGTCTCAGTTCTTATTTTTTATTATTGCAGAAATAGGAATTTAACAGGGGTAAGGCAGTTGGTGGCAGTTAAGACACTGCTAAGGATGTCCACCTTCCCCATTAGAGTATTTGGGTTTGAGTCTTAGTTTCACTTCCAATTCCAGTGCCCTGCTAATGTGCACTCCGGGAGACAGAGGTGATGGCTCAAGCACCTGGCTCCCTGCCTCCCATGTAAAAGGCCTGGATTGAGTTTGCAGTTTCTGGCTTCAGCTTTGGCTGAACCCTAACTGTTACGAGGATTTGGGGAATAAAACAGTGGATGGGAGATCTCTCTTTTTCTGCTTGCCCCCTTCAAATATATATATTTAAAAAAAAAAAAGTATTTAACAATCATTCACTCAAGAGCTCTCTCCACTTGACTATAAACAATTCAATTTCCTCAACCAAGTTTCCATATATACAAAAAAAAAAGAAGTGAATAACAAAAAGGAGATTTAGGAACGCAGTAATAAAATATGAAAAAGAAACAGTTCTTGTTTATTGAACCGAAACTGAGGCTGCTGCGGCTGCAGCAGCACCTTCTGCCTGATGGGACATGAGTTGCTACATTTAAATCCAGACACTTTAGACAGATTCAGCTAAAGGCTTTGGGCACTATCTCCCATACGCACACACATTTGCCACCAAAAAAAAAAAAAAAAAAAAAAAAAAAAAAAAAAAAAAAAAGGGTGGCACTAGTGCCCTGCAATGATTTTAGTGCAAATGTATAACTACACTGACAATTACAGACAGGACAACCGACTGGTGATAAATAACTGCTAACTAATGTTAACTTTGCCTAGCATACATAACTCAGACTTCAAGAATACTGCTAGTTACAAAGAAAGTACCAAGAAACAAAATTGAAAGCCTAAGTACAGAACTAATTCCAAAAGCCTGAAGTATAAGCTACAGCTAATATAGAATTCAAGAACTAGTCAGTATTGAATAAATATTTACAGCACTGTTTAGTTTTAGTTACTTGTTCACCTGGAAAGTTTTCACTGCCAGTGTAGTAACTAGCAAAAACTGTAGCTGGAGCACAAACCAATTAAGGGTTAACTTCTATTCATGTAATTTTTTTTTAAATCAGGCTTTCTAAAGCACATAATAATATATATGGTTAAAAATAGATGGGGGGGGGGGGGGGTTAGCATGGAAGTGCTTGGGCTGGAAACCTGGCTCCAGACTATGACTACAACTCTGCTAATGAAGACCCTTAGAGCAAAGTATTGGGTTCTTGTCACTCATGTGGAAGACCTGGATTGGGTTCCTGGCTCCTAGTTTCAGCCCTACCCAGTCCTGGTCATTCTGGGCACTTGGCAAGTGAACAAGCAGACAGAAGCTCTCCCTTGGTCTCTGTCTTTCAAATAAGTATTTTTAAGGGGGGGGCGGCCTCACTCTTCACATACCTGTTTCTGGATTATGAGTTAATGTTCGTTCTCCAAAGAAATACAGCAGTCTTCTGCAAAAGTGCTGCGGTAACACTTTGAGAGAAGTAAATTAAGACTCCTGACATGAAAATATGCTATGACCCATCTCCAAGAAAGGAAGGCCCGAGAGCTCTCTGAAAGATATGCACAAGACTGAGAAAAGGATTAAAGCAATGAAAAGTACACCACACTTTTTTTAGACTACTAAAAGAGCTTTGTAATCAGAATGCCCAGTGTCCACTTCTGGCCTCATCCACTACTACACAACTTGCACCAAAGGACTGTCAGAGTCACACCATTCTCATCTCATTACCCATCCATTCACTTCCCCCGGCTCCATACTCTCAATCCCAAGTTAAAATAGTAATATGAATTATCTTTGTTTGTGAGATAAAGACCCAAATCTTTATCACAGCCTGGAAGGTCATTTAAGGTTTGGCTATGCCTAATTGATCCTCATCTAACCTCAAATCAGGCTCATCTGATACCACACTAAACCAGAGCTGCACCAACTGTCTTCTATCGCTTGAGACATGCCATGCCTCCTGCCACCAAGGAGTGGGCTTTCTTCTTCCCCACTCTTGCTTCATCTACTTCAAGTCTACTCTACTTTCAGATCTCAATTCAAACATCACTTCCCCATATAAACTACTTTCCTGGCCTCCTTTTATTAAGTCAAATCCCCACATTACTTCTATAGCACCATGTAGCACAAGTTGTCATTATTTTCATTTATTTGTGTGATTTTATTAATGCCTGCCCTCTCCACCCTGTCAATAACCCAAATTCAAACACTGCACAGATCAAGCTGTTTTCACTTACCACTACACTACCCAGCACTGACTCAGTGACCGGCACAAATGCAACTCATAAAAAAACTGTTTAATGATCAGTGAAGAGGGTAATTTTAAAAATTAGTGTTTTTATTATGAAAATTTACTACTAAATTTTCAGTTCCAATTCCACAAAAATGCCTTATTTTCACAGAACTAGAAATCTATGAAAAGAACTCTTTACAAATCAAATTTTTCATTCTTCAAATTTTAGTATAAAGATAAAATTCTTCAATCACAACTCTGAATTTATATCACAAAAATAAGTGTATTCTAGACTTACATCTTTAAAATCAGATTTTGCTTTAAAAAGACAAAAGATTAAAGATGAGTCTGTAAAGATAAAGAAATAGAAAAATGGTTGAAAAGAAAACAGAGTGAAGAAGCTTCTTGAAGAGGACACACTCTTTGTATGAAAAAATATTATTTTATTGTTAAAATATATCAAGGAATGAAATTGTTGGCAAGAAAATTATTATATTTTGCACATTAAAAGGATATCTCAAAAGCAGATTATACAACTGTTTGACCATAAAAGGGGGGGGGGGTGCAACAGGTTAGATACCAACCTGTTACAGATGCAATACTTTATTATAAAAATGCCACAACTAACTAGGTCAGCAGATACAGCACAACA
Organism: Lepus europaeus; assembly: GCF_033115175.1. NCBI lineage: Eukaryota > Metazoa > Chordata > Mammalia > Lagomorpha > Leporidae > Lepus > Lepus europaeus. The sequence continues at coordinate 12,301,445 of NC_084849.1, forward strand.
TTCATTTATCCTTCTTAGATTATGCTGACTTACATAGCTGGAGGTTTAATTTTTCCTGATAATATTTACGCTTTCAAAAATCTTGTCCTTTAAGTAACAGCCATCACTTTCAAGGACTTATTATATGTGGTGATCACTCTGAAGGACCAAGAGAGCAATTCATCATGTTTTGTGGACTACAAAGCTGAAAAAGACTGAATTACTACCATGGAGATACTCTAGCCTGGTCTTTCCTCATCTAGATTTTTATTTTCATGAAATTCTTCTTCACTATTGCTTCACTGCTAACATTTCCTTTTGACACATATTGATCATGCTAATAGCTATAATACGTCTTCCACACCTAAAACTGATGGGACTACGGCTTTATTAAAAATCAGTATGAATTGACAAACAAGTTAATCTAATGATGTTTATTCACACAAATGATATTTTTAGATAGCACCTCTCACCCCACTGGAAATACTCAAGATAAATATTAAGTGTTTGGGGCTGGCGCTGTGGCACAGCTAGTGCCAGCATCCCATGTGGGTGCTGATCCTGAGTCCCGGCTGCTCCACTTTCAATCCAGCTCCCTGCTAATGCACCCAGGAAAGCAGTAGAGAATAGTCCAAGTCCTTGGGCCCCCGGTGAGACCAGGGAGAAGCTCCTGGCTTCAGATTGGCCCAGCTCCGCCTCTTGAGGCCATCTGTGGAGTAAACCTGTGGATGGAAGATCTTTCTGTCTCAACTCTCTTTCTCTGTAACTCTGCCTTTCAAATAAATTAATAAATCTTGAGAGAGAGAGAGAGACAAGAGTGGGAGGGAGGGTGGAGGGAGGGGAAAAGGGAAAAGAGAAAAGAGAAAAAAAGAAAACTGAAATTGTTTGTCTCAAATTTGGCTGACCGAGAAGACTGCAGAATCCAACTAATTCCACAGGCACAACAACTTAATCCTGCCAGAGAGCTCTCAGAAGTTTTCCTGTTTTGCAAACTCTTAAGATTTTAGGTGGAGTATGAGGATGTTCCAGGGTAAGATGCAAACTAAAATAAGAATTCTGTTCTTAGGCCGGTGCCGTGGCTTAACAGGCTAATCCTCCGCCTTGCGGCGCCAGCACACCGGGTTCTAGTCCCGGTCGGGGTGCCGGATTCTATCCCGGTTGCCCCTCTTCCAGGCCAGCTCTCTGCTATGGCCTGGGAAGGCAGTGGAGGATGGCCCAAGTGCTTGGGCCCTGCACCCGCATGGAAGACCAGAAGAAGCACCTGGCTCCTGGCTTTGGATCAGCGAGATGCGCCAGCTGCAGCGGCCATTGGAGGGTGAACCAACGGCAAAAAGGAAGACCTTTCTCTCTGTCTCTCTCTCTCTCTCACTACCCACTCTGCCTGTCAAAAAAAAAAAAAAAAAAAAAAGAATTCTGTTCTTCAAATCAACACCCCTAAACAGACAGTTCTCTGTTTAGACAATTCCAATAGACTATGAAGAAGATGATGGAGGCTAAGCATGTAGCACAGGCACTCAAATACTTGCTAAAATAGCACGAATCAAAATGGAAATGCTACAGATGTTACAGACAAGATTAGGATTAAAAAGAATAACAAAACAATGAACTCTGAAATGAAAGCAACTAAGAAGCATAAGCCATAAGGGCAGTCTTAAAAATGTGCCACAGCTGGGGCTGGCACTGTGGCATAGCAAGTATAGCGGTCTGCAGTGCCAGCATCCCGAATGGGCGCCGGTTCAAGTCTTGGCTGCTCCATTTACTTACTTACTTACTTACTTTATTTATTTATTTGACAGGCAGAGTTAGACAATGAGAGAGACAGACAGAAAGGTCTTCCTTCTGCTGGTTCACTCCCAAAATGGCCACTACGGCTGGCGCTGTGCCGATCTGAAGCCAGGAGCCAGGTGCTTCCTCCTGGTCTCCTGTGCGGGAGCAGGAGCCCAAGCACTTGGGCCATCCTCCACTGCCCTCTCAGGCCACAGCAGAGAGCTGGACTGGAAGAGGAGCAACCGGGACCAGAACCTGGCGCCCATATGGGATGCCGGCGCCACAGGCAGAGAATTAACCAAGTGAGCCATGGCGCCAGCCCCGGCTGCTCCACTTACTATCCAGCTCTCTGCTGTGGCCTGGGAAAGCAGTGGAACATGGCCCAGGTTCTTGGGCCCCTGCACCTGCATGGAAGACCCAGCAGAAGCTCCTGGCTTCAGATAGGCACAGCTCCAGCTGTTCCAGCCAATTGGGAGTGAACCAACAGAAGGAAGACCTCTCCCTCTGACTCTCTTTCTCTAACTCTTTCAAATAAATAAATAAACCTTCTAAAAATGCCTCTGGGAGGGAGGGAGGGAAGGAAGGAGGGAAGGAGGGAAGGAGGGAAGGAGGGAAGGAGGGAAGGAGGGAAGGAAGGAAGGAAGGAAGGAAGGAAGGAAGGAAGGAAGGAAGGAAGGGCAAATGTAATTAGACACTAGACACCAGAGATACCATCCATACCGTGGAGCAGACACATACTATTTGGCAGGCTTTCCCATAACTTATGTAAACATAACCAGTTTCTTTAGTTCTACATTCATCAAGCAACCACTTTACTCCTAGGTTAGTTTCCCAGGCACCAAGATACCATGAAAAAGAATGCTGGAAAGCTGTGTTTATTCCAAACACTGAACACGTAGATCCATTTCACTGTCAATTAGCATTGGGGATTATAAATCAACTTCTTTCCCAGAATAACAGCTAGTTCAGGTCTGCAGAGCTGGATCAAAAAGCTGGGCAAGCAGATGGAACTGCAAAGCTGAACACCCTAGACTAAAGCAGTGGTCTCCAACGTTTTGGTTTCAGAGCCCTTTTCCACTGTTAAAAATTATAGGACATTGAAAAACTTTTGTTCATATGGGTTATATTTATTAACATTCACTACCTTAGAAATTAAAACAAAGTTTTAGTATCTGCATCATATCTACTCATACATTCAATATATTGTAGTATGTTCATTTGGTTGAAGTACACAAGAAAATGTGGTTTCACACAAATACACAGTTGGAGAAGGGAGTAGTACATTATAAGAACCTTTTCAGTTAAATATGGATATTCTAATACTACACAAAAATTTAAAGGGTAGTTTCTAAAAGGTGAATTGAAATGTGGAACCTAAAAATCCTATCAATGCACATTACACATTCTGTTACATTAAAACCTGACAGAAAGGGCTGGCATCGTGGTATAGCAGGTAAAGCCCCTGCTGGCATAACATATGGCACCAGTTCAAGTCCCTGCTACTCTACTTCCGATCCAGCTCCTTGCTAATGAACTGGGAAAAGCAGTGGAAGATGGCCAAAGTGTTTGGGCCCCTGCCACCCATGTGGGAGACCTGGATGAAGCTCCTGGCATCAACCTGGGCCTGCCCTGGCCATTGCAGCCACCTGGGGAGTGAATCAGAAGATTGAAGATCCCTCTCTGCAATTCTTTCAAATCAATCAAGCAAGTTTTTGTTTTTTTTTTTTTAAACAGGCAGAGTGGATAGTGAGAGAGAGAGAGAGAGACAGAGAGAGAGAGAGAGAGAGAGAGAGAGAGAGAGAGAAAGGTCTTCCTTTACCATTGGTTCACTCTCCAATGGCCGCTGCGGCCGGCATACCACGCCGATCCGAAGCCAGGAGCCAGGTGTTTCTCCTGGTCTCCCATGGGGTGCAGGGCCCAAGCACTTGGGCCATCATCCACTGCACTCACGGGCCACAGCAGAGAGCTGGACTGGAAGAGGGGCAACTGGGACAGATTCCAGCACCCCGACCGGGACTAGAACCTGGTGTGCCAGCGCCACAAGGCAGAGAATTAGCCTATTGAGCCTCGGCGCTGGCTCATCAATCAATCAATCTTAAAAAAGAAAAAAAGAGGCCGGCGCCGTGGCTTAACAGGCTAATCCTCCGCCTTGCGGCGCCAGCACACCGGGTTCTAGTCCCGGTTGGGGTGCTGGATTCTATCCCGGTTGCCCCTCTTCCAGGCCAGCTCTCTGCTATGGCCTGGGAAGGCAGTGGAGGATGGCCCAAGTGCTTGGGCCCTGCACCTGCTTGGGAGACCAGGAGAAGCACCTGGCTCCTGGCTTTGGATCAGCGAGATGCGCCAGCCGCAGCGGCCATTGGAGGGTGAACCAACGGCAAAAAGGAAGACCTTTCTCTCTGTCTCTGTCTCTCTCTCACTATCCACTCTGCCTGTCAAAAAAAAAAAAAAAAAAAAAAAGAAAGAAAGAAAGAAAAAAAGAAACCTCATAGTCTACTTGTCCTTTAAAAGGATTGTTTATTCACACATAATCCTTAATATCATGCGTTGCTCATTTGCAAATACTGGTTCACTGTGCTGTGCAGATTTTCTACACATTAACATATTTTGTCACATAACATTCCAAAGTCCTAATAATTGCTAATACCAAAGACCTCAGCGAATATATATATACATATGTATGTATGTATATGTGTGTGTATATGTATATCTTTAGGTAGTGAGCAACTCATAGTGATAGATACAAGTTCTCTAACTCTTATTTTTGCATAAAATCATAAGTTTATCATAATGGTATGCAACAAGTACTAGCAGTTTTCCTTGACAAGCACCTCAGTTTGTTCATTTTGGAGAAAACAGCTGCCAAATCCTTACGTGAAGAACGACAGTTTGTCAGTTGCTCTCTAAAGGACAAATGATGTTTCCTCCAACAAGTGGCTGCACACCACTCAAATAACTGCACAAAAGTCTTCCCTCCAGTGAATCACCACATGTGGTCCAAGTGCTTCACGTATTCTTGCCACATTCTCTCACAGGGTAGGAAAAAGACATGTACTAAAGGGTCAAGATGGTAAAAATTAGTAACTCTTAACCCTTCAGAGTACACTGTGAGACTTTCCCTTCTGAAGACTACACTGACGACCAGGAATCTTTGCTGCCTACTACCTTGTTTCATGCTAAGGCACCAGAAGTTTACCCAGCACTGCTTTTGCACCATCAGTACAGATGCCAACAGAGGACAAAAATGTAAATAATGTCTTCACATTATCAAAACAGTTCTGACCTCATGACACCCTCTGAAAGGTGCAGGGACCCGCCAACAACCTAGTCCCTTACCCCAATCCCTGGTGATTACAGACCACACTTTGAAAACTGCTGGTCTAAGGTTTGTCAAGGGAGCTCCCCACCAGAAAAACAAAAGACAAACACACCAAACCACTGCCCACTGGAAAGCGTTTCTTACAGCAGCCAGATGGCTTTAATCCCAGAGAGTTCTTTTAGCTGAAAAGACGGGAGCTTCCCAGTTAGAAAGAAAATGGTTTTTATAGAGATATTTCTATAACACTTACATAGAGTTAAACACTTCACTCTAACTTCTGTCTACTTCTTGTAGAAAGCCACAGTAAATTTTTGCTTACAGTGGAGATCATTTATAGATATCCAAAATTCAAACACTTTTTCTTCTTTCTCTAGGCAAAACACATGCAATTGTAACATTCTTCATTTGACACAGGGTTCTAGACTTAACTCCATTCCAGTAACCCCTTTGTAATGGCTCCCATTATTTAAGTCCCTCTAAAAATAAAGCTTTGGTCATATCATTTCAGGTATTGCTGATAAAAAGCAGAGAGCAGTGAAATTATTAATAGATTGATCTGGGTGCAATATTTCCATAAGATAGCTTAGATTTCTTACTAATTTATTAGTCAAATACCAAAACACTATGCTCTTTTTCATTCACATAACTATCAAGTTCTATCCCGCCTCTAACATCTGTCAATCTACTTTTTAAAACCTCAGTTGAAGCCGGAGCCGTGGCTCACTAGGCTAATCCTCTGCCTTGCGGCGCCAGCACACCGGGTTCTAGTCCCGGTCGGGGCACCGATCCTGTCCCGGTTGCCCCTCTTCCAGGCCAGCTCTCTGCTGTGGCCAGGGAGTGCAGTGGAGGATGGCCCAAGTCCTTGGGCCCTGCACCCCATGGGAGACCAGGATAAGTATCTGGCTCCTGCCATTGGATCAGTGCGGTGCGCCGGCCACAAGCACGCTACCGCGGCGGCCATTGGAGGGTGAACCAATGGCAAAAGGAAGACCTTTCTCTCTGTCTCTCTCTCACTGTCCACTCTGCCTGTCAAAAATTTAAAAAATAAATAAATAAATAAAACCTCAGTTGGGGCCGGTGCTGTGGCGTGGTGGGTAAAGCTGCAACCTGCAGTGCCAGCATCCTACATGGGCACCGGTTCACAAGCTCCACTTCCAATCCCACTCTCTGCTATGGCCTGAGAAAGCAGTGGAAGATGGCCCTAAGTGCTTGGGTCCCTGCACCCACATGGGAGACCTGGAAGAAGCTTCCGGCTCCTGGCTTTGGATTGGTGCAGCTCCAGCCATTGCGGCCTTTTGGGGACCGAACCAGCGGATGGAAGACTTTCAAATAAATAAATCTTAAAAAAAAAAAAAAAAAAAAAAACTCGGTGCAGGACTTCATATTTACCTGCTTTAAATTCTGCCCTGTTGATTAGACAAATAGGCTAAAGATAATCTTCTGGATCTTGGTTCTAGCATATACATAGTAGCTATGGTTCCTTTATAAAAAAGAAAGATAAACTTTGAGATGTTATAAATATTACTTCTTTCTCAACTTCTGTTGTTTCTAGACATGTGAGTGTTAGACCAAACCATAAGCACAGCCCAGTGACCTAAAGTGTGGCCCTTCTTTCTGGTTCAAACTCAGTCAAGACCCACATACTTCCCAAGAAGGTAAAATTCTACATAACTGCTTATTTCTAGTCGGTGACTAGAAAAGGACCTATGAGTCACTTTTTAAAATGAAAGAATTATGCTTCCAGACATTAAAAAGCCAGCATTAGTCTGATTCTCCACTTCTACCACCACTAGTTGACAAAGACCAGGGCAAACTGCTACTGTATCATTCTAGGTAGCATGTGAGGTCATAGCCAGTGAAATCCCTTTGGCCATAAACCCCATACTGCTTGATACTGTCTCAAAGGACAGCCTTTTCCAGGTTTCACTCCCTAGAAATGAGAAGCTTCCTGCCTTCTGTAAATGGTTACAGAAAATGAAGCACGTTCTATAGGATGTAGGCCTATTTCTACTCCCTACCACTCACTTGACCAGGAATGCTAAAAGAACTGGCCTCCGGGCGACACAGCACACTGGAAAGCATTGCAATCAAAATGTCCTAGAGTCTAAACCTCATCACCTAAAACTGAGGAAACGTAAGCCTTCATATACTTTGCATCTGTTTGATCTTGTAGCTGTTTTGGAGCCTCAGCACACTCAGAAAATTGCATACATCATAGTATTGTTGTGAAGAATAATTGAGATAATATAAATGAAAATGCTTCCCATACCATCCAGCACAAAGACCTCAATACATGTTAGTTTCCATCTTTCTGCCACAGTCCCCTCCAAGGAGTACGCATTCTCACATTCCATCACTATGCTTCTTTCTGACCCATATAAGACAAAAAGCAGGTATTCTGAATTTCCACAGCAGACAAAAGCTATCACTTTGAGTCCAGGAGCCAACAGCTTACATAGAAGGTATTACAGACTGTGAAATAACTGAGATCAGAAAATACACTTTGCTCATCTTTGGATATAGGTGTATGGCACAATAGAAGCACTCAAAAATAAAGTTTTCCAAATTGGTAATTCTATAACCTCAGCTTAAAAAAAGCTGCTACTCTTGGAAAAAAGAATTACAGGTTCAAGAGCAAAAATGCTTTCGATCAAAAACTCCCTTCTCATGTTTTTAAAAATGGCCATGGCATCCTAAAATAAAATCCCCAATGGCTAAATATAACTTGCCCAGGGACTGCAACACAGGTGAATGCAGGTGTTCTTTAAAAAAATAAAGGAAAAAGAAAAATATTACAGAGAAACAAATTCAAAAAACTGTATTACAACAGTGTTCCAAGGACAAAGGGAATAACACAGAAAAAAAAGTTGTAGTTTAATAGGGTAGCACCACATACAGATCAATAAAATTGGTATTTTAAATATAATGAAAATACATGCTATTATGAAAAATTATCACACATTCCTGTTTCATAGACCCTTTAAGCTTATTTCCGTCTTCCTTTGAAAATTGGTAAGCACAATTCAGAGGTATCCAACATACTTCAGCTCCTTTCCTCAACTGCCTTTTTATGGGCATCTGTTAGCTAACCAATGGATGGAAGACCTCTCTTTCCCTGTGTCTTTCTCTGTAACTCAAACTTTCAAAATGAATAAATAAACCTTAAAAAAAAAAAAAAAGGATCAAATTGAAAGAAAAAAGATTTTGGTTTTAGCACCAAAAGTTTTCGGACCAACAGCAAGAAGCTAGGGGAAAAGAACAGTGGAAAGTAAGAGAGAAGATAAATCATCCAGGAGGCGAGCAGACATGGATCGCCATCATGAGAAGGGGTTAGGTGGGCATGGAGGTCAGCTATCTCAGGAGCTCTGGCCCGCAGGACCTATGGGAACTGAAAGATGATAATGAAGAATATCAATTTCTTCCATCTATGTGAGTGCCTACAGCTTCCCATTACCATTCCACATGCACCATCTCATCACTCCTCAAAATCTTAAGCACCAGAGTAACTTAGTCAATTAGCTCCTATTGCATTTTTTATAATTAGGTAAATTTTTAGCGAAGTATGAGAAAACACACATACAAAACAAGTGCAAGTATCTAATTATTAAAAGTACATCTCAATTTTCACCAAGTGAACACACTTATGCTAACAATTAGCCCCCAAAACCATCACCACCACCACTGTTTGTTACAACATAATCAGCTTTGCAGAATCCTTACCTCTTAAATCCATCAGGCCCCTACGGAGCACTGCTCCCCCAATAAGTGTGTTCACTATGCTGCATAATTTTTTTATTTATTATATTTTTATTATATTTATTTATTTATGTGAGCAGCAGAAAGACGTTCACTGATTCAATCCCCAAATGCCTACAATGAATGGGACTGAGCCAGGATATAACGAGGAGCCCGGAACTCATTCCAGGTCTCCTACCTAAGTGGCATGAATCCAATTGCTTGAACCATGACTGCTGCCTCCCAGGGTGTGCATTAGCAGGAAACTGGATTCAGGAGCCAGAGACAAAGGGACTCTGATGAGGTACAAGGGCATTCTAAAAGAGCATCTTAACTACTAGGCCAACTGCCTACCCTATATTTCGATTCCTATTACCATAAATTAGTTCTGAGTATGTCTAAATTTTATAAAAAACAAAACAGAACACTATCTGGAAAGCAGCAAATCTAATGATCACTATAGCAATTCAAAACCCTTTCAAATGTCAAGCATTCAGGTTCAGTCTCAGTTAAAGGTAATTCTCAAGTAATGACAAATTGTTACACAATTTATGCCCATTTTTACAGTTATTCACCTACGTGTTCCCAATGTAATTCTTGCTCTATCCCTAAGTGGACCTATAAACATCACTTTGCCTTGCATCTCAAAGTTTCTCAAATAATAATAATTAATACAATCATTAAATTTTCTTTTACAATTTTTATTTGTTTATTTGCAAGGTAAAGAAAAAGAGAGAGAGAAAGAAAGCTCCCATCCTCTGGTTCATTCCCAAAATGCCTAAAGGCCAGAACTGGGCCAAGCTGAAGCCAGGAGTTGGGAACTCATTACACGTCTCCTGTGGGAACCCAATTATTTGAACCATCACCACTAGCACCCAGGGTCTGCATTAGCAGGAAACTGGAGACAGGAGCTAGAATTAAGTACTGGACCCAGGTGCTCTGAAATGGAATGCAGCACCTTAACCAGAATCTTAATTGCTAGGCTAAACACCTACCCTGATATTCTGTATACTTTTAAAATTGCATTTTATAATGATATTTATTTGGCACTTAACCACACTCTACTATTGCCCCCACTCTCTCCTCTCCCCTCCCTTCTTTCTCCCTTTTTCAGTTGAAAGGCAGAGAGAGTAAGACATGAGATAGAGGGAGAGAAATCTTCCACTTAATGATTCTCTCTTCAAAAGTTCACAAGGGCCCAGGCTGGCCTTTAGGGAAAAAGCCAAGAAGCAGAGGGTGGAAATTCAACCCTGGTTTCCCACTTGAGTGACAGGGACCCCAGCACTTAAGCTGTCACCTACAGTCTCCCAGAGTATACATTATCAGGAAGCTGGGATTCGATGTGGGCCAGGACTCAAACCAGGCACTGCAATACAGGCTGCAGGCAGTATCAGCATTTTCTACTGCTGTACCAAACATGCACCCCTCTAATATTTTTAATAAGTCTCTTTCATAACTGACTTTCTCCCTAATAACGAATATTTTGTTATTAGAAACAAACAAAAAGATAAATCTGTTCTATGAGAAATAATGTATTAAAAGTTCATTAAAAGTCAGCGCCAAGAAAAGTATCTACTAACACCAACCTTAAAATCCCTAAGATCAATTACTTTATCAGAATTTCCAACACAGAATGCTTAATAGAGCTGACAGAATTTTCAGAGTTGGTTGCACAGATTTCTGTTATTTTGATGATAGTTGGCTATTACTGCACTCTTTGGAACTCAACCAAAGACTGATAACAATATATGTTATTTTGAGAAATTTGCAGAAACCTAAGTTTATACAGTTTGACAAATGATGCCAATTTCTGCACAGTTAGGAGAAACTCGACTCCCAAGGACTTACATAGCAAATTCTTCTTAGAGACTGAGCTACAAAACCATGTACTAAATAATCCTGAAAAATACAGTCAAGTTAGATTTAATCTTAACTATGAAAAGTACAGTTATTTAAAAGGAAAATACAATTTCTCTTTCTTTTAACAAATGTTAAAAGCATCCAAAAAATAAACTAATCTATCTTTATTAATAGCAAAATAAACTCCCTAATCCTGTAAAATATTTGTATTATTCTTACAGCCCACTTCCCTCAGCTCTAAAATAAATATCTTATTTTCCTCCCAACTAGCCCCTTGACAAAGGACAGTGTCTTAATCAACGTATCGGTACCCAGCATGTATTCAGAATAATCAGCTTTTTTTTTTTCCCCTGCATCAAACTGAATATTTACTTGTAAAATATTTTGACTATTGATTAGAATTTGGAAGACAGTTTGAAATGAGAAATTAATCAAAAACATCTTTTTGTTAAGTGAACTCTAACACAGATTTATTAGACTATATAATGACTCTGCTACCAAAGCAATCTGTGATAGAACAAATTTTTGTAAACTATCCATTTTGTACAGTGAACTCTAATTTTTACCACAGAGATTGCATTTTGAAAATATATACATAAAAAAATAAAAATAAAAAAATACAACTTCTGTGTAACACTAAAGTAAAAGGGAAACACTGAAAACAGATCAGTTACACAAGCTGCAAAGATTCTGAACAATTATGGTTATACATCTAGACAACGTTAAGAAGTTCTTTCAAAGAAAGACAAAAATCCACAACTGAGGCCAGCGGGTTAAGCCATTGCCTGCAACACCAGATTCCCACATGAGTACCAGTTCAAGTACCAGAAGCTCTACTTTCAATTTAGTTCTCTGCTCACATGCCTGGGAAGGCAGCAGATGGTGGCCTGAGTGTTGTAGGCCCCTGCCACCATGTGGGAGACCCAGTTGGAGTTCCTAGCTGCCTGGCACAGTCCCTGCTGTTGTAGCCATTTGAGGAGTGAACCAGTGGATGGAAGCTCTCTCTTTCCCTCTCTCTAACTCTGCCTTTGAAATAAATAAGCCTTTTTAAAAAAAAATCTGTAATTTGGGGTTGGTGTTGAGGCATAGTGGATAAGAACACCACCTGCAATGCCAGCATTCCATATGGGCACTGGTTCAACTCCTGACTGCTATACTTCTGATCCAGTTCTCTGATATGGCCTGGGAAAGGAGTGGAAGATGGCCCAAGCCCTTGGGCCCCTGCACCCACATGGGAGACCCAGAGGAAGCGCCTGGCTTCAGATAGGCCCAGCTTCAGCCACTGCAGCCATCTGGGGAGTGAACCAGCAAATAGAAGACTCTCTCTCTGCCTCTGCCTTTCTGTAACTCTCTGCCTTTCAAATAAATAAATAAATCTTTTTTTAAAATCTGTAATTTATCTCTATATTCTATGTACATAATTTTTTAAAATAATATTTTGGTGTCCAGATATACTAAAATTTATCTTTTTTCCCTAACTCATATTACAAGAGAATCTAAAACTAATTCTACCTATATTTAAATTCAGATAAATTATGCACATAAGAACAAAAATAATGTTATACATATAAGTTAAGGATAACTGTGAGGGCCAGCACTGTGACACAGCAGGTAAAGCCCCAGAATGCAGCACCAGCATCCCATATGGACGCCAGTTCAAGTTTCGGCTGCTCCACTTCCAATCCAGCTCCCTGCTAATGTGCCTGGGAGCAGAAGATGGTCCAAGTCCTTGGGCTCCTGCACCCACCTGGGAGACCCAGATGAAGCTCCTGGCTCCTGGCTTCGAACTGGCTCAGCTCCAGCAGCTGCAGCTATTTGGGGAAGTGAACCAGGGGATGGAAGACCTCTTCTCTCTCTGTCTCTACCTCTTTCTATAACTCTTTCAAATAAATAAAATCTTTTTTTTTTTTTTTTGGAAGGGTAACTGTAAAAGCATCTCAAAGTCAAACAGTGGTGTCAGGTAATGGGGTCATTCAGGTAACTTGGAGCTGCAAATAACCTTTGTTAAAACACTGCTGGAGATGAGAATGTAAGAAAAAGAGAAGAAGAAAAAAAGAGACCAGGACAAAGTCTTTAAGTAACCATGGATGGACGTGGCCCCTCCAGAGGACACTCATCACAGGGTTGTCAGTCACTCTTACCCAGCCACAACCAGCCATATTCTGGGTCTGTGGCCATTTCTACTAAAAGGATGTAAGTAATTCCCTAAAAGGATTGTGTAAAGTTCTAATGAGATTATCAGTAAGATGCTGATCAAATCTCAGTAATGCTGATTTTCTTTGAGTATCTCTACAACCCAACTGACTTGTGGTTTTTCTATTCCAACTTGTAGCAGTTAACTAAGCAAACAGTAACAGTTGAAAGGATTTCACCTTGGTCTGTGGCTTGGCCACACCACCTTGGTAATAGAGCCCAAGCCTGGTATAGTTTTCAACAGAAGAGTCTTTATTACTGTTGTTGGCTATCTGTGCAGTGGAACTCCAGAAAGAGATGACAGACAACAAACCAGAGAGTAAGCTGAATAGAAGACAAGCAAGGAGTTGTTTTCCAGAAAGAACAATGGTTAAATGTGCTCACAGTCATGTCAAAAAGAAGAATCTTTTCTTTAATGAGACCACTGGATCCAAAGAGAAGGCTGTTATTTTTTTAGTAAGTCTAGAAGAATGACAACTATAGTGGGCTAGAAATCCTACCTTGACCGACTAACATCACTGTATAAAAGGACTGTGTTTCAGATACCGGCAACTATCAAAGAACAAAGGCAAAGCTGAAGACATATTCACCTGCCTCATTCTCTGGCAACTTCACTTCCAACTTCACTAAGAAAATCAGAACATCATTTCCTCAAACTCTCAACACCTCATCTACCAAGATACTAACTTGTAAAGTCAGAACCCGAGTTTTCCTTCTATTATCGTAAGTCACTGTATTCATCCAGGGACAATTCTGATCTCCATGAGCTACCTGACAATTTCTGGAGACATTTTTTATTAGAAGACTAGAGAGATGATCAGGTCAGCATTGCAGCACGGCAGTTTACATTACAGTTTGCAACGCAGGCATTCCATTTTGGAGTGCTAGTTCAAGTCCCAGCTGCTCTGCTTCTAACTCAGCTCCTCCTAAAGCACCTCGGAAGGAAGCCGAAGATGGTCCAAGTCCTTAGGTCCCCGCACCCATATCTCGGCCATCTGGGGAGTGAGCCAGTAGATGGATGATCATTCTCTGTGTCTGTTCTTCTGTCCCTGTAACTCTGTCTTTCACATAAATAAATAAATCTTTAAAAAAATAAATAAATAAATAAATCAAATGAAACTAAAGTTTTAACTAAAATGTTAGTTGGAACACAATGGGAAACATTTTAAAATTTTATTTCTTCAGATTATGGTATTTTAAATTGGAGCACTACAGCTCTCTGCTATGGCCTGGGAAGGCAGTGGAGGATGGCCCAGGTCATTGGGCCCTGCACCCGCATGGGAGACCAGAAGTGCCTGGCTCCTGGCTTCGGATCAGCATGATGCACCGGCCACAGCGGCCATTGGAGGGTGAACCAACGGTAAAAAGGAAGACCTTTCTCTCTGTCTCTCTCTTTCTCACTATCCACTCTGCCTGTAAAAAAAAAAATAAATTAATTAAAAAATAATAATAATAAATTGGAGCACTATTTCTTTCAAATTTTGTTTACATATACCCTTACTTCCAAAGATAAGTCTTAAAATCACATTGCAATTTACAACCACCACAGTGAACCCTGAGGAACTGGAAAAGTCCTCGTGAGTTTATATTTCGCACAGCCAACCCTCTTTCACTCACCTACTCCCTTCATTCCTTCCCACAGCTTAAGTTTCCCTGCCAGTCATCAGAATGTCTCCTGCACATGCCCTCATCTCCCTGGGTCCTGTCTCATTCTGTTGTATATACTAGCAAACCCCATTTAAATCCCATCCCCGACCTAATCCCTGCACCTGTGCAGCTGAGTGGGGGAGGAGGAGAGCCAACCCACACAAACAAGTCTTATTTAAACTCATAACCACAACCCAAGTGAGTCTTGGCTGTAGAGCAGAGCATCAGGTCACATTTTCCTAGGGCCCTGATTTTAATCACTCTACTAAATAGCTAACCCTTTTCTTATAGACTTCCACAAACTTCTGACACCTCTTCTGTATCTCCACTTTCAACTGATGACCCTGCTTTCAATGGATAGTTAGACACTACGGCACAGGATCCACACTGAGCATCTTCCACCCGCCTGCACCTGCACTCACAGGCCTGCTTTCTCTCTTACACCACACATGGAATGTCCGCACTCCCATCCAAGGTCAACTCCTCACTTCTAAATTTTTTCTTAGAAATTTGGGCAAAACTTTGCGCCAACAAATTCTGCCTCCATCCTCAGACACTGTCAGTTTCTCATTCTCGGTTGTATTATTCCCAACATAAAACAAGTAACAAAACAGAAAAGGGATAAACATAGATCCACAAAATACAATTTGGAAATCAATGGACTCCAACATATTCTACATATGTTTACTCTCCTCACCCCAAAATCCCAGTGGCTGGCCTACACCCCACCCACTGAATCAAATCCCACCTTCCACCTCACTAAAGTTCCTGAAGGATACTTTCAGAGTTGCTCTGATCATCCTTAACATGCTGCTATCCACACAAAGTTATGCAAGTGTATCTCCCATCTTGAGATTTTAAGCTATTTAAGGTTAAATACTATGTTTTAGTATCCACACAACTTACAACACAGCAGACAAGCAGTGAATGTTCATCAAAAATTTACAAATTTTTAAAATTCAATAGAAATGTGTTGATATAAATGTTCTACAACTATGGTAGGCATTTGGCATACACCCATTAAGATGTTCACATCCCACATTGGAGTGCCTAGGTTCCATTTCCAACTTTGCCTCATAATTCCAGCTACTGCAGATCCTGGAAGGCAGCAGTGATGGCTCAAGTCATATGGTCCTGCCAACCACTGGGGAGATCTGGATTCCTAGCTCAAAGGGCTAGTCTTGTTGCATACATCTAAAGAGTGAACCAACAGATGGGAACTCTAACTCTGTCTCGGACTCTCAAATAAATAAATAACTTGTAATAAATAAATGTGCTACAGCCAACTTTTGAAAAAAGATCAGAGAAAGATTTGAAAACAATTCACATCCAGAACTGACAACAGTTTATAATAGTTCCTTACTTGGGTCTAAAATATAGGAAATAAATTCATAGTGATTAAATCTGTCCTACAAATTGTATTCGTGCTAACACTTTTACATTTTTTTAAAAAAGATTTATTTATCTATTTGAGAGGCAGAGTTACAGACAAAGAGAGGAAGAGAAAGAGACAGAGAGATCTTCCATCTGTGGGTTCACTCCCCAAATGACCACAACAGCTAGAGCTGGGCCAATCCGAAGCCAGGAGCCAGGAGCTTCTTCTGGGTCTCCCATGTGGGTGCAGGGCCCAAGCACTTGGGCCATCTTCCACTGCTTTCCCAGGCCATCAGCAGTGAGCTGGATCAGAAGAGGAGTAGCTAGGACACAAACCAACCCCCAAATGGGATGCCGACGCAACAAGTGGAGGCTTAACCTACTGGGCCATAGCGCCGGCCCTACTTTTACATTTTTAACAAACCATGTTTTGTGCAAACAAATATTCTAGTAGTTTTTAATAGAAACATCACCTATGAGCAACTTTTTGACTTCAGTGACAGCATGTATCAAACTGGTAAGCGGCATTTTACAAGGCAAATTTTGTCACATCAGTCTGTAAAACTGAATTAAGCCATGCACAAGTTTTGTTAAGACTTACCAAAGTAAAATGACTAATTATAAAAAATGACTTCTGATTTTAAAATACAAAGTTTCAAATTTATGAACATCCTTATAAATTGCTGAACTGCCAAATTCCTATCATTTATAAACAAGCAAAGACTTAGCACTGAAACCTTCAAGTTAATTTTGTGACACAAGCCAAACATCCATCAAAGTGAAATGGTTTCAACTGTAAGACAAATATTCTAGTATACTCACAATTTCTGAAGGTTTATTTTTTTAATTTATAATAGTCAATGAAATTAGCACTATTTCTCTAGAGACAAGGAAAAGAAGGAAAGTCAACATCAGATTATTGCCCTATGAAGGTTATAAATCTTGTAAAAATAAAAGGATGTGTATGGGTGTGGGTAGATATGTGTGATGATGGTGATATATATATATATATATTTAACAAATAAATGAAGGGACTGTATTTGAGATAACCAGGTTAGGAGGAAATTCCAAGATTTGTAACACTACACTGAGTGGAAGCCAGCAAAGTTCCAAATACAGTTTACAAACCACCACGCCAACTTCCCTTAAGCCTCATTTAAGAAGGGTTACTGCCTACAATCTAACCTCACTGGGACACTGCTCCAGTGGTGAGCCCAATGAACTGATTAAACAAACATGGGTTTCAACAAATGTATTCGTCATTAGCCACAGAGAACATAATGAAGAAGGCTACTCAGTGTTCAAAAAGTCAGACCTCCTCTGGGGGTTGCCACAGTCTTTAGTTAAACTTTAAACTTCCAGGATAATTACAATCAATCTGCAATACCGTTGGTGGATGATACTCTATCACTGGACTAAGTAACAAAAGTAAATTAGTAGTTACAAATTTTCCTTACAAAGACAGTAAACAAAATTGTTTTTTAATATGCACAGATGGGTACTTTCAGGAAAACTGGGTGGTTTTTTAAAAAATTTATTTATTTAATGTATTTGAAAGATGAGGGGAGGTAGAGGGCAGGTAGAAAAGATATCTTCCATCTGCCAGTTCACTCCCCAGATGCTTAGAACAGCCAGGGACTCCATCTAATTTCCCATATGGGCAGGAGGGACGCATCTGCTGCTTCCCAGGTACAGTAAGTAACAGGGAGCTGGATTGGAAGCAGAGTAGCCAAAACTCAAACCGGTGCTCAGATATGATATGCAGGCAACATGAGTCATGGGCATTTCAAGTGGCAGCTTAACCTGTTGTACTACAAGACCCACCCTGAAACCTGGAGTTTGTATAACAATGAGGAAAGATGTTTTTGGTGAATTGGTAACTAGACAATGTCTGACACTGAATCAAATCTGTCACTAAAATAAGGTTTTTCAGGAAACAAGAATATTAAAAGTATAGACTACAAAGAAACATTGTTTAACTCAAAATATCAATAAAGTAAGAATAAATCATGTATCCAATCTGGAATTTCTAGAGATGTCAATTGTATCAGACATCTAAGCTGCTGGTTCAAACTAGTTTCCCATTGCCCAAAATTCACCTGCCCCCCAAATCAATAAAAGTCATTATTTGGAATTAAATCACATATCCAAAAACAACTTGCTATTTATCACTTGATTTGGCACCCCCAATTTTACAAGAGAACCAAAAGTCATTCCTATTAAAGTTTCAATACTAAGTAAGGCTTTCTTTAACAACTATTACCAAATATTTATGACTAGGCCTATAAGAAAGAGTACTGTGCATGGTACTTAGGATTTTTCAAAAAGACACAGTGTTTGAGCTTCTAAAGAATCATACGGAAGGGGTTGGCACTGTGGCATAGTGAATTAAGATGCCACCTGTGACACCAGCATCCCATATGGGCTTTGGGTCCCAGCTGCTCCACTTCCTATCCAAGCTCCTGGTAATGTGCCTGGGATAGAACAAGTGCTTGCACTCCTACACCCACATGGAAGAACTGGAAGAAACTCTGACTCCTGACTGCAGTCCTGCCTAGCGCCAGCCATTGTGGCCATTTGGGGAGTGAACCAGCAGATGAAAGTGCGTGTTCTCACTCTCTCTCTCTCTGTCCCCCTTCTCTCTCTCTCTCTCTCTCTCTGTCCCCCTTCTCTCTCTTGGACTCTGCCTTTCAAATAAATAACTCTTTAAAAACAAACCAACCAACAAAAAGAATCCCTGTAGAAATCCTTACTAGGAAGTATCTCCTATGTTAGTGAATCAAAAAAGGCCTCAGAAGGGGCTGGCACCTTGGTTCATTAGGTTAATCCTCCACCTGTGGTGCCAGCATCCCAAATGGGCGCCGGGTTCTAGTCCCGGTTGCTCCTCTTCCAGTCCAGATCTCTGCTGTGGCCCGGGAGGGCAGTGGAGGATGGCCCAAGTGCTTGGGCCCTGCACCCACGTGGGAGACCAGGAGGATGCACCTGGCTCCTGGCTTCGGATCGGCGCAGCACCGGCCGTAGCAGCCATTTGGGGAGTGAACCAATGAAAGGAAGACCTTTCTCTCTCTCTCGCTCTCTCTCTGTCTATAACTCTACCTGTCAAAAAAAAAAAAAAAAAAAAAAAAAAAAGGTCTAAGAAAAGTCAATGCATCTAAGCATCTAGAATATCTGCTTATATATCATTCAACAAAATTCAAAACTGGTGAAGACTAAGGATTCATTTTAATCAAGCTACAAAATAGTATAAAATTTTTAACTCTCCTACAAAGTAGTCAGCAGAAATCAGTACTACCAGATAACCAAAAGGAAACAATAAACAACCAACTTTCTTCTTTTTAAAAATATAGGAAATATATACTAATTGGAATAGGAATAACAAAACCCATTTGGCCAGTGTACCACAAATTCATTCCTAAAGTGTAATTTCCAATACAAATTTCACTAGGTTGTTACAAGTATCTTTTTAAGCCTATAATTGCTATTAGGTAACACCTTATGAAAACCAAGGAGATATCTGACCATAATGTTTAACAACATGCACAATTCAAATTCCTTAGCTACCACTCAAGGCTCTAAGTAATCTGGTCCCATGCTACCTATCACTTCTGGTTAGGCACTCATACTACATACTACAAAAATACCAATTTGTATCATCACACACTTTTCTTTCTCCCTGACGATATTCATTTGATTCCCTTCTCATGAAACAAAAACCCTCGTTATTCACCACATCACAGCCTTCTTTCAAACCTCATCATTTTCAAATATTATTTCCTCAACAAAGCCTTCCCATTTTCCCCAAGCAGCAATAATCTCTCCTGAATTACCACAGCATACAATTATGTCATAAAACATCATGCTGTAAATAACATTTTATTTTACATATCTTAAAATTTTCTCTGCTACTTGAATGACTGCCCTGTGACCCAATCACACATGCTGAATCCAAACAATCAATGAGCCATGAAAGTCTAAAGCCAGAGAGATTGGAAATCAGATTTACAGAAAGAAGACAAGTTATCCTACTCAGTCCATGAGAGAAGGTAGCATCTGCAATTCCTATGCCTGCATTTTTACTCCCATTTCAATGTTTCTTTACATAGCATATTGTCTCATCAAGAATAATTTACATGGATTAAATAAATTAAAATCTGCAAAACAAATTTATTTGTCATAGTAATCCTGAGTTAGATATATGAGGCATATACAGGTTCACTATACAGCTGAGGAAATTAAATCTCAAATGGATAAGTAACCCATACAAGCTCATTACAGCAAGAAAATTGAAAAGCCAGTACCACTGTCTAAGCTTTGAGATAACTTGGTTTATTGCTTTTGTTCCACTATACCACCCTGTTTCTGGACAATCAGTAGCAAAAGTCAAAACCTAAAACACAAAACTTAGGGTAGGAGCAGACAGACTAAAGAGCAAAGACACAATGACAACCTTTATAATCCCTTCTAGTTCTGAAAGTACATATTCAACACATCCATGACAGATCTTTGTGTTCCTCTAAAAAACAGCCTACAGAATATGTTCCTAAGCCTACACTTCCCAATTCAAAATTCTTCTGCTAAATAATCTAACCCATATTTTCTACTAGTCTTCTAAACAGCTGCCACTACTATGTCACATATAGCAAGAGTTAAATAACATTTACAGGAGGCCACTGTTTTAGAGCTGCCTCCTGTACTAGGCCCCAGCAGCTACACCACACCAAAGTGGAGTCACTCAGGGTAGGTGCCATGGAAATCAAACTGAATGTGAAAACAGTCTAGTTAACACTAACTAACACACACACACAAACATACACACACACACAATGTATAGCAAAATGGGCCACTTGTTAAGGAAGTCCCCTCTGTTTTAGCCCTGTAAGGGAACTAACTTTGAAACAACCAATCTATTTTGTCCTCTTCCACTTTCCTCAGTCCTTCCTTTGTCTGTAAAGCCATAATGATATGGGCAACTCAGGGGAACACTCAAGTTTTTAGAATGCACTGCTGCCTAACTGTAGAATCACAAATGAAAGTCAAGCAAGTTTTTTTTTTAAGATTTATTTTATTTATTTGATATACAGAATTATAGAGAGAGGTAGAGCCAGAGAGAGAGAAAGAGGTCTTCCATCTGCTGGTTCATGACCACAAAGGCAAGAGCTGGGCCGATAGGAAGGCAGGAGCCAGGAGCTTCTTCCCGGTCTCCCACGCAGGTGCAGGGGCCCAAAGACTTGGGCCATCTTTTACTGCTTTCCCAGGCCACAGAGAGCTAGATCAGAAGTGGAGCAGCTGGGACTCTCAAACTGGCAACCATATGGAATGCTAGCACTGCAGGCCCAGGCTTTAACCCACTGTGCCACAGCACCAGCCCTCAAGTAAGATCTTTAAACTAAGTTTGTTATAATTTTGCCTCTTGACACGTTTATTATAAGCTCAGGCGCTATCACTATCTTACCCATACTTGATCTCATTTTCTGTTCTTTACAGGCAAACTCTGACTCAGATTCTAGCTGACTGCCTTTGAAATCAACTTTTATATTGTATTATATGTGGTTTTATTTCCCTATGGAAGTCAATATCAAGTAGTGGCTAAGACCAAAGACACTGGAAACAGAGGCCCTCTTCTCCCATTTCCATGCATTTATTCCCTTCATGCATCAGTTTTCTCACCTGCATTCAACTGCCCCTACACCCCACAGTAATGACAGAATGAGAATGTGAATTTATACAAAAGATGTTTTGAATACCTGGCACATAAATGATGTTCCAATGTTAGCACCATTATTTCTTCCAGGATCACAGTTAGACAGATTGTTAGACACATATTGTTTTGTTACATTTTGATTATATGCTTAATTTTAAATCCTTCCAAAAAGAGTTCAATTTATCAGGGTTCTCCAAAATACTTCTTTTACTTTATAATGCAAAACAGTATATTCTAAAGTCACACTTCTATAATATAAAAAATATATGTTAATCAAAGAGGATGTAGAGAGGTTAATATATGCTCCATTAAATCTGGAATCCGAACTGATCCAACTATTCCATTTAATATCAAACACCATGCAAACTATTATGAGTTCCTTCTGACATTAATGGGCAATTTCCCAGAGAAATCGCAACTCACTATTAAAAGATCTTAATAATCCATGGAGCCTGGAGAGTACTGCCTTTTTTCTCTTTCTTTGTTAGATTAAAAAAGGCTTTTTCTCTCAACAGAAATCAATGAAAAGCTTCTTGAACACAGCGAGAAGAAAGAGTTGACTTTAGCTACAGTGTGAGTTTCTGTAGAATTCCAGAATGCCAACAACAGGTTCACTTGTCCCTCTCATTCACTGGATCCACTCGTGTTTTCTCAGGACTATGATAATCTGCACAACATTACTGACTCCTCAGTAGTATTACATTTTACACAAGGTGGACAAATTATAAAATCCCTGCCCTGTCACAGCTGCTATTATTTACTAGTCCTGGAAATTTCTTTCCCCCAAACCTTTTATTTAAGGAATACAAACTTCATGCATTTCATAAATACAACTTTAGGAACACAGTGACTCTTCCCACTGTACCCACCTTCCTACCCAGTCTTACCCCTCTTCCTCCTCCCCCTCTCCCTCCACCAAGAAACCTTTTATTTAAGGAATACAAACTTCATGCATCTCGCAAGTACAACTTTAGAAATATGGTGATTCTTCCCACCCCTCCTCCTCCTCCCCTCCCATTCCCCACTAAGATCCATTTTCGATTAACTTTATACATAGAAGACCAACTCTACACTAAGTAAAGAGTTAAGCAATACAAAGGAAGGAAGGAAGGAAGGAAGGAAGGAAGGAAGGGAGGGAGGGAGGGAGGGAGGGAGGGAGGGAGGGAGGGAGGGAGGAAGAAGGAAAAAACACAGTTCCTCAACAGTAGAGACAAGGGCTGTTCAAAGTCATTGCATCTTGGGGCCTGCTGCTCCACTTCTGATCCGGCTCTCTGCTGTGGCTTGGGATAGCAGTGGAGGATGGCCCAAGTCCTTGGGCCCCTGCACCTACATGGGGGACCTGGAGGAAGCTCCTGGCTCCTGGCTTCGGATTGGCGCAGCTCCAGCCGTTGCGGCCAAAAGGGGAGTGAACCATCGGATGGAGGACCTCTCTCTTTCTCTGCCTCATCCCTCTCTGTGTTAACTCTTTCAAATAAATAAATAAATCTTAAAAAAAAAAAAAAAAAAGGCCTTGCATCTTAAAGTTAATGTGAAATTAACTTTTTTAAAGAAACTTAACTTTAAAGAAGCACCAAAGAATGATACTTCTTTTATGAGCACTTAGACATAATAATAATACAACCCTTTAAGGACAGAGGTCCTGCATGGAAAATTAGTGCACAGTGACTCTTGTTGTTAAATTAACAATTAACACTCTTATGTATGACATCAGTGTAGTCCTGGAAATTTTCAAAGAAAGAAATCAATGATGCTATGGACAACAAGGCTAATTTTGCATTTTTAAAACTATGCTTTTAAGTAATTTAAAGTTAGCAAAGGATTCCTATGAAAAAAATAAAAGATTAAAGAAAAAAAACCATAGAGGCCAGCACTGTGGCAAAATGGGTAAAACCACCATCTACAGTGTTGGCATGCCAGATGTGCGCCAGTTCGAGTCGTGGCTGCTCCACTTCCAATTTAGCTCTCTGCTATGATTTGGGAAAGCAGTAGAGAATGGCCCAAGTCCTTAGGCCCCTGCACACACATGGGAGACGTGGAAGAAGCTCAGCGCAGCTCTAGCCATTGCAGCCATCTGGAGAGTAAACCAGTGGATGGAAGACCCCTTTCTCTCTCTCTCTCTCTCTCTCTCTCTCTCTCTGCCTCTCTGTTAACTTTGCCTTTCAAATCAATCAATCAATCAATTTAAAAAAAAAAAAAAAAAAAACCTGTGCTCAAATTGAAGGATATGTTGTTCAAAGATCCCCCATTTTCAACAATTAGTTATGGAAATAGTGATCTGGGTTCAAATTTTATATAGCCAATAAATATACAGTCAACACACTAAGTAGAACAGAAAATGAGTCCCTACCTAGAAGAAAAAAGAGTCACATTTTTATTTAAGTTATATTGAGATCATTGTAAGATCATATGCAATTGTAAAAGATAGTACCAAAAGATCCCATATACCGTTTATCCAGTTCCCCAATGCTAACTGCCCGCTAAACGGCACTACAATGTCAGAGTCAGCACACTAACACTGACACAGCCAGGACACAGAATGCTCCCACCAACACCAGGATTCCTCACTTTCCCCTTTTGTTGCTATACCAATTTTCCTGCCACTCCCAACCTCTCTAGTCCCCTGACAACCATAATCTCTTCTGCATGTCTAAGTGGGCACTTGAAAAATTTCACGGAAAAGGAAATTAACAGATGAGTTTATTTTGATGGCCAAAAAAAAAACGTGAAATCCATGCATATACAAAGTCTTCAAAAAGTTAATGGAAAACATGTATGATGAAAAACTACATGGTCTTCAGATTTTGATGACCAAAATAAAACTGTCTTTTATTTTTATTTTTCCACAAACTGTTTTAAGTACTCTCATATTATTCTGTCATATCAAGAATGCTATTTAAATGGAATAATAGAGTATACGACCCAGCATTATTCTCCAGAGATTTATCCAGGTTATTGCATGTATCAAGAGTTTACTCCTTTTCCCTAATCAGCATCTGACATTGTCACTAATTTCTTATTTTAGCTATTTTGATGGGTAAGATAACTCCTTATAGTTTTTAACTGTATTTCCCTAATAACAAATAATACTGAGCATGTTTTTAAAGGTTTATTTGCTGTGTGTATATGAATATGTCTCTTCGTACCTTTTGTCCATTTTCTAATTGGCCTGTTTGAATTTTTACTACTGAGCTTTGAAAAATTTTTACATATTCTACAGTTTTTAGTCAAATAATGTGCTTTTCCGTATCTTCTCCCACTCGGTAGTTTATCTTTTCACCCATTGAAATATCTGTTTTGCAGAATATAAGTTTTTAATTTTGATAAAAGTCTAACACATCTCTTTATGAATTGTACTATTAGTATCAGGTCTAAGAACTCTTTACATAATCCTAGATCCCAAAGATTTCTTTCTTTTTCTTTTTTGGTGAGAAGTTTTATAGTTTTACATTTGACAAAGTCTGTTATTTGTATTGAATTAATTTTTGTATAAGGTATGTGACACTTCGGTTGGCGTTGTGGCTTAGTGTGTTAAGCTACCACCTGCAACACCAGCATCCCATGTGGATGCCAGTTTATGTCCCAGCTGCTCTACTTCCAATCCAGCTCCCTGCTAATGGCCTGGGAAAACAAAATAGACGACCCAACTAGTTGGGCCCCTGCCACCCATGTGGAAGATCCAGAAGAAACTCCAGGCTCCAAGTTTTGACCAGGCCTAGCCCTGGCCATTGCAGCCATTTAGGGAGTAAAACAGCAGATGGAAAGTCAATTCTTTCTGTCTCTCCATCTCTCTGCCTTTCAAATAAATAGAATGAATCTTTTAAAAAAGAGAGAGAGAGACTCAGGTCAAGGAACATTGTTTCGCCTATAAATATCCAATTATTCTCATATCCACGGTTGAAAATGCATGTGTAGTTTTTAGCATATGAAATCTTACATATTTTTCAGATGTTTACCTATTTTTGGACCAATTATAAATGGTACTATATTTCTAGTTTTGCTGCCCATATGGTCATTGTTAGTTGATTCTTTTGCATGTTTATCTTATATCTTGTGAGACTTTCGTTTCTTTAAAAAAACAAAACAAAACAAAATAAAACCACATTCTAGAGGGGTAGGCATGTGGCACAGCCAGTTAAGCTACTGCTTGGGATGCCCACTTCCCATATTAGAGTTCTGCTTAGCCTAGTTCCTCCCCAGCTTCCTGCTAGTGTGCTTGAGAGGCAGCAGATGATGACCCAAGCACTTAAGTCCCCGCCACCCACAGGGGAGACCCAGATGAGGTCCCTGTCTCATGGCTTCCACCTGGCCTACCCCTGGGTGTTGCAGAGATTTGGTGACTGAACCAACAGACAGCAGATCTCTATCACTCTACTTTTCAAATTAATAAATTAAAAAAAATTTTTTTTTTTTTTGGACAGGCAGAGTGGATAGTGAGAAAGAGAGAGACAGAGAGAAAGGTCTTCCTTTTTGCCGTTGGTTCACCCTCCAATGGCCGCTGCGGCCGGCACACTGCGCTGATCCGAAGCCAGAAGCCAGGTGCTTCTCCTGGTCTCCCATGCGGGTGCAGAGCCCAAGGACTTGGGCCATCCTCCACTGCCTTCCCGGGCCATAGCAGAGAGCTGGCCTGGAAGAGGGGCAACCGGGATAGAATCCAGCGCCCCTGACCGGCACTAGAACCCGGTGTGCTGGCGCCGCTAGGCGGAGGATTAGCCTGTTGAGCCACGGCGCCGGCCAAAATAAAAAATTTTTTAAAAATAAAACATTAGATTCCTTGAAATTTTCCAAGTTAAAAATCTAACTGTAAATTGGGATAGTTTTATTTTTTCTAATTTATGTCTTTTTTTTAAATTGTACTGCACTGTCAAGAACATTGGCATTATATTGACTAAGAAAAGTGAAAGCCAGCGTTCTTGATATGCTTCAGATCTTAGAAATGTTCAGTTTTTCAACATTAAGTATAATTTGAGCTATAGAATTTTTGTAGATACTCTTTAAAATTGAAGAAATTTCCCAAAAGATGTATTGCTATGCAACAGTTTTCAATTCTGTTCATTTTGATTAATTATGATCCTTGTAAATAGATATCTAATATCTAAATTACTATGTCAACTCAATTAAAGTGCATTGCTATTTATTATACAACAAATGCTTAAAACATAGTTTCAAGTCCTATTTTTAAGGAAGCAATCCAAAACACATTTTGTCAACTCGTCAAGCTTATACTTTTTTGATGAATTTCTCATTTTTTTATGTTGCATGCTTTTAAAAGTTCACTTATTTTAATTACACCGTAAGTTCTAATGTACCATTCAATTTTAAACATGTGATAACAATACAAGTTGACCTTGTCATTGAAAACATGAGAAATTCCCCTGCTGTGGGATGTTTCCGTTACTACCCTGAAAATCCCAGCTTGGGAGCCAGCACTGCTGCACAGCAGGTTAAAGCCCCGGCCTGCAGTGCAGGGGGCCCCTATGGGTGCTGGTTCTAGTCCCAGCTACTCCACTTCCAATCCAGCTCCCTGCTAATATGCCTGGGAAAGCAGTGGAAGATGGCCCAAGTCCTTGGGCCCCTGTACCCACATGGGAGACACGGCAGAAGCTTCTGGCTCCTGGCTTCAGATCAGCTCAGCTTTGGCCTTTGCAGCCATCTGGGGAGTGAACCAGCAGATGGAAGACCTTTCTTTGTCTCTACCTCTCTCTGTAACTCTTCCTTTCAAATAAATAAAATAAATCTTTAAAGAAAAAATTCCCAGCTTGGTGTCCCTGCAGTGCTAGCATCACATAATGGGTGCTGGTTCTTGTCCTAGCTGCTCCTCTTCCAATCCAGTTCTCTGCTAATGGCCTGGGAAAGCAGCGCATGGTGGCCCAAGTGCTTGGGTCCCTGTACCCACACAGAAGACCTAGAAGAAGTTCCTAGCTCCTGGCTTTGGATTGGTCCAGCTCCAGCCATTGTGGTCATTAGGGAGAAGACCAGCAGATGGAAGATCTGTCTCTCCCTCTGTCTGTAACTCAGCCTTTAAATCTTAAAAAAAAAAAAAAAAAAAAAAAAAAAAAAAAAAACACACCTTTCTAAAACAAGAGTGGCAAAATCTGAAAACTGTCAAAGTAGTTTGTGGAAATTTAACTATCTAATACCTAAGTTACGTTGGCTTTAAAGACAGAGGTGATACACAGGATTTTGAAGCAATCCAAGAGTATAAACAAAGGAGGGAAAAGGACAGTAATACAAATGTGAATGCAAAAATAAAACAGACAAAAATAGTGAATGAAAATCAGAAGTTAATCTCACTTAACCAGATTTAAAAACAGTAAAATAAACTCCTAGCAAAATGTACCACTTTTGTAATATAAAGGTTTTATTAGTTATAACCTCACAGAAGTTATCCTAAGAATGCAGGACGATTCCTCCTCAAGTCGCATTACAGATCTGGGGAGCACACATACAGGAAAGGTGCTACACCTGGGAGGAAGCTGGAAAATCAAGACTCCCCCATGTCCAAGTCAAGGACAACTTCAGACAACTGGCTCTTACTGCTGTTCTTTAGTGCTAAAATAAGTGAACAGATAATTTAATTTAGTTGTTTTAAAAATAATCAAATATTTTTCTATGTAATAAAAGAGTTATATCCTCTGTGCTTTGCATTAGAAACTACAAATCTTATCTTTAAATAAGCACAAATATCAACTCTATAAAGATCCATGAATTGCTTTATTACTTGAAAAATAACAGGAAATATGAGCCATCTAATTATTTTTCATTATTCCTACAAAAAAATTCCCAAACAGCATATCAAATAAAATCAGGATAAAGAGTGGAAAAAAAGTTTCCCAGAAAAATATCAGCACCTCACAATCTCAAATCCCTAATAACGATAGGTAAGAATTACTAATTCCTCATGATCAGAGTACTAAAATTAAAGGATAAATCACAAATAAATGGAACTACAAGTCTCCTCGTGAGAAAGAAATTATCATGGGAATAGTGGGGGAGGTTCAAGAACTCTCTTGTGTCCACAGGAGAAATGCAATTCACAAGTAGACTGACAAGTGTCTGAGAAGAAAAGCCTTTAACAATGAACTCCATGAAAATCCACTCAGAGGTTAAAAGGTGATCACCTAGCAATATTAGCAAATAGACATTAACATAGTTCAATTTCATTACCGAAAAATCCCCAGCCTTCCAACAGTTTACAAAACCTCAAATAACCAAAATCTAATAAGAGTACTAAATCCGAGTCTTTTAAGAGAGAGACATAAACTAGAGAAGAAGGGGAAGGGAAGACGAGCTCAAGGATGCAAAGAGGAAACCCAGTCTGTATCCACACACATACAGACATCTTCTTAAGCACAGGGCACTTTTGAATCATTACAGGGATGATAAAAAATCAATCAGAACTACTTCATCTGCAATCCCCAATCCACCTGATCAAATCCAGCTTAACCACTTTCAAATGTGTATCAAAAATAGAAAGCCTAAATATTTAAGAAATTTTGACTTAATTCCATATGTGGGAAAACTGGATATCCTGCAGAATATAAAGGTTCATTAGATTGTTAGAGTATTTAATATAAAGTATGACTAGAAATACAATGAGCTAGAAATCATGCTATTTTCTAATTAATTTGCTTATAATTTAAGACACAAACCTCAAGATTCCCAGTCAAGATGACATCATAGATTGCTTCGAAAGTAGAGGGTTCTCCAAATACAAAACAAGTAATTAAAAAGATCTGCCCCCGACTCCACACACACACACACACACACACACACACACACACACAAAACACTATCACTGCCATGAAACAGAAAGAACTAACAGCAAGAGAGGCTGAAACATGAGCTCGCTGTGCTCTGTTGGGAAGGATACCACTGAAGGCCTAGTTTTCAGCTCCTGTGAAATTAGGAATACAAGCAGCCCACCCAAGATGAAGGTCTAAGATTGAGACTGGACTGAAAAGCAACTCCTTCTGACAGCTGCCTGTGCTTTCAAAAAAGAGAGCTTTTCAGAAACTGAGTGCTAGGACATTGAGATTTCTAGAGCCTCAGCGACACCATCCAACCACTTGGTTGACTGGGACAGGGAAGAGAGTACCCTGCACTGTTCATCTAAAACCTGGTTTTGAAATGAGGGTTCCATCGGAGACCACCAGCTAAGAATACCTCCAAGGGCCCGGCATGTGTTAAGCCACTGCCTGTGACACTGGAACCCTATATGGGTGCCAGTTTGAGGCCCACCTGCTCCACTTCCAATCCAGCTCATTGCCAATGCTGATGGGAAAGTAAAAGAAGATGGCAAAAGTTCTTGGACGCCTGCACATACACGGGAGAGCTGGATGAAGCTCCTGGCGCTGACTTGGCGTAACCCGGGGCCATCTGGTCATTTAGGAAATGAATCAGCAGATGGACGACCTCTCTATTTCACCCTCTCTATCTCTGTAACTCTACCTTTCAAATAATTAAAATAAATTAAAAAAAAAAAAGAATACCTGCAAAATCACCAGATTAGGGAGCGATTATGGAGTTTAGGGATGCTCCCCTGTGAAGCTGTACTGTGACATATGAAGAAAACTATTAAGAAAGCCAACCTACAAATACTGTAACTGAAATAAGAAATCTTTTCAAAGCAGAAAAAAAAGTCTGAAAAATATCTGAAATAGAATATTTAACAGTTCCTAAAAGACAAATACAAAATAATTACGAAATTTCTTAATAAAAGAAAAAAAAATTTAAAACAAATAAAGTGAAACAAGACTAGGTGAAAACAAAAAAATTAACTGGAAAGCTTGAAAATAATTTTCTGAAATTAAAATACATTTCAAAACTAGCTTAACCGGCGCCGTGGCTCAACAGGCTAATCCTCTGCCTAGCGGCGCCGGCACACCAGGTTCTAGTCCCAGTCGGGGGCACCGGATTCTGTCCCGGTTGCCCTTCTTCCAGGCCAGCTCTCTGCTGTGGCCAGGGAATGCAGTGGAGGATGGCCCAAGTCCTTGGGCCCTGCACCCACATGGGAGACCAGAAGAAGCACCTGGCTCCTGCCTTCGGATCAGCAGCGGCCATTACAGGGTGAACCAATGGCAAAGGAAGACCTTTCTCTCTGCCTCTCTCTCACTGTCCACTCTGCCTATCAAAAAAAAAAAAATCTTAAAAGTAAGTAATGGAAATGAACAATTGCAAGCTTAAACTGAAAAGCCATAAAAGGAATTCATAAACTATAATAATGATTATAATCAGAGAGTCATAAAGATGAAAAGTTTCTAAAAATATATACTTTGTCATCTACCCTTCAAATAAATGAAAATAAATAAAATTTTTAAAATATGTGTTACAGGGACAGGCATTTAGCCAAGAGTTTAAGACGCCAATTTAAGACACCTGAGTCCCACACTACAGTTTCTGTGTTTGATTTCTGGCCTGGCTTCTGATTCCAGCTTCCTGCCAATGCAGAACGTGGGAGGCAGCAGTGAGGGCTCAAACAGATGGATCCCTGCCACCCATGTGGGAGATCTGAATCAAGTTCCCCTTGCTTTGGGCCCAGTTGGAGATCATTTAGGCATTTGGAGAGTAAGCAAGTAGATTTGAGTGTATACTCTCTCTCATTCTAAGTTACAAAAAAATTAAAATAATAAAAATACATACTATGGAGTCCAGATAACAGGTTCCAGGATACACTTAAAACTGTTTCAGACAAAGCAAATAGGCAAAGGGAAGAAATTAATCTCATATCAGAAAAAAAGATTATTCACACTTAATCATATATTATTCAGAAAGATGAAGGAATATAAGAAAGGTTATACAAATGGAAATTTCTAACCTAATGCATAATCTAACTTCTAATTATAAGACCCAAGGGCCAGCACAATAGCGCAGTAGGTTAATCCTCCACCTGCAGCGCTGGCATCCCATATAGACGCCGGTTCTAGTCCGGGCTGCTCCTCTTCTAGTCCAGCTCTCTGCTGTAGCCTGGGAAAGCAGAAGATGGCCCAAGTGCTTGGGCCCCTGTACCCGCATGGGAGACCAGGAAGAAACTCCTGGCACAGCTCCAGCCATTGCAGCCATGGGGAGTGAACCAATAGAAGGAAGACCTTTCTCTCTGTCTCTCCCTCTCACTAACTCTACCTCTCAAAAAAAAAAAAAAAAAAATTATAAGACACTGTCTTAACTCATCTAACCTAATTTTTAAGTTATACTTTTAAAGCTTTGTTTAAAGGTTGACCTCACCTTGAAGGGCCAAAATTTGTATTGCCTAAATGTTACCCAAGATCATTACAGAGGTTTTCTGGGTGTTTCCACAGAAGGAAATTGAAATGGAACGCCAAAAAATAAAGTGTGAATACCAAAAAGGTATGACTGGCAATAGTCTCCAGCAACAGTCTTTAAAATTAAGCTTCTATAACCAAAGAAAGGAGGCATAAGAGTGCTTTTCTTCAGGGCACGCATTGTGGCTTAGCAGGAGGTAAAGCCACCACTGGCATCCCAAATGGGTGCCAGGTTAAGTTCCACCTGTTCCACTTTCAATCCAGCTCCCTGCTAATGGCCTCGGAAAAGCAGTGGAAGATGGCCCCAAGTGTTTGGGTCCCTACCACCCACATAGGAAACACAGAGGAAGTAGTTAGAAAAGGAAAAAATGTTGGCTATTTAGGCTGCATTTGTCTACAAACAGTACCATGCTTTATTGGTGGTTCTTAACAATCTAACAGTTTTATGCAAACTGGTTAAAGTTTGTATGTTTGGGAGATATTATAAAATTAATAAGTTTTAATTTTAGTGATATGCAGACGTAACTTCAAACTGTAAAGGCACTCATATCTCATCATCTACATTAAGTAGTTTGGATGGGAATCCCTATTAGTAGGAATCATTCAAAGACAGATAACAGTCTGCATAGTAACTACCCAAGTCTAAAGACAGAACATTACCAGCTCAGTACTGCTGTCATGACAAAGTATATTCTTTGCTAGTGATGAATGGCATACTCTATTTTTGTCTGAATATCGATCCTCTATGTGATCCATAAGATTACACTGAATTCCAGCAGATCAAAGTGCAGCAGTTCACAAGCAGCCTAACTGCAAACACAGCCCTCTGTGCACAACAGACAGAGCTGGCCTCGCTGGCAAACACAGTTCAAGCAGCATCCATCTGATGGCACAAGAAACATGCCACAGGCTTTCCCTGGTTATCTGAAATGTCAGGAAGCTTCCGGCTCACTACCACAAGCTCTCTCTTCTCTGCTTTATCTCGCTGTCCATTCTTCATTTAATACTTTATTTTCATCAGTAAGATGTTCTTCTAGAACAGAAATGGGAGCTCCAACAACTTCAAAAGCAGTTACTAACCAGCTGCTAGCTAAAAACATGAAAATTAGGAAGCTACACTTTATGATTTTTTAATCAAAAGAGTATAGCATTTTAAATTGGCATTTACCACTCACTCAGCAATCCATCCTTTTTTATAGAAAGCAAAAAAAAAAAAAAATTAACACATTCACATAAAAGCAATCCCTTTGATAAGAAAGTTTTACATAGCAGAACATTTGCTTAGAAAATGCCTATGAAAGCAGAAACTCATTAACATTAAAAATAAAATACCATCAACAGTGTTTGTTTATGTATGGCAGATAACCAAACATGGCCTATTCGCTATTTGTTACTTTCCTTCCACACACCAACAACCCATAATTTTTTACTGACTGTTAAAGCACTTCAGAAATTTACTGTTTTTTTTTAAAAATTAAGTATTTTATCTTTTTTTCCTACTTAAGTCTGAACTGTACCATTGATCTTATACCACAACCTGGTCTCAATTTACCTTTTAAACTCCCAGGCCGACACAAAGTTGTATATTCAAGGGGCCCAAAAGTATTCAACACCCACTGCAATGTCACATGTTCAACAAGAAACCTTGCCCTTCCTAGGTTGTGCTATCTACTTGGAATAACTGTTCCTTCCTCCCCGCCTGGTGAAGTTCAACTCTTCTTTAAAGGCAGTACTTTCACCTTCTTTTGCCAAGTTTTCATCAACCTCAGAGAAAATAAACTGACTTCTCCTCTAAACCCCTACAGAAGTACAGGCTCGCCTCTGCACACTGAAATTTATCAGACATCACTCACAAGGTCAAGGGAGCAGAGTGTTTCAATTGAGAAGCACCCTGAATATCAGTGACTGCTGCCATAACTTACAGTTTTATAGCTTCCTCCTTCTTAGTGTCTATCGTCCTGTCTCCAACATCCCCCTTAGATTAAGAGCTCGTTCAAGGATGGGAATCAACAAATTCTTCTTATAGTCATAGCTCTTAGCACCTGCCCTTCAAACAGCAGGGATCCAAAAACTGTTTATGAATAATAAAAATTGAATGGATGGATACACTTTGGGAAAATGAGTACAATAAGCCAGAGTTATAGCTTGGGTAAAGATGCATATGCTAAGGAACCTAAGGCGTTAAGTCTTAGTATGGTCAAGTACAATTGCACGAAGTTAGTATCTCCTACTGCCTTTCTTTAAACTCTAATGAACACCCTCTCTGACCCTAGGAACTGGTAAATTTTATTGGTTCATAGATGGACACACTGATTAGGGCTGTAAAGTAGAGGTTAAAGTCTTAGCCATCTTATTTGCTTGTTTTTTCTGGCCACTCTGGTGATTCCCTTCCCACTCTTGGCCCTTATTCTCTTTCTCTTCTATTCCATAACAGGACTGGCCCCACTTTATTCAATACAAGTGAGTCTAAAAAGCACATTTTATTCTATACAGTAAAGCAAGCGTTGATTTCAATAGACTTTGTAAACCTAATCTCAATCACTTCTGCTCAAGAAAAGTATTCACATAGAAGCCATACAGATTTCATGTACATTTTATTTTTATGTCAAATAGCTTCTTACAGCAATGCCCTCTTCTGCAAAGAAATTCTAAGTCCTTATTCAGGAGTTCTAAATTGTGTTGCCCTGGAGGCTTTGCAAAGCTTATCATCTGACTTTTACACACTCTCTGTTAGGAAACACTTTCATCAAATATATAACTTTCTCCTTTCAGTAAGCGGATAAAGCATTAAGCACTGATTGCCCTAAAGCACTTTTTGGAAAACAGTTACCATTTGGTTAAGCAGTCATCAAATTCTAAGACAGGGTGTCCATATTTTCTAAACACTTTAGAAAAAAATTCAATCCTACACGAAGAGAAATAATCTTTTGGTCCAGTATCAACACCTAGCCTCCTCTACTCCACAAAAAAATAAATATATCCACCCTCCACCATACTTCCAACATTCAAGAAGTTATCAACTAACAAAAGGACATCAGCTAAAGAGACACATTTTCTCAGAAAAATAATTTCCAGTTCATGGTTATTTGGGCATTTTCTTTTCTTTTCTTTTTTTTTTAAAGGAAAGGTTTATTGTCGGGTGGGGGAAACCTGACGGGTAGGCATTTTCTAAGGCAGTCTGTTTTATGATATAAACTTCATCAATAAAGAGCCAAAATATTTTATCATGGCTGAAATGAGGAAGGAAAAAAAACATACTTTAAGTATCCTATTTTGAAAATCATATGATCAAATATTACTATTTTGTGGCATAGTGAGTAAAGCTGCCGCTTACAGTGCCGGCATCCCATATGGGCACTGGTTCCAGTTCCGGCTGCTCCTCTTCTAATCCAGCTCTCTGCTGGGAAAAGCAGTACAAGATGGCACAAGACCTTGGGCCCCTGAACCCACGAGGGAGACCCAGAAGAAGATTCGGCTCTTGGCTTTGGATTGGCTCAGCTCTGGCCATTGCTGCCAATTGGGGAGTGAACCAGCAGATGGAAGACCAACCGATCTCTCTCTCTCTCTCTCTCTCTCTCTCTCTCTCTCTCTCTCTCTCCCTCTCCCTCTCCCTCTCCCTCTCCCTCTCCCTCTCCTTCTCTGTGTAACTCTTTCAAATAAATAAATCTTTAAAAAATAATAAATAAATAAAATCAGAAAGACCCTCAGTTTAAAAAAAAAAGAAAAAAAATTTTAAAAAGATTTGTTTATTTGAGAGGTAGAGTTATAGACAGAGAGAAGGAGAAACAGAAAGAAAGGTCTTCCATCCACTGGTTCATTCCCCAAATGGCCACAACAGCTGGAGCTGGGCTGATCTGAAGCCAGGAGCTTCTTCCTGGTCTCCACATGGGTGCAGGGTCCCAAGCACTTGAGCCATCTTCCACTGCTTTCCCAGGCCATAAGCAGAGAGCTGGATGGGAAGAGGAGCAGCCAGGACATGAACCAATGCCCATATGGGATGCTGCCACCACAGGCGGAAGCTTAGCCTATTAAGCTACAGCGCCAGCCCCTCAGATTGAAATTTTAAAACTCTTATAGATCAATGAAATAGAAATTGTCCAGCTATTTGAAAATCTTACAAGCACTATTATTTACCAGTGTTAACGGCAGAGTTTTTATGTGGACTGTCCTTCATGAATCTCTAGCCGCCCACAGGGAGGGAAAGGAACATGGTAAACAAACAATCCTGGTACATGAAATGCAACCAAGTCCACAGGAAGCACTCTCCAAAGCCAATACTGTCATTGTTAATTTTCCAAACGATATATTTAATTTTTAAAATACTGACTCAAATATTCTATAAATCTAAAAGCTATATATTAGCAGTCAGCATTGTGTGCAGCAGGTTTAGTCACCACTTGGGATACTGACATTCCATATCAAAGTGCTGGGTTTGAGTCCTGCCTGCCTCCACTTCTGATTCCAGCTTCTTGCTAATGCACACCTTATGACACCCTGAGATCCCAGCTTCAGCTGGCCCAGCCTTAAGCTGTTGCAGGAATTTGGGAAGTGAACCAGCAGATGAAAGCTAGATCTCTCTTTATCTCTCTGCCTTTCAAATAAACTTTTTAACCATTTATAAAAGCTGTGTATAAAGAAAGGAACAAAGCAACATTGCTAATGCATTTAATAATACATGTGAAGCAAAAGACATGATCAGAGTCAAAGAACTTCAGGAGACACGCACAGGGGAGCTCTAGCTCCCCACAGCTGGGTGTCAAGTTTTAGGGGCAGGTGCACAGGTGCTTTTTTTCTAGCATCCAAAGCTTTCTGCAGATCCTCAAATGGATGAAGATTACCTAAAA
This sequence comes from Lepus europaeus, assembly GCF_033115175.1. Lineage (NCBI taxonomy): Eukaryota > Metazoa > Chordata > Mammalia > Lagomorpha > Leporidae > Lepus > Lepus europaeus. The sequence continues at coordinate 12,338,120 of NC_084849.1, forward strand.
AGTCGAGTCACTCATCTAAGATTGTAAGTTTCCAACATTCCTAATGTGACTTTTCCTTGAAAATGAACAATATCATTAAGAATACATTAAGAGGGGCTGGTGCTGTGGCATAGCAGGTAAATCTGCTGCCTGCAGTGCCAGCATCCCACATGGACGCAGGTTCAGGTCCCAGCTGCTCCACTTCTGATCCAGCTCTCTGCTATGGCCTGGGAAAGCAGCATAAGATGGCCCAAATCCTGCAATCACGTGGGAGACGCAGAAAAAGCTCCTGGCTCCTGGCTCATGACTCCTGCCTCTGGATCAGCCCAGCTCCAGCCGTTGCAGTCATTTGGGGAGTAAACCAGCAGATGGAAGACTGACTCTCTCTCTCTGTGTGTGTCTCTCTCTTCCTCTCTCTCTCTCTCTCTCTGCCTCTCTGTAACTCTGTCTTTCAAATAAATAAATCATTTTTTAAAATAAAGAATACATTAAGAAATGAGTGGGGCCGGTACTGTGGCTTAGCAGGTAAAACCACTGCCTGCAGGGCCGGCATTCCACACAGCTGCAGGTTCTAGTTCCAGCTGTTCCACTTCCAATCCAGCTCTCTGTTATGGGATGGGAAAGCAGTACAAGATGGCATAAGATCTTAGGCCCCTGCACCCACGAGGGAGACCCAGAAGAAGCTCCTGGCTCCTGGCTTCGGATGCGCACAGCTCCAGCCATTGCGGCCATCTGAGGAGTGAGCCAGTGGATGGAAAACCTCTCTTTGCCTCTCCTTCTCTCTTGACTCTTTCAAATAAATAAATAAATCTTAAAAAAAAAAAAAAAGAGAGAGAGAGAGAGAGAGAGAGAGAAACGAGTTTGCCAAAAGTAGTAGACTAGGCCGGCGCCGTGGCTCAACAAGCTAATCCTCCGCCTTGCGGTGCCAGCACACCGGGTTCTAGTCCCGGTCGGGGTGCCAGATTCTGTCCCAGTTGCCCCTCTTCCAGGCCAGCTCTGCTATGGCCCGGGAGTGCAGTGGAGGATGGCCCAAGTGCTTGGGCCCTGCACCCCATGGGAGACCAGGAGAAGCACCTGGCTCCTGCCATCGGATCAGCGCGGTGCGCCGGCCGCAGCAGCCATTGGAGGGTGAACCAACGGCAAAGGAAGACCTTTCTGTCTCTCTCTCACTATCCACTCTGCCTGTCAAAAAAAAAAAAAAAAAAAAAAGTAGTAGACTAAGGTTTAAAAAGAGTTATCAACAAAACCCCCATGAAAAGCTTTCTGTGGTCAAAAAGAAATATACTTTTACTTGTGAGCTATGGATTTGAAAATTTAGTTTTAGGAAATTAAACTAGCTTTATAAAGCAGATGTTGCCATCTATGTCATTTAATCAATTCAAGTCACATTCCTAGAAGACAATATAGCCATCTGATGAGTTCGGCATCAATGGAATGAGCCAAATCCTCACAACAGCATTTTACAAAAATAATCAGTGGTTTTAAGCAGGGCATGTGCAAAATTCCTGAAATAACACATAGATAATTCACTGCCAAACTCAGATCAATTCAGAATGTGCAGAGGCAAGAAGCATTGTTATAGCTCTGAAACCCATATTCAGTAAAGCTGTGTTCAGAAAGTTCCATTTCAATTTCAAGAAAATAAATGACTAGAGAAGCTTGATAATGATTCTGGCAGATATGAGTGCCCTTCTTTCAAAGCAGAATCATTTTACAGAGCTTAAGGTTTTTTTAAAGATAAACATCAATTTATAAGACCTAAGTCAAACTTGCATATAAAATATCATCTGCTTAAGAAACATAACACTGTATCTTCTCAAATATTATACCTACTCAGACAAGTTTAGAGGCAAAATAGTACAACAGAGTTCAAAAAAGCACAGCCTTGGGTGACTGTTTAGCATAGCAATTACGACTTTGTATCCCACATCTGAGTAACTGGGTTTCATTTCAAGCTCTGGCTCCTGACTCCAGCTTCCTGCCAGTGCAGACCCAGGAGGCAGAAGGTAATGGTTCAAGTAGCTGAAGTGGTGTCACCCACAAGGGAGACTAGGACTGAGTTCCTGGTCTCTGTTTCCCTAGCTTTCAAATAAAATTGAACGGCTGGAGCCGCGGCTCACTTGGCTAATCCTCCGCCTGCGGTGCTGGCACCCCAGGTTCTAGTCCCGGTCAGGGCGCCGGATTCTGTCCCGGTTGCCCCTCTTCCAGGCCAGCTCTCTGCTATGGCCCGGGAGTGCAGTGGAAGATGGCCCAAGTGCTTGGGCCCTGCACCTGCTTGGGAGACCAGGAGAAGCACCTGGCTCCTGGCTTTGGATCAGCGCGGTGCGCCAGCTGCCGCAGCCATTGGAGGGTGAACCAACGGCAAAGGAAGACCTTTCTCTCTGTCTCTTTCTCTCTCACTGTCCACTCTGCCTACCAAAAAAAACAAACAAAAAAAAAAATTGAGAAGAGAAGAGGAAAGAGGAAAGCAAAGGAAAGGGAAAAGCACGGTCTTCTCAGACCACAGAGACTGCGATCCCGACACTATCACTAACAAGTTGTGACTTTGAGCAAGTCACTTCACTACTCATTGCTTTAGTTTACTGATTTCTAAATCACCTCTAGCTATGCTGCCCAAGAAACCCAAAATCTCCCCTAATTACCTCCAACCCTTAAACACTGTCACCCCAGACTCCTGCGTTCTTCGTGGTCAGCACCTTCCCATAGATTCACTGAAGTTCTCCTCAAAAATGCAGTTTTGAGACTTCAGGACAATTAAAGAGTTCTTCTAACAATCCACAGTGGAGTAAAAGCAAAGTTAGAAGATTCTCTAAAATTTAACAAAATCCAACAAAAGAAAGGTAAACTACAAAGTTCCATGAAAGCAATGCTGTCCTTCTCAGAACCAAAGCTAATCACCTAGAAAGCAGGTGAATGGGCTTTGCTCGTTCTCTCAGGTTTAGTTCACATTGCCTTCTGCAGAAACCAAGGTACTGTCTTTTCCTGACCTTATCTGCAAAAGCTGGGGGATGGCAGCAAACCCCAGGCCTCCAGCCTGTGCCTCTGAAGGCTCAGGCTCTGGGACGTCTTCACACCATGCTCTAGCAGGAACAGTCCTAGCTTTGCTGTTCATATACATTAGGGCTCCTTGAGACATTTTGTTGCACAAGCAAGCTCAGCTTATACAATTTTTCAAGATGATGCACAAAATAAAGTCCTTAAAGCTGTGACATAGTCTAAGTGCAATACTATCATTAATTTTCAATAACATCATGGCACGTCACTACCTGTAAAAGTTCATTAAAAGCCAACAATTCAGAGAGTGAACAAAACACCTACTGTGTAAACCCTCTACACCTCATTTAAGAAATGTATTCAATATGCTTATCATCAGAGTCCCTATAACCCATATTACTCAAGTTAGTATTAATTTACAAATAAACTGCTCTAAATTTTTTCAAAGAAACTTCACATATGAAAGAAAAAATATATAGAAGCCTCCTGACATTGATGAATTTGAAGTTTTCAGTTTCAGCCATTCAAGGCCCACAAGAAAGGGCCACTGAAATGTAATCTCCTGCAATTTTGCCTAGGGTTGCATGCAAATTGCTGGCCCTGGGACAGGGTAAGAGGAAGCACAGGCTTCCCTTGCAAAGGGGCACCACATGTGAGTTCTTTGTGCTTTTTTTTGGTGGTTGTTTTTCTTCTATACTTGATGTCAGAAACACAGTAACTCTCTTAAAGCTATTGTTTTAAAAGCATTTCTTTTTTACTGGAAATGGATATTAAAAAAAAATTTAAAAGTCAACTGTTATAGCTGGTGGCAAAAGTGAAGATGTTTGAGGAATGACTAGTGTCAGCCAAAATTACAAGGGTCAAACATCACTGGAGATCACTCAGACTTGGAAACTGAAGCAGTTAAACATATGCTTGGTCAGAAACAAGAGAAAGCCATCCACACAAAAATTTCACTTGATGGAGAAAAATTATGTGCCATAATGGTATCTATAAAAGTGGAACTTTTGGAAGGCTTCCAAAAACATTTCCTCCAAGCATCAAGGGTGTGTCATTTCAAAACAACCTAGTGATCTGCTATGAAAAGTCAATCTAACCACAAGTTTGTTTGTTTGTTTAAGATTTATTTATTTATTTGAAGGGCAGAGTTACAGAGAGACAGAGACAGAGACAGAGACAGAGACAGAGATAGAGAGAGGTGTCTTCCTTCCGCTGGCTCACTCCCCAGATGGCTGCAATAGCCGGAGCTGGACTGATCCGTGGCTAGGAGCAAGGAGCTTCTTCCAGGTCTCTCATGTGGGTGCAGGGGCCCAAGGACTTGGGCCATCTTCTACTGCTTTCCCAGGCCATAGCAGAGAGCTGGATTGAAGTGGAGCAGCCAGGACTTGAACTGGCGCCCATATGGGATGCCAGCACTGCAGGTGATGGCTTTACCTGCTAAGCCACAGCGCCTGCCCCCACAAGTTTTTATACACAAAGACTGCATTATTTTTTAAAGATGGATTTATTTATTTGAAAGGGAAAAGGAAAGGGAAAGGGCGGCGGGGGGGGGGGGGGGGGGGGGATCTTCCATACACTGGTTCATTCCCCAGATGGCAGCAATGACCAGGCCAAATCCAGGAACCTGGAACCTGGAGCCTGGAGCCCAGAGCCCAGGGCCCAAGCACTTGGGCCATGCTTATGCTGAGCCACAGCACTGGCCCCAGGATTCCTAAGTTATAAACTTTTAACCAACTGCCTCACCTTTAGTATATGTTTTGGTATGTGCCTGCTGCCTTGGCTCAACTACCTATTCATTCCTTTTTTTCCCTTTTTAATCTGAGAGGTAGACAGACAAAAAACACCCATCCACTGGTTCACTCCCCAAATCCCTGCCAACACCTGGTTCTGGGTCAAGAGCAACACCAGGAGCCAAGAACTGAATCCAGACCTTCCACGTGGATGGCAAAAACCCAACTACTTGAGTCATCATCACTGCCATCCAGGGTCTGATTAGCAAGAAACTGAAGTCAGGAGCAGCTGGGTATCAAACTCAGATACACCACTACGGGTGTCTTAACCAGCAATTTCAAACACCTGTTCCCACCTACGCATTCTTTCTCTCTCCTTTATATGTCATCCTTTGGCATACCCCTACCTTCTACCTTGTTCTGATCCACTGAATTCTCTAGACCTGACTTCACCCTAAATCTTCCCTGTCCATTTTGTGGACCTCATTTCACTATCTTTCATAAACTAACCCAGCCAGAGTGCAGAATTAGCAAAGAATGGGACACAATCCCTTTTAGAATTTACCAAATAGCTAAGATGAAAGAACAGTAGAATACTTTCACTGCCAAGAAAAAGCAGCAGTGCGTTACTAGTGGGAGTCACAGCCGTCACTGGGTCGCACTACTACTTTGCCATCTACTCTCCTCACTACCCAAGACACTGTCAATAAGTGCAAGGAGACAAACCTTTCCTCCCACCATACAGTGCCACCTACAATTATTCACTTGGTTTGCCTTCTGGGATGCGCAGGATGATCTTTATATTGCTGCCAAAGACTAACCAGAAATTAGAAAACAGGAACAGTTAGAAATTAGGAAGCGTAAGTAAAGGCAGCTACACCAATACACTCAAGATTCATCAGTCCCAGTAATGAACATCTCTCAGTGAAGAAGGAAAAATAAAACTTAAAAAAAAAAAAAAAAGGGAAAAAAACTGCACCTACATGCAAAATTAGTAAGTCAAAGTGCTATCAGGGGAAACAGCAGTCTTTCTCTCTTTACTTGCTCTCTTTTCTTTACTATTAATTATCTGGGGAACAAGAGTATAAAGATATTACAGAAACACTGATTTACAACAATGCAACCATTTCAATTTAAGCACTCTGAAAGAGGATAAAACACAAAAAATAAATCTCATTCTCCATACATTTTACTGTTTGCCAAGTTAAAAAAATAAACCTGTGCTCTTTCCAGGCTTCTTTGAATATTGCTTGGTTTGTACATTTGACTTTGGATCTACATTTTACATAATTATAAAAAGATTAAATATTTTTACATAGCCCCAAAAATCAAAAGTAAAACAAAACAAAGGCACCTTGCTGTGTAATCAGTTGGTGGCAAAACCACAAACAGAGGAATTACTCTGAGTGACTTTAAAGCAGAGTAATGCAATGGCGTATTCCTAATGGAATATACACTAAGAACAAAGAAAATCTGTAAAAACACAGACATGTATCAATAACAGATAACGCAACAAAAATTTCTAGTTTCTAGTAATGATGCTGTTGCTGATAGTGCTGTTATTCAGACTGCTGTATTTATAAATTGGGCTTGTTCACTCAAAGGTCTACGAATTGCTGTGAAATTTATCTAAAAAAAGACATATCTAGGTCTGTTCTCTAAAAGGTCTAGGAACAGTTACTGAGTTAGCAGCACCAAGAATGCCCAGTGTTCAGATTATGGTCTCTAAAGCCTATGCCTCAGGGGCTGGCATTGTGACGTAGCAGGTAAAGCCGCTGCCTGCAGTGCCAATAAGCTATATGGGTACTGGTTCGAGTCCCAAATGCTCCACTTCCAATCCAACTCTCTGCTATGGCCTAGGAGGATGGCCCAAGTGCTTGGGCCCCTTGCCCACGTGGGAGACCTGGAAGAAACTCCAGGCTCCTGACTTCAGCTTGGCGCAGCTCCAGCCATTGTGGTCAACTGGGGAGTGAACCAGAGGATGGAAGACCTTTCCCCACATCCTCTTTTCCTCCTTCTCTAACTCTTTCAAATAAATAAATCTTTAAAAAAAAAAAAAAGAATAAACTGTTCGAATCAGAGAAATGCAAAGGGAACAAAACTAATTCAAATATTTTGTTATGAAGAATAAAAGCATCAAAAAACATCCTGTTACCTCACTGAAATATGAAATAAAAAAATTAAAACATTAAAGTCCTCCCCAATAGTCATCATATATAAATTATTTTGTGCATTCCAATTAATGTCTGTATGTATATGTCCTGGTGAAATAAAATGTACTTACAAAAGAATTATCAAAGATTATAAAGAATGATAACAGTTTTTTAAATTGCCAACATCCTAGGTATCTATTACCAATGATTTTAAAAATTGTCAGTATGTATGTTCCAGACAAGGCTGGCTTTGAAGTTCAATTCCTGAAGAAAAAGTAAAAGCCAAGGTGATAAAATTCAATGTTCAATATCCTTACAGATTTCTACTTTGGATTAAATGAAAACCCTGAGGTCACATTGAAGAAATGGTTATAAATTGTCCCCACTCCCTCAAAAAAATCACATGTACTGGAAACTAGCCTTACATAGCTTTGTTTAAAAAAAAAAAAAAAAAAAAAAGACTGCTAGAGGACAGGGCAAGTATTTGGCCTCAGGGTTGAGATGCCAACTAGGATGCCCACATGCCATATTACAGTGTCCTGGGTGGAGTCCTGGCACTGCTCCTGACTCCAATTCTGTAATGTGGACCCTGAGGGACAGTGGTGACTGCTCAAGGGGTTGGGTCCCTGACACTCACATGGGACAGTAACTGGCTCCCAGCTCCAGCCACTGCAGGTACTTGGAGACTGAAGGGCAAATAGACACACACTCTCTCTCTCTTGCTCACTGGCTCACCTGCTTCTCTCTCTACAGTTGTGCAACAAGATTAATCTCTGATCCTTTCTTTGGCTCTTCTCTCAGCTTATGTACTCGACCCACCTTTCCTCTATTACACCTTCCTTCCTAAGTGTTCTTCCTATTCATTGCAATTGCAGGGGGATAGTCACATAACAATCTCAGCGCAAGATCCTACCACAACGAGGTTTGTTCCAGATCTACTTCAAGGGTCCCAACGCCAAAATCAAACCAGGGTGGTACTTCTCAAATGATATAGAGTCCTCAAACTGCAATAAACCCAGGAGACTGCCAAGTAATCCCACTCTAATCTACATTCTTATATTCCATTAAGATTCAACCAAGGCTTAAACAAATTAGGCTTCTTCCTAAACTTTGTAATAGTCAACCACTTTTCCCTATATTTTTTCTAAAAAACATTTTGGGCCCTCACTGCCACAAAGTAGACTAAGCCAATTTAAATGAAAACAACAAGACAAACTCAATTGCCCTCCCTTCTCATCCACTGCAACTTTTGCAACTTACATAAAGTAGAGTAAGAGCTCAGAAGAGCAGCACTGGCTTCTCAAAAGTAGGGTTAGGTAGCAGAAGCACCTCAAAATGATTTCCAGTCACAACAGCACAAAGATATTCTCTAGACTATATTCAAAGGATTAAAAAAAATCATCAATGAAATCATTTCAGGACAGAGTCTAAGCTGGACTACACATCTGGATCTTTAGCTACAAAGAAAAGTCTATCGCTTTGAAATACTGCCACACTTCAGTCCCAAAGGAAATCAGAAGAACCACTGCCCAAATGGTATAAATAATACTCTTCTTTCTCCCAAACCTCAGAGAGCATTTAATAAATGCATACTGAATGAACTGCCTTATTTCATGGAATACATACCATATCTCTTAAAATTTCTTTTGAACACCTGCCCAAAACAAAAAGCCCAAAAACATTCTTAGAAGGTAACTAACACATACTCACATATATTTCCATAATGGTATCATATAAACCTAAAATCTAATCACATGTCCTTCAGGAAAAATGTGCATGCTCTCGACAGTATCTAACATTAATTGTAGAAATACACTATACAAAAGTAGCCAAGAATTCTAAAACCCAAAACTAAGACAACTAAACTATCACACTTATAGTCCCACACAAGCAGAACTACACCAAAATAAACCTCCACAAATCCTGCCTGTGTAAACAGTGAACTGGCATAATAACAAAGAGCCCTCTACATAAAGCTCACAGAAGTAGAGAGGCATTTATAAATGAAGGCTCCTGGGGAACCCTGGACAAGCACGCTCAAGGTTTACCACCTGAGGCTGTCAATCAGAAAATACCAAGAAAATTAGTTCACCACCATCTCCAAAAGGAAGTAGAGAGGGAAGATGAGTGAACTTCATGACACCCTAATTAAGCCCCAGCCAGAAAAAGAAACCTTCCTACCACATTCCTGCTCCACCACCTTCTGTTACAAAATGGCCATTAAGCCAATTACAACTGTTGGAACCTGGGTCCACCTAGTCCAACACAACTTTCTGAGGTGGTGGAATGTTTTGTGTATGCACTGTCCAAAACGGTAGCCACTAGCCATATGTGGCTATTAAGTACCTAAAATGTTTCAGAAGACTGAAGATCGAATTTTTCATTTTATTTAATCTTAATTAATTTAAATAGCCACATGTGTTAGGTGGCTACCATATAGAATAGTGCACTTGTACCTGGTATTGTTTTGTTAAAATAGTTTTACTGACAAAATGTACTATTAGGATAGTAAGGCTGAGGCTGCCTTGGGCATGAACTCAAGAGAAAAAGCAAAACTTTGCTTGATGCACACCTTTAAATGTTAGCTTATAAGGCTCCTAAATACTAAAGGACACACCCTAAAACTGCCTCATTTATACTTCAGAATGGATGCATTTGGGAGTTAGAAGCATATTTATGATATACAAAAGTAAACAACAGGACAGGAAAATAAATTTATCAAGCCCCAAGAATTTGTTTACTTTTTAAAAAGTAAAAGCAATTATTAACAAGTCCCAAGCTGCCTATCTCTGCATCTAGTTTTAACATTTCCCTCCTTAATTATACTCTTGCTTGCATCACAAATTTTTGATTATATTAAGATTTTGCTATATGTGGCACTATTATGTAGAATTTTCTAAGAATCTTGCAAGACATTCCCAAAAAGACTATACAACAACAGAAAAACAGGAACATAGTAGCTCAACAGCTACCGAAATAAACTTTAGTGCTACAATAAAAATTTTGGGACTGTTTATTAAATTATATATATATATTCAAAATTTCTCTGAGAAACCCAAATCTACCAGATTATCATATTCTTCTGAAACTAACACTTAAGTTAGTTTCTAAATGATATCCTCTTGGGAACCCATGAGAGACTAAGTGATTAGTCATTTAATGACAAGTTAGTAAGTCCTCTCACATGAAATCATCAAAACTTTTGATCATCAGAGAATTAAACCCCACAATTTTCTTTATATCCAAGTACAGTATGACAGTATTTTTATACGTTGGCCCTCTCTACCAGAAAGATTTTAAATTTAAAAATTCTCAAGTAATTACATACAGTTATAATTATTCTATAATACAGCACATATGGAGCAAGTTAAATAAAATATGCTTCTCCAACCTAACATGGTTTTCAAAATTAATCTCATACAGCTCACATATTAAAAAAAAAAAAAATTAACCTACAATCAGAGCAAAACAAATATATGTATAGAAAATAAAATTTGGTACATTCAGTCGTGATGATGAAGTTATATGAAACAATAAGCTTAAAATACCAACAGGAATCTCAAATAATTTCTAAACATACATAGTTTCTACAAATGCTAAAACTACAGCAGGAAGAACATAGAATTTTAATATACATTATCACCTTTCTTCTGTAACCAAAAATCCCAGTACAGTATCAGAACGTCAAGAGTTATGCTCTAGGGGCTGACATTGTGGCATAGTGGGTAAACCCACCACCTGCTATGCCGGCATCCCAAATATTCAATGGTTCGAGGCTCATCTGCTCCCTTTCTATTCCAGCTCCCTGTTGGTGCACCTGTGAAAGCAGCAAAGGATGGCCCAGGTGCTTGGGCTCCTGCATCCATGTGGGAGACTGGTTGAAGCTCCTAGCTCCTGGCTTCAGCCTGGCTCAACCCTGACCATTGCAGCCACTTGGGGAGTGAACCAAAAGATGGACGATTCTCTCTCCTTTCTCTCTTCTCTCTCCCTCCCTCTCTTTATGTAACTCTGACTTTCAAATACAAAAAATAAAACTTTAAGAAAAAAAAAAAAAAGAGCTGAATCTTGGTATCAAGATAGTACATGGATCCAAAGGTCCCTGGCTCCTACACTTAAAAAAAAAAAAAAAAGTTATGCCCAAGACATCTTCTTAACCTGCTGCCGTAAGATCAAGCAGATTGTCCTCTGGGATGTTGTATTGGCATCAGAGATGGCCAGCCCACAAAGGGGAAAAAACCTACTGTTGTCAATTATAGTTTCAATGCTAGCATCTAAAAACAAATCTGGTGCTGGAAGAAAAGCCATTTACAAATAAAGCATAAAGTCTGCTGCTTCCATAATTTGCATGCCTGATGAACTTTTACAACTTAGACCTTAGTTGTTACTCCCTTCCAATAAACCAAGAAGCTTCCCCTACCAATTCCCTTTTAGGAGAGAGAAAGGGAGTGGAAGAAAAGATGGACCTCCTAGCTGTACAAAAAGCTGCCAGGAGTGTTTACCTCTGACCTGCTTGCAAATCACACACAAAGGTGCAAATGTTTTGAAGTAAAAGTGAACACTAAAATTATCTCCAAGTTTCTTCAGGAGCACAAAAAAAATTTTTAACCACTTTGTAATTTATTCTTCTACATTCGTAAATCTGATCCGTCTGGTTTACCTATACATAACGATCACTTCCAAATAAGCAGTACTTTCACTTCAAGAGACATACTTCTGGTAGAGAATTATTGAGCCGCAAGTTAAGAAAAAACCAGGAAGTGCTTTCTGAAATCCCTGTTCATTAGCCCAGAATTTAAAATTTGTATCTAGCAAAATGGCTAGATACAAATACATCCATCTGGGATAGATTTCCTTTAAAACACACATACATTCTCCTTGAAAAACAAACTATTTAGTGTCTTTCAAAGTATAATTAAGTCACAGTAAATGACTGCAGGATTCCTTAATGTTGTACAACTTCACTGGATAAAAACTAATAAATATAATATTCTCCTGTCAATATGCTGCAGTCATAATAATGTTTTTTAACATTCTTGCACTGACTCATCTTGTTAGGCAGTAACTCAGTTCTTAAAACCAAGAGTCATTGTTAAATATTAAAGTTACTTAGAAAGAAACCTTCTCTCTTCCCTGCAACTGTCAAAGGGATTAAAAGGAAGAGAACAAACCAAAAATTTTTAAAGACATCAAGCAGGATCGAATGTTTTCAAAATATAAACCAAAAGCCTAATCAACACAAAATCAAATTTTTAGCCCTATATTTACACATTTTGAATTTGGAAGAAATAACACATAACATTGAAATCTCTCCTTATTTGGCCACCGGTGATATCTATGGAAAATGTGATTTTTTTAACAAGCTTTCCTGTCTTGATCTTCAAATAACTTAAACAGGAATGACTAAATATATTGGCTCAAAAATCACTTCAATTCAACATGCTCAAAAACTAGTAAAATACCGGTCCATATTATAACTACAAATCTTTGTTCAATTCACTTAAATTTCTATCAAAGCGCCAATAAGTATATTTGGTTAGCTTGATACCAGTACTTAACACACACACACACACACACAGGCTTTTATTGGACTGACAGAACTGAATTCAGGTCACCTTAAGTCTAGGCTGATGTTGTGGCACAGTGTGCTAAAACCTTTGCCTATGGCAACTGGCATCCCATATGGGCACTAGTTCTTGTCCTAACTGCTCCTCTTCCAATCCAGCTCTCTGCTATGGCCTGGGAAAGCAGCAGAAGTTGGACCAAGCCCTGTGCCCCTGTGCCCAACTGGGAAGAAGCTCCTGGCTCCTGACTTCATGTCAGACCAGCTTTGGCCATTGTGGCCATTCGGGGAGTGAACCAGCAGATGGAAGACCTTTCTCTCTGTTTATAACTCTACCACTCAAATAAATAAAAAATCTTAAAAAAAAAAAATTCTGACTGCAATTCATTTTACTAAAAAAAAAAAGTGGGAGCCGGCACCATGGCACAGTAGGTTAACCCTCCACCTGCAATGCTGGCATCCCATATAGGCACCAGTTCTAATCCCGCCTGCTCCTCTTCCAATCCAGCTCTGTGCTGTGGCCTGGGAAAGCAGTAGAAGATGGCCCAAGCGCTTGGGTCCCTGCACTCACATGGGAGACCAGGAAGAACCACCTGGCTCCTGGCTTTGGATCAGCATAGCTCCAGCTGTTGAGGCCATTTGGGGAGTGAACCAACGGAAGGAAGACCTTTCTCTCTGTCTCTCCCTCTCATTGTCTGTAACTCTACCTGTCAAATAAAATCTTAAAAAAACAAAAAAAGAAGTCCATCAATCTGACCCACAGAAATGTTAATAACATTTTCAAGACACCCTTATTTTCACAAATTATCAAAATCTAAATTAAAATTTCAAAGAGTATCATTATAGGCTTACATATTCGTAAACTTTTTTTTGGGGGGGAGGAATGTTTAAAATACTTTTACTTTAGTTATGCTCAATACTGTAGCATACCATAATATGATCTTTGTGCTTTTGCCACCACAAATGTAAGAGTCAAAAGAACAGTCAATACTTCCCTTAAGTCAAAGTCCCTAGTTTGAGAATGACACAAGCATATTACAGGTTATTTTTCTCAGCACTCTTGGAGAAATCTGTTACCACATCTTCCTTCCACTTAACCCTCAAAGGCTTTGTCTATGTCTGAGGGGAAAAGCCAGGGAAGTTTCACATGGTCTGGTTCCTATCTACCAACTTCTACAGCCTCAAGCACCACCCCCTAGTCTAGAACACATCCTACAAGCCCTATCCACTTGAAATTACTCAGGTTTCAATTAAATTCAATTTCCTCATCCTGTTAGAATACACAACCCTAAAGCTCTAGGACGACATCTTTCAGATTCACGATGCCTAGCACCACTGTATTTAGGAAAGATTAATTGTTCAATATATGTTTAGGGGGTAAGTCTGCTTCTCTATACTTCATTTTATTAATGCTAACATCAATAAATTAAAACTCTCCTTTCAAGCAAAAGTTCAATATTTAAGGACCAAAACACAGATGTAATTAAATACATACAAAATAGCAATTTAATGGCTCTAACTGTATCTTACCAACAATGATAGAGCTTCGTCTTATTACTTATCACCAACTTCTCTGTCCCAATTTATTCAACATATTGAAGCCCAGATTAATCCTCCAAACCACTCACATAATTCTCTGCTCAAGACTCTCCAGAGACCCTTCTAATGGTCTACTGCATGGTGATAATGTATTAAAGCAGTGTTCAAGGTCCCCTGTGATCTGACTTAAAGCACCTTTTCAAACTCCTCTTTATCACACCCTTCTCCACAGTCAAGTTGAAATTCTAGCTGTGACTTGTACTTCTTCACTATGCCTTTGCCCAGTTAATCTTATTTATTAAACTATCTTTCCTCTCTCCAGCCCCTAAAACCTGCATGTCCCAATTCACTCTCTGGAGCACCGTTTTAAATACCACCTCTGGGGCGGGTGCTGTGGCTCAGCCTGTTAAAGCCATAGCAGCCTGCAGTGCCAGCACACCATATGGGTGCAGTTTGAGTCCCAGCCACTCCACTTTCCATCCAGCTCCCTGCCTACGTGCCTAGGAAGGCAGCAGAGGATGGCCCAAGTCCTTGAGTCTCTACATCCCCATGGAAGACATGGATGAAGCTCCTGGCTCCTGGCTTCAGCTTCAACCAGCTCCGATCCTTGCAGCCATCTTGGGAGTGAACCAGCAGATTGGGCAATCTCTCTGTCTCTCCTTCTCTCTCTCATTCACTCCCGCTCGCTCTCTCTCTAATTCTGTCTCTCAAATAAACAAATCTTAAAAAAAAAAAAAAAAAAATAGGGCCCGGCACCGTGGCTCACTAGGTTAATCCTCCGCCTGCGGCGCCGGCATCTCATATGGGCGCCAGGTTCTAGTCCTGGCTGCTCCTCTTCCAGTCCAGCTCTCTGCTGTGGCCCAGGAAGGCAGTGGAGGATGGCCCAAGTGCTTGGGCGCCTGCACCCGCATGGGAGACCAGGAAAAAGCACCTGGCTACTGGCTTCGGATCGGCGCAGTGCCGGCTGTAGCAGCCATTTGGGGGGTGAACCAACGGAAGGAAGACCTTTCTGTCTCTCTCCCTCTCTCTCTCACTGTCTGTAACTCTACCTGTCAAATAAATAAATAAAATCTTAAAAAAAAAAAAAAAACACTTCTTCCAGAAGACTTGTTACTCTCAGGTCATCTCTACTCTTCTAAATTCCCTGAACACTTTGTGCCTTCACTATGGTTCCTACTACGTGTTAAAGTGTAATATTGTAATTGACAGTCACCACTCCAATTAGCATCCAAACCTTAAGAATAAGTGTTTGGCTCAGAAAACAGAGATACTTCTTCATTCCCCTCTCTTTCTCATTTTCTCTCTTCCTGTCTGTCGCTGTGTCTTTCTAGTAGGTTAAAATACAGAGTTGTCAAATATATTATCAATTTTCTTATTAATATATTCATATTAATATGCCATGTGGGCTCTTGCCACATATTCAGAGAAGAATTCTGAATACTGGCATAAATAAACCAGGCAACATAAGTTTTTAGCATTTTATTCAGTGAGAGAAATGCATGAGAGTGAGGGTGTTAATCTAATCTAAGGGAGAAGGGAAAGTCTGGAAATAAATTTCGAATCTACACCAGGTCAAAAGCCACGTGCAGCAATAAGCAGCTTTCAGGGGCAGGGAAGGGAAGGCAGAGAGCAGGCGCCCGAAGGCAACGCGCCCCAAAGGCAGGGGGCAGCAAAGGTCCATAAAGTCAAAAAAAGACAAAAGGGCCCAGCCTTTAATCCACTTCCAAAAGGGAGTGGTTAATTACCGATTGGCAGGTGGGCACATAGGTGTGGTCAGGTAGAGGGGATGAGATAACACAGGGGGCAGGGGGCATGGTCAAGGCTTGGTCTTCCAGCTCACAAACCTGATCAATTTTATCCTATATGCCTGCCCATATCAGATGAAAATAAACAAACATTAAAAAAAAAAAAACAACAACAACAACAACAACAAAAACGAAAACCTTGTAATGACTACTAGGGGAAAAATTGTGAACAGTCACTTTATAACCAACTAAAGCAGCCAGGCTAGGTATGAAATCCATCCTCTGACATTCTATACACACAAATATCCTACTAAACATAGGGGGTTTAGCTGGTCAAGAAAAATTGGTTTGAAAAATGGTTATTACAGCAAAGCCCAATATGCTAACTACTGCATTTGACTTGACATAGAAAATATCCCCAAAAAGATATGCCTAATCAGCAAAGGGATCTGGGGTAAATGTATAAAAACACCATATCCAGATATCAGCAGCAAAATTAAGGATAGAAAACTTTGTGCAGAATCCATTCTCTTTCATTAAAATATCATTCTGATATTTTTGATGATTGGATTTTTGAAGTCTTTTCCCTTAAGATTGACAGAATATTAACTGAAAGCCCAAACTCAATCGTGTTGAAATGTGTGGTCTCCCTACAAAAGTTATCACTGTTCAAGAAGGACATCGTGATGCAGCAGCATGACCAAGAGGTTGTTGAGGCCTCCTGGATGTGGTAACTAACAGCCTGTGTGGGAAAGAAGCACCAGCCCAGGAGCAGAGGGAGTTTTACCAAGGCAGTGTCTCAGTCGATCAGCCTGGCATGGGTGCAACATGGGAAAACTTAATCTTGGGAAGTTGAAGAAGATAAATGAGTGGGCACTTTTATATAAAAAAAATAAAAATAAAAAAAAAATAAAGAGGGAGGGATGGAGGGAGGAAGGAAGGAAGGAATGAAGGAAGGGAGGAAGAAGGGAACTTTGTACTTTGGCCCTGCCAATTTAGCTGTCTTGAACTATAACTACATCCCTTTGTATTGCAAACATTAGATTAGTTAAGCAAGCCCTCCCTCTACAAAAAAAGAAAGTTTTTAATCTGAAAGTAATGACATATTAGAAAAGACAAAGCTCAAGAAAGTAAGTTGGCTAAACACTGTAAACTAGAGAAACAAATCCTTATGTTGCTGCAGGAACAAAGGCTTAGAAGAGGCAAAAACATGAACAAAGCATAAGTGCTTGTGCTATCCCAGGGCTTATCACCTTGTGTACCTTCCTGTTTACTTACCTAATTGACCCACGAAAGTATACGCTCTGACAGATCAAGAACTCAGTTACCCAGTTCAATAGTAAGTGCCAAATACATAGCATATTCTCTGGCCCCTATTTAAAAAATAATCATACCTGAAGATTAAATAAACAAAAACACACTGAAAGAGTAAAAAGAGCCCATTAAAAAAATTACAGCAACCTGAGTATTACATCGACATAAGATGCCTGAAAATCAAAATTCATTAATTGCATTCATGGAAAAACTGGCAATTCAATATGTATGTCAGAAAAGACGTGAGATCGTGTCCTTCCTAGCACACAGCAAAGGGCCTAGCATTCAACAAATGCTTGCTGAACTAAACTCTATGCTCCCCTCACGTCCAAATATGAGACTCCATCACATAAAGCAATCCACCAGCTCAACTATCTAATGAAGCTTTTACTAATTAAAACTTCACCAGGCCACTTCAAGAACTTTTACTAAAATTTCATTTTAACTCATTTGATGATCAAATTTACTTCAGTAACACTTTTTGAAAATGCCAAAACAAAAAATAACATAGTAACACAGGACTTTAGTTTTTTCTAGCTCTCCTTACGCTAGTTCCATAAGTAAAACAATCTCTTTACACCTAATTTTTAATACATTGGCAATAATTATTTATGCATCCTAAATAAAACAATGTCAAGGTCAATTTTTAGTCTACTCAAAACAACACGCACTTGAGGATGCCTGCAAGGCCAAAAATCTTAATTATGTCAGTCAGCCAACATTTACAACAAAAATATGCTTTTTATATCCAATACATCTTTACCCTACCTCTGAAATTTGCAATTCAGTACTCTGTGTGTTTTATGACATTTTCCAGAAACCCAGTCTTCAAAAGATAGTTTGTATTTAACACACCAGTATTTTTTAATGACAGTAAGACCAGACTTTTGAGAAAAAGATAAAGTGTAATAGATGTAAGAGACTCTAATTTCAAGTTTCTTCTCTAAATAACCCAAAATTTGTAACTTAATAGAGGACATACCAGCACTATGCAAAGCACTTATGACAAGTAGTACAATTCCCAGTGCTGGTCTTTTCCCACAGAATTGAGGCAGACATCGTACAGCCTGGAATCATCCCATTTAAGACTGCACATGACTGAGTCCTGGCCACACCACTTCCAACCTATCCCTCTGCCAATGGACCTGGGAGGTAGTAGATGACAGCTCCAGTCCTTGAGTTCCTGACACCTTTGTGCGACACGCAGATGAGATGGTATTCCTACCTCCTGTTTTGGCCTGGCCCAGTCTTGGTTGTTGTGGGTATTTGGGGAGTAAACCAGTAGGATGGAAGGAAGATTGTCCCTCAACCCCACTCTAGCTTTCAAATAAATAAATAAACATTAAAAAAGAAAAACTAACTACATTTAGAATCCAATGGCAATTTAAATTTTCCTATTTCAGAAATCTAAAAGCCCAAAAAGAATAATTTTAAAGACTTTTTCTAATACAAAAAGAATGCCAATCAATGGGCTAGATGATATAGATATATATATAGATATATATATATATAGATATATATTTTAAAGATCTACACAAAAGTATACTTTAAGAATACATAAAGGCCGGCGCTGTGGCTCAACAGGCTAATCCTCCGCCTTGCGGCACCGGCACACCGGGTTCTAGTCCCGGTTGGGGCACCGATCCTATCCCGGTTGCCCCTCTTCCAGGCCAGCTCTCTGCTGTGGCCAGGGAGTGCAGTGGCGGATGGCCCAAGTGTTTGGGCTCTGCACCCCATGGGAGACCAGGAGAAGCACCTGGCTCCTGCCATCGGAACAGCGCGGTGCGCCGGCCGCAGCGCGCTACCGCGGCGGCCATTGGAGGGTGAACCAACGGCAAAAGGAAGACCTTTCTCTCTGTCTCTCTCTCACTGTCCACTCTGCCTGTCAAAAAAAAAAAAAAAAAAAAAGAATACATAAAAAATAAAAAACTCAGTGGTTAGTCTGAAGTCCCTCTAGTGTTCAACTAGTTAACAGTCTCAATAAGGTCAAAGTTGCCACTCATTTCATAATTACAGAATCTAGTCCACATAAATAAAAATAAATTTAACAAACACAAAAGAAAGGTATAAAAACAAATCAGTAGTCTCGAAAGTTCCCTTGGAAGTCATTCAAGTTAGGATTCAGAAAGAAATCTCAAAATGCTTTTCACTATAACTTTGATCACCACGCATCCAACATGATGCCTAGACTCTAGGTGAACTGTAAGTAGTTTATTATTGTCTAGTTTCTATGTTTCAACATGTCATTCTCATCATTCATTCCTAGTTTATTGCTACTATAAATTACACACAATAAGCACAAATAAAAATTATTCTACCACAACAAACTAAATGTGAAAAAGGCAACAGATTTATTGTGGTATGCAGCACAGATGTACAACAATGATCCTTGTCAACCAATTGTGTTTGCTAGCTCCATGTATGTGATACTAATAACAAGTTCCAAATATTCTGGTCAATTGATAATTAAGATATACCACACAAAGGCTATAATTTTCAAGGGATTAGATTATAATATCTATTTAAAATACAACAGAATACAATTTTTACTTTTTATTCTAGAATCTCTTCAGGAGCAAGAACAAAGGCAGTATAATCATTCTTGCACAAAGTCAGAAACAGTCAGTTATAAGAGACTATTTTTTTAAACATCAAATGCCTATGTATGTTTTAGTTAAGACTATATTGACAATGCTAGGTAGAAATGAATTCAAATTTCATCCACAGATAGAAAGAATGGCCAAAAATATGAACTGTAAAATTAGATCCTTATTTATTATCTACATTCATGAATTTTAAATATTTTGACAGTAGAGTTCAGGAAAACACAACCATGACATGAATTTAGACAGCATCTAAATATATGTGTTTTTCACATTCACTCCATATTGTATCAAAGAACAAAGCTGATTCCCATATTATAAAAATAAAAAACAATCAAATTTAAATAACTCATCTGCGAGAATATATATTCCAGAAAGATGAGCGGTATGAACACTTAATCCCTTATTTGTAGCTCACTTATACTTATCTTGTGGCCTCTACTTCTCTAAAGGCAAAGGTAACAAAAGAATGGTAAATTTCTTGCTGGCCTGTGTTTCATTTCTGATATGTGAGGGTGAATACAAGGGAGTAACTCACAAATCTACACTGCTGCAAACGCAGCTGAGCTGCGGTTACAAATGGAAAAAAGAATGAGAGGAAGCTCCTGACCCAAGAACTCTGACTCACTGGTGATGACGGACTGTCTTTCATCCTCTGGGAGCCATAGCTGCATTTTATTTGTTGCCAAACCAAAATTTCCACAAACACAGGGAATCCAAGCAACTTCCAGGTATATGTAGGAGTGTGTTTGCAAGCAACTTTGGAGAAGACAGGTTAATTTTCTTAACTGTCTTTGAAAAAATGCCATTTTAAAATTACAGAACTTGAAAAGTACTAATATACTATCTTAGATATTTAGAAAGCAGATGCAACCAAAAGACTGTATTTCAGAGCAACTGATAAATGTATACTGACACTAAAATTTATTAAGAATTTCATTGACAGTGTTTGCCTAAATCATGTACTATCTCATTTTATCATGCATTTTTAATATTTAAATGCACTATATTTATCTTTTTTTTTATTTATTATTTGACAGGTAGAGTAATAGATAGTGAGAGAGAGAAACAGAGAGAACAGTCCCCCCTCCACTGGCTCACCCCCCAAATGGCCGCCATGGCCAGCGCTGCGCTGAACCGAAGGCAGGAGCCAGGTGCCCCCTCCCGGTCTCCCACGCGGCTGCAGGGGCCCAAGCACCTGGGCTATCCTCCACTGGCCTTCCAGACCACACCAGAGAGCTGGACCAGAACCGGTGCCCACATAGGATGCCAGCGCCGCAGGCAGAGGATTAACCAAGTGAGCCACGGCGCTGGTCCCTGCTATAATATTTAAAGAAGTTAGTAATTAATTCAGGGTTTCAGAAGAAGAGACTGAAAGCTATTTGCTAATCTGATTCCATAGTGAAACATTCAGGATTTTTGAGCTTCAGCCAGGCAATAAACATTCCCATGTAGCAAACATCAACTCCAGTTTTGAACTGGCAACTTATAACATGTATACGACAGCCAAGGTCATTCCATCCATGATGAATTTAACAAGGATTCTGATATAAATCTGATTAAGCACTTTTACCCAGTAAACAGTACTCTTCCACAGCCATCTAACAGGATGATTATAACACAAGCTTTTTGCCAAATGCGCAAACTATCTACTATCTACATCACTAGTTAAAAAGTGCTTTATGGGGGCTGGCACTACAGCGTCTGCAGTGCCAGCATCCCATATGGGTGTCAGTTTGAGTCCCAACTGCTCGACTTCCCATCCAGCTCTCTGCTATGGCCTGGGAAAGCAGAAGATGGCCCAAGTCCTGGTCCCTGCACCCACATGGCAAACCTGGATGAAGCTCTAGGCTCCTGGCTTCGGATCGGCCTAGCTCCAGTCATTGTGTCCATTTAGGGAGTGAACCAGTGGAATGAAGACCTCTCTCTCTGCCTTAGCCTCTCTGTCACTCTGCCTTTCAAACAATTAAATAAATCTTTAAAAAATTTTTAACAAAAAAATGTGATTTATTGGAAAGTATTCAATTAATTTTAAGTAAAAGTTTTCAATTTCCATTTTTAAAATTAAACTATAGACTATGAAAAGTAGGAAACTGGAGGGAAAAAGAAGAAAATCAGATCACTGTCTTCAATATGTGATTAAAAAGAAATCAAAGCATCAAGAAACTTTTCCTAACATGGTCACATAATTTTTAAAAACCGTCTCCTGTTTTTTAAATGTTTCCTTACATTGCTCAGAACATGCAACACTGCTAAACTAATCATCTTTAAGCAAGCTTCTAGTATACTTGTTAATCTACAAATTAATTTATTCAACAAATATGTCCCAGACATACACTGATATTAGAAGTATAGCGATGGGGGCTGGCACTGTGGCATAGCAGGTAAAGCTATCACCTGCAGTGCTGGCATCCCATATGAGTGCTGGTTCGAGTTCCAGTGGCTCCTCTTCCTATACAGCTCTCTGCTATGGCCTGGGAAAGCAGAAGATGGCCCAACCCTTGGGCTCCTGCACCCACGTGGGAGACCTAGAGGAGGCTCCTGGGTCCTGGCTTCAGGTCGGCGCAGCTCCAGCCATTGCAGCCATTTAGGGAAGTGAACTAATGGATGGAAGACTTTCTCTCTTTCTCTCTTTCTCTCTCTCTCTCTCTCTCCCTCCCTCCCTCTCTGTAACTTTGACTTTCAAATAAAATAAATAAATCTTAAAAAAAAAAAAAGAAGAATAGTGATGGGTAAAAGCCAGATGCAGGTCCTGCCCCTATCTGGTATAACCTACAAGGAACTTCTATTAGTCCTATTCCAAAATCCTCAAAAATTCCAACTACTTATTAAATCCAAACTATTTAGCCTTGTGTTTAAGCTCCATCCCCAACAGGCAAAAATATGCATTTTCAATCAATTTTTCATCCTTAACTTTTCCCCAGGAAACATTGCAAATTATCTACTCTATCCTTATACCTGCGATTGTACAGACATCCTTGTCCTAATATATATTCAAGTCCTATCTATCCATTAAGCTTCAAGTTCAAGAATAAACTAGTCTGCAAAGCTTTGCCTCCTTCCACGTAATTCTAATATCATGTGCCCCTCTTAGGAGACATCATTTTCTACTCTATAATAGTGTTCTCTCTACATACACTATCTCCTGTATTAGATTCTCAATTCCTGAAATGCAAAAACACTTATTTCTGATGCATTTCTGTATTCTGTAAAGCATCAAACACAATGAAGCCTCAATAAATAAATAGGTGAATAAACAAAGATAATGCTGATCATAAAAGATAATTTTAAATGACATTTTATGTGTATAAGGCTCAAAAAATGCCTTATTTAAAGGATCCTCTCATTTATCAAATCATCAATATAATTATACAACACCGTAATTTTAAATGTGTGGGCAACTGAACTGAGTCAGTACTGACCCCAAGACCTCCAATGAAAGTGTTTTTGTCCCCTGAGTATCCTCTAGCACATTGTTCCAACCACACTGAGAAATAGGTAACTGTACAAGTTGAAGTCATTTAATATAAAAAGTGATAAGTGCTTATGGGGGCCAGGAAAAGGAAATCTACTTAAATGTTTGGGCAGTCTGGCTGAGGTCTGGTTAATGAAGCCTTTACTGCAGCAATGGGATTAATTGCCCCAGCCACTCTTCCTACTCAAATCAAGAGTCCCTCTGTTATGCTTTTCATGAAACCAATACATGGTATGAAAAATGTTTCTTTACTAGGAACCATTTTCAACAAATGCTATTTCCCACCTAACTGATCAGAATTGCATGTAATTTTCCCTAAGATACCAAGGTAGTCATCCTCTCCATTATAAGTTTCTACTAAAATACTTTTAAAATAAGCTAAAAAACATAGTACCTGAAATTTAACTGAGGGTACCTGAATTCGTCTCCTTTAAATGTATTTCAATGTGGATGCTATCTAATAAATAGAAAACAGCAAAACAGCTTAAACTATGCCAAGATTATCTAGAAAAAAATCATTTAAATGACACTTCATCTTGAAAAGGTTTACACTTTCCTTACTCAGTCATTCCACAAGTATTTACTCTTGGTTTACTATCAGTGACAGAAAATAAATCTTCAGGAAGATTGGCAGAAAGTCTTAACTCCCCCAAAGCTAGCAAAGCTGAAAATAAAAGCAATTTTTAAAAGGAAAATATTTTACATATGGCATTATATTAAATAGGGGGGAAAGAAGCTACTAATGACAGATTTGTGAACGTCTGACCTTCACTTTACTGTTGTATACACACAATCTTTTTCTACACAAAGACACTTCACCTTTATCCAATTTTTATCTCATTTTTTTATTTTTATTTTTTTGAATCAAGCCAGTTCTGCTGCATGATTAACTATAAACTGCAGGGTATTATTCCATGACAATACCCTGGCAACCAGCTCATATTCAGTTACACCATTACAGCACACACACACACAGAAAAAAAGAACTAATTGTGTGATCATGTGGATATTGTAGAAGCCCTTTAGTACAGTCCTAGATGGGCCTCAAGAGGATAATGCGTTTTCTGTTGAACTCACTGCCAAATCACAATATGAAAGAGCCAGGATCAAAACAAGACCCAATTATACAAAGAGTGTATTTTATCAATGTCGGTTATAAGAAATAGGTATGTGGCCCAGCATTTGTGGAAAATTGTTCAAAAATATTTACATAGATGGAGCTTTAAAGAAAATTATCGAACACTTGCTAGCCATAATGATATTCAATGAGACTCTCTTCAGGTAGTACAGGACAGCAGCTCAGTCATGAGAGGCTTAGGGCAAGAGAATGCAACTGTGTGATTCTCTGCTGCTTAAAACAGATTTCTACATGGTTTGGAGCTTTGAGAGACAAAAAAGCACGTTCATGCATTATTTCTGCCATTAACATATTTTTTAGAAAGAATTTTAAAATCACAGCTCTGAATGATACTCATGGCTAAGTATATGATATTCTGATTTCCACTTGCTCAAGCATCATAAAACAAAGCCAAAGCGAAATCATCTGAAAATATTTTTTCAAGCGATTATTCAGAGAGTTAAGCACAGAGATCTATAAATCAGTTTAGCCTACTAAACTTTAAACAGGCCCACAGACCATGTAACAACCAAATGCTAACCTTAGCAACCACCTCTTGCTTAACCCAGTAGTTATCCCATTCTTTAGTTTTATCTGCTTTTTCCATATCTGGGCCTATCAAAATAGATCTATAAAAAGAAAAGAGAGTAGTTAAAAAAAAAAAAAAAGATCTCTAATGACAGCTGATATGTAATTCTAGCTTTACAATTACTGTTCAGAAAGGTACTTCATAAAAACAGATGCTAACTCCTATCAATACTAAACACTCAAATGTCATATTCATAACAAGTTTTTATGATTTCAACTTTATTCGTGTTGTATGTCTTCTGTTACCAATGCAGTATGTACTTAATTCAGAGGATCTAAGCTAACGCTGATGCTGTCTGAATCAATATTTGCCAAGTGTCACAGAAAACACTGAAACCAAAAGGATAAGTGCTCTGTCCAGAATTCTGCAAGTCAGTACTATTTCTGTAAGCACAGAAGATAAATTTGACAAAAACAGAATTACAAAAGTTATGTAACTACAAAGTTATTTTTCTCATTTAATATGACATGATCACATAGTTTGTTATATATGGCCCCCCAACTAGATATCAATTTTACAAGGTACAAAATATGGGTTTGAGTGTCAGTATTACTGATGACATGATTAAGTTACAGACTTCTTAAGTTTCAATCTCTCTCAGGGTATGCTAAATTCAAAATCAAAATGAGAAAGGACATTCATTGCTGATGACCTACCAAAGTCCAGTCCTCTGTCCTCCATCCCAAGAAAACACCAGCTTTGTCAGACAGCCTTTTTTTTTTTTTTCCTAAATTTGACAGGTAGAGTTATAGCAAGAGAGAGAGAGAGAGAGAGAGAGAGAGAGAGAGACACAAAGAGAAAGGCCTTCCTTCCGTTGGTTCACTCCCCAAATGGCCGCCATGGCCAGAGCTGCGCCAATCCGAAGCCAGGAGCCAGGTACCTCCTCCTGGTCTCCCATGCGGGTGCAGGGGCCCATCCTCCACTCCCCTCCTGGGCCACAGCAGAGAGCTCGACTGGAAGAGGAGCAACCAGGACTAGAATCCGGCGCCCATATGGGATTTCGGCGCCGTAGGTGGATTAACCAAGTGAGGCACGGCGCCAGCCCCAGACAGCCTTTTTAATTTCTTTTCCTACATAGAGTACTTACTTAAACAACTTCTCCAGTTTTTCACATTCGATTCTTACATCAACCTCTCTAAACAAAGAAACTATTTTACTGGGCAAAAAAAGTCTTTAACTATGCCACCTTAATGTGTAACAACCTCTTCTCTACCATGAAGTTTTATATTCAAGGATAAGCTTTTGAAATAAAATATACACAAACCAGGGGATGGAAGTGAGGCAGAGGGGTGGTTAGACACGGCTATTCTTAAAATTACTCTCAGGTACAATGTATTAATCACTAAAATAACATTTAAAAAAACACCAACATACCAAATAAGTTTATCTAGTATTAAGCCAATTTTCAACCTAACTTGTTCCAATGGTGACTATCTTACTTCATTGAAGGAATTTTCAGATTTACTATAAACTGTGAATTGATATCAATGCAGACAGACAATAAATGCCTATACTTCCATTAAACCAACCCCCCATCAACTGATTAGATTTAACTATTCCCTAAAGCGCCAATCTTTATATTTTTTTAACAATTGTTTAATTTTTACATTATTAGAACATAAGCCTTTTACATGCTATTTCATCACAACCTCAGTATAAATGTCTCATTTTTCATTCAAAAAAACTAATTACATGGTTCAGTGAGTTGCCTGTGGTAACACATCGATTTTATTTACATTTGAAGTTGGACTTGAGCCTGTTCTCCCAATTTCAAGAACATTTAGCTTAATAATTCTATCAAATTCATTATATCTTATTCTATTCTTCATTTCAAAGAATTCCAAAGTCACTTTGATCTTACCATTATTTTATGATATAAATTGTTTGCCAAAGTGTTCATACGGATTGTTTTTTCTCTTTAAGAATGCAGTCATTAAGCCTAATACTTATGTTGTATGCACTAGAATCATTTAGATACTCATTATACAATAAAACTTACTATTTTATATCTTAGATAAACTAATTCTTTTTAAACATAAGAAAATAGAATAATTATTAAAAGAGCCACAAAATTTATTTAAGACTTGAATAATGCAGACATCAATGAGATCAACGTAGACTTACTGTATAAACTACTTAGAACTACCTATCAACTTGCACTGGCCATGTGTTTTTCCTGAAAGTGCTCGCTTCTCATGAGATACAAATACATTTTTCTATTATCTACAAAATAACGACAAATGTGAAAGATAACATGAAAAATTTACCTTTCAGGTACATTATGTTAACAATCTCAAAATTAACTGTAAAATAACTGTTGATACATAAAACAATACTAGTCTAGGATGCTATCAAATGACACCATTTGTTTTCAAAATCACCAGAATTCTATAGTTAAAAATGAATCCAGAGAATATATAAGAATTCTTTCCCAATTCAGTCAGAGATTAATATCAGTGATTCACAAATTCATCACTAATAATGAAAAGAGATATAAAATATAAAACCAGGGTAAAAAAAGTTCAGGAAGAAATTTTCAAACTGAATGACATCTTGAATAGAGATAATTCCATTCCTGTCATTTTTGTAAGTCGTTACTTTCCCAGAAAACACTTGTTTCATTTAACTTAGAATAAACCAATTGGGGCCAGCACTGTGGCACACTGGGTTAATCCTCCGCCTGCGGCGCTGGCATCCCATATGGGCGCCAGTTCTAGTCCCAGCTGCCCCTCTTCCAATCCAGCTCTCTGCTATGGCTTGGAAAAGCAGTAGAAGATGGCCCAAGTGCTTGGGTCCCTGCACCCGCATGGGAGACCAGGAAGAACCACCTGGCTCCTGGCTTCGGATCAGCGCAGCTTCGGCCATGGCGGCCATTTGGGGGGTGAACCAATGGAAGGAAGACCTTTCTCTCTGTCTCTCCCTCTCACTGTCTGTAACTCTACCTGTCAAATAAATAAAATCTTTAAAAAAAGAAAAAAAAAAAAAGAGTAAGCCAATTTACAATACTGATTAAAATTAAGCTAATCAAATTTTTAAAAAATCAACTTGAAAGTTCACAGACTTTAAGAAACGTGTATTCCTATATACTTTATTGTCTCTCACTTTAGAAACCTCAGTGTCAACACTTCTCTTTGCAGTATGCTAAGCACAGGGGCTATTAGGTTTCCGAGTTTGATTTTGCCATCATAATTCCTCCTTGCTAGTTCTTCAGTGTTTTTCACCCCTTCTCCTCTTGACCTCTGCTGTGATTTAAGAATACAGTCTTGGAGTGGGCATTTGTTCCAACGGTTAAGATGCCATCTGTGACATCCACACGCCCGTATCCCATATTGGAGTGCTTAGGTCCAGGTGGCTTCTCCTGGATTCCTGCTTCCTGCTAACGCAGACCCTTTGAGGCATCAGGAGATGCCTCAAGTAAATAACTGCACCCCTGCCATCCTCATGGGAGACTGGACCGAGTTTCCAGCTCCTGGCTTCAGCCTCACCCAGCCCCAGTCATTTGCAGGCATTTAAGGAGTGAACCAGCAGATGGAACTCTCTTTCTCAAATTAATTAAATTTTTAGGGAAAGAATGCAGTCACTTGATCTTCTGAAGATTTATTTTATTTATTTAGAAGGGAGGGAGAGAGGGAGAGAAGAAAAGAGAGAAGAGATAGAAAGAAAAAGATCTGGCTGGCGCCATGGCTCACTTGGCTAATCTTCCGCCTGCAGCACCAGCACACTGGGTTCTAGTCCCAGTTGGGGGCCAGGTTCTGTCCCAGTTGCTCCTCTTCCAGTCCAGCTCTCTGCTGTGGCCCGGGAAGGCAGTGGAGGATGGCCCAAGTGCTTGGGCCCTGCACCCGCATGGGAGACCAGGAGGAAGCACCTGGCTCCTGGCTGTAGATCAGCGCAGCACCAGCCATAGCGGCCATTTGGGGGGGGTGAACCAACGGAAGGAAGACCTTAAAAAAAAAAAGAAAGAAAGAAAGAAAGAAAGAAAGAAAAAGATCTTCCCTCTGTAGGTTCACTCCCCCAAATGACTGCAAAAGCCCTGCTAGACTAGGCTGAAGCCAGGAGCCAGGGACTACATCTGAGTCTCCTTCATGGGTGGTAGGGGCCCAGGTACTTAGGCACATTAGCAGGGAGCTGTTTCACAAGTGGAGTAACTAGTACTCAACCAGTGCTAAGATGTGGGATGTCAGTATCACAAGCAGCAGCTTAAGCCACTGCATTTGATCTTTAAAAAAAAAAATTATTTTATTTATTTGAAAGACAGAGTTAGAGAGAGAGGTAGAGACAGAAAGAGAGGTCTTCAATCCACTGGTTCACTCCCCAGATGGCCGTAATGGCCAGAGCTGTGCTTATCCAAAGCCAGGAGCTTCTTCAGGATCTCCCTTGTGGGTACAGAGGCCCAAGAACTTGGACCATCTTCCACTGCTTTCCCAGGCCATAGCAGAGAGCTGGATCGGAAAAGGAGCAGCCAGGACTCGAAACGGCGCCCGTATGGGATGCCAACATTTCAGGCCAGGGTTGCCGGCCCCTGCATTTGATCTTTTAACTGCTTTTATAAAAGCAAATGATTCAGAAAGTTTTCTGTTGGATTAAAATATGTTCAAAATCAGGACTTTCTGAAGAAAAGGGCATTCACACAGTTTTAAAGTTTTGCCAACATTTACTTGGGAATTACAAAAGGAAAGGCTATCTTTACTCTGGAGATGGCTTAACCAAATTTAGTATCAATACCAGGACAATGTGATATGGCGTGACTCTCATGGGATGAAAGGGGAAGTACATCATCATCTATTCAATACTCTTACCAAAAATGCTTAACTTGACTTTACTCAGGAGGAACAATTTAAAATATTCAGAAATGAATTATTATTATTATTATTATTATTATTATGGCCTAAAGGGGTAACTCACTGCTTGGGATGGAGTCCTGCGTACACTCTGGATTTAGCTTTCTCCTAATGTTCTTGGGAGGCAGATGGCAGCCTAAGTTCCTGTCACCCACAAAGAAGACCCAGAAGGAGTTTCTAGCTTCTGGCTTTGCCCTGGCACAGCCCCAGCTATTGTGGACACTTAGGGAATGAACCAGCAGATGGAACATTTATCTTTCTCTCTATGTCACTCTTTCAGATTAATAATAAATCTTTTTTAAAATCTGAAAAATTTTACAAGACAACTGAACTACTTTTAAGTATCAGTATCATTAAAGAACAACAACAAAAAGAAAGCTTGAGTTATAGTCTAATTAGAAGAGATCAAAAAGACAAGAAATCCAAAAGCAAACTGTGCTCCTTAACTGGATCCGGGATCAGAGGGAAGGGAAGCTCTTAAAGGCACTACTGAGGCAACTGGGGAAATGCAAATGTATACTGAGTAACAGGTAACAAATCAAGGTGAAATTTCTTAATATGATGACTGGCTATTATGCTTATGTAGGAACATGTTCTACAGCCTTATAGAATTTATATGTATTTAGGAGAAAAAGTTCAAGAAATCTGAAAATTACTCTCAAATGGTTTAGCTTAAAGATACATACATAAGGCCGGCGCCTCGGCTCAATAGGTTAATCCTCCAATTTGCGGCACCGGCACACTGGGTTCTAGTCCCGGTCGGGGCACTGGATTCTGTCCCCGTTGCCCCTCTTCCAGGCCAGCTCTCTGCTGTGGCCCGGGAGTGCAGTGGAGGATGGCCCAAGTGCTTGGGCCCTGCACCCCATGGGAGACCAGGAGAAGCATCTGGCTCCTGCCATCGGATCAGCGAGATGCGCCGGCTGCGGCGGCCACTGCAGGGTGAACCAATGGCAAAAAGGAAGACCTTTCTGTCTCTCTCTCTCACTGTCCACTCTGCCTGTCAAAAGAAATAAATAAATAAAAATTTTTAAAAAAAGATGCATACATAAACATTTTTCAAAATAAAAAGAGAGTGAGGAAGTCAAGTTTTTCCTTGGAAATATCCAAAGATTACATCAATACCACAATAGGGATTATATTTTATAGATAGAGATTATAATACTAAGAAACTGGCTACTCATTCTGATCTCTCAGTCTTCGTATACCCCTAAAATGCCCACTTCTTTTTCCAGAGGTTCACTATTAGTTCAATGGTATGAACAACACTAGTGGTATCTCAAATTATCTGACACTATTCACTGTCAGAATACCAAATCCATCTTCCCTTGCTCCTTAGGGTTTTATACTATTTTCACAAGAAACCCCACCTCTGGGCATGGTTACAGCAGTCTTAGAAATGGAGAGGGAAAACAATTATTTACAATTATTTATGTCTCTAAATATACAATCGAGGGTAACAGCTATCAAACTGACAATAAAGCCAATTCTTAAGACTTCTGATACTGGTATTGGGAAAATCATTTTTAGAAGTGTCCAATGTATTCTTTTTTTTTTTTTTTTTGACAGGCAGAGTGGAGAGTGAGAGAGAGAGACAGAGAGAAAGGTCTTCCTTTCTGCCACTGGTTCACCCTCCAATGGCCGCTGCGGCCGGCACACTGCGCTGATCCGAAGCCAGAAGCCAGGTGCTTCTCCTGGTCTCCCATGCGGGTGCAGAGCCCAAGGACTTGGGCCATCCTCCACTGCCTTCCCGGGCCATAGCAGAGAGCTGGCCTGGAAGAGGGGCAACCAGGACAGAATCCGGCACCCCGACAGGGACTAGAACTCAGTGTGCAGGCGCCGCAAGGCAGAGGATTAGCCTATTGAGCCACAGCAACGGCCAATGTATTCTTATTATAATTTATATTTGATCTGGCAAATAGATAAATTTTTAAATTACAGATGGTGTATTTTTTATGGATCAAAGTAAACTGGGTTTTTCCTTTGGGAATTTAAAACCAAAGAAAATAATGCTTTACTTGAAAGAGGTTTCAATCTCTTCCCATTACCAAAACATTTAAAACTTTACACAAATTTATTCTAAGAATGCAATATTGAGCACTCCGTGAGAACCACATCCTACAGGTTTCCTTCCCTGACTCAACACTCATGCACATACCAAGTTCCATCTTCTGGACCAGGATTCTTAATGCTTTGGGACAAGCAACTGTCAGTATCTAGAGATTTTGCTTCGTCTCTATATTCTTCCAGGATTTCAAGATTGTATGCCTTTCCCACCACTAACAGGCAGTGAAGCAGCAAGAAGCTTGTGTTTATAAAGTGATTTGTTTGTCAGAAGAGAAGTTAATTTAGGGGGCCAGCGCTGTGACATAGCAGGTAAAGCCAAAGCCTCCAGTGCCAGCATCCCATATGGGCGGCGGTTCAAGTCCCTGCTGCTCCACTTCTGATACAGCTCTCTGCTGTGGCCTGGGAAAGAAGAAGATGGCCCAAGTGCTTGGACCCCTGCACCCATGTGGGAGCCCCAGAAGAAGGTCCTGGCTCCTGGCTTTGGTTTGGCACAGCTTCAGCCATTGTGGCCAACTGGGGAGTGAATGAGAGGATGGAAGACTTCTCTCTCTCTACCTTTCCTTCTCTGTTGTGTAACTCTTTCAAATAAATAAATAAAAATCTTTAAAAAAAAAAAAAAAAGTTAATTTAGGGGGCCGGCGCTGTGACATAGCAGGTAATGTCGAAGCCTCCAGTGCCAGCATCCCATATAGGCACCAGTTCAAATCCCTGCTGCTCCACTTCCTATCCAGCTCTCTGCTATGGCCTGGGAAAGCAGTAGAAGATGGCCCAAGTGTTTGGGCTCCTGCACCCATGTGGAAAGCCTGGAAAAAGCTCCTTGCTCCTGGTTTCAGATGGGCCCAGCTCCAGCCATTGCAGCCATCTGGGGAGTGAACCACAGATGGAAGACCCTATCTCTCTGCCTCTGCCTCTCCGTAACTCTGTCTTTCAAATAAAGTTTTAATAATAATAATAAAAAAAAAGTTAATTTAACACAGTTTAAATCTCTAATATTCAAACTGAAAATATGGAAAAGAATTTAGTCTGTCAAAAAAGCAATAATAGAATAGAATACAACTGAGCGGGATGAGGGAGTAAGTGAATGGCTTAGTACTTTAAGTTAGGATAGACATGTCCCACATCAGAGTACAAAGGTTTGACTCCTGGCTCTTGCTTCTGATTCCAGCTTACTGCTAATACAAATCATGGGATGGCTCAAGTAGTTGGGTTTCTGCCACCAATACAGGAGACCTAGATTGAATTCACAACTTCCAGCTTTGGTTCAGCCAAAAACCCAGGCCTGGCTTTTGTGGGTACATGAAAAGTAAACTAGGAGATGAGAAGGCTGTTTTGCCCTCTCTCTGTCTCTCAAATAAGTACAAGTCAAAAATAAACAACAGTCAAATAAAACTAGGACTTAATGTAAAGTTTAGTACACAATCATTAGTGGGTTTTTTAAAATTTTTTATTATCATTAGTGGTTTTAATGTAAATAAATCTGTATCCTAAGCTAAAACAGAATGTTTAACTTCATATTCCAATTTAGAATAAAATAATTTATGACAATATTATGGTCTTCTGCTCATATCAATCTTATATATTACCGTTAAATTAATCTTGCATTTCACCCTGATAAGAAACATCTAATTCCTCAAAATTATCAAATTAAGACCAAATTCCTCATCCTTGCAACAGTATACTCCATACCATTATCACCTACCTTTTTATTTTTTTGTTTAGTCTGCCCTAACTACTTCATTTACAACCTCAGCTCTAGACAACCTGTTCTGTCACAATTCATTCACTGCCTTCGTACAAACTACTCACCCTCCCTGCAACAAGCTCCACGTCAGCCTAAATAACTTCCTCTAGGCTGTGTAAGATGCATCAGCTCTCAGCCCCCCATCATCTCCCCTCCCTTTATTCCCCAGGGCTGAATCTAATGCTTCTTCAGGAGCCCATAAATCAAATAACTTACAACACTTATCCTTTTGCATCAAAATTATAAATTAATTACCTCCCTAATAAGATCATAAGCTCTAAGAATAAAGACTCATTTTATGTATCCAAGACTGATCACACGGTTCCTGTTTCAAGTTCATAAGACACTGATGGAACCAATGTCCTGGACCTGAATGTCTGCCTATTTGGAAAGCAATCAATCTACTACACTGCTCGTACACTACTACAGCATTCTTGGCATTACACGTATTTCTATATTTGTACTTTTTTAAGATTTATTTATTTGAAAGGCAGAGTTAGAGAGAGGGGGGGAGAGAGAGAGATTCTCCATTTGACGGTTCACTCCCCAAATGGCCATAATGGCCAGGCCAAAGACAACAGCTAAGAGTTACATCCAGGTCTCCCATGGGGGTAAAAGGGACCCAAGCACTCATGCCATCTTCTGCTCCTTTACCAGATGCACCAGAAGGGAGCTGGATCAAAAGAAGAGCAGCAGGGACTTGTACCAGTGCTCACATGGGACATCGGTGTCACAGGCAGCAGCTTAACCTGCTGCATCACAACACTGGCCCCTATGTGCTTGTCTTACACCCTTTTTTGACCACAACAAGAGTAAATTACACCAAATCTCTACATATGTGAATACATATGGACACAAGGATAGACACACACCTGTAATGAACATACACAACACACACATTCAGCATGTGTCCTGCCTTGACTTTACTACTGGGAGAGGGCTATAAGGTTACAGCTCTACCTTAGAGGACTCTAACACTGTTACTGACCTCTTCATAATGCAATTTAAGGTTTGCTATGAAGCAGTTTTTAGTATAAACCTAGACACATTTCATATGAGCAGAGGTAACTTCATGGCTCCAATATTTTATTATTCCCAGTTATTCCACCCAAACACTAAAACTCAAAGACACAATTATTTCAAATGAGAAGTACACTTTTTTAAAAAAAGATACCTGACAGCCACAGTGAGCACCAAAGTTCTGTTGCACAGAATTGCTTAAGAGGCGGCAAAATGTTCTATTTTGATGTGTAAGTTAACTGCAGCAATAGCTACAATTATGCACTAACTGCTACAAGTGATGCTCCATATGTGTTATTAATTTTTTAATACCACAATCCAGCTTCAAGAGAGGAAACTGAAACACCTATAAACTAAATAATGTGGAGGCCGACACTGTGGCCTAGTGGGTCAAGCCGCCATCTGTAGTGCCGGCATCCCATGTGGGCGCCGGTTTGTATCCCGGCTGCTCCACTTCTGATCCAGCTCTCTGCTGTGGCCTGGGAAAGCAGTAGAAGACGGCCCAAGTCCTTGGACCCTGCACCCGCATGGGAAACCCCGAAGAAGCTCCTGGCTTCAGATCAGTGCAGCTCCGGCCACTGCCTCTCCTTCTCTCTCTGTGTAACTTTTCAAACAAATAAATAAATCTTTAAAAAAAAAAAAAGAAACTAAATAATGTGACCAAGGATACACACCTACTAACCATGTAGGCATTCAAACTCAAGCAATTCAGAACCCAAGTGCTGAACTATTATGTCCTAAATATTAATAGCAATTTTGCACATAAGAACCCCAAAGTGTTTATCAAAGTAACAGAGACAGACAGTAACCTTGTTAGTCTTCTCAGACTATTTCATGGATTGTTCAAACATTTAAATGAAAAGATTAATATTATAAAACTTCTGTGCAAGTCCTGTAGAATTTTTCATTTTATAGGGTACTTCCCACATTTAAATACAAGATGGTTGCTTTTGTATTATACTTTACTGTGGTGTTCTCAGTAGTGCACTACTTTGAATACATCATAAAAACCAATAGAAATGCCAAATAACATAATTTAAAAACATTTTAAGGAACAGTAAAATGTTCCTATAAAAAGCAAATGTTACAAATAATGGTACCATAACAGTTAATACTGAAGGAGGTTTTAGCTTAAGTAGTCCTTGCAAAATTGTTCTAATTCATTACACAAAAAGATAAAAGGGTTAATCTTTGTTTTTGATACTATGCATAATTCTTTCATTTGCCACTTAATGGTACTATCGCGATAGTTTCTAAAATTTATTTCTATCTCCCATACTCCCATATTTTTAGTATAAAATAAATGTTTTATTTTTATGGAATGAACAATAGTTTTGATATGAAGTATTAAGGTTAGAATTGGTTCAAAGAAGTCATAATTATGAAATCTCCGGAGTATAAGCCAGGTGCTTTATGGCTAAGCTACACTTAGAATTATCTAAGTACTCTTTCTAGCATGCTTACCTTAAGACTTGTTTCCTCTTGCATGTTTAAGTTTATGATTTAAATTTAAAGTAGCTTAGGTTGGATATCTGAGGTAAAGCCAACTAGCAAGATTCTACTAAAATATATTTTACCCAAAATGAAATGATAAAATATTCAAGAATGAAACAGATTCCAAGATATCCTCAATATGTATGACTGCTAATTAGCATACTCCCTATACATCTCTCATTTTTTCATGATCATCTGTCCTATTTTCTCTCATTTTAAACAAAGTTGTCTTTATGGCATTCAGTTTTCTCATTAAGTTTAAATATTTCCTAATAGTAGGTTAAACCATATATTATTACTCTTTTCAACTCTTTTACCTACAAAAATGAACACTTGATATGACTAGATGTAATAATTTAAAATTCAACATATTCAAAAGAGCAGGTGCATTCAACAAAGTTTTAATTGTTCTGTCACTATAATATTTTGTTGGTGGCAAACAAAGGATAAACAGTTTATACTGTTTTCAAACTCAAAAGGCAAGAAAATTAAAACGGAAAGTAATCATTCTCATAACAAAATAATTACAATATATTGGTAACAAAATAATTACAATATATTGGTAAGCAAATAAAGCCTGAGTTACAAAATAGTGTACTATCAATTTTATCAGTATATAAAGCCATCAAGTATTAAAACTCTTTTAGACATCAGGATTTTTGTTTCTTTGCTATCTTTATTATGTGGCTCTATTTTCTAAGTTCATCAGTCATTTTAAAAATAATTTTAAAAGTCAATCTTTACTTAATTCTTTACCAAAAAATATTTAAGGAATATTAAGGAATCTAACATATACAACCTAAAGCAGCTTACTGTATTAAAAATACAGGTTTCAGAACAAAATTACAAACCAGTTCATTAAGTGTATTCTAGGTGGTATTTGTTAATCATTCTCATAAACAGAATTCAGATGCTCTAAAACTAATTTTACCTGAGTTAACTGCTAACCACATGAAATGGACTTCGAAATGAACTTAAGTTCTGAGATTCTGCTAATTTACTAGCTAAATCATGAACCTCAGCCAAAATGGGTTCCTACATTCATAAACCAAATACCCAGAAAATGTCAGGAGAAAGGCATAAGCTCAAGAGACCCATGGACCCTCGTGTGGTTTACCGCCCCCTGCTGCTGTGGCAGGAGATATCACAGGAGATAAGAAACAGCTGCCCGATCGACGCCTCGGCTCAATAGGCTAATCCTCCGCCTGCAGTGCCAGCACACCGAGTTCTAGTCCCGGTCAGGGCGCCGGATTCTGTCCCGGTTGCCCCTCTTCCAGGCCAGCTCTCTGCTACGGCCCAGGAGTGCAGTGGAGGATGGCCCAAATGCTTGGGCCCTGCACCCCATGGGAGACCAGGAGAAGCACCTGGCTCCTGCCTTCGGATCAGCGCGGTGCGCCGGCCACAGCAGCCATTGGAGGGTGAACCAACAGCAAAAGGAAGACCTTTCTCTCTGTCTCTCTCTCACTGTCCACTCTGCCTGTCAAAAAAAAAAAAAAAAGAAAGAAAAAAAGAAACAGCTGCCAAGAAAAGCTGAGAAGGAGCTATCAAGCAGAAGTTGGCAAAAAAATCCTTTGGGCAAATTCAAAAGTTTGAACAGACCCTCCAATATACATTAGTTAGTTTTCCTCCTTCTTTTTAAAGACTAAAACATTTATAATACTATCTGAAAGTTCTCAACTACAAAATAATAAAATGAAGAGTAGTTCAGAAATATATTAAAAAGTTGGCTCTAGAAAACTAATTCAGAAAGAGCTGATACTCTAACTAAAGGCTGGAATGTCTTCATTTAGGAAATATCCTTAACATATTTTATAGAAACACTAAGGTAAAGAGGTAAGAACTTTTATCAGAAATTTAAAAACTAATAAAATATCCTCTGATTGTAAATCTATGATAAGTAGAAGAAGCAACTGAAGCCAGGAGCCTGAACTCCATCCAGGTCTCCCATCTCAGTCTCCCATGTCATCATCCGCTGGCTCTCGGGATGTACTAGCAGGAAGCTGGATCAGAAGCCGCACAACCAAGACCCAAACCAGGCACTGATGTGAGATGCAGGTTTCCCCAGCAGCAACTTAACCCGCTGTGTAACACCCTCCCCCAACTTAAATAATGAAATTCTCACGCTCAGAGTTTCCAGTTAGCAGATGCAATCTGTTGATGAAAATTAGTCCAACAATGGAACCAATATTTCCTAGAATTATCAAATTATATAAAAAGTAGGAAAAAGGCAGGAGAAAATTAACTACACCGAATTCAGCTAAGATCTTTTATATTTATCTTTCTCAAAATATGATCCAATAACATCTTATAATTCTATTCAACAAGACTCACACACAGTTTCTGTACTATTCTTCAGTTGTCCACCAAAGAGTTCAGCTGGCAATAAACCACAATAGCCACAGTCCAAGAAAAAACAATTCTGTTCCTGTCACTGTCCTGCTAAGTATTCACAATTCACTATCACTTAAAACAGTGGATGCTTCCGCCCCCAACACTCCCAGGGGACACAATACTTTCCTTTAATAATGTGGTTTACAAGGTTCTGGCTCAGCATGGCTGGGAAAGAACAAGAAAATTTGAAACAGTGGGGCTGACAGACGGAGCACTAAGACTGAGGATGCTGCTTTGAGAGACACGCCCCTGAAACACTTGGGATCTCTCTTAAGCAAGTCTTAATAACCTCTTCAGAATTCATCACTGTTCCAAAACAATATGATGCAAATAGTTTTTAATAAAAAACAAAATTCTTACCCTGCAGTTCATGATGTATTACACCCACTAGGTTGGGTTCATCTCCCCACCAGAATATCCATAACTCTTTGCAATCTGGTTTGACATCACGACGCCATACACACAGCAGGTTGGCTTGCAGACAGCGGATGAAACTTAACAGGATGGGATCATCTTGGGCTGGGGCTGAAATTATGGGTCCACAGTCCCCATGCCCTCCAAAATTGTACCTACGCCATTTGATTCCCGTGAGTTCAGCCTGGAAAAAGATAAAAGCATTGAAATAGTTTTGATTTTTCTTTTTACTAATAGGTTACTACAAACAGGATTCCATACAAAAAAATCTAATTGGCTAAGATAAATATTTACAGTGAATTTCACATCATAAGATTTCTTACAGTGAAGAATGTATGACAATCCTTGATTTCTGGGGTAATTTCCATTAAGATTTATACAAAGTTCTTTAAATGTTAAAACCAAAACAAGCTGATAATCACTATTTACTGTTGAACCATTTTATTTCCCTATTAAACAAGTTTCCATTTTAGTCCTTATTTGGCTCAAATTATATTTAGAAATTTAAAAGCTGGTACAGGTTGAACATCACTAATCTGAAAATGCAACATCAAAAATGCTCCTAAAATCTGAATTTTGATGCCTTTCAGATTTTCAATTAAAGATACTCAATCAGTAAAGTCTATGCAAACATTCTAAAATCCAAAACATACTTTGGGTCCCTAGCATTTTTTGATAAGGAATACTTAACTTGCAGAACTGAAATAATTTCATTCAAAGAATTTCTTCAATTTCTTTCCATCCAAAACCTACCATTTAAATCCTTTTTAACAAGGAAAGCAGTTAGCATGTGGTACCATACTGCTTTATCACGAAAGCTAAAAGGCTATTAAGGTAGAAGCTGCTAACAAAGCGGATGTAAAAGCTATCAGCAATTTATTTATGTTATTTAACATGCAGCACACAGAAAAGCTTTGTTTCTGTAACAATTCCCTAATGAAGTTTTGTCTTGTTTTTTAAACACATTTTAAAATACCTTTAAACCTGCAGAGAACAGAAACTATAACTTTGTTCTACTACATACATTTATATTTTAGGGTTTCTTAAATCTTAGATTTAAGGAACCTAACTTCAAAAGATTGTTTCAACACATAGGAAAGCTGAATTTTTTAAGCTGTATTCTAAAATTGAAATTAAAAGTGATTCCTAATTCTGTACCAAACTGCCCATGTGTCCTTTGTATTCAACCCTTACTCATTCATCTCCTTTCTAACAAAGTCAATTAGTTTGTCAACAAATTTTCAAAAAACAAATACCACTGAGCAGAAACACAGCTATGTCTTCTAAATCAACATAACTGAGACACACCTAAAGCACTAAAATAATCACTAGAATGATCCCACTTAAGGAAAAACAAAAAAACAGTGCTGGTGCTGTGGCGCCAGTTCAAGTCCCAGCTGCTCCACTTCCCATCCAGCTCTCTGCTATGGCCTGGGAAAGCAGTGGAAGATGGCCCAAGTCAATGGTCCCCTGCACCTGCACAGGAGACCTGGAAGAAGCTCTTGGCTCCAGATCAGCCCAGTTCTGGCCATTATGGCCATTTGGGGAGTGAATCAGCAGATGAAAGACCTCTCTCTCTCTTTCTGCCTCTGCCTCACTGTAACTCTTTCAAGTTAAAAAAATCTTTAAAAAAAAGACTTTACCTATCAATAATTACCCTAAATGTAAATGGATTAAAATTTATAAAAGGAAAAAACCACTTCTATTTAATCCAAATAAAAAACAATCCATTTTAAAAAGTTTCAAAAATACTCAAACTAGTGAAATTCAGTAACTTATCTTTTATAATGTGAACTATGCAAATTTAGGCTTTAATGAATATTTCTCATGAAGCCTGGTATTGGCATCGTTTTTCCCTATTTGCCACATGGTTTCCTCTGAAAAGTACCACACAACCCATGTCAAAGGTACAAGAATACCTCACGATGACACCACAAATACTCATTAGTATCTTACTGTAATTCTTCCTGATTTTCTATGCAAATATTTATTTTTTTAAGTTAGAACTATACTGCATGGGCTTATATCCTGCTTTTTCACTTATTCTAAATATTTTATATGTCCATTACTAATTATTCTTCAAAAACAATTTATAGTGCTTACATAATTTCTTCACACTGAAGAAAATATAATTTAAGTGTTCCACAACACTGGACAAGCTGCCATTTTTTCCACTATCATAATTATTATAATTGGCGAATATCCTTAATACAGAATGACCAAAGAAGAAAATATTTCAAGACACATGATGAGTGCTCTACTGATTTTCAACTGATGGTCTCCTCAATACAAATAACCTCCTACCAAACTTCATACCCTTAAATTATCTGCCAATTTAATAAAAGGACATACCCTTCAACTTGTTTTGCTTGAGGCAAACTGTTACCAAATATTTGATCAGAAACACATATCTGCCTCCCTGGGTTTGAATCCTAGCTTCATACATAGCTGTAACAAGTATCCAGTTACTCAGCCTGTATCCCCAGTTACCTGACCTATAGAATCAGGCTAACAGTAATTACTTACAGAGTTATTGATTAAATAAGTTAGTATACAACTGGTCCTCCATATCCTAAGGTTCCACATCACTGGATTCAACCAAATATGGATAGAAAATTTTCAAAGAAAAAAATCTGCTCAGTACTCAACATGTATAAGGCTTAATTTCTTGTCATTATTCCCTAAATAATACAGTATAACAACTATTTACATAGCAAATACATTGTATTAGGCAATATGAATACTCTAGAGATGATTTAAAAATATACAGAGGGATGTGCATGGCTAACACGCAAACACCACTTAGATAAGGGATTTAAGCATTCTGGAATTCTGGTATCCACAGGGATCCTGGAACCAATCCCCTACTGATAGATACTGAGGGATAAGGGCACAAGCTGTAGTATTTCTTTTGAGTTGCCTGTTCATATCCTTTGTCAAATTTCTATCACACAAGCTCCTTTTCTTTGATTAAAAGCAGTATCTCTGTGTTCTAAATGGAAAGCCTAACATCAATATGCAAATAACTGCCAAAGAAGCGAACTAAATAAAAACAGTAAAAAGGAGCAGTTGAGCCGGCGCAGCGGCTCACTAGGCTAATTCTCCGCCTTGCGGCGCCGGCACACCGGGTTCTAGTCCTGGTCAGGGCACTGATCCTGTCCCGGTCGCCCCTCTTCCAGGCCAGCTCTCTGCTGTGGCCAGGGAGTGCAGTGGAGGATGGCCCAAGTGCTTGGGCCCTGCACCCCATGGGAGACCAGGAGAAGTACCTGGCTCCTGCCATCGGATCAGCGTGGTGCGCTGGCCGCAGCGCGCCTACCGCGGCGGCCATTGGAGGGTGAACCAGCGGCAAAAGGAAGACCTTTCTCTCTGTCTCTCTCTCTCACTGTCCACTCTGCCTGACAAAAAATAAAAAAAAATAAAAAAAAAAAAGGAGCAGTTGAAATCAGAAAAGCCAAGTATAAGGCTTACTTCTCTCATTGCATGAGCTAGAGATGGTTCTTAGGAAGAAGGAAAAAGAAGAGAAATAAAAATATACCAATAAATATGAATCACTAATACTGATATTAAACACATTTAAAACATTAGAAAATTAAAGACATAACTGAGATTTAAACATCAGATGAGTCCGTCCTCAAGAAAATGTAAGCACAGCAATTTGCTCACTAGAACACTTTCACCTGCTACATCCTGCACAATTCAGCTGGCTGGGATTCAGGGAGAATGGTTTCCTAATCCTAGCACTTTCACGAACTTCCTATCAGTGCTTCTAAGATCTCAGAGGCAAAGGAAACCTGCTGCCACCTGTTCAATACTCTTTACAGATTTGTTCTAGGAAGTGATATCACAAATGCAAGGCTACCAACCAAATCCTTCATAACTAATCCAGCCAAAAGAACTAAAAACCGACCTACTGTTTTTCAAAAAGTTTACTTTACTTGAAGGCAAGGGTGGGGAACATCCAGTTCAAGGGCTAGTAAGGCCTGGAAAATCATCTGGTCTGGCTCTGCCAAGGCAACCACAAGCGAAACTCAGGGTTCAATAAATCTATAACAGGCTAATTTTTAAGTTGATAATTTTCTATCGCCTGTGAGTGATGCTATAAATCCAAATGGCCCTTGGCAGAATAAAAGTTCCCCATCCCTGCTCTAAAGCTAAATAGCATTATACCAGTCTTCCCTGAAAAACCTAACAATGAAACTCCAATCAGGTCTCACAGAGATAACTAAGCATAAAAGATGTTTTGAAAACTTAGCTTTACATTTTGAATTTATGTTTGGTAACAGGAAAGACAACTTAATGATGCTGAAATAGTCTGTCCAGGAAAAAAAAAAATTCCCATCGGAGATTTTTACTCAATTAGATTATAACAACTTCATATACAACAATGATGTTTATAGTTAAAAATCAATTTCACTCCAAGTACTGTTGTCCCAATTTCTGATAAATGTGTATCTCTAAAACTCAAAAGTCTTTATCTAATGATTTCCTTTAAAATGCTTCTAGATTCAAGTTATCCTGAAAACACAATCATTTCTCATTGTCAAAGAGACAAGCCATAATTATATTATATTGTTTTAAAAAATACAGAATGAAAAAGATAAAATCAAAATATAGAAGGCATTAAATCAGTATAATAATCATCACCATCATTTATTAAACATTTATTGTCCACTAAGCACATACTAGAGTCTTCCTATTCACTAATACCAAGCACT
Source organism: Lepus europaeus (assembly GCF_033115175.1). Taxonomy (NCBI): domain Eukaryota; kingdom Metazoa; phylum Chordata; class Mammalia; order Lagomorpha; family Leporidae; genus Lepus; species Lepus europaeus. Next base: position 12,381,595 of record NC_084849.1, read on the forward strand.
TTACTAAGGGGTCATAATACTTTATTTCAAGTCTTCTCAACCAAGTAGCTAGGACTGAGAAAAGCTAAATAATTCTCCCCTAGCTATGAAGGTAGTAAACAGCAGATCCCAAATGTAAGCAGATTTAAATCACAACCAAATTTAAAACACAAATTCTTTCCACCCTGCCATGCTGCTTGGTAGAGCTGATGGTAAAAATTAGCCTGAGGATCATAAAATAGTACAAAGAAACCGTCACCAACTCAATTTAGCAATGACAGGCTCATGGCCATACTGTCTACTTTAAGAAAGTTAATGAATCTACTTTAAGAAAGTTAATGAATCTTTCTTTAGTCTTCTGGGGGTATTACAAAAACTAGTATAAGAGTGTCCACACACCATCCCATGAATAGAAGAGACTTTTTCAATTTCATTAAGTAAACGCCTTCTTTTGTAAAATGTTCTTACTATAAGACAGCATCTACATAAACTAATCTTAAACAATATGTAAAACAAACCAAGAGAATAACCATTCTAATAGCTAGAGAGGCTGGAAGCTAATTTGCTCAGCAACAGCTGGCATCTGGTGACTAGGTAGTCAGGGTTCTCCAAAAACTGAACTGAACTGGCAGAGCCCCCGCCTAAACAGAAGGTTACTACAAGCAGTTTGGGATAGTTCTGATCAAGCAGATTACAACAAAATCAAGACAGACGCACTTCCTAACAATATTAACATGACTGATTCTTAACGGCCTGTTCTTTAGGTAGCAATGCAGGAAATGGACTATAAATTCTCCCAGTGGAGACCACTTATTTGCACTGACCAACTGCAATCAGATTCCTCAAGACCAACAGCACATACTTTCAGTGTGGCTCCACAGAGTTAAAATTATATTCAGTGGGTCATGAAGAGGAATAAATTTAACAGACACCAGTAAGAATGAACCCAGGGTGTAGTATCACGGAAAGAACACTAGCTAGAAACCAGGAGATCTGGGTTCCAGACTTGGGATTCTCAATCATCTACCTATATGACATTGGAAAATTGACTCCCTTGCAGAGTGCATTGGCTTTAGGACCTGTAAAGTGAGAGGGTTGACCTAGATACTAGAAATGAGTTCAAGTCTCCTGGCCCAGACTAATTACATCCCACTCACAAAGGCAACTTGTAAATGACACAGAACCCTTATTAGAGATATCAGAATAATCAGTGAGAATAGATGAGCTGATAGAAAATATTCAGATCTTCAAAAATCAATTGAAAGAATGATTCTTCAGACTACAGAACAATTAGCTTAACATCAGTCCTGGGCAGCATTCTGTGACAGTGTGCAGAAGAGGCAACTGTGATCATCTGGGGAAAAAAGTAATGCGCTGGGAAATCCCACGTGTCTCTAACCTCTCTTCCCCCAAGGCAGGGGGATTATTGTAGTAGGTCAGAGAAGTACAGTAAACACACTAAGTCACTTGTCAACAAGTCACAGGAAGGAAAAAAGTCACAGGAAATAGAAACTTTTGAATCATAATTAATCAACTCCAGGTAAAGTCAGAGTGAACACACACATCTGCTTTTGCTCTCTTACATGCCTCCAAAACATCAGTGAAGAAATTTGCTTCTATGTGCTGTTTTTTTTTTTTTCCTTAAATCATAAAATCACAATAGTAAATAGACCAAGAGAAGAGAAAGCATCAAAAATTGTAGAAGCTAAGTAGCAGGTGCTCAAGAAGTAGAGAGACTCAAAACACCTAAGAACAGTGAATTCTAGACATGGAAAGCTGAGACACAGCCCAACTGACATAGAATCCCCTCAGTCTCAGAAGTTTCAGATACAGGCATCTTTGAAAGTCGGGCTGAGGGGCCGGCGCTGTGGTGTAGTGAGTGGGATAAGACTCGGCCTGCATCACCGGCATCCAGTTTGAGTCCCAGATGCTCCTGTTCCGATCCAACTCTCTGCTATGGCCCGGGAAAGCAGTGGAAGATGGTCCAGGTCCTTGGGCCACTGAGTCCACATGGGAAACCTGGAAGAAGTCCCTGACTCCTGACTTTGGATTGGCCCAGCTCTGGCTATTTGGGGAGTGAACCAAAGGATGAAATACTCTGCTCTCTGTCTCTCCCTCTCTCTGTCTGTGACATGTATCTACCTCTCAAATAAATAAATAAAAAGTAGGAACAAGAGAAGAGATAAAATAAGGAAACCTAGTTGAAAGTCTGCTTGAAAGGTAGACAGATGCCCCAGAACCCTCCCCACTGCAGAGCTCAGCTACAACCCCTTCCAGAAAATAACTGCAAGACAATAGAACAGAAGGTCTGAGGGCACAGGTGTACACAGTCAAACCGAAGGGCATTGGGTCAATATGTATAGAATGAAGGCCAACAACCACTCTCCCCCCACTATCATCCTCCAAGCACCCAGGAAGCTAGCAGCCAGTCCTTCATCCCCTACGAAAGCCTGGGAAGTCTTCTCTGAAAATTCTTACCAGCTACAGCAAAAAGACCTCATGACACATCAGAGGTTCTCCCAAATGAAGAGCCTACATCACTCCCAGACTCAGAATTTCCAACCACTTCACTGTTCCTAAGCCTAACCAACCAACCAAGAGGGGTCGATGCTGGGGAGTAGTGGGTAAAGCCGCCACCCGAGTCCCAGCTGCTCCATCTCCGATCCAGCTCCCTGCTAATGTGCCTGGGAAAGCAGAGGAAGATGGTCCAAATCCTTGGGCTCCTGCACCCAAGTGGGAGACCCAGAAGAAGCCCCTGGCTCTTGGCTTTGGCTTGGCCCAGCTCCAGCCATTTTGGCCATTTGGGGAGTGAACCAGTGAATGGAAGACCTCTCTCTCTCTCCTCTCTCTCTCTTTCCCTCTGCCTCTGCCTCTCTATAACTCCCTTTCAAATAAATAAATAAATAAATCTTAAAAAGAAAAAAGACAACAGGGGCCGGCGCTGTGGTGCAGTGGGTTAAAGCCCTGGCCTGAAGCGCTGGCATCCCATATGGGCACCGGTTCTAGTCCCAGCTGCTCCTCTTCCAATCCAGCTCTCTGCTATGGCCTGGGAAAGTGGTAGGAGATGGCCCAAGTGCTTGGGCCCCTGCACCCGCGTGGGAGACCAGGAAGAAGCTCCTGGCTCCTGGCTTCGGATTGGCACTGCTCCAGCCATTGCGGCCATCTGGGGAGTGAACTATCAGAGGGAAGACCTCTCTCTCTCTCTCTCTCTGCCTCTCCTCTCTCTGTGTAAATCTTTCAAATAAATAAATAAATCTTAAAAAAAAAAAAGAAAAAAGACAACCATGAATTAGTAAATAAGGAGAACAGCTGAGGAATTAGACAAAAACAAACAGAAAAGCAACTTGAAGGACACTGAGAGAATACTTTTTTTTTTTTTTTTTTGGACAGGCAGAGTGGACAGTGAGAAAGAGAGACAGAGAGAAAGGTCTTCCTTTTGCCGTTGGTTCACCCTCCAATGGCCGCCACAGCTGGTGCGCTGCAGCCGGCGCACCGCGCTAATCCGATGGCAGGAGCCAGGTGCTTCTCCTGGTCTCCCATGGGGTGCAGGGCCCAAGCACTTGGGCCATCCTCCACTGCACTCCCTGGCCACAGCAGAGAGCTGGCCTGGAAGAGGGGCAACTGGGACAGGATCGGTGCCCCAACCGGGACTAGAACCCGGTGTACCGGCGCCGCAAGGCGGAGGATTAGCCTAGTGAGCCGCGGCGCCGGCCGAGAGAACAATACTTTAAAAGCACCTATCAATATTCTCAAACAGATAAAATAGTGTCATTTATTTATTTTTTTAAGATTTATTTATTTACTTAAAAGGAAGAATTACAGAGAGGCAGAGAGAAAGAGAAAGAGAAAGAGAAAGAGAGAGAGAGAGAGGCCAGGAGCCCGGCAGGAGCTTCTTCCGGGTCTCCCACACAAGTGCAGGGGCCTAGAGACTTCGACCATCTCCTACTGCTTTCCCAGGTCGCAGCAGAGAGCTGGATCGGAAGTGGGGCTGCTGGGACTCAAACCAGTGCCCATATGGGATTCCAGCACTGCAGACCAGGGCTTTAACCCACTGCACCACAGCACCAGCCCCAAAATAGCATCATTTTAAAAGAATAGGACTCTACTTCAGAAAAAAGAAAAGAGAACCAAAAGAAAGTTATTGGAAGTTTTTAAATAATGACACCAGTAATGACAAAACTCAGTATAATGCCCAAAAGATACAAAATCTCCCAGAAAAATCAAGCAAATAAGCGCGAAAAAGAGCAGGGGATCAGATTACATAAGGAGTAATCCAGAAAATTTAAATCCAATTGCAAAATAATAGAGATGACCAATAAAATAATTTATGAATATTCATGAACAATTCATAAAAAGAGGCCAAAAATGAGGAATCTGGATTTCTGTCTTCTCAACAGTAATATCAGAAACAAGAAGGCAAAGGTATAGCAATTCTAAAATTCCATTGGGTATTATTCTGAAAGTAAATCGCTAAACTATTCTAAACTATCAAATACAGAAGTGGACAACACATTATTTTTATTCTTTTTTTTTTTTCCATTTTTTATTTGAAAGGTAGAGAAATAGACACAAAACAGAGCTCCTATCCTCTGGTTATTCCCAAAATAACAGCTAGGGCTAGATTATGTGGAAGCCAGGAGGCAGGAACTCAATCCCAGTCTCTCCTATGTGTGACAGGGGCCCAAGTACTTGGACTATCACCTGCTGCCTCACAGGGTGCCCATTAGCAGGAAGCTGAAATCAGAATTCAAATCAAGGCACTCTGCTATTGAAAGCATGTGTCCTGAGTGGCTGCTTACCTACTGTGCCAAACACGTGGCCCAAAACACATTTTTTAATATGCAAATCCGGGGGGGGGGGGCGGAGAAAAACTTTTCTGGAAGCTACTCGGCATATAACCAAAAGAAAAGACCAAAACAAGAAAAAGTTATAGGATTTAGGAAACTAACCCAACATGGGAGGGAACAAAATAAATTCCTAAGATTACAGTCAGTGGTGATTCCAGGTTGCCAAATATACTCCAGTGCAGAAGGCAAGGTCAAACAGCTCCAGGAAAAACCAGCTCAAGAAGATGAAACTGGTAAGTTACCTGCTATATCTGAGAGTCTTAAAGGGGTTAAAGGGACTCAGATAATAAGCAAAAAGTTTGGGAATGAGCTAATTAAAACACATAGAAAAATAAATGGTCTAAAAATAAAAAAGATAATTACCACCTTCAAATTACACAGAAAAGGAAATCAGAGTTTACACTATAACCCAGTCACATATTAACATAATCAACTGAATGTTAACTTTTTTTTAAAGATTTATTTTATTTATTTGAAAGGCAGAGTTACAGAGACATGTAGAGACAGAGAAAGAGGTCTTCCATCACTCCCCAAATGGCCACAAAATGGGGTCTGGGCCAGGCTATAGCCAGAAGCTTCTTCCAGGTCTCTCATGTGGTTGCTTGGTCCAAGCACCTGGGCCATCCTCCATTGCTTTCCCAAGCACATTAGCAGGGAATTGCATCGGAAGTGGAGCAGCTGGCATTCAAACTTGTTCCCATATAAGATGCCGGTGCTACAGGCACCTGAATGCTAACATTAAATATTAAGCTAATCAAAATCACTACAATCGTTTGGAAAAATGGAAGGATGGAAAAGGCATCGATTAGGAGGCAGAAGGAAAGACCTAAAATCTCACCTTCAATAGTGAAGATTGACAATTTTTAAAAACCTAAAAGTAATTATTGGCTTAGCATTCAGAAACATTTAAATTACAACCAAGATAATCAACAGAAAAATGTTTGCCTCTGAATAAAGTAAAATAGGAGTCAAGGTACAGGAGAAAATTGCTACTTTTACAAACCTTATATAGCTACTTAGATTATTTATGTAAAAGTCTAACCCTGCTTTTAAAAAACAAAATATATAAAACTAATAAAATATGGAAACAAAATGTGTTTAATGTGAAGTTACCACTACTACTGAGAACTCATACCATTTTACAGACTTACTTTAGACAAATTCCTAACGTTAAGAACAGTTAAGTGTCCAACAAATTGTATTGCAAAAGCCAAAAGATTATTTATCATGTGTTAAAATAACATGCTTTTGTCTGCTTCTTTTCTCCATTTCAGGCATTAACGCTCCAGCTGGGCAGAGACAGACTCCCAGCTGCAGGCTCCCTCCCAACTGGCTCTGCTCTAACTCTTCCCATCCATGGAGGTGCTGTTGGCCAGGGATTTTCTCCGTAAAGGGGCTGCTGGCAAGACACTGGGGCTCTCATCTGACTAGTAATTTCCATGTTGTGAGAGAAATGCAATGTGGAATTCCTCTATATGATTAAGTGATATATAAGAGACCCTTTTTAACAGACTTACATTTACTGATCCATAATGTTTTTCTTCAGGTGTAATTTTCTTTTTACCCTTTGTCAATATCAACTCAAAAATTAAAAGATTAAAAAGATACAAAATATAAAAAATAGGTTCAGAAGTATCAGTGAAAAGAACTGAGGTTTTATTTCACAGTAAATTTAACACAATTAAAAAATGTCAAGTAGTTACCAAAACTGTATGCCATCTCAAACTTATCAAGACAGTAGTCAATACTGCTTTCAGCTCCTAGTTCCATATTTTTAGAGGAATCTAAACAAAATGGAACAAAACTAGAAAATCTAAATATGTCATATAGCTAGATGCTATCTGACCTCATGCTCAATTATTTTAAGCAAATTATCATAACAGCAAAAATATAACAGAAACAAAAAGCCACACAAAAATGAAAAAAAAAATGTTGAATGAACTTAATATGTAGTTATGAAGATTCCAAAGTTATTTAAAATCCTAGTTCTATCATGAAAGAACTACCATGGAGCATTAATCAGATTTGCTCAGCAAAGTCCAAGTGATAGCAAAAGAACCAAATGGAAAAACTGATGACAAAAACAATAGTGAGAGCTCTCCTAAGGAAAAGAGAGTCTGACTGAGAGTTAATCATAGATACGGGGAGTTAAGGGGAAGCCGCTCACTACTAGATGAGAAATACAGGACAGTGGTTTCAGAATCACAGAGCTAGTTGGACAGTGTGATTTATAAGGTTCCTTTCAAACCTGAAATATAAGTCTCAAAAGATTACTTCCAACGTAAGATTTCATAATTTTAGTATCATTTGTATTTCTGTCAACTAGCCCAGGGGTTAGCGAACTGTGGCCTTCAGGCTGATCTGTTTTTTAAACAAAAGATTTTTTGGTAGTAAACAACTATGCCCATTTATTTATATGCTGCCTTTGGCTGCTTTCTCTACAACCAGTTACAACTGAGACTGGAAAGTCTACAGCCTGAAATAATTATGTTATAGTTGTAAAAGAAAATCTGCTGATTCCTGAACTAGGATAAGATATACAGGCAAATGCGACATTGATAAATATAAATGAGAGGCACCAGAATTGTCTTCCCATCATAAACAATTAGAAAACTGGAAAAAAATAAGAAATTATTGTTTCTAGATACAGGACAACAGACATTACAGAATTAGAATTTCTGAGAGGAAAAAAACAAATGAGGGTAAGGCAGCTGAAATTTCTAAGAGCAGATCACTAGAAATAAAATAAACTCTGCAGGGGCCAATGTTGTGGCGCAGCAGGTTAAGCCTGTAAACCTGGCATCCCATAGAAGTGCTGGTTTAAGTCTGCTGCAGTTCCCTGCGAATGAACCTCGGAAAAGCAGAGGGAGATGGTCCTAGTACTTGTGCCCTGCCCCTGCCACCCATGAGGGAGATCTGAATGGAGTTTCAGGCTCCTGGCTTCAGCCTGGCCCAGGCCCAGCAATTGCAGTCATCTGGGGAGTAAATCAACAGATGGAAGCTCTCTAACTCAGCCCTTCAAATAATTAAAATAAATTTTTTTAAAAAATGAAAAAGATGGGGCCAGCACTGTGGCTCACTTGGTTATTCCTCTGCCTTCAATGCCGGCATCCCATATGGATGCCTGGTTCTAGTCCCGGCCGCTCCTCTTCCAGTCCTGCTCTCTGCTGTGGCCCAGGAGGGCAGTGGAGGATGGCCCAAGTGCTTGGGCCCCTACACCCGCATGGGAGACCAGGAAGAAGCACCTGGCTCCTGGCTCTGGATCGGCACGGTGCCGGCTGTGGCGGCCATTTGGGGAGTGAACCAACAGAAGGAAGACCTTTCTCTCTGTCTCTTCCTCTCTCTCACTGTCTATAACTCTACCTGTCAAATAAAAAAAAAAAAAATGAAAAAGATAACTGTAGCAAAGAGAGAGACTGATCAATCTGAAAGGGGTTCTTTCAAGACTGTTCCTAAAAACTAAGCTGCACATTCAATCAGTAAAATTAACAAAGCTAAGCAAAGAATTACTAGAGCTATTGTTTCAAGAGCTGGAAGACAAAGTAGGGAAAAAACATCATTAAACATCTTGGTACTGGATGGAAACAACAGAAGCATCACCGCTTAGAGTGGACACTTGGCCTAGAGGGTGACCGTGATGGACGCTCTCACCCTGTATCAGACAGCCTAGGTCTGAGCACCACCTGACTTCCAATTCCAGCTTCCCAGTAATGCAGACCCTGGGGAGGCAGTGGTGATGGTTCAAACAGTTGGGTACCTGCTCTCCTTGTGGGAGACCTGGACTGAAGTCCAGACTCCCAGCTTTGGACCAGTTCTAGTCCAAGAGATATTTGAAAAGTGAACCAGCAGACAGAATCTTCTTCTCTCCATACTAAATTTTGTAATTTTTTTAAGAGTCACATCTCAAATATAAGAAATTAGGCTAGCATACAAAATACACTAATCCATCCTAATAACCACCATCAATGAAAAGCAATAATAATAAGCCAATCTTGTTAACCACCAGTAATTTAACTGCATTTCAATACCAAATTCAACTCTTTAATGAAATAGAATCCAGACTTACAACAATGCAATATTCACCATGCCCAACACCAATAAAAAAATATATCAGAATTCAAAGTAGGAAAAGGGACCCATTACTAGCAGAAAAATCACTGAATAGAAACAGACCCCAAAATGAGAGCAACGATGCTATTAATAGATAAACACTTTTAAACAGCTGTTATAAGTATGGTCAAAGACATAAAGGAAAAATGCAAAGGACAGAAATGAAGGCTTTTAAAAAACTAAACAAAATTTCTAGAGTTTACAGACTAGGGATATGTAAAATGTGTTTTAACAACAACAACAAACCCCCTACGCATAGATTTCTTAGGCATAAGTAAAATGTGTACTAACAACAAAAAAAACTCTTATGCATAGATTTCAAAAGGTTTTACATCAAAACAAACCTAGGGGCTGGAACTGAGGTATAGTAAGTTAAGCTTCCGCCTGCAGCACCAGCATCCCATGTGGATACTGGTTTGAGTTCTGGCTGCTCTACTTCAGATCTAGCTCCCTGCTAATGGCCTGGGAAAGCAGTAGAAGATGGCCCAAGTGCTTGGGCCCTGGCACATGTGTGGGAGATCTGGACGAGTTTTCTGGCTCCTGGCTTCGGATCAGTACAGCTCCAGCCGTTGCTCACATTTGGGGTGTGAACCAGTAGATGGAAGACCTCTCTCTGTCTCTCTGTAACTCTGACTCTCAAATAAATAAATAATCTTTAAAAAATAAAAGCTGCATGCCTATACCACACTTGTTTATTAAAAAATATATATATATATAATAGGGGCCAGTGCTGTGGTGCAGTGGGTTAATGCCCATATGGGCGCCAGTTCGAAACCCGGCTGCTCCACTTCTGATCCAGCTCTCTGCTACGGCCTGGGAAAGCAGCAGAAGAGAGCCCAAGTCCTTGGGCCCCTGCACCCACGTGGGAGACCCGGAAGAGACTCCTGGCTTCAAATACACGCAGCTCAGCCATTGCGGCCATCTGGGGAGTGAACCATTGGATGGAAGACCTCTCTCTCTCTCTCTCTCTACCTCTCCATCTCCTCTCTCTGTGTAACTCTGACTTTTAAATAAATAAATAAATCTTTAAAAATAATAAAAAACTAGCCGGCACCGCGGCTCAATAGGCTAATCCTCCGCCTGCGGTGCCAGCACACCAGGTTCTAGTCCCGGCCGGGGCGCGGGATTCTGTCCCAGTTGCCCCACTTCCAGGCCAGCGCTCTGCTATGGCCCGGGAGGGCAGTGGAGGATGGCCCAAGTACTTGGGCCCTGCACCCGCATGGGAGACCAGGAGAAGGACCTGGCTCCTGGCTTCGGATCAGCGCAATGCGCCGGCCGCAGTGCGGCGGCCCTTGGAGGGTGAACCAATGGCAAAAGGAAGACCTTTCTCTCTCTCTCTCATTGTCCACTCTGCCTGTCAAAAAAATAAATAAATAAAATAAAAAACTAATTTTTAATTCCACTTTCCACAAAGTTTGGAGGTAACCACATATGCATATGCTGGAAATGAAAAATTCACAGAACCTGTTTAAAAGATTAGGCACTAGCAAAAAAGGGGTGAAGGAGTAGGCAGGCAGAGTTGAAAACATATAACTATCCAAATTGAAGAGCTTGAAAATTTTGTAAATACTAAAAAATAATGAGCAAAGTCAATATGACTTTTGCAATCAGTCTATCATGCAATCTGTCTTAATTTCAATTAGGGCTCCAGAATTGGGACAGTGAGATAAAAACAATTTTAGAATATTGGCCAAATTTCCTCCAAATCTCTTGAAAACAAGAAATCTCTGATCTAAGAATTTCATTGAGCCCTAAACAGCTTAAACAACAAAAATCACACCAAAATATATCAAAATAAAATCTGCAAAAAACAGTAATTAAGAAAATTTTTTAGGGGCCAGCCCTATGGCACACTGGGTTAAGCCACCATCTGTAGCACCAGCATATCATATAGTACCTGTTCAAGTCCCCACTGCTCCACTTCCAATCCAGCTCCTTGTTAATGTGCCTGGGAAAGCTTCAAGGATGGGCCCCTGTATCCACATGGGTGACCCAGCCCCAGCCTTTGCAGCCATTTAGAGAGTGAACCAGCAGATGGAAGATCTCTCTCTCTCTCTCTCTCTCTTTTTCTGCGTGTGTGTGTGTGTGTCCATGTCCCTCTTCCTCTGAATTCTGACTTTCAAATAAATAATTTTTTAAGTAGTCTAGAAAGATACATTACACAAGGGAAAGCAAAAATACTAACTACAGACTTTTCATTAGAAAATATGCAAGCCAGAAAACAATGGAACAATATGTTAAACAGGAAAACAAAACAAAACCAAAAAAAATCAATCTAGAATTTTATTTCAAGTACAAATATCATTCAAAAATGAAGGTAAAATACAGATTTTTTTTTTCAGATGAACAGAGTAAACCAGAGGATGGAAGATATGCCCCTGTCACTCTAACTTTAAAATAAATAAATAAATCTTAAAAAAAAAAAAAATGTTCTTCAGGTACAAGGTAAATGATTCCAGAGGGAAACTTGGATCTACACAACAGAAAAATGAACACTAGAAATAGCTAATAAACAGATAAACATAAAACATTGGATTTTTTATATCAAATTTCTGTAAAAACTAATAACTAACTGTAAAAATAATATGGTATAGAGGATTATATACCAGATATACAAGCAGAAATGTCTGACAGTAACACAAAGACCTAAAGAAGAAAATGGAAGCACACTTTTCTAAGGTTTTCAGAACACAGGTAAAGGAATTCAATATTATTTTAAAACCAACCATGATAAGTTAAAGATGCATATTATATAGGGGCCAGCACCGTGGCATAGCAAGTAAAGCCACCGCCTGTGGTGCCAGCAGCCCATATGGAGGTCAATTCGAGTTCCAGCTGCTCCACTTCCGATCCAGCTCTCTGCTATGGCCAAGGAAAGCAGCAGGAGACAGCCCAAGTCCTTGGGTCCCTGAACCCATGTGGGAGACCCAGAGGAGGCTCCTGGCTTCAGATCAGCGCAGCTCCAGCCTTCGCAGCCAACTGGGGAGTGAACAATTGGATGGAGGACCTCTCTCTCTCTCTGCCTCTCCTCTCTGTGTAACTGACTTTCAAATAAATCTTTAAAAAAAATTCTGAATTCATTACAGAAATAAAATACACCAAAATGTGTGGGATATAATTAAAACAGTATTAAGACCAGCACCGCGGCTCACTTGGCTAATCCTCCACCTGCGGCGCCAGCACCCTGGGTTCTAGTCCTGGTTGGGGCGCCAGATTCTGTCCCAGTTGATCCTCTTACAGTCCAGCTCTCTGCTGTGGCCTGGGAAGGCAGTGGAGGATGGCCCAAGTGCTTGGGCACCTGCACCCGCATGGGAGACCAGGAGGAATCACCTGGTTCCTGGCTTCGGATCGGCACAGCGTGCTGGCCTTAGCAGCCATTTCAAGGGTGAACCAACGGAAGGAAGACCTCTCTCTCTAACTCTGCCTGTCAAAAAAATAAATAAATAAATAAATTTTTAAAAACAGTATTAAAAGAGAAATCTATAACTTTAAATATTTATATTAGCTAGGTACAAAATCATTAAGTGAGATTCTATTTTCAGAAGCTATAAAAAGAGCATATTAAATGTAAACTAAACACAGGAAATAACATAAAAAAAAAGAGAGAGAGATGAAACACAGAGCAGACTAACGAGAAAACCAATAGAACAAAAAGCTGCTTCTGGGGCTGGCACTGTAGTGCAGCAGGTTACGCTGCTGTCTGCAGCGCCAACATCTCACATGGGGGGCGCCAGTTTGAGTCCCAGTTGCTCTGCATTTGATTCATCTCCCTGCAAATGTGCCTAGGAAAGCAACAGAAGATGGCCCAAGTGCTGGGGCCCCTGCACATACATGGGACACAGAAGAAGCTCTTGGCTCCTGGCTTCAGATGGGCCCACTGCGGCCACCTGGGGAGTGAACCAGTGAGTGAAGACCTTTCTTTTGTCTCTGCCTCTCAAATAAATAAACATCTTAAAAATAAATAGGCTAATCCTCCGCCTGCGGCGCCAGCACACCAGGTTCTAGTCCCGGCCGTGGTACCAGATTCTGTCCCGGTTGCCCCTCTTCCAGGCCAGCTCTCTGCTATGGCCGGGAGGGCAGTGGAGGATGGCCCAAGTGCTTGGGCCCTGCACCCGCATGGGAGAACCAGGAGAAGCACCTGGCTCCTGGCTTTGGATCAGCGCGATGTGCTGGCCGCAGCGCGCCAGCCATGGCAGCCATGGGAGGGTGAACCAATGGCAAAAGGAAGACCTTTCTCTCTGTCTCTCTCTCACTGTCCACTCTACCTGTCAAATAAATAAATAAATAAAGCTGCTTCTTGAAACAAGATTAATAAAATTGACAAATTCCCACTAATCAAAGAGAAAGAAAAAGACACACTACTTTCATTACTTTAAAGAGGCACCAATAATACACATCCTAAAAATAATGAAAAAAAAAAAGAAAAACTATAAGTCAACATTTATGCCAATAAATACAATTTAAATGAATAAATTCCTTAAAAGAATTACTCAAAGCACACAAACAAGGAAAATCTGAACAGCCTGGTACTCATATCTGCAGTTATTAAAAACATGGAATATATAGTATGCCCCCATATGTACACCCTGAACAATTTCCAAAGCAAGATAGCCTCACTGATGAATTGTGTCAATCATCTAAGCTAGAAATACCACCAGTCCTAAACTTTCATAAAGTAAAGGTGGGACTACTTCCCAAATCGTTTATGAGACCAACATTACCATGACACCAAGACCAGAAAAACATATTACAAGAAAAGAAATCTCCACGCCTGTATCCTTCATGAAATATAGTATAAATCATGAACAAAATATTAACAAATCAAATAACACAATATATAGCAATACATCATGAAACTAGGGTTTATCCTGGTAATTCAAATTTGCTGGAACATTAGAAAACTGTCAATGTAATTCACACTAACAGAATAAAATCTACAGTCACCTCTACAACTGCAGAAAAGAAACACTTAAGAAAAGTCAACTCCCATTCATGTTTTTAAAAAAACTAAGAACTAAAGGAAAATTTCTCAACTTGACTAAGGGGGATGTTCAAAAACCTAGGGTTAATATCAAAATAATGGGAGACTGGGGGCCAGCACTGTGGCACAGTGGGTTAAAACCCCAGCCTGCAGTACCAGTATCCCATATGGGTGCTGGTTCGAGTCCCAGCTGCTCCACTTCCAATCCAGCTCTCTGCTATGGCCTGGGGAAGCAGAAGATGGCCCAATTCTTGGTCTCCTGCACCCACGTGGGAGACCAGGAAGAAGCTCCTGGCTCCTGGCTTTGGATCAGCACAGCTCTGGCCATTGTGGCCATCTGGGGCAGTGAACCAACGGATGAAAGACCTCTCTCTCTCTCTCCGCCTCTTTGTAACTCTGCCTTTAAAATAAAATAAATAAATCTTTTAAAAAATAATAATAATGGGAAACTGAACACTTTCTAAGATCAGGAATAAAGCAAAAAGATGTATACTGTCACTACTTCCATTCAATATTCCACTGTAGGTCTTGATTAATGCAATAAAGCAAGAAACAGAATACAGATTAGAAAAGAAAATTTAAAACCTTCTTTACTCACACACAACATCATCACATACATGTACAAAAATCCAAGGATTCTACAAAAAAAAGCTACTACAACTAGTAGAGTTTAAGAAAATCCCAGTATACAGAATCAATATACAAAAAGGAACCGTATTTCTAAATACCAGCAATAAACAAGCTGAAAATATTTGAAAACATATCACTTAAGAATAGCATTAAAAAATGTGAACTACTTAAGAGAAATGTCATAAAAATATGTTCTACATCCATACATCAAAAACTATAAAACAATTCTGAGTGAAATGTAAGATCTAAGGAAATGAGCTAGACCTTATTCACAGACTGGAAGCTTCTAAACTGTTACCATGCCAGCCCCTTAATTTGTTCTATAGGATTAATGCAATCCCAATCATATTCCCACAGATGAGCTGATTCTAAAATTTATACTGCACCCAGAAGACCCAAAACAATTTTGAAATAGAACAGAGTTGGAGAATTTACCCTAACTGATTTCAAGACATATAACATAAAATTTCGGTAACCATAGTATGGTATGAACCTAAGAGACAAGGATAAAAGGAACAGAATATAAATAAAGTCATGAAATAAACCTATGCATACACATATACACATGGATGTACATCCTACTGGCTTTTGATGAACATACCAAAGTAATTCAAAGCAAAAAGAAGAGTCTGCAATACATGAATGCTGAAACAACTAGATAAACACATGCAAAAAATAAGTAAAACACAGAACTCCAAAATCCTTTCCTGACACCATACTAATGAACTCACAACAGGTCATCAGAACACAAATGTAAATTGACAAGTAGCATTATAAAACTTCTAGAAGAAATCAGAAGAGGGGGGTTGCTGCTGTAGCTGTGCTGTAGTAGGCTAAGCCTTTGCCTGCAGTGCCAGCATCCCTTAAGGGCACCTGTTTGTGGCCTGGCTGCTCCACTTCCAATCCAGCTCTCTGCTATGGCCTGGAAAAGCAGAATATGGCCTAATTGCTTGGGACCCTGTACCCACATGGGAAACCAGGAAGAAGTTCCTGGCTTCAGATGGTCCTAGGGCCAGCCGTTGAAGCCATTTGGGGAGTGAGCCAGCAGATGGAAGACCTTTCTCTCTGTCTTTCCCTCTCTCTGTCTATAACTCTACCTTTGAAATCAATAAATAAAATCTTAAACAAAAAAAATCATGAGAAAATATTTACTACATTTAGAAAACAAAGAATTCTTAGATAAGAAATAAAAAGTACAAACTACAAAGGAAACAGTAACAAACTGAACCACTCAAAATTTAAAATTTTTGTTCTTCACAGAACACACTTGAGAAAACAAAAAAGCAAACCACAGCTGGGAGGAAATCCACAGTACATTTATCTGGATCTGTATCCAGAATATTTAAGGAAGTCTTACAGTAAGAAAACAACCTAATTTTTTTTTAATTGAGCAAAAGATATACACAGTCCACAATAAATTTATAAACTTAATATGCAAATGAAAAGATGTTCAATATCATTAACTAGCAATGAGTTACTATACGCACCACTAAAATGGTCAAAAAATGTAAAAGCTGGGAATGGTACTACTACATAGTGGGTAGTCACCACCTGTGATGCCAGCATCCCATATAGGCACTGATTTGAGTCCCAGTTGCTCCATTTCTGATCCAGTTCCCTGTTATGCGTCTGAGAAAGCAGAGGAAGATAGCTCAAGTACTTGGGCTCCTGCACCCATGTGAGAGATCCAAAGGAAGCTCCTGACTTTGGATAGGCCACTTGGGGAGTGAGCCAATGGATGGAAGACCTCTTTCTGTGTCTCTCCCTCTCTCCCTCCCTATTACTCCCTCTCTCTGTAACTCTGCTTTTCTAATAAATAAATAATTCTTTTTGAAAAAAATTAGCAGCTGATTACACTACATGTTGCAAGCATGCAGAGCAATTAGAATTCATAAATAACTTTTTAAAAGTTTGGCATTTCTTTATAAAGTGAAACTCCAAGCTATTTATAGAAATAAAGATTTATGTTCTACAGAAAAAAAAACAATACATGAGTTTCCTAGCCATCAGTAAAGAGGAGATAAGCAAACGAGCCATCACCCACTCATCAGCAGGAAGCTAGAATCAGAAGTGGAAGTGGAGCTCAAACCCGGGCACTCTGATAAGAGACCAGGTGGCCCACGAAGTGGTTTAACCTGCACCACTGCACCACAACAGCCATGCCTCAAAAGCAGATCTTGATGGTATCTCATAACTATGTACAATTTTTATGTCAATTAAAACAAAAATGTACGTATGGTCAGAAGTTCTTCCAAAACTTCTAGGAAGTTTTCTTAAAAGGAAGTACGTCCTTCCCATATTTCCTCCTTCCTACCTAGAACGTCACAATGATGACTAGAGTTTCAACAATCACCTTGGACTATATGCTACTGTAACAAACTCAAGATGACTGAGTAAAAAGACAGAAAAACTCTTGAGTCCCTTGGTGATCAAAGCAATTGTGAAATACCTGCCTCCAAGTTTCCTGAACACAAAAAAGAAATTCTTCTACCATACTTAAGCCATTTGTTTATTTTTAAATAAGCACATGATTATGTTATTAAAATAATTTTGTCTGATCATTTCAGTAGATAGTTTTTTAAAAAACTAAACAACTTTATCAAGGTAATGAAATTTTTTTGAGATAACAGGTATGTCATAGGCTTTTACCTTGCCGCTGTCATTGATCAAGAAAATAAACCACCCTAATTGTTTACTTTGTAAATGATATCAATTCAGAGTACTGTAAGAGGGAAAAAAATCTATTTCTCTATCTGTGGGAAGAAATTTTAAACTGCATTATTACTCCATTAATCTCTGATGAAACTTTAAAAAAATGTAAACTATATTATCACACCATTAATCTCAGGCAAATCTATATGCTCCAGTGATTTCTACCTCAGTGATTGCACTAAATTATATGGTCTATGCTGTTAATTTTTAAAGGCTTAGAAAAGAAAGAGGATGAGAATGTCTGGCACAGCTAGGAAGAGCTTCTCTGATGTCCTTAAAGGATTTAGAAGAAGCAGTGCACATCACACAATGCACAAGTTCAGGCACTAAATCAAGAGATGTAGCTTCTTTGTGACCTTGAACAAGGTACTTAAATTTCTAAATGTAAGAAAATAAAAAGCAAAAGTTTCTAGAGACTAAATCATTTTTAAAATATGAAGACTCACAGAAGAAATTTGTATACCCTTATGTTTTGAGCATCTATGAAAAGATGCTTAGAACCTCACTAGAAATCAAGAAATTGAAGTTAAAAGATTGATTTTTTTGTTCAGAGTGGCAAAAGTTCATTCTAAGCAAGGATGGAATAAATGAGCATTATATACTGTTCATAAACTTTTAAAGAGCTTATGGCAGGCCAGCGCCGTGGCTCAACAGGCTAATCCTCTGCCTAGCAGCGCCAGCACACAGGGTTCTAGTCCCAGTTGCCCCTCTTCCAGTCCAGCTCTCTGCTATGGTCTGAGAGTGCAGTGGAGGATGGCCCAAGTACTTGGGCCCTGCACCCCATGGGAGACCAGGAGAAGCACCTGGCTCCTGCCTTCGGATCAGTGCGGTGCACTGGCCACGGCGGCCATTGGAGGGTGAACCAACGGCAAAGGAAGACCTTTCTCTCTGTCTCTCACTGTCCACTCTGTCAAAAAAAAAAAAAAAAAAAAAAGTTTATGGCAATTACTATCAAATTTATGTGCAACTGTACTATTACAGGACTGGAAATGAAAGAATACTAGTTTCCCTCAGAGTTGATGGTTAAACAATAGTACATTCAGCTAATGAAACAGAACAACTGTTAAAAAACTGTAATTTAAATAGGATGAGGTATATGTAAACTTACGAACATGAAAAATATTTTAAGACAATGTTAAGAAAAGTGTTGCAGGAAAAGGTGAATTATCTCCTATTTATAACTTTTAGAACACATACATCACATGTAAGAGTGAATTACAAAACACATTGTTAGACGAATGTCAGATAAGTTGCAAAAGAATACTGTACAATTCCATTTATAATTAATTACAAAACATATAAAGCTGGGGCAGCGCTGTGGCATAGAGGGTAAGGGCACCACCTGCAGTGCTGGCCTCCCATATGAGCACCAGTTCGAGTCCCTGCTGTTCCATTTCCTATCCAGCTCTCTGCTATGGCTTGGGAAAGCAGTAGAAGATGGTCCAAGTTCTTGGACCACAGCACCCGCGTGGAAGACTTGGAAGAAGCTCCTGGCTTCCAACCAGTGCAGCTCCAGCCTTTGCAGCCATCTGGGGAGTGGGTCAGCGGATGGAAGACCTCTCTCTCTCTGCCTCTGCCTTTCTGCCTTTCAAATAAATTTTAAAAATCTTAAAACACACACACACAAAACCATATATAAACACATACATGATTAAAACTTTCTGAAAGAGGCGATCCCTCCGGAGCCGCCACCACGTGCTCCACGTCAGTTAGGGGCTGGCGAGTGCAGAAGAGGAGTGCCCAGCCTTGTGGGTGGTGCAGCTCTCTGCAGCTCTGGGTCTCCTCCACGCCTGGCTCAGGAAGTGCCCAATGCCAGTCACTGGCCTTTGCTGCCTCCCCTGAGAAAAACAGCCCCCCACCACCACCATGACAGGAGCCACATGCCACCTTCCCAAAGAGACTATTTTTCACATAGCTGAAGTGCAAAACATAGCTGACTGTTTTTAATAAGCACAATCAAGGTTTTAACCACAGAATGTCTACAAGAATTATAGATTTAAAAAATACAATTTTTATATTTCAAAGAAACCTGAACTCAAATTAATTTCTGGAAAAAAAAAAAAACTCTTTCTAAAAATTGTAAGATGGTAACACATCAAATTCAAGTAAGAATGAACTCTGTAGGGAGAGGAAAAAGAACGGGAATCAGAATACAAACTCCCTGGGGCCAGCGCTGTGGCGTAGAGGGTAAAGCCACTGCCTGCAATGCTGGCAGCCCATATGGGCACTGGTTCAAGTCCCAGCTGTTCCACCTCCGATTCAGCTCTCTGCTATGGCCTGGGAAAGCAGAAGATGGCCCAAGTGCCTGAGCCCCTGCACCTGTGTGGGAGACCTGAAGAAGCTCCTGGATCCTGACTTCGTACCAGCCCAACTCCAGGCACTGCAGCCATTTGGGGAGTGAACCAGTGGATGCAAGACCTCTTTCTCTCTCTCTCTCTTTGCCTCTGCCTGTCTGTAACTCTTCCTTTCAAATAAATAAATAAAAAACAAAGAAAAAGAATACCAACTTTTCTCCATAAATGCTAAAATGTTCATTCTTTTTTGCCCCCTTTTCTTTTGAAAGGCAGAAAGAACGATCATCCATCAACAAATGCCCTCAATAACCAGGGCTAAGCCAGGCCAATAAATGTTGTTTTTCTTAAACTGGGTATTAGGTAGTTGGGTATTAGTTGTAGCATTGATTCTTTCTACCTTGTAAGTGATTTATACATGCTTGGATTTTTTTTTTTAGGACTTTATTTATTCTGAAAGAGTTACAGAGAGAAAGGGAGAGACACAGATCTTCCACCTGCTGGTTCACTCCCCAGATGGCAAAAACAATCATTTTTGGGCCAAGTCCAAGTCATCAGCAGGAGCAGGGACCCAAGCAGCACTTGGGTCATCTTCCACTGCTTTCCCAGACCATTATCAGGGAGCTAGTTGGGAAGCAGAACAGCTGAGACACGAGCTAGTGCCCAAACAGAATACTGGCATCACAGGCTTTATCCTCTATGCCACAATGCCAGCCGCCATACAAGCTATTTTTAATCTGTTCAATATTTAATAAAACAACTTTGAATCTGCATACATGTATAGGCACCCAGACATGTGGGAAAGAAAAAACCTGAAATGATACAAATAAAAGCATAAATAATAACGCACCTGTGCGGGAGGAAAACCTTCATGTTTTGCGTTAGACACTTCCATATTATCTGAATCTGAGACTAATTATGTAATTTTTATTAAATTTATAAAATAAATTACTCTTCCATTACAATTATAAAAATTGTAACCACATGGAAACATGTTAGTGAACACAGCTGAATACAGAGCCATTTGCACTGTGATTCCATCAATGTACAAAAACATGCACATTAACAACAACCAAAGAGTGGTAGTGAACCTGTCCCACTGGAACAGCTGAAACATGGGTAATTTTTTTATGTTTTAATTTCTCAGAAGCTTTGTTTCTCGGAAATATTTTGTATTTCATTAGTACCACTGCACTTAGAGAGAAATTAAAGAAAAATGACAAAAGCAAGAAAACCTACTCTACTTGCAAGTTAAAAATCTCCCCACATAGGAAAGCAGAATGAACGTACTGCCAATCTACGCTGTGCCCCTAAGTGCACTCCGAACAACTGGAGAGAATCCCCAGCACACCAAGGAGATTATATCCAAAGGTTCTTAAGTGCTTACGTACATTTTACCATTTAACTGAGGGCAGGTGCCCTCAAGTCAAAGCACAGCAGTGGCAGGGAAGGCTCCTAAGCACAGTCCAGGAACGGGCTGAAGAAAGGAAGGGGGAAGGAGAGAAGCAGGAAGGAAGGGAAAGCTTTCCCAAAAAGCGAGGCAAGAATTCGAGTCCCGGCTGCTCCACCTCTGATCCAGCTCTCTGCTATGGCCTGGGAAAGCAGTAGAAGACGGCCCAAGTGCCTGAGCCCCTGCACCTGTGTGGGAGACCTGGAAGAAGCCCGGTATACTCATCACACTCTCACCAACAATGAAAATATTGTACAATAGAAAAGCAAAGAGCTAAAGGAAAAAAGATAGAATAGGAATGAAAATTTAAAAGAACACAAAATCAGAATGAAAAAAAAAGGTGCTAATGATAAACATTGTTTTGTGGTGTTCACAAATGCCCCCTCTATTCTTCCGCTGGCTCCCAAAATATAGCCATAGAGGGAAAGTCTATTTCATCTTCACACCAAAAATATCACTGACCCAAAATTAATATACACAAAACCTTTTATAGAAAAAAATTAATAAGGCCAGCACCACGGCTCACTTGGCTAATCCTCCGCCTGCGGCGCCAGCACACCAGGTTCTAGTCCCGGTTGCCCCTCTTCCAGTCCAGCTCTCTGCTGTGGCCCAGGAGTGCAGTGGAGGATGGCCCAAATGCTTGGGCCCTGTACCCGCATGGGAGACCAGGAGGAAGCACCTGGCTCCTGGCTTTGGATCGGTGCAGTGCGGGCTGTAGCACCCATTTGAGGGGTGAACCAATGGAAGACCTATCTCTCTGTCTCTCTCTCACCAACTCTGCCTGTCAAAAAAAAAAAAAAAAAAAAAAAAAACTAATAAAAACATCATGAAGCAGGTTTACAGAGGAAAACTACATCCACCTTCAGACCTTATTATCAGCACTGAAGCAGAGGCTCCAGGTAGCAGAAGCTGAGGAGTCCAGCTGCTGCAAGGGTACTGCCACTCTGTTTTCTTTCTTTCTCCCAAGACCCCTCCATGCCTGTCTCTGCTACCTAAAGTTTCATGAGCTCTTCCTTTCCAAAACAGTCTGATTCACAACTCCAACCACCGCCATCACCACCCACCATTTGCCAAAGACCCTCATTTACCTACCTCACCTTCAACTCTGCCCCTCCCTTCCCTTGTAAATCTTACTCTTCTGGTCTCAAGTTTCTTCTGGAAATAGGCAGGTTATAAATACTTACATTTGGTTTTACTGTTGTTTCACAATTCTCTGTTTAAAACTTTTGAGTTCTGAGGGGCTTAATTTAACATTAACAGCAGGAACACAGGCTCAGTAAACACTTTCCAATGTACACACCTGTGATTAAAGCATAAGTCTACTTCTTAACAAGTACAGTTCATAGATGCTGCTGTTTCTCCCTGTTTTGCATATACAAGAAAGCAAATGCCACAAAACCAAGGACATCTGTTTACCATTTGATTCCTTTTCTATGACTTATATAAGTGGTCACCAAGTCCTGTCAATTCTACCTCCAAAATATACTTAAACTCATTTCCTTCTCGCCATTTGCACTGGCCCTGCATTATTTCTCATTCCTGTAATCTTCTAAGAGCCTTCTCATGTCTTTGATTTCTCCTCTATTATATTCACAGAGGTCATATGAGTTTCTCTCTAAAACATAAATCTGATCATGTCATTATCCTCCTTAAAACCCTTCAGGCATTATTCTCTGCACACAGAATTCACTTCCAACTCCTCACATCATCCAATCTGGAATCAATCGTCACCTTTCAGTCGTGTCTCCCACCTAGTAAAGAGACAATGTTAAATAAAAAGCCATTAAGCCTAAAAGAATATTTCCAACAATGTTTAGAAATGCTGTGTGACCTATTAGTGTATTATCTAATTATTTTTGTAACTGACAGATTTACTCCACCATACAATATAATCATCAAACTTTTACTGAACAGCTAAACTAAGTTTATATCCATATAACATAATACAACTAGACTGTTGTATTTTCTATTTTCAATTCCAAAATTATAAGGTGGATTACAAGAAATCTAAATCAATAGCTATTTTCTGAAATGAATGTTAACATACAGTCAGCTCTTTGAGTTTATAACAGTGCATCATACCTACCATACGAGAAAGTTTAGCAACAAAATGCAAGTTATTTTATAAGATAAATGGCTAACTTAGTGAGTGTCACTCAGTTCCCATCTGGAATATTTCTTGAGTTTACCTCAGAAACTACCAACACAAGCTATTCATCTTAACCAAATCTTTTGAAAAGCTTCTGAAGAAGCTTTTACTTCAAATTAAATTTGTAAAATTTACTAAAGAAACCAGTTTATTAGCTTCTGCACACTAGGGTATGGGTTCTCATGAGAATCACTTCACTGTTTAATTAAATGTTAGAGGGTCTTGCAGACAGGTTCAGGAATAGCACCATCTGTCCTGGCTACAAAGCTGAGTTTCACTAACAACTCACCAAACAGAAACAAAATATCATTTTCATACATCTTTCTCAAGTAATTCATAGACATTTAATGAGTTTAATCTATTCGGGTCATGACACTTGACTCAATCTGCGCGGATGATTATACTTCTCATGGAAACTGATACACTTTGAAAAGCGTGTTTTTAGTAATAAGCTTTAGCTAGGGACTCATTACAGAAGGTAAATATTTATGCTCTAAGATGTAGATGTATGCTCCTTTTATATTTATTTATTTATTTATTTTTGACAGGCAGAGTGGACAGTGAGAGAGAGAGACAGAGAGAAAGGTCTTCCTTTTCCGTTGGTTCACCCTCCAATGGCCGCTGTGGCCAGCGCACCACGCTGATCCGAAGCCAGGAGCCAGGTGCTTCTCCTGGTCTCCCATGTGGGTGCAGGGCCCAAGGACTTGGGCCATCCTCCACTGCCCTCCCGGGCCACAGCAGAGAGCTGGCCTGGAAGAGGGGCAACCGGGACAGAATCTGGCGCCCTAACCGGGACTAGAACCCGGTGTGCCGGCGCCACAGGCGGAGGATTAGCCTATTGAGCCGCGGAGGCCAAATATATGCTCTTTTACAAATTCCAAATGCTAAAGTACTCAGGTGTTACATATACCTGAAATGTTTTAAAGTAGCTATTCTTATTCATTTAGACTATTATGTAACTAAATCTTCCTACAATGTCTATAGCTTCAAAATTATATCACAACACTTTTTGATAGGATTTCAATTTCCTTTTTAATATCAAAAGTACTAAAAAGAATTGTAATAAAACCATCTATGAAGACCATAGTATAGCTGAGAAAATGTTCTAAAATCTCATAATACTTAATTCAAAACAAAAAAATAACATTTGCCACTATAACTTGTAATCTAAACAACTAGTAGAGGCATCCCTCCACTATGGGCAAAGCCTCCTCTTTACCTTCCCTATTAGGGCAGCCTACCATAAAGAAAAATGCATCCAAGGGCTTTTGTGCTAATCTCCTTCAACTGAAAGAAACTGCTGGGGGCAGGGAGTGTGGGCTATTAGAAGGCTTACTAGGCAGTCTCAGACAGCTGAAGCAGCACTAAGTGGACAAAGATAACAACTTTGGTATCTTACATATAAACCAAATATTCAGTTAAAACCATAAGAGATTATCTCAACAGAATACATCCCCCCCCCTTTTTTTCCTAATTCCAAGGCTCTTCTAAATGATTATTTCAGTCTCACCAAAAATGCAGCTGAAGATGGTATATGACTTTTGACTCTCACTACACAGATACAAACACGGCACAACTTAGAATCCTACTCTTCCCTTTATGACAATTTGCTTTTATCTCCAAGAAGCAAAAATGTCACCTCCATTATTATTGGTTCCAGTATCCAGTCTCAACAGTGCATGGATAACTAAATCCACCTCCACTGAAATTGTAGGTAAACAAAGTACACTGAACCACTAGACACAGAAGTTGAGAAGACAGACTGAAACAGGACTGATCTTGGCACACATCCACAATGGACGGATGTCAATGTATCCAAAGTGAAGTTCTTCTCAGATTTTTTGCTCATCATTACGTTACTAAGGCCTCCATCAGAAGCCCAAGTGAGCAATTCACTTTTACTAATTTGCCTTTTACTAAAGGCAGGAGGGAAGACATTAACCAAAAAAGCAACCGTGAGATTAAGATTTTCAAAACTGGCATGTGGCACAGTGGGTTAAAGTCATCACTTGCAATGCTGGCATCCCACATCAGATTTGTTTCGAGTCCTAGCGACTCAAGCTTCTGATAGCTCCCTGCTAACTTCAATGGGAAAGCAGCAGAAGACGGTCCAATGTGGGATACCGGGATGGAGTTCCTGGCTCCTGACTTATGCCTGGCCCAGCACTGGTTGTTGTAGGCATTTGAGGAGTGAACCAGCAAATGGAAGATCTCTGTCCCAGCTCCCACAACCCATACACAGCCCTTCAAATAAATAAATCTTTTTTAAAAAATAAGATCTGAGAGTGGTTGACTAAATTATTTCTAAAAGCAGTTCTGAGGGAAAAGGAGCAAAAAAAAAAAAAATTATATACAACAGAATTTGCATTTAGGGACTGACACTGTGGCGCAGTGGGTTAAAGTCCTGGCCTGTAGCACCGGCATCCCATATGGGCGCCGGTTCTAGTCCTGGCTGCTCCACTTCCGATCCAGCTCTCTGCTATGGTCTGGGATAGCAGAAGATGGCCCATGACCTTGGGCCCCTGCACCCACGTGGGAGACCCGGAAGAAACTCTGACTCCGGCTTCAGATCGGTGCAGCTCGCAGCTCTGGCCATTGCAGCCATCTGGGGAGTGAACCAATGGATGGAAGACCTCTCTCTCTCTCTGTCTCTCCTCTCTCTGTGTAACTCTTTCAAATAAATAAATCTTTAAAAAAAAAAAAAAAGAATTCACATTTAGACAGGTGTCTCACAGTTCTGGCATGACTCAAAAATCAGTTTTCTACTAGTGAAGTTGTAAAATTCTTTAAGACAGTCATTACAAGAAAATAAAAAATCATGTACTTGTTGCAATCAATCATCATCAGATGAACTGCAAACATTTCAGTTAAAATTTTTAAAAACCTGATTTTGTTTTCCAGGGTCAGGCCTAGCATCTCTGTCTTTGAATGTAAAAAGCACTCAAGCTACAAAGGAGACTGTCCTTACTTCCTTCACGCTTCCTCCTTTCTTCTAATCTGCTTCTAAGAGGTGTCTTACTCTGTTCCGATGCTAACCCTATTTTCTGGGTTCCTGATGTCCATCCTCCAGCCAGACTGTTTCATCAATTATCAACTTCTCTTAAAGTAGTACCTTCCTCTTACCTTTTGTCTTGTACTACTATTACTCCTAAGTCTATGATCATAAATCTACCTTTCTGGCTTTTACCCTCTTCACGTTCTGCTTGTTCCACAAAAAGTGTCTAAGCTTGCTCATCTTGCCAGCCATTCATGCCTTCTGTAACGCAGATTCTACCCTAAAGGGTCAAAGGTAATGATTTCAACTAACTAGTGGTCCAAAGAGCAAACCTCTTCTTCACTCCTTACCTCTTCCCTTCAAGGTCCACTAAAACAGCCTCTGAAAATCATGATTATTCTTTTTATCTGTAGGTCCAAGAAAGCAAGTTATATTGCCTACCTAAAGTACATACAACATATACATCCAAAATGTAAAAGCCTAGGCTTCACAAGAAGTAATCTTGAACCAAAATCTAACTTGTTTTAAATGCACAGAATTTGAAGTATGATGAGCGACACAGTTCAATAATTCTAATTTGTCTATTAAGAGAGCAATCCTAGAAAGGCTTTTAAACACATTATTAAATATAATACCATTTAACATACTTGTTTTTCCTCAATGCATTTCTCGTAATAGTTTCTATATCATCTTGGATTATCTCCCATTTTAGTCTCATATCCCATCTGCTCATTTAAGATTCACGTCTGTCCAGTTTTTGAAATATGTCACTTTAGTCATTAGCATTTTGCGTAATATAACACTGTTTTTTTAAGTTCAGAATTCAATTATATTAGAAAAATGAATTATTATTTTAACATCATCATTTCTTAATCTAAACTGGCCAGCACACATCTCAAATATTACACCTAACAAAAATTCAATCTCATTGAGTACTATTTTTTAACAGGAAACCAAGACCCAAGACTATAAATTACAAGCGCATCCTACATAACATTTCAGTAAAGACTCTCCAAAAAACAGATTCAGTTACTCGCTGAGCTTTCAAAAACTGCCTTTATCTTAGTCCTCTCCAGCAAGCCACATCCACCCATTTCAAGGCCCACTGTAATACCTGCGCTTGTGGGTGCTGCTGGCAGTCCATGCTGCTCTCCCTTTGTGCTTAAGGTGTAACGTCTGAGAAATTCCGTAGTCTATGAAAGTCTTTTTCCTGCATACCAGGCTCTTAACCCTTCTTGTAAGTCCAAGCCAGATTTTAATTATTTCTGATTTACATTATTCCTAATGAATTATACAAGTCTAATATTTTTCAAACATAGCATAGAAAAACTTAACATTTCTGGGTTATTAATTTATTGGCAATGCCATCCAATCTCATCGGATCTCAGAAATCTTCACACAAAATAGCAAGCAGAAAGTTTGTTTCCAGGGTGAGTAAAGGAGGAAAGAAAGAAAGGAACTAAAAGGCAAAGAAAGACAAAAATCTTTTCATGATGACATCACAGAACCTGCCAATAATCTCAACATCTTAAGAAAAGGGTACCAGCAAACAGAAAGCAGCAGCTGGCCCCTGCAGGAAGGGAGGGCAAAATCTGCTTTCAATCCTCACTCCAAAATGCTGCTCTTCCTACCAGGAGCCCTCCTGGACTGCGGACACTGCGGACACACTCTGCAAGCCTGTCATAATCATCTGGTGGGCCCAGATGAGAGCTCAGGGCTGGGACAGCCCCACTCCCTCTGCCAGGCACTGCGAAGGGTTCCCGCAGAGTCTGCTCTGATCGTCTGCACTGTGGGCAGAGGAAAAGTGCCCCTGCCACTCTTAAGCACTAAGTTGATAGCCATAAAAATGCTGCCAAAAACAGTATCTGAGTTCTACCATGCATAATTAAGAACAATACAAGGTAAATAGGCTAACTATCATTTGTAGCAACACAAGTCTGGGGAGGTTATTTTATGAAAACAAACTTACAAATTAACTTTTTCTAGTAGGTTAGAATGCTGGAGACTACCTACATGTAAAATTCTAAACCTCTGGATAAAACTGAACACACTATTCATAGTCAACATGACTAATACAAAAACTATGGATTTGTGGGAGGGCTTTCCTTCCTTCAGCAAGGGCTAAACAATATTTTTAGATACCGCCGCATTATTAAACGGAAAATAGAAATTAGCCAGTAGCTGAGTTGTCTCTGATCAAAACAGAGTAAGAGTTGTGACATGCACATCAGACTAAAACATGATTTAGTCTTTAAGAAGAAAATATATTTATTAAGTACTATTTCTGACATTCCCTGAAACAAATCTCATAATGTTACTAGAACTGCTATTTAAAGTTCAAAGAGCACTCTGGAGCTGCCAAGGAATTAACAGCATAAACTACCAAATAAGAACCACAGTTCAATTCCCAGGCTCAGCCAATCATAGCTCAGAGTTGGTTTAGTAAAATCACCAGGCACATTAAAGAACACCATGCAAGTGTGAACCATATATACAAATGAAAAATTATAACATCTAAATATGAATGTCAAGTTTTTCTTCTCAATCACAGCTTATTTATGAGTAAAGACACAAAAAAGAAGAATTTAATCCTCTACTCCCTCAAAAAAAAAAAAAAGGTAGAAAAATACAAAAAGTACAAATAAAACTGCTACACTTAAAATCTTTTTTACCATTCCAACTTCCTGGCTAACTGCCTATTGCCACTCTAACTTTAGCTGCAATTTACTAGTGGTCTCTTCCTATTAAAAAAACATTATATCTGGAGACAGGCATTTCTCACAGCAGCTAGGCCACCTTTGGACACCTGCATTCCACTTCAGAGTCCACAGTTCAAGGTTCCAGTCCCAGTTCTGCTTCCAATTCCAGCTTCCTGCTAATGCGCACCCTGGGAGGCAGCAGGTGGTGGCCCCTTGTGGAAAACCCAGACTGAATTCCAGGCTCCCAGCTGTTGTAAGCATCTGAGGAGTGAACCAGGGGATAGAACATCCTCTGTCTCTGTCTGCCTTTCAAATAAATAAAAATATTTATTTAAAATTACCTAGTCATCCAAAGTATTTTCCTTAAAAGGTACTCAAAATGATTTTTTCACATTTCCTTTCCTCCATACTTCCACTAAGGTTGGAAGAGAAACTGAGGCATGGAACTACTATGTGATCAACACGATCTGGCTAGTCTCTACTAAAAATGTTGGATACAGCTTACATTTCAATACTACCAGTACACTGCCCATTTTACTGGGCTCATAGAAAGCAACTTTATAACTGAAGACTGAGGCCGGCGCAGCGGCTCACTAGGCTAACCCTCCGCCATGCGGCGCCAGCACACGGGGTCCCGATTGGGGCACCGGATTCTGTCCCGGTTGCTCCTCTTCCAGGCCAGCTCTCTGCTATGGCCCGGGAAGGCAGTGGAGGATGGCCCAAATGCTTGGGCCCCGCACCCGCATGGGAGACCAGGAGAAGCACCTGGCTCCTGCCTTCAGTTCAGCGCGGTGCACTGGGCGTAGCAAGCCGGCCGCGGTGGCCATTAGAGGGTGAACCAACAGCAAAGGAAGACCTTTCTCTCTCTCTCACTGTCCACTCTGTCAAAAAAAAAAAAAAAAAAAACTGAAGACTGAGCAGAAGACCTCCTGTAAGGCTTACAGAATGAAAGTGAAGGAATTCCAAATCAAGCCCCAAACAAAATCCACAACAGTTTCCAAAATCTATAGGTTGCCTATCATGCTATGGAAAATATACTCACTTCCTATTCCTTTGAGGTATGGTATGATAACACAACTCAATCAGCTTTAATTCTTTAATGGAGATTTTCTAGACTTTATTTAAAATAATACCAAGCCACACTACAGACAACCTCAAAAACATACCTTCAGAACACAATGGAAAGGCATGCTTGTGGGTTATGCATTGTGGCATTCTTGGGACACCCACTTCCAGACTGGAGTGCCTGGTTCAAGCCCCAGCTACTTGGCTTCTGATTCAGCTTCCTGCTAATGAGCCCTGGAGAACAGATGATGGCTCAAGGATTTGAGTCTCTGCCATCCACATGAGAGAATGGAATGGAGCTCCTGGCTTTGGCCTGGCCCAGCACTGGCAGATGCCAACATTTGGCAAGTGCACCAGCTGATGGAAGAGCTTACTCCTTCCCTCCCTTCCTTCCTTCCTTCCTTTCTTCCTTCCTTCCTTCCTTCCTTTTTCTTTTTCTCTTTCTTTCTCTCTCTCTCCCCTCCCCCATCCTGTCTCTGACACTCCTCCTTTCAAATAAGTGAACAAATAGAAATAGCATACTTGTGATGAGGACCCACACGGGCAATGATTAGTCCCTTGCAGAATTTGAGGAAAGAGTAACTGTCCAGCAACTCTTCCATTCAACAAATAGTTTCTTGAGTACCCAAGTAGGAAGAGAATGCAACAATGTTTCATGTAAAGATAATGGGCCCGTGGCTGCCCTAGGAAGCTCATCTTCTTATCAGAAGTACCAGAAAGAGTTACACATCAGGAGCCAGAGTGACTAGTTGAGTCTGTGGTCATCAGGGAAAGCTCCAAAGATGAAGTAACATCTGAACTACTGAAAAAAGGAGTAGGACTGTGCCAGGCTTAGATCCTGGACCAAAAAAGGAGGAGCTGGTTCCCAATGTTCTAGCATTAGATACCTAATGGGTCTTTCCTATTCTCTTTGGGGCCTTAAACCCCAATCATTGAAAATTGACAACAAAATATTCTGTCACATCAATCACAGTTCTGAATACCATATTTATTAGTTCTCAAATTAAGCTCAACCAATTTAATCACCTTTCCTAATAAGTGAAATAATCTGGAAACATGGGGAAGCTTCATGTTTCTTACTCAAAACATTTCCTCACAAATCTATCAGTGTTCTTCAGGGGAGAGGTTGACTCATTTAAATATTTTATATTATCAATTTTTGAAATTCCCACTCAGCATCATAAAAATTCTGTTCACAATTATATATTTTATTTGAAACAAGTATCTTCCTCAAATTTAATTTTAATATCAACTGTCCATTTAGTCCAGGGACAATATAACTAAGACTTATAATAAAAAGATCTAATGAAGATTTTTTTTTTTTTGACAGGCAGAGTGGACAGTGAGAGAGAGAGAGAGAGACAGAGAGAAAGGTCTTCCTTTTCCGTTGGTTCACCCTCCAATGGCTGCCGCAGTAGGCGCGCTGCGGCCGGCGCACCACGCTGATCCAATGGCAGGAGCCAGGTGCTTCTCCTGGTCTCCTATGGGGTGCAGGGCCCGAGGACTTGGGCCATCCTCCACTGCACTCCCTGGCCACAGCAGAGAGCTGGCCTGGAAGAGGGGCAACCGGGACAGGATCGGTGCCCCGACCGGGACTAGAACCCGGTGTGCCGGCGCCACAAGGCGGAGAGTTAGCCTAGTGAGCCGCAGCGCCGGCCACTAATGAAGATTTTAAAAGAAATATTTACCTACAAGTTTGTCTTTCCCTATTCATTTAAGCTAAAGCTACAAATTTAAACTATGCAAAATAAAGACTCAAATGAAATTTTAATAAAATCAACACAGGAGTTTCCTCGAACAGTAATGGGGCTTCACTCTACTAAAGAAAGTACAAAATGCAGAAAGCTGTCAGTCAGGGCTCTGTGCTATTTCACAGCAGTGAAAATACAGTTTTAATAAGAGCCTACCACAATTCACCCAGAATGATAAAGTAAACATTAAGAACTACATGTAATAACCCAGAGTATGGAGACACTGATGAAATACCACCTTCCCCTGGACATAACTGAATCTCCTAACACTCATCTAGAAAGAAAGGAGAAACACCATCTTTCTTTTTCCAGACTAAAATCCCAACATACTCTGAAAGGTATTTTAGCAGCTTTAAAAAAAAAAAAATTCCATTCCAACAAATTAAAAGATGCTACTAAAAATGCATGTTTAGGAATTTCTAAAGGACAGCAATTACAGACAATTTATGAGGCAGAATCTATTCTATGCTACAGAAATCTTAAAAGTCAAACAACAAAACAATGTAGTAGAATACGGGAACTGTCCCTGAAATAAACATACAACTGTAAGATTTCGACAAAATTCAAAACTATTTTTGTTTCAACTAAAACAAGTACAAAAAAACTATGCTGATGTACATAAGTGACTTTATATTAAACAAAAATTGAGCAAGCATACATATTTCATTCATGCAAATGAGTCTGAATTTACAATTCCTCGTTTATGTTAATATTTACCAAGATTAATGGAATATCATCTCCCCTATGTAATGAAGTGAATTCCCCCAACAGAACAAAGCTAACACCTTCAAATCTTTCAAATAAACAATGAAAGCATATATTATAAAAGGAAATTATCTGAACAGGATCAGAAAGAAGTTAAATGACTCAAGAGGGGAAAAAAGTCCTAAATTCCAAGAACACATTACAAATATTGATTAACCAATTCTAAAACTCTAAGCAAGTCCTACCAAATAAATGTGTGTGTGAGTGTATGTGTGTGTGTTTTAACTATACCCCACAGGCACATTTTAGGCTACCTAATTATCTCACTTTACAATGCATTAAATGCAATTCTAAAAATACAAATGTTTATAAAATGACAAAACAGAAATGTTGGTGGCCAACAGTATACACACAGTCTGAAAAGTAGATTTGCACACACTGCATCTCAAATTAATGACACTAATAGCAATGCTGTGGAAATCTTTCTCCTCCATTTCTAATAAGTGAATGTAATTTACAGCACAAGAATAATATTTAATATCCAACCTTACTACTAATTCTCATAAGCTTTGTCTAATCTCTTTCACTGGCTAGCTCCTCTGAAATAAATGTGTCATCCACTTTCAGGAAAAAAAAAAAAAAAGTACTTTTACCAGTTTAACAAATGAAACATTAATATTATCTTCTATAAAAAATTAGTCAAATGTTTCTAAAAATACCTAGTCTATAAGTCTATATCTGAATCAAACTTTGATAGATGAATTAGCTGTTCATAAAGCCAGATAAATAATAATCTCGAAACTATCGATGCTGACAATAGTTGCATCTCAATTTTAAATAACTTGGAAAATAGAGCTGTGGAATGAACTTATGTTTTGCTAATGGTTATCACAACTTATTGTGCATAGTACAAATTGGCAACAGTGCATCTTCTTTATTAATCTCAAGAGTGGAGATCTCTCAAAGTGTTTGATGAATACAATTAACTCACAATTAACTAAGCTAAATTAGCCAGTGAACAAAAAAGATTAATCAATTTTTCCACAACTAATTAATAAAACCCACTACCATAACTTAATTTTATTTAAAGGAATGCCTTAAAAGCCTTTTTTTCAAATAAATATCTAATATATCCCCCCAAAAATGACTAGAACATTTCAAACCAAAGCGATAAGCTATATAAACACCTTGTCCTGAATGCAGCCCCCTGCCCATTCTAACAAAGAGGAAAACAGGCCCAACTTCACTTCTTCCCAAGAAGCACTTCAAGCAGTAACACAGAGAAATATTTGTAGCACACAGGTCTTAGGTATCTTATTTTCTCTTTAAAATTATGAACTCGTCACAGGTACAAATGGCTCTTTAAAATGGTCCAGTAAATTCTACACTATGCCTTAAATTGCTGTCTATTATGTACTTAAAAATATTTACTAGCAATGGGAGGTTAATATGGCAACTATTACCGGGTGGCAATTATTGCTATTAAAAATATATAAATACTATAACACCATGTGCTGCTAATAACAAGTGCTAAACAGAAAACACACATTAGCAAATTATAAATATTTTCATTAAGTAAAAGGAATCATCATGAAAAAAGATGCTTTAAAAATAAATACTAAAATTGCAAATTGGGATGAGAAAATACATTTAGTGTAGTATTTGGCAGTTTAGAACTTCAGAGAAATCATTCATTTTCCTTCGTTTTCATTTGACAGTACTCCCCATTTGGGTCCAGCTCAAAAGAACAGATTCCAAAGTTTCTATGTTTACAACTATCTCCCCTATCTGCAAAAAATAAATCTCTTAAAATAGAAAGAAATTAGGTCAACAACAGATTACTTTAAGAGCTTCAAATATAAAATTAATAGCCATCGTCAGGAATTAACTACTATGTGCTTGTGTGCTTCAATTCAGCACTAATTCGAGATCATCACCCAGTTATCAGTTAGGAAGATACTAAGCAAATAAAACAACATGAATGTGGGCAAGCATTACCTAAGAATTAGAGATCACTCCCTCATGTCAAAGAGTGCATATTTAAATCTACTTAAAGGTCACAAAATCACTTTCTTCAGATGATCTCAATATGAAAATAAAATACATACTTAACATCTGGAAATTATAATGTCTTCCCACAAGGGTGAGTTCACATACCATAGGGTGCACTGTTACCCTCTCCAAAAAGGCAGATTTAACACACTTAACTGAATTATAACTGAGTGAATATGTAACAAGAGCCACCAGAAATGTGATGGACAGCATGAGAAAACAGTTTTGAGTCACAAAGGCACAGCCAGGCATGCATTTAATGCAGTAGCTACAAATCTCACAGCAGTTAAGAATAAGAAACACATACAATGACCCATATCATACATATACAATGGCATTTTTCACACGTTAGCAAAGGGGGATGAAGACTGAGAAAAGATTTCAGGAAATTTGATGCCATACAGCAGAAAAATCACGACAAAGTAAAAGACTAGCAAAAATCTTAAGGCACCTGATTGCACAATCAACTTTTACTAAACCACAATGAACACCTCAAGGTAACAGAAAACGGGTGGATCATTACTGTGCTACACAGAACTTTTAATCTCCGGCTTCTATTTCAACCTACATTAACATGAGTAAATATAAACAATACTTTACTAGGTTCAAAAGCAATCAAATAAAAAAGAAAACAGAGGGCCCAACAATATATTCTCCTATTTGCTCTTATTATACACATGGACAGGTATGATCACATCTCCTTTGTAATTAACTGTACTATACAATGTATCTTAGGTAACATTTTTAATATCCCAGGCTGTTGCTGTACATGATTTTCAAGAAAAATGCTCAATTTCGAACTAGAAAAATTTACAAGTCAGCAGCTTAATTCAGAATTTTTTTTTAAATTGCACATTACCCACCCTCCATGTATAAGGGAATGTAGGCACATTATAAAGTTCTTTTTTAAAATCACCTTTAGCATTTCTGTGGTTCTGCATTTCAAAGTAACTACCCAAAGACAATTCTATTTTAAAAAAGAATGCATTCAAAAAATAATTCCTTGGGTAAAGAAGTTTAAAGGAAGAATACCCAAAACACAAAACTTGAGTCAGTAGAAGTAAAGAATCCCCTCCTAAAACACTCAGTTTCTCCAAAAGAATCTCAAGCATCTTATCTCTGGAACATTATCATTCTTACTTATGCTCTATTAAAAAGTAAAAAAATATATATATATACACCTTAGAGACTGGCTGTACAAATCGTACACTTTCATTTGTCTACAAAATCCAGTGCATGTAGAAATGAGCCACATATACACAAGCCACTACCAGTCAGCATGATACATGGTAATTTGGGAGCTCTCTCCTCACTAATATCCGTCTACTTGGTTGTTTTAATTACCTGTAAAAGTGTCAATGTGGTCACCAGCCGCCAAACAAAAACCATTTTAAATGTCCCTTAATCAATACATTTGCTCATCTATGAAAGTCCCTCAACCTCATACCAAATGACAGATTGAGAGGAAGACAGAGGAGGAAAAGATGCAAAGTGAGTTTTATTCCCACACACAAAAAGATCAAGGGAAAATTCTCACAGTGCTGAGAGAAAATTCACAGCTTGCAATTTAATGTTAAGATTAAATATCTGGATAAAAATGTTTGATGATAGAAAAAACTTAAGGTGATCCCACACCACAGTGGAAACAACACTATGTCATTCCATGTTTGTAGACAGAAAATCACATGTGATGTTTTTATCTGTATAAATACTGTAATGTATTTAATAAAATAATACTTCCACTTGAAAAGTTGGCAAGATTTTCTATTTCCCCACTATTCTCAAAGGGAAAAAAGCATCTATGCCACCCATAATTAAATGTAACTAATTACAATTTGAACACTAAATTATTTACCCAGCATAAACAAGGATTAAGAGGAAATAATGCTTCTATCAACAGCAGGGGTTACAGAAAATAATTTCCAAAATGCATGCTCTCCAAGAGTCCAGCGGACCCCCCCCAAAAAAAAAAAAAAAAACAGGGTACACAACTTAAAATAAGTTGGTTTTTTTTTTTTAAGGTTAAATTAAATAAACCGTTCTGCCAATTTCCAATTATATTCTACGCTTGAAACATAATTGCCTTACATCTGTTTACAAATCTTTGCTCAATATTTAAACAAATTCGTAGTCTCCCGGGCACATAGCTATACATACAGTAACTCATGCACAAAGCACACATTTGAAGACCACGCACTGCAATTATTAGTCTAAACGCCAGGTTGAACAACGTGAATGTTTTCGGAGCTAGGTAATACGACCCAATAAAAAGCAAAGATGGCATTTACCACCAAATGTCACTGCACCGCCAGGAAAGAGTCGCCGGAGCCCTATACATTTTTAATTTCGATGGATCCAGACGCCGTCGTCGGGTGCCGGGCTTCCGCGAGAACAATTGACACCCTAACTGCTTCGAGATTAAGGCAGGCGATGCAAATCCAGAGGAAAAGTTGTCAATTATCAGAGAGCGAGAGCGCGAGCGGCGAAGGCAGATAAAAGCGATGTTATCACACCGCCCAGCTTGTTGCTTTTGTGTGTGTGTGTGTGTGTGTGGATCTGTTGTCAGCGGAGAGAAAACAGTTTTGAGAAGACACAGGGGGAGAGGGAGGAGACGCTCTCTCCGCCCTCCGTCGGCTCGGGGCCCTGGCTCTCGGGGCTCCGGCGCGGGGAGCCCCGGGAGGCGGCCGGCAGGTCCGTGTTTACGAGCGCCGGAGCTCCGGGGGCGACGGTCCTTTTTAGCCACACAATCGCATTCAATCAACTGCTTTCGGGCGAAATTGCGGCTGTCATGATGGAATTTAAAAAAAAAAAGAAAATTCAAAAGGCAGGCGGGCGGCCGATCCGACAAGAGAGGGGCAAAGGCTGCTGCTGATGGCAGGCGCGGGGAGCAGCACCAGGCAAAGCCTTCCACGTTTAGGAAGGAAGGGAGAGAGGAGAGGGAGAGGGGGGGGAGAAAAAAAAAAAAAAAAACGGGGAAAAGGGGAGGGGAAGGGGGGTGTGATTGCAACAGAGGGTGGGCGTTCGAAGTGCGACCCAGAATCCGCAGCTTGGAGACTTCCACATGCGAATTCCACGCCGAGCGCCGCGCTCACAAATGATTTTTAAAGAGCCAAATAAACACTGGATGCGATCCAAGGCGAGGGAGCGACGATCCAAAAGGGGGAGAACCAGCGAGAGGCGAGCGGCGGGGACAGGCGAGGGAGGGGCGCAGTCCCGGCGGCGGGAGGAGAAAGTTGGTCGGCGGCGGAGGTCGGAGACCCCCCCCCCCCGGCCCGGCCTGCCCCCTGCCCGCGGCCCGGCTACTCACCAGCGAGAAGAGGTTGGAGTGACAATCCTCCAGGCTCGCCCCGTTCGCCACCCAGTTCGCCGCCGCAGTCATGATCCTCCGCGAGCCCGGCCGCCAGAGCGGGGCATGTCGGAGCGAGGCGTCCGAGGCGAGGCCGGGCCGGGCGGCGGCGCCTCGCCGGGGAGCGCGGAGCGGCCGGGCCGCCGCCGCCGCCGGAGGAGGAGGAGGCGGAGGAGGAGGCGGAGGAGGAGCAGGGCGGGCGGGCCGGCGGGCGGGCGGGAGGCGCCGCGGCGACGCCGCGCCGGGGGCGGCGGGCCCGGGCCGGCGGGGGGGTCCGCGGCGGCCGCGCGGCTCCTTCCTGCCCGGGCGGCGGCGGCGGCGGCGGCGGCGGCGGCGGCGGCGGCGGGGGGCGCTGTCCGCGCGGCCCGGCGCCCTCCCCGCCTCTCAGGGCCGCCGCTGCCTCCCGGGCCGGCGCTACGGGCCGGCCGCCGCCTCCGCCTTCCCTGCGCCTCAGCCGCCGCCTTGTTTATCTCCAGCCACCGACTCCCCCTCGGGCCCCGCCGGCGCGTGAGGGGAGGCGAGCCCCGGAGCCGCCGCCGCCGCCGCCGCCTCGGAGCCGCCGCCGCCGCGGAGCGCGAACTCGCGAAGGGGGGGGTGCGGACGAAGCCAGCGGGCGACCCCGGCAGCCGAGCGACGTCCCCTCCTTCCTCTTCCTCCCCCACCCCCCCCTCCTCCCCAGTCAGCCTCGCTTCTCCTCCCTCCCCGGGCTCGCTCGCTCTGACAGCAATGGCGGCCGCCGACCGCGGCTCGGCTCGCCATTGGCTGCCGCTGCGTCACGTGACGGGCGCCGGCCGCGCGGGGGGGCGGGGGCGGGCGGGGGGAGGGGCCCGGAGCGGCGGCGGCGGCGGCGGCGGCGGCGGCGGCGGCTCGCGGGAGGCGCTGCTGAGCCGAGCGCGGCCGCGTTCTCCGGCCGGAAGAGGGAGGGAGCCGGAGAAGGAAAGAAAGAAGTGCAGGCGGCCGGCTCCCCTGGCGGGCGGCGGGCCGCCGACCCGAGGCTGCAGTGGGCGGCCGCGCGATCTCGCGGGGCGCGGATCCTGGCGCGTTGGGGGCGCGATCGCCGGTGCAGCCGCAGCCCCGCGGCCCTCGCCGGTGCCGCCGACCGCCCAGGCCAGCCGGTGTGACAAGGGCTCCCGTGGGCCGGGCAGAAGGTCCAAGTGCATCGGAGTGTCCATCGAAGCCTCTACGCCTTTTGCCACGGAGGAAGTCAAAGCACAGGAGCTCAAGTCATTTGCCCGAGGACTTGGGATTCGAACCCTTGCCACCAGCGTGCAGTGCAGCCAGGCTCGCACGCCTTACCCGGGGAGGAATTACTGTACGCCAGGCCTTGTGCGTTCAGTACAGACATGCTGGAGCGCGGGGATCCTCGTTCCTGTGTGCCTTCATTCATTCATTGCATAAACGTCCCCTGAGCTCTTGCTCCATGCTGGGTCTGTTATAACTGCCGGGCATTGCGCTAAAGCTGTGTTGGCAGCAGACACTCCCTCTCGGCTTCGTTCCCTCCGCAGCGGGCATCGGTCGGGGGTCAATGGCCTGGGAGTCCGGAGGAATGCCGATGTGCGGAGCCTGCCTCCCAACCTGTAGGCACTTGCTCTCTGAAAAGGTGGAGTGAGGCAAACTTCTTGGCTAATGAGCCTGCAAAAAATGGGAGAGCCAGCTGTTTCTGGTGGGTTAGACTAAAAGACAAAAAGAGAGGGAGAGAGAGGAGGGTAATAAAAGGAGAGGAATCCTGGACGTACGAATTGAGCTTTGGGGCTACCACAAATACGGCTACGGTCAAGCCCCTTGTGAGCATCGGTTATAATGTTTAGTATCACGATCGACACTATGTTGTAACCTGTGGACACTTATAACCAATGTGCATACATTATTTCTCCTAATCCTCCCAACGACCAGGGGAGGTGGATACTGTTACTAAGACTGTAATGCGGCAAAGCTCAGAGGGGTGCAGGGACAGCTCCAAGGTCTCACAGTGAGTGAGGGGCTCAAACCTGTGTCCCAGAGCGGATTCAGGAGAGATGCCTTTGGCTGACTTTGCCGTCCCTGGTTGTATTACCTTGACCATCGTGGCTTAACACTCTGATTTCCTAACCTGTCAAACAGGGACCCTAATTAGCGACCCAATGACCTCAGACCAATATCATTAAATACTGTTAAGACAGTGTTGATGGAAAAAACAGCCACAGCACGTAACTACACCCGTGGCGTTACTTAAGTCTGAACAATCCAAGGATGCTATGGTCCATGGTATACAGATTCCAGTATTCACCCCCAGGAGGGATTTATCCTGTGTGCCAGGTCACCAACTTCTCATTCATTCTTCGGCAAGTTAAGCTTTAACTTAAAAAAAAAAAATCCCCAGAGCCTGGGGTTGGCATTTGACACAGTGGTTAAGTTGCTGCTTGGGATGCAGAGTGCCTGGGTTTAAGTCCTGGCTCTATTTCCTGTTAACACCTAGGAATTCTGTGCTCCTGCCTTCACCCTGGCCCCTGGGTACTGCAGGCATTAAGGCAATAAGCCAGTGGGTGTAGGATATGTCTCTGTGTTTCTCTGCCTTTCAAACAAATGAAAGTAAATAAATTTTTAAGAAAATCTCCTGGAGCTGGTGTTGTGGTGTAGCAAGTAAAGCCGCCTGCAATGCAAGCATCCCATATTGGTGCTGGTTCATGTCCCGGCTGCTCTGCTTCTGATCCAGTTTTCCAGACCAGCAGAAGATGGCCCAAGTGTTTGGGTCCCTGCCACCAATATGGGAGACCCAAATGAAATTCATGGCTACTGGCTTCAGGCTGACCCAGCCCGGTTGTTGTGGTTATCTGGGGAGTGAGCCAGTAGGTGGAAGATCTGTGTGTGTGTGTGTGTGTGTCCCTCTCTGTTAACTTTGACTTTCAAATAAATAATCTTTAAAAAAAAATCAAGACAAAAATAAACACAAATATGAACAAAGGATTTGGATAGTTTACAGAATAGAAAACACCAGCTACGAAATACATAGATAATGTTCCAGGCAGGTGTTCAGCCTAGTGGGGAAGACATTGGCTCCCTGCTTGCAGTACCTGGGTTCAGTTCCTGACTCTGGCTCCTGATTCCAGCTAATGTGGGAAACCTGAATTGAGTTCCCAGCTCCCAGCTTCGGCGTGACCTGGCCCCAGCTGTTGTAGGCATTTAGGGAGTAAACCAGTGGATGGAAACACTCTCTCTGCACTTCTGTAATTAATTCAT
Organism: Lepus europaeus; assembly: GCF_033115175.1. NCBI lineage: Eukaryota > Metazoa > Chordata > Mammalia > Lagomorpha > Leporidae > Lepus > Lepus europaeus. The sequence continues at coordinate 12,422,573 of NC_084849.1, forward strand.
TTTTAAAGAGGAAGATGCCTAGCTTCACTCTTTACTATAACTGTTTATGTTTTGCCCAAGGTTCCCAAGTTGAAACTGTAATCACCCCTCTAATGGTACTTTCTTTGGGAGGTGATTAGCAGGAGGGTGCAGACTTCAAATAGGATTGGTGTCCTTATAAGAAGAGAACTTGCTTCTCCTCTCTGTCTGACACGTGAAGACCTCACCAGTTACTGCATAGGGGAGCAGCTTGATCTTGAACTTCCTGGTCTCTAGAACTGTGTGAAATACAATTTTGTTAATAATTGGATTTTTTTAAAGATTTATTTATTTACTTGAAAGGCAGAGTTACAGAGAGGTAGAAGTAGAGAAAGAGAGACAGGTCTTCCATCCACTGGGTCACTCCTCAGATGACTGCAATGGCCAGAGCTGCGCTGATCTAGAGCCAGGAGCCAGGAGCTTCTTCTGGGTCTCCCATGCAGGTGCAGGGGCCCAAGGAATTGGGCCATCTTCCACTGCTTTCCCAGTCCATAGCAGAGAGCTGGAAAGGAAGTAGAGCAGCCGGGGTACAAACCGGCTCCCACATGGGATACCGGCACTGCAGGTGGCAGCATTACCTGCTACACCACTGTGCTGACCCCTAATAATTGTTTTAAACATTGAATTTTATCTGAAAGGCATAGAGGCAGAGATGGGGCAGACAGAACGTGATTTTCCACCTGCTGGTTCATTCCACAAATGCCCACAACAGCTGGATCTGGTCCCAGCAGAATCCAAGCACCTGGAACCAATCTGAGTCTCCCAAGTGGGTGGCAGAAACCCAAGCACCTGAGTGATCACCTGTTGCTTCCCAGGGTGCACATTAGCAGGAAGCTGGAGTAAGAAGCAGAGCCAGACTCAAACCCAGGTATTCAACCCAATATGGGTTGCAGGCATCCCAAGCGGCATCTTAATGGCTGCGCCAGATGCTCGCCCCCTAAACTTCTGTTGTTTAAGCTGCCCAGTTTATGATAATTTGTTAAAGCAGCTCAACGACACTCAAAAGAAAAACAGAAATTAAAACCATAATAAGTATTGGCAATATTTTAAAAACTTAGACCAAATGTGGAGGAAGCAGAATTCTTATACACAGCAAGTACAAATATAAATTACACCAGTTTCAGGCGTCTGTTCAATGAAGATCAAGATCTGTAATGTACATAGCCTTTGACCCAGAAATCTACATCTTTTTTTAAAAAAAGATTTATTTATTTTATTCAAAAGGCAAAGTCACAGAGAGAGAGAGGGAGAGACAAAGAGAGATCCACTGGTTCACTCACCAGATGGCTACAATGACTAAGGCTGGGCCAGGCTGAAGCCAGAAGCCAGTAGCTTCATCCGGGTCTCCCACAGAGGTGGTAGGATCCTGAGCACTTGGGTCACCCTCCACTGCTTTCCCAGGAACGTTGGCAAGCATCTGGATCAGAAGTGGAGGAGCTGGGACTTGAACCAGCACCCATGTGGGATGCAGCATCACAGGTGGCAGCTTAATGCTGTATACCACTACACAGGCCACAGCAATAGACTTTTTTTTTTTTTTTTTTGGACAGGCAGAGTGGACAGTGAGAGAGAGACAGAGAGAAAGGTCCTCCTTTGTCATTGGGTCACCCCCCAATGGCCGCTGCGGCTGGCGCACCACGCTGATCCGAAGCGAGGTGCCTCTCCTGGTCTCCCATGTGGGTGCAGGGCCCAAAGACTTGGGCCATCCTCCACTGCCCTCCCGGGCCACAGCAGAGAGCTGGACTGGAAGAGGAGCAACCAGGACAGAATCCAGCGCCCTGACCGGAACTAGAACCCAGGGTGCCGGCGCTGCAGGCGGAGGATTAGCCTATTGAGCCACGGCGCCAGCCAGCAATAGACTTCTAATAGTCTTTCCCACATAGATACCTGTACAGATTTACTAGGACATACAACTACAGTACTGTTTATAAGGCAAGAACTAGAGACAACCTACATGGCCATCATTTGGGGAATAATTAATATAATTTAATTACTTGCAACTATTAAAAGTAATGAATTGACCCTATATATATATTAATACAGAATAATTTCAGGAATAGATTATTGATTGGGATATGTTAGGAAGGTTTACTACTAATGATATTAGTTGCCTCCAGGGAGGGAAACTGGGAGTCTGAGAATCAGGATAGAAAGAGCAAAGATTTTTCAGTATACTGTTTGTATTTTCTTTTTTTCCTTTTCTTTTTAAAGATTGGTTTTATATATTTGAAAGACAGAGTTACAGAGAGAGGTAGAGACTGAGAGAGAAAGGGAGGTCTTCCATCCACTAGCTCACTCCCTAAATGGCCATAACAGCTGGAGCTGAGCTGATCCAAAGCCAGGAGCCAGGAGCTTCTTCTGGGTCTCCCACACAGGTGCAAGGGCCCAAGGACTCGGGCCATCCTCTGCTGCTTTCCCAGGCACATTAACAGGGAGCTGGATGGGAAGTGAAGCAGCCAGGACTCGAACCAGCACCCATATGGGATGCAGGCACTACAGAACAGGTCTTTAACCTGCTGTGCCGCAGCACCGCTCCTTTATTTTTTTTTTTTTAACTGAATTCAATGCAATAAGTTATAGACAACAAAATAACAAACATTTAAAGTAAAAATAACTGGTTATAGTATTCAGTCAAATGGCACCATAAAAGTAAATTTTTAAAAAATATAACATTGGGGCTGTTGAAGTAGTGGGTTGAGCTGCTGCCTGTGGTGCCGGCATCCCATATGGACACCAGGTTGAGTCCCGGCTGCTCCACTTTCAATCCAGCTCTCTGCTAGTGGTCTGGGAAAGCAACAAAAGATGGCCCAAGTATTTGGGCCCTTGCACCCACATGGGAGACCTGGAAGAAGCTTCTGGTTCCTGGCTTCAGTCTGGTCCATCCCTGGGTCCTTGTGGCCATTTGGGGAATAATCCAGCGGATGGGAGATCTCCCTGTGTGTCTCTCCCTCTCTCTACATAAGTCTGCCTTTCAAATAAATAAATAAATCTTAAAAAAAAAAAAAAAAGTAAGAAAGAAAGAAAAAGAAAACCTAATCAAAAGTTCTTTGGTTCCAGAGTGGAATTAAACAGACTAAAAGTGGGATTTTCGATTATTCTGGCAACCTGAGTATGGGCTGAGAACCAGGGGAACTGGGTTCTGGTCCCAGATGCACTGCAGAGCAGGCTGTTGTTTTGGACAAGCTACTCAACCTCTCTGAGCCTCAGCGTCTACATGTGTACAAAGAGCAGCAGCCCAGGTGAGTCTTCAGAACATTTCTAGCAAAGAAACTCTTGGACCATCTACATAGTTGAGATTATTGATAGAGATCCAGAGTTCCTGTCTCTATGGGGAAAGCAAGGGCAGTTGATGAAAAACCTCAGGAGATAAAAATCAAAAGAAAACAAAACAGAAACCATCAACCGACTAACAGGAACCAGCTAGGACGTAGGCACCAGGTCTTCAGAGACCAGTTCCCTACATGGGGGCAATCCCCAGCATCCTCCGGACTTAGCATCCCCATTGATGACTACACCTGCTGCCCAGGCAGGAAGCAAAAGTTGCACCCTGCACAGGTTTCAGGTCTTATTCTGAGAACAACAGGTTAGTTCCTTTTCATGGTTACCAAATGTATTGCCAGAGAGAAAAATGGAAGCAAAAATATGACCAGAGGAGGAACCGTCTATTAGAAAGACCACAGGGAGCTGCCACCAGGGCAGAGTAGGACTGTTTTGTAGGAGTTAAGACTATGGCTTCAAAGGAAGACACACCTGGGTTCCAATCCCAGCTCTGTCATGCTCTGGCTGTGCAGCCTTGAGCAGCTCATTTAACCCCTCTGACCCCCATTTCTTCCTGTGCATTGACCTCCCAGAGTGATAACTCAAGCCAAGTTCTTAGCGCAGTGCCTGGCTCCAAAGGCAGTGATCAATAAATTACTACAATCACAGCTACTTGCCCATCCTTGGACAAGGGGAAGCATCACCCAGTCACATCAGATGGAAGGTGTTTTTTTTTTTTTCCTTTGTCCTAAACTGTATTGGACTTATTTTCTTGCAAATAATAAACGTATAGCGCACCATCCCCAGCAAGCCAAAACAATACAGAAGTATACCAAGTAAAAGGTGAAAATCTCTACCCCACTGAGCTAAACAAAGTTAGTACACTGCTGTGTGTCATTACTCTCCTTCCCCCATATTCCTACCAACCAACATGACTTAATGACACACTTCAAGGGAATTTGTTTACTTTGTGTAAAAATGGCATTATGCCCATATATTACTCTGCAATCTGCTTTTTTCACTTAACTATTTATCACAAATATACCTCTAGGCCTATATATCTGCATCTAACTCATTCTTTTATTAGTTGTGTAATGTTTCATAGAACACCTGTGCCATAATTTATCCAATTATTCCCCTATTCCTGAACATTCAGGTGGTTTCGAGTTGTTTTCCCTACTCTAAATAAAGGTGCAGTAAATATCTTTATCCATATATTCTTATGGACTGACATTTTTATTCCTGTAGAATAAAGTCCCCAAAATAGGATTGCTTTTTTATTGTTAATAAATGTATGTTTTTATTGTGAATAAATACAGCCAGAAGACATTCCCCAAAGGTTGTGGCAATCCACAATCCCTTGAGAATTTGGTGAGAGTAGGTACTTCCTCACAATCTCGTCAGCATTTAGATGTTGCCGATCTTTAAAAAAAATTTTTTTTTTTTTTGCCAGCCTCCTGGGTGAAAAATGGTGTGATTGTTGTTTGAACTTGCTCTCCCCGAACTCCAGAGAGGCATACTCCTCTTGGGCATCTTGACCATGTGCACTTGTTTGCAAGTTGTTTGCTGTTCAATTCAGCAGCTTGGAACAAAAAAGAAGCAAACGCAGTTCCAATGAGACTAATAAGGGGCTTGGCACAATGACAAACACTGGTCTTCAGGCAGTCTCAGTTGGCATGGGCTAGGTAATTCATTCCGTAATTCCATAAAGATCTTCTGGACCCTTCCATGCGACAGGCCTATACTTTTCATTCCTTTGCTTTCATAATTCAATTTTTAAGTTGATGTTTTAAGTTTCCTCTGAGACAATGGTCTTATACCAATCAAGCTACACTGCCTTGGGCAATAACAGCTTTGCTCATAACCACTAAGGATTTCCTAATTGTTCCAGCCTCTCCCCTAAGACAGTAAGAAAATGAAGCAAAAACATCAGCAGTTTGTGGATGGTTTGGAACAGCAGTACCTGTGCGTTGCTGGTGGAGGTGCAGACAAGTGCAAGACTTTCAGAGCTGAGCAAGACCTGGTTCACATCTCGGCTCTGCCCTTCACTCCCTTGAGCTCCTTGGGCTGAGGTTTAACGTCTCTGTGCCTCAATTTTCTTGTTTCTAAAGCAAAGTCATACTCATTATCCACCTCTACAGTCATGGTGAGCCTTCAGTGAGTCATTGCAGACAAAGCTCTCAGCATCTGCCCGACACACAGTAGGTTCTGTTGAGTTTATCAATGTCAGCTATCTGAGAAGGAGCTGAGACTCCCGTTTGTAAAGCATGGGAAGATGGGGCTAGCATTGTGGCACAGCAGGTTAAGCCACCACCTGTGAGGCTGGCATTCTCTGTGAGGCTCCATTGGAGCGCCAGCGGCTCTGCTTCCAATCTAGCTTCCTGCTAATGTGCCTGGGAAAGCAATGGATGATGGCTCAAGAGCCTGAGCTCCTGCTACCCACGTGGGAGACCCAGATGGAGTTCGTGGCTCCTGGCTTTGGTCTGGCCCAGCCCTGGCCATGGCAGCCATTTGAAGAGTGAACCAGCAGATGGAAGATCTCTGTCTCTCCTTCTCTCTCTGTAACTCTGCCTTTCAATTAATTGAATAAATCTTTAAGAAAAAAAAAATGAGAGGAGACTACATTCCAAGAAACAACACTTAAAAAATAGCAGTTTCACTTGTTAAAATTCCAATGAGCTTGAGTCAACTGGATTTAGTGGTATTTTACTATATCTTTTTTTTAAGATTTATTTATTTATTTGAAAGGCAGAGTTACAGAGAGGCAGAGGCAGAGAGAGAGAGAGAGAAGTCTTCCATCTCCTGGTTCACTCCCCAGATGGCTGCAATGGCTGGAGCTGCGCCAATCCGAAGCTGGGAGCCAGGAGCTTCTTCTGGGTCTTCCACGTGGGTGCCGGGGCCCAAGGATTTGGGCCATCTTCTGCTTTCCCAGGCCATAGCAAAGAACTGGATCAGAAATGGAGCAGCTGGGACTCGAACCAGCACCCATATGGCATGCCATCACTGCAGGCAGTGGCTTTAGCAGTTCTGGCCCCACCATACCTTTTGCACACATAAGAGGAATGCTTTGGGGGCCAGCATTGTGGAACCAGACCAGGGCCTGGCAATCGATGCCCCTGCTCCAATGTCCTGTTAATGTACTTGGGAGACAGAACACCATGGGCCAAGTAACTTGGGTTCCTGCCACTCACACGGGAGACCCACTGGCTCTGGCTGTTGTGGGAATTTGGAGAACAAACCAATAGATGGAAGATCTTACTGCCTTTCAAACAAACACATCTTTAAAAAGAAGAAGGACTCTTTCACTTCAATTGACATTGATTTTAGTAGCCCACAATGAACTGCTTTCCAAGAGCCAATAACAAAGAGTAAGGTAGTATGCAAACATGTCATCTGATATTTTTCTTTGACTACACTGCTTCTTGACTGAAGAAATGTGCCTATCTTCATAATTTTTTCAGTCTCTGCTAAGTTTCCAGTTTCTGTTGCAGGCTTCAGCTACAGCAGGTGGTGAAATGTGTCTCCTAAAGCTAAATTATTTCCTCTGGATAGACACATGTGTGAACACACGCGCGCACACACACACTCACACTCCAGAAACCTGGACGATCTCAATGTACAATAGCCAACTTGGGTTTTAGAGCGAACAAGATCATTTTTAAGAGATGAGCGTGCTCACGAGGTAGATTTTATAACTCTTCCTCTCCAGGGGCATGCAAGTGTGAATTCAAGGCTCGTGAAAGAAAGGACCTGGCCGGGTGGCCCCGAGCCAGGCCAAGCTTTTGGAAGGGGATGCCAACCTCTCTGGCAGCTCTGCCAGATGCCTCGTCCTTTCTGCTTTCTGTGTTCCAGGCTGGGCCCAAGCGTCCAGGCTCCTGGAAGGTTTTTGTAAGGAAGACAAATGTCTTTTCATTGGTGGCCTAAATCAGGGAATTCAGCAAGGCCAGGACAGGTGAGAAGGTAATTGATCTTGCCACCCGACCTGGGCGACACAGCTCTTTGAGAACTGACATTGAGGTCCTGGCAGGTGACACAGGCCACCACCCTCCAGGGACAGTACCCAGACTCTCCAAACTGTCTGGCACTGGAAGCCTCAGGCCTGGGAAGACATTGCCTGTTCCCAGGCACAGGTGTGTTGCCTCCCTGCTGGCTGGGTTCCTGTCCCGGGCCTGAACTTGCTTTCTGCTATAGGCCGTTTTATTTAAAAGCAGCTCTTACCGGGACAAGAATTTGCCTGAGTGATGGATTCCCTGGGTTCACTCACTCACGTGGGTTCTTAGTTCTCAGCCAAGGTGAGATGAGCAACTCATTTCTCCTCCCTGTGTGTCAGTGTTTCCTTTGTAAAAGGATCTATCCTGATGGCTCAAGTAGCTGACTCCCTGCCACCCACGTGGGAGCCCTGGATTGAGTTCCTGGCTACCAACTTCAGTCTGGGTCCAGCTGGGCCATTCTGAGCATTTGAGGACTAAGCCAGCAGATGGGTGCTTGCTCGCTCTTTCTCTCTCTCTTTCTCTCTCTCTAAGATAAATAAATAAATCTAGAAAAAGAAAGAACTGCCCATCTCTTAGGACACTGGTGAGTTATAATCAATTGGTTTTTAAATTGAGTACACAATTTCTCAATTTTTCAAATGCGCTGACTGCCATAGTCTGCCTGGATGAAAATGGAGTGTGTGCACAGAGTTACTCTGTTCCTGCTGTCGGTACAGATCGCTTCCCCAAGGAAATAAATTACATTTCATTCTCTATATATTGTTTACTTTATAGTCTCTTGATCTTACTTTGCTGACTTCTTGTTGTGGATTTTTCGGTAGCTTGCTTCCCACTTAATCGCAACGGCTTCTGTAAATGTTAGCGAGCTGTGTTATGGGGATTTGCTGCTGCATTTCACAATGGTTCCAGAACATAGAAGCCCCTTCTTTATTCTGCAAAAAAAAAATATGACTTGGTAAATAGTCCCCTCGCTTAAAAAAAAGACCCTTAAAATGATTTTCCAACGAGCAGACTTTATTTCATGTTAACCGTGCAATAACTCAAAGCACATCGAGTATTGCTCTCTCTTTGTGGTTTTATGAGGAGGTCACTGTTTGGACAGCATGTGCATCTCAGACCGGCCTTCTCATTACGCTCTAATCAGTCACTTCTCCTAATTCCAGCGGAAGAAAGACGTCCTGCACCCATCTCCTGGCAGAGCCTGCCTGCCAACTCAACCCACAGCTACTCCTCTCCTTACCTTGCCATCTGTTCAGGAAGGGGCTGCTTTCTGAGGGTGCTGACAAGGCTCATTGTATGCCAAGCATCTCATCTTCACAAGTGGCTCGTGAGGTCGGACCTATCCCAGCCCCCATTACGTAGAAGAGACGGCTGAGGCTCAGAGAGGGGAAGTGAGATGCCTGAGGTCACACAGCTTGGAGGTGCAACGCAGGATTAGAATTTTGGCTGCTACTGCCTCCTGTACTAATATGAGGTTCCAGGGCTTCCTCCTACTTCAGATACCTCTGAACTCTTATTCCCCAAGTTTCCCATATTCTTTGTCAGTTAAGTGTACTTCCTTCAAATGTCATTTGGTGATCTGGTACAACACAACTCTGACACTCACCAGTCATCTGCTCTTTGCTAAGTGGCATCACCTCTCTGAGCCTCAGTCTTCTCATCCATAATGTGGGCATACTCATGCTGCCCTCACAGGGAAGTCAGTAATAAAAACAAGCACGGGCCTATTTATTAAGCTCTTCCCATTGTGCCAGGCACTGGGCCAGGTCCTTTGCACCATGATCTTCTTGAGTCCTCTGAACACTCTCCCACTTTGCAGAAGGGCCAAGGAAAGGAGGACACGGAATATGCAACATGCAACATGTACCACCAGCAGCCCTTTCTCGCCCTCCCTCCTTCCACTCCAGCCCTGCCTCGGGCTCTTCTCCCTGTTGGCAACCAGAGGAATCCTGCTGAGTCCAAAGTCAAATCACGCCCCTCCTCTTACTTCTTCCGGGACTCCTATCTCACCCAAAGTGAAAGGCAAACACGTTGCCACTGCCTGCAGGGCTGCAGGGACACAGACTTGCTGCCCTGACCCTTACACCTCCTTTCTTGTCAGCTGTCCATGGTTCCTGTCTTTTCTCACAGCAGCCTCAGGGCCTGATGCCTGTAGAGCTCCCCTGCCCACTGGGGAATCCACCTGCTCCCTTCCTGATTTCTCATGGGTCAGATGTCCCCATAGTATGCCCTTTAGCATCTCAAGTCATCTGACATAGTACAATCGGTCCTCAAAAATCACAGAAAATGTGTATTGTGAGAAAACGGTGCATGGATTTCAAGATTTTTTGCACCAACATAAACCTAATTTTTACGTCCATTTTTTCCCATGATTTAAAAAAAAAAAAAAAACACATTGTCTACTTTGTGAGGTTTTAAAATTTTATTTATTTATTTTCATTTGATTTGAAAGCCAGACAGGGAGAGACAGATCTCCCATCTAGCTAGCTGGCTCACTCCCCAAATGCCTGCAAAAGCCAGGATCCAGAAATGCAATCCAGGTCTCCGGCAGGGGTGGCAGGGAACCAAGGACTTGAGCCATCATCTGCTGTCTCCCAGCGTGCATGTCAGCAGGAGGCTGGAATCAGAAGCAAGCTGGGACTTGAACCCAGGCCCTCTGATACCTTAGGCAGAAATCCCAAGTGGCTTCTTAAACACGGCACCAAATGACTACCCCTAGTTTTGAAGTGCACTTGTGTATGTGTTTGTTTTGTTTAGCTTTGTCGGTCTCCCTCTCCGCCTATTAGAATGGAAGTCCCATGAGGGCAGCATTTGTTTGGGTTTTCCTATTTGTTCACTGCAGTATTCCCAGTGCCTAGAACGTTGTTGGTGTTGAACAAATATTTGCTGAAGGAAGGAATACAAAATAATACCAAGCAGTAAGCTGCTGGCCAAACTCTGGCTCAAAGCAAGTCTCAGTAAACATTAGCTGTTATGATCAGTGTGTCTGAGCTCCTTGGGCCACAGGCAGCTCTTCTCCTTGGCAGGAGACTGAGGGCCCTGTCAGTTCCACACCCTACTCCACCTCTGTGCAGAAGAATCGGTCCCATGGGAACTGCAAGGCCAGTGCTCCGAGCAGTAGCCAGGAGGGCACAGCAGCACTCCCCTGCCTGTCTTGGTGCCAGGCCTCTGGAGGACTCCGGAGGATTCTCACTGCATCTCCAGCAGCAAGAGGGTGCGGTTGCCTTCCAGAGCCAGAACTCAGAGCAACCCAGAACCTGAGCAAGCTTGTAAGTTCTGTGCCTTGCCCTGCCCCCGGCCCCAGGCCCTGCCCACAGCAATCTGGCCACGCTGGGGGTTACATTTTGTATAATAGGATCAGACATTTAACCTAGCAGTTAAGAGGCCAGCATCCCAAGTTGGTACTACCTGGGTTTGGTCCCTGACTCCAGCTTCCTGTCAGTATAGACTCTGAGAGTCTACAGTGATAGATCAAGCTATTGGGTTTCTGCCACCCACACGGGAGACCTGGGTTATGGTCCCAGCTCCCAGCTTCCGTGGGGGCTCAGTCCTGGCTATTGCAAGCATGTGGGGGAGTGAACTTGCAGATAGGCGCTTCTGTCAGCCTCTATATGTCTGTCTTTCTCCAAGATAAATTTTTTAAAAAAATATTATGTCCCGTATTGTAATCTGATTTTCCCTCAAATTTTGAAAGTAACACCTGCCCTGTAAAGCAGCTGAGCATCTGAAGTGTAACTTGGCAGATGTGGGACCTCTTTCCCCAACCCATGTAACTCCTGGGAACAGTTTGGCTTGCTGGACATTCAGCTAGACTTTTTTTTTTTCCCCTTCTCATTATTACTTTAAAAATGAGACCTAACCTAATACACATATTGAACATTGTCTTTGCTTAATCTGGCTTACTGAGGTATAATTTGCATGGACGAAAACTCGCCATTTTTAGGATAGAGCACTCTGTGTTTAGACAAAACAGCTGCAGTTGTGTAAGCGTCACTGTAACCACCTTGTCCTCACCCCATCAAGTTTCCTCCACTCCTCTGTAACCAGCCCCCTCCTTCACCCCGGCTCTGCACAACTGACTCTTCTCCCGCCATCTAACTTGCCTTTTCCATAAAGTCACCCAAAGGCCTTTGTAGATTAGACACAGCCCCTTGTACTCAGCATAGCACATTGGAGGTTCATCCACATTGTCACACGAATGTGTGGCTCCTCCCTTTTGTTGCTGTATAGTATTCCATTGTATGGACGCAGCACTCCCAGCACTCACCACTTGTAGGATATTAGGGGTGTTTACAGATGATTAGAGAAAAAGCTTTTTACATCATGCAAACCTAGGTTTTGGTGTGCATATAATTTTTTCATTTCTCTTGAGTAAATACCCAGGCGTGCAATTGCTGATTCATACAGCTAGTAGATATTTATAAGAAACTGCCAAACTGTTTTTCCAAAGTGGCTTTTCCGTGGACCTTGGTATTTTCATTGTAACCTAGGAAAAATGCTATTACTTGATACTATGTTCATTTGTTTATGAAGAAGTTTCCTACTAGAATGTTAGGACCTAAGGACACTGTCTCCATTGCTCTCAGTGCATCCTCTGGGCCTAGACTCGTGTCAGTGAACGCTGTTGGTTGTGTGAGCCCCCATGGGACTCTGTTTTGGTGAGGACACGCCTGCCATCAGCCTGTAGCCCACAGCGCAATGTGTGCCGCTGCCTGGCGGTAGTGGTGGTGGCGGTTGGGGGGAGACCCCTGGACTCCACCACTCCCTTACTGGAGGGTCCTTCATTCTTGCCAGTTTTTCATTGCTGTAGACACAGCTGCACCAATGTGCTTTCATATTTATTTGCAACCCTGTGTAGAGTGTAGAGTGTTTGTTAAAGCAAATTCCTAAAAGTAAAATTGCTGGGTCAGAGAATTTGAATGCTTGCATCTTTAATGAATTTCTCCAAAAAGAGATAGCAATTTATACCTCCACCTAGAGTTTTTTTTTTTTAAGCTTGCTTTCTCTCTCTCTTTCTCTTTTTTCCTTCCTCTCTCTCTCTCTCTCTCTCTCTCTCTCTCTTTCTTTCTTTCTCTTTCTTCTTTCATAGAGAGGAAAGAGAGAGAGAGACAGAAACTGAGAGTGAGAATTTCTGTTCACTGGTTCACTCCCCAAAATGGCCCACAACAGCCAGGTCTTGGCCAGGCTGACACCAGGAACCCAGAACTCCATCCTACTCCACTGCTTTCCCAGGTGCATCAGCAGGGAGCTGGATCCCAAACAGAGCTGCTGGGACTCAAACCAGCACTCTGATAAGGGATGCAAGCAGTACTTAACCCACTGCACCACATGATACCCATGAGATTTCTTTCTTATTTGATTTGTATTTATTATTTTAAAGGTAAGGAAATGAGAGAGAGAGAATGAGAGAGAGAGAGAGAGAGAGAGGTCAGATCCCATATGCTGGTTCACTCCTCAAATTCCCAAATGCTACCACCTGCCACACCAGCATCCCATATAGTCCCAGCTGCTCCACTTCTGATCTATCTTCCTGCTAATGCACCTGGGAAACCAGTGGAACATAGCCAAGTACTTGGGTCTCTGCCATCCCAATGATGGAGTTCCAGGTTCCTGGCTTCAGAACTGGCCAAGTTCTGGCTGTTGTGGCCATTTGGGGAATGAACCAGTAGATGGAAGATATTTTCTCTTTCTCTCTCTCTCTCTCTCTGTGGGGGTGTGTGTGTGTCTCCCTCTATCTGTAACTATGCCTTACAAATAAATAAACAAATTTTTAAAAAAATCAATCTACAAAATAGAGTATCTCCTATCATCTAATAAATAAAGAGACATGTCACTGCACTGCAAAATTGGGCAAATGTTGAGAATAAAACGCACCTGACTGTAATATGTTTGGCCTTTCATTACTGTTGTTGTTATCACTCCCCCTGAATTGGGGAAAAGAATGAACCCTGGGCTGGGTGTTGGGGCTTGGGGTGGGGGTCTGGTGAGTAGCACAGGCCTTCCTAGGTGACTCAGTGGGGACTCTGAGAACAAAAGGTAGCTGGAAAAGAAATGAAACTGAACAGGAGGAAGAAATGAAAGTGTTACAATTAGCTAATTGGGCCCAGTTCTTCTGGATGTAGCTTTATCTCCCCCACTGTGCAAGAGCTCTTCTCCACATCAAAGACCCCTGCGTGCCTGGAGAATTGGAACCAATGTTTATGGAGTGCTTTGAAGATGTAAAGTACTGTTTAAATTCTAAGCATTATTATTATTACTTTAAATTTTCAATGCTTTTTTTTTTTTGGTGGGAATTTTTAGCATGTTTGCCCTTCTTGCTTAATGTAGAAGAAAGCTTGTGTGCCACATTGTACGTGGATTGGGGCTTGGCCGAGACAGAAACCGACTGCACCTTTGGAAGCCAGAACCACGCTCACCACCTTGTCCTGACAAATTGCGTTTTCCGGGAAGATGAGCTCTGTCAATCAGAGGCTGTCCGTGTGTGTAAGATGGTGCTCCACACCTAATTGAAATACGGCATCTTTGCAGGCAGGGCGGATAGAGTTATCAGATTACAGATTTTATTGGACTCTGTATCTCAATTCATTCTTTTGTGTAATTTCCAGACTTCTTCGTAAAACAGAAATTAGACACAGTCTTGACATTAGAATTTCACGAAGGCATAATCAAATCAAATTACGTCGAAGAAGGAGGGGGCTATAAAAGTGACTCCACAAAATGAAAGGAAAAAACACTTGGGAGAGACCTGGTTCAATAATTAATTTTGTTACTTGGTCCTTGGGACAAATCCAACTTAGTTAAGGAGGTTGCCAGACAAAGAACCCAAGCAAAACTCTTTGGTCTGTGGCCAGTAGCGGCTTAAAGAGAAAGATTGTATCCTTTGAAAGTTTTGTTTGCCTTTGCTTTTTGTTTTTTTGTTTTTGTTATTTGTTGCGTAGAACTCTGACAATCGACTGGTCATTAGCCCCTAACTTGTACTGGACAGTGTCCATTCCATGTGTGCATTGTGTGTTAATAGATTTCCTTTTCCTGAGCACTGGAGGGTGGGGAGGAATTTTTAAATGAAAAAAAAAAAAATCAGCAAAGCTGAAATGAATTCCCCAACATACAACTCAGATCCAAAATGTAACAGAGTCATCGGGCCTTTTCAATTTCCTATGGTAACCGAAGACTAAACTGTGTTTTAAAAACTGTTGTATAATGAGATTCACAAGAGGTGTCAAGTTACTGAATGGCTTTTAACCTCTTCCGAAACTGACACAAAGGGAAATCTCATTAATTGGAACTGTGCTAATAATGGAATTTGTTATACTTCAACTTGGCCTAAGTTGCAGTTTACGTTAGGTTTACGCGTAAGAAAAGCTGACCAGAGCAACCTTGTAAGAAGATTGTGCACAGCACGCTTCGTGTCTTTAGAAGAACAAATTGTCTTAAGGCTTTTAGCACCTCTCTCGTACCTAAATAAATTCCTGCCAAATTGAGATGAGTTTTAAATGTTGATTAGAGCAGGCGGGAAGTACGACTCCTTGGGAACCCTTTCTTTGTCAAGTTCTCCTCTGTACTCAAAAGAAATAAAAGTTCATTTTGTTTAAGGATTCTAAATAACCCCTTAAATGCACACAGGCCTCTTAACCTACCCTTCATTCCAGTTGTCATGAATGAGTGGGGTTTTATTGAAGCAGTAGCAAAGATCTGTAATTACAGTCACTTAAAAAGGAATGAACTCAAAATAATGTTTTTCCCCACTTGTGTGTGTCAGGCTGTGTGCTAAGCACTTCTTGGTTTCTTTATACACTGTGCCAGTAACCAATGGGTTCTTAGCAGATGGTCATATTTGCTCTTAATGTAATCTGCATCTTCTTCTAGCTATAGGAGAACATTAGAATCTTTGGGGCTCATTGGCATCATTGGATAGGTGGTCAAAGGCCAAAGAGGAAAATATGTGTAAGAAAAGAAATAGATAGCAGATACTAGATGAATGGATGGATGGAGAAGACAGACGATAGATAGAAAGATAGAAATGGATGGATGATCGCTTCTCGGCCTTTTGGCTAAGATCAAGTGTAGAAATGGATGGATGATGGATGGAGGATGGATGGGTGGATAGATTGATGGATGTGCAGAGAGCAGTACCTAAAGCTGCTAGTCAGATGTCAGTGAGTGGTTTTTCTCTCCTTTTCTGCCCAGCCGAGAACTGTGGCAGGGACATTAGAAATATAGCCATGAAACTAAAATGCCATAGCCCTCTGGTGACCACAGCAAGCCAGCTAAAGACTCTGTAGCTGGCGCTTCTCTGACAAGGTCCCAAGGCTGCAGAGAAAGAATAGGAGGAGTTCAAACTTCTAGATTTATGGTCTGTTGGAGAAGTTGGAGAAAGGACCTCCGGGGTGGCTGCAGGTGCCTAGAAAACACGAGGTCCTCCTAACTTTGAAGCTGGATTGGATTCCTTGATGCTTGAGTTTGACTTTCCTGAACACTATCATTTAATAGCTGCTGAATGTTCCCAGTTCCTTCCTCCCTTCTAGAAGGAAATGCCTCACATTCTCATCATTCCATTCACATTTTAAAAAGTTTAAATTTATTCATTAGAGAGTCAGAGAGACAGAAACAGAGAGAGATAGAGAGAAACAGAGAGAAAGAGACAGAGAGCGAGAGACCAACAAGCTGACATTGTCCCTATCCTCTGGTTAATTTCTCAAATGCCTACAATGGCCAGGGCTGGGCCAAGCTGAATCCTGGAGCCCAGAACTCAACCCAGGCCTCCCACATGGGTGGCAGGGACCCAACTACTTGAACCATCACTGCTGCTTCCCAGGCTCTGCATGGACAGGAAACTGGAATGGAATGGAAGCTAGGAATGAAACCCAGGCACTCCCCTACGGGACGTAGGCATCTTATCCAGGGTCTTAACTGCTAGGCTAAATGCCTACCTCCGTTCACATTTAAACATTCACAACCTTTTTTTTTGCTTTACCAGATTATAAAAGAATACCAAAAAGTAAACAAACAAGATGAAAGAAAGTGCGACTATAAGCTCTCCATAAATAATTCACATAATACGGGGGAATATTAACAAGCAAATGAGGTGATGTGTGACTCCATTACCCGGCCATGCCCACAGTTAATATGTTGATATCTGATTAGCAGTAAAGACAGTACATTGGAGGGGGTGTTGTGGCACAGCAGGTTAAGCTGCTGCTTGGTAGGTCCGCATCCCTATTAGACTGCCTGGGATCAAGTCCTGCCTCTAATTCCCATCCAGCTGCTTGCTAATGTACCTGAGAGGCAGCAGATAATGGCCCAAGTCCTTGGGTCCCTGCCACCCAGATAGGAGACCTGGATGGAGTTCCAAGCTCCTGGCTTCAGCTTGGCCCAGCCCTGGCTGTTAGACAAATTTGGGGAGTGAACCAGTAGATGGGAAATCTCTCTCTCTCCCTCTTTCTCTCTGCCCCTCTTGCCTTTCAAATAAATACCTTTTTTAAAGATTTATTTATTATTTGAAAGGCAGAGTTACAGAGAGGCAGAGGCAGAGAGAGAGAGAGAGAGAGGTCTTCCATCCACTGGTTCACTCCTCAAATGGCTGCAATAGCCAGAGCCGAGCTGATTCAAAGCCAGAAGTTTCTTCCAGGTCTTGCACAGGAGTGCAGGGTCTCAGGGACTTGGGTCATCTCCTGCTGCTTTCCCAGGTGCATTAGCAGGGAGCTGGGTGGGAGGCAGAGCAGCCAGGACTCCAACCAGCACCCATATGGGATGCTGGAGCCACTGGTGGTGGCTTCACCCACTATGCCATAACGCCAGCACCTTAAAAAAAATTTTATATCTGTACTGAACATGGATGGTCCTTTTTCTTGTCCTTATTCCTGAAACAATAGAGCTAACAACTATTTATGTCGTGCTTACATTGTATTGAGTATTTTGAGTCACTTAGATATGATTTAAAATATACAGGAGGTTGTGCATAGGTTTTATGCAGATAATCACACCATTTCATATAAGGGACTTAAGCATCCATCTATTAGGCATCTTTAGGGTGTGTGTGTGTGGGGGGGGATGTCCAGGAAACGGCTGTATACGTATGCATTAGCCTATTAATCATCCTTCCCCCATCTTTTCCCCTAAAGAGGATTCTGCCTTTCCCCACACAGTCGCTCTATCATTGTTGGACTCATCAAGGACACCGATTTGCATCTGGGAGGGCTACCTGGGGTAGAAGGAAAAGGAAGTAGAAGGATCAAGCAGGAAGGAGAACTTGAAGGGGAAAAAGAGAAAAATAACCCAGGTTGCTGCCGGGGGAAGTGAGGAAAAGCTTTTGGGGAAGTAACTGCGAGGATGAGGCTGACTTAAGATGGTAAGGATCCTTCAGAGACTTCCGTGAGGATGTTGGTCATTTTCTGCAGCTCTGTGGACTCGGGACGTGATTCCTTGAACTGTGACACCAGCTTCAGACTGGCCATGGTTCGGCCAGTTGCATCTGATCTTGCGTAGAACATAGAACTTACCTTGTTGATGGCATTGTATTGTTCCAGGGAGTCCTACATGCATAATAACTGTTTCCCTTAGGCAGAGATGTATGTTGTTAGAAGTGCTTTTGCTGATCAACAAAATGCTGTGGTGAGCAGCTTTACAAATCGGTTCACATCTAAAGTAAGTAGATAGACGATAGAGATAGATAGATAGATAGATAGATAGATAGATGGGTGCATGGATGGATGGAAAAACAAAGAATAAATGTAGCATATCTATACAATAGAATGCTACTCAGCAATAAAAACAGATGTAATATTGATTCACGCAATAGGAATGAATCTAAAATTAATTACGCTGAGGGAAAGAAGCCAGACTTTTGTAGATTTCCACTTACATGAAATTCTGCACAGAAAGCAGATCGGCAGTTGCTTGGGTGCTAGGATGTGGGACAGCAGGGAGGGTTTGAAAAGGGGCTTGAATACATTTGGCTGGGAAAATCCTTCGTCACCTTGATGTGCTGAGAGCACCACAGACACACACAGGCGTCAACATTTACCAAATCGGAACTTTAAAAAGATGCGGATTTCTGCATATCAAGTATACCTGACCAGGGGACCCTCTTGGAATGCTCATATCTCATGTTGGAGGCATGGGATGGGAGGTCCTGCCTCTGCCTCTGATTCCAGCTTCCTGCTAATGCACACCCTGGGAGGCAGCAGAGGATGGCTCAAGTACTTGGGTCTCATGTGGGAGACCTGGATTGGGTTCTGGGATCATGACTCTGGCCTAGCCCAGCCCTGGCTGCTACAGACATTTGGGGAAGTGAATCCCCAAACCAGAGTTCACATTCTGTCTGTCTCTGCCTTTCAAATAAAATGAAAAAAAAAAAAAAAAGAAATATTTTAAATGCTACCTTAATAAAGCTATAAAGTAGATAACAACAGACAAGTAGATGAGGGTAGTGCCTTGGGGTGAACAAGAGAAGATAAGAGATTCTGCAGAGCCTGATGTAAGCATGGATGAGCTGCATGTTGGGGAGAAAGGCAGAGTCAAGTATATGACGACTCCAGTGGGACATGCGGTGTGGAGCGGTGTTTTGGGGGTAGCCTTGATGAGAGGGCTTCCAGGGATGAGGTGATGGGCAGGGCTAAGACAAGCTTGGCCTCATGCCCCTTTCCCATCTGCAGCTTAGGCCTGCTCTTTGTTCCTCTGCCCATACACAGGGCACCCCAGAGCCCAGTACCATGCCTGGAAGACAGTCAATACTGAGCAAACGTCTACCAACAGACCTGCACTTAGGCCCCACCCAACCAGCCCAACATAGGGGCGACCCAAGGATCCTGGTCCTCCTTGGCAAAGGCCTCCTGGCTGGCATCCTTTGCCGCCACCCTCAGCCCCAAGTTTGTCTCTTGGACTCATGAGTGGATCCAATCCTTAGACCCAGCCTGAGAATTCCTCCATGGACAGGGGTGCCTTCTTTCCCCGCCTTCCACCCACCCCTGCAGTTTCTGTGGAAGGTAGGTTGTCTGGACAGCCTGGGGTTCCTGTCTTAGCTGTGCCCCTTTGAGACTTCGTGCCCTTGAGCAGGTGAATTCCCTCTGAGCCTCAGTTTTCTCACTTGTAAAATGGGGATAACAAGTATTAGCTACAAAAGTGAGCTAGCATTCATGAAATAAAGGCGTGAAAGGGGCAGTGAAAATAAGTGTATTTTATTTTTTATTTTTCTTAGATCTATGTATTTCTTTGAGAGGCAGAGTGACAGAGAGACAGAGAGAGATGGATCTTCCTTCTGCTAGGCCATTTCCCAAATGCCCACAATAGGCAGGGCTGGGTCAGGCTGAAGCCAGGACCCGGTAACTACATCCAGGTTTCCCCCATGAGTGGCAGGAACCCTAGTACTTGAGCTTCCCAGGTGCATTGACAGGAAGCTAAATCAGAAGAAGCAGAGGGGCCGGCAATGTGGCGCAGCAGGTTGGGCTATAGTCTGCTGTCTGCATCCCACGTGGGTGTCGGTTCAAGCCCCAGCTGCTCTGCTTCCGATCCAGCTCCTTGCTGGAGTGCCTGGGAAGGCAGCCGAGGATGGCCTAAGTCCTTGGGCCCCTGCACCCACATGAGTGATCCGGAGGAAGCTCCTGGTTCCTGGCCCTGCCCCAGCTGTTATGGTTGTTTGGGAAGTGAACCAGCTGATAGAAGATCTCTCTCTCTCTCTCGCTCTGTCACTCTGTAACTCTGCCTTTCAAATAAATAAATAAATAAATCTTAGAAAAGAAAAAAAAGTGGAGGTGGCACTTGATCTCCAGGCACTTTGATATGGGATGTGGGCACCCCAGCTGTGGCCTAACCCGCTGTACCACATATTTTTTATGCAGTCATTAAGAAGCTAAGAGCTTGGACTCCTAACCCAAATTCAAGCCCCAGGCCACTGACCCTGAGCAATGACTTACTTTCTCCAAGTGCCAGTCTCTTCCTCTCCAATTTGGAGATGATGTCGGTGCAGGGTCAGGAGCCCGGTGGGGAAGAGGGGGCTCTTGCTGGGTCACCTGGGGAGTGTTGAATAAAGAGAAGGCTTGCCCAGGTGTGGGGAGGCGTAAGGAGATCAGCGCAGTAGAGGGTCAGCAGAGGGTCAGTTCCTGAAGCGGACAGAGGAGCTGTAAGGAGGGAGTCATCCAGAGAGTTCTGTCTTCTGCGAGAGGCACAGCCAGCTCTCCGTGACGAAGCCAGGAAGAGCCCGGAGAACCAAAGTCCCGTCCTCATGGTCTTCCTGCCCAGGCCCCGTTGACCTCTCCGACAAAGCCACTGAGAGGCCTGAGAGCCTGTCCACCAGGCCGGGGCCCAGGGGCAGGGCGAGGCAAACCTGGAGGAGCAGAAAGATGAAATGCAATATAAAGGCCCAACCTCCCGGGATCCACAGGAGCCCACAGGCATCACTGAGACCACACCCACACACTGCTTCACCCACAGAAAGGCTCCCCTGAGTGGCAGCCCCTGGTTACCCCAACACTGAGTCTCTCTGGGTCCTCATAGACGGTGCCAGGCCAGCCTTGACCCAAGCCACAGTGCTGGGGATGGAACAAAGCTGATCTTCCCCTACATTCGGTGCTTACTTAGAGAAAAACGGGCTGCCGGGAGCAAGAAGAGGTTGGCTGTGGGTTTCTGCAACAGCTGGGGGTAGAAGGGAGGCAGCGAGGGGGGAGCTGGAACGCATTAGGACTCCAGAAAGCCAAGAGACCCCAGAGGCCTGGACTCCGAGCAGAGCCCACACTGAGCACAGATTTGCTTTCGCTCCGTCTTCGGATCCTGGATTGTGGGGCGGAGCTGCGGAGCCAGAGACCCGGCCCCCAGGAGGCAGGGCTCCGGGGCAGCACCCTGCCCGGGTATGCAACATGGAATGTGCCACTCTTGGGAGCAACTGAGGCTCTTGCTTTTTAAAATTGGCCTGCAAATCTCTGTATAGTTTTCAGGCTTTAGGAATTTTATTTTATCTGGATTAAAGTCATGTTCTGCTTTGGCATCGGAAGGCGTTTATGACTGTTAAAACAAGAAATGAAAAACATAGGCCTGGAATCCGCGAGGCCGCCTCCTGCCAGACTCACAGGGGTTTGTCTTGGGGGCCAAGCTGAAGGTTTTCTGTCCCTTCTCCCCGGCTGCTCTGGGGTTTTCTGATACAGCCGGGACCGGGCCAGCTCTGAGTGGCACTCCCAGGAGCTTGGGGAAGGCCTGCAAGGAAGGAGCCCTTTGTCTGCTCAGATGAGCGAATCTGCCCACTCTCCCCCTGCGCTGTCTCCCTCTGGAAGCACCCCCTCCAGGGCACTGTGGCAAGGACCTTGGCACTTGGCTGCCCTTGGGCTGGGGGCAGATGGTTTCAGACTTGATTCATCAAGACTTGGGATGACTTTGAACTCCCCAAATAGCAACTCGGGGCAGGCTTTCAGGAACTGAGTTGCTTGCTTCCTTTGGCCTACTTTGCCATGTTCCCAGCCCCCTCTTGCTTTTGAAGAACACATGCGCACAGGCACACAACACACACATGCTCCTTTCCTCATGGCAGAAGTCTCACAGGCTTCATGAAGAACACTTGGACAGCAAAGAAAAGCATGGTGAGAAAGCAAAAGAATCACAAGTGAAAATCACTCAGCCTCTTGGCAAGGAACGTTCTAGTATTTTCCCTCCAATCCATCTAGCATCTATCTGTCCTGTTTTCGTAGTACCACAGACCACATGTAAGGTTTTTTTTTTTTTTTTTGCCTGAATTTGCACTTGCAGGCTGTAAGCATCTTTCCATTCTCGCATGTAATGCATTGTGTTTTCTCTATTTTATTATTTAGTTAGTTAGTTTTTGACAGGCAGAGTGGACAGTGAGAGAGAGAGACAGAGAGAAAGGTCTTCCTTTTCCGTTGGTTCACCCTCCAATGGCTGCTGCGGCCGGCACATCGTGATGATCCGAAGCCAGGAGCCAGGTGCTTCTCCTGGTCTCCCATGCGGGTGCAGGGCCCAAGGACTTGGGCCATCCTCCACTGCCTTCCGGGGCCATAGCAGAGAGCTGGCCTGGAAGAGGGGCAACCGGGAGCGCCCCGACTGGGA
The DNA here is from genome assembly GCF_033115175.1 of Lepus europaeus. Taxonomy (NCBI): domain Eukaryota; kingdom Metazoa; phylum Chordata; class Mammalia; order Lagomorpha; family Leporidae; genus Lepus; species Lepus europaeus. The sequence goes on from NC_084849.1 coordinate 12,444,889, forward strand.
CTAGAACCCAGTGTGCCAGCGCCGCAGGCAGAGGATTAGCCTATTGAGCCACGGCGCCGGCCTCTCTATTTGTTTAAACATTTATTTTTATTGGTTTTGAAAGGCAAAGAGACAGAGAAAGAAAGTGAAAAAATCAGAGAGAGAGAAAGACAGAGAGGGAGAAACGTCTACTTGCTGGTTCACTCCCATAAATGCCTGCAACACCCAGAGCTGAGCCAGGAACTCAATCCAGGTCTCCTACATGGGTGGCAGGGACATAAGTGTTTGAGCCATCCCCTGGATCTGTAATAGGGGGCAGAGCTGGGACTTGAACCCAGGCACTCCGACTTGGGGTGTTGCTATCCTGAGCTACACCTTGCATGCTACATTGTGCTTTCCCACAGTAATAATAACGGTGACCGCTACTTACGGAGCACTGAGGTTAAGAATTCAGCCTTTGTAGTCAAAAAGATCTGGGCTCAGACCTCAACCAGGTCCAAATTTTGGCTGCATCTTTGGACAAGTTACTAAATCTTTAGACGCTGAGTTTCCTTGTCTGTAAAATGGTGTTTAAAAGAAATTTTATCTAGCTCAGAAGGAAGGTTGCTATGAACACCAGATAAAATTCTGTCAAATAAAGAAAAACCTGCTGAATTCCTTGGTCTGTAGTAAGTGCTCAATAAGTCACAGTTCCCATTCTTTCTTCTGCACGCAGTGGTGAGCAACACGGGAAGCTTGGGCGAGTTTGTCTTATGAACATGGTGTGTGTAGCCCCTCTCCCTAAACCAGAACTCTGGGCTCCACAGCATGTGTTTCACAGTAAGCAGCTAGATGATTTTCGACTTCTATCTTCCCCTAAGAACACAAAATTGGCAGTCAGGAATATGCAAAATCCACCCAGAAATGGAAGAGAGGACATTTGCACAAGCTGGGTTGTGTCTACAGAATTAGCAAGCACAGTTGGACTAATTTTAGTGCTTACAAATGGGAAACATTGGATCCTGCGCCAGATGCGAGTCCTTGGAAGTGGCACGTGGAGCCACCAGCACAGGTCTGGGCGCTCTTCCCTTCACGTCTGGGCGCTCTCCCAATCTGTCCATAGATGCGTTTTGGCTGGAAGCAGAAAGATGGGGTTGGGGGGGTACGTGGCTTGGGGTCCCTCAAGTGCTCAGGTTGGAAGTGACTCGTTCCTCTTTGTTGCCTTGGCTCTCCCTGGTTATCTCCTTTCCTTTGTCTCGCCATAGATAATTTTGATCCTGGGACCAGGCTCTTTGGCATTTTGTCCTTTGAGATTTCTGAGAGGCACAGGCCCCATGACTGACCTCAGTCACACAATTCACTTTGTATCTGAGGAGTAGAGCAGGGGCCTGGCTCCCTTTGGTCGCAGCCAATCAAGCCAGGCCCGAGAATTTACAAGCTGAGGAGAAGCACTTTGAAGAAAGGCCCCCTTGTCTGCAGCTCCCCCCTGTCCTGTGTGCTGCGCGTGGGGCGTGGGGGAGGGGTGGGCACGGGGAGAGGGGGCCCGGCGCCCTGGGGATGGACGGGGAAAGAAAAGAATCCGAGAAACCAGGGTCAAAAGTCTCTCTGTGAACAGGAAGGAAAACTGAGCGGGCTGCCTTCCACCCTGCAGGTGCGGGCTCACAATGGGAGCCATGGCCCTTCCCAAGGCTCATGGAGGAAGAGACAAGCGCATCACAGCCCTTGTCTGCCTTTGCCCTCCAACCCCTCCAGGAGGGTGAGACCCCGTGGAGAAGCAATAATGTCTCCACCAAGGCAGAGGGGCACAGCCTCAAATTCTGGTTCTCCCCGGGGCAATTGCTCCTTGGCTCGGAGTGTCAGTGTCCCCATCTGTAGAAAGGGTGGCTAGGGACAGGCACTAACCGCAGCAGGCTGTTGTGAGCAGCACGGACAGAGCGTGCCGCACTGCCCGGGTAGGCTGTAAGTGCTGACTACGTAGAAGCTATAATTAATAGCAACCATTCTCGGTTTCAAAAGAGAGAGCCTCTTTCGCGAAAGCCAAGGAGGAAGCCCACTCATTCAATCATCCTTTCATTCATTTGCTTATGCCATCAGCAAACACTGAACAGCGCCTCCTCCAGAGGTGACTGCTCAGTGCTCACGGTGGGTCAGGCTCTGTGCTAAGCTATTGGTGTGTAGCAACTTCCACAGGGGTCTCTCGGATCCACGATTATCGCCTCTCATGATTTCAGTTACCCGCAGCCAACCATGGCCTGAAACTATTGAATGGAAGATTCCAGAAGTAAATGATTCAGACATTTTCAAAAATTTTCAATGCATTTATTTTCCTTTGAGAGAGAGAAAGAGAGAGAGAGAGAGAGAGCTCATCTCCTGGTTCACTCCCAAATGCTCACGACGGCCAGAGGCCAAAGCCAGGAATGAGCAACCAATCCAGGTCTCCCACGTGGGTGGCAGGGACTTGAACCATCACTGCTGCCTCCCAGGGTGCACATTGGCAGGAAGCTGAAACTGGGAGTCGATCAGGCACTCAAATCCAGGTACTCCAATATCGGATGTGGGTGTTCCGAGTGGCTTTTCAATTGCTATGCCAAGTGCCTGCCTCTCTAAGCCAAGTCTTGAGGAGGGTGGGATTGGCAGGTGTGTGTGTGTGGGGGGGGTTATTTTCAAATATGTCCAGATATGTTGGATTTCCCAACAGCATTTACGCTCAGCCCGTGTTTCAATGGAGACTGAAACCTGTAATCAAGAGCCGGTGTCTTCCCTGAGCCAGGAGATAAGCAGGACGCTCACCCTGAAGGAGGAAACAGTGCTGGAATCCGGAATGCGTCCAGGGGTCTTTTCGGCTGTAGGTATCGGCTTGTGCTTGGCTTTCAGCAATCATCGCGCTGAGGCCGGGACACACCTGGAAAACAAACCCGAGCGATTCACCTGCTCGTCACCTTACTCTGTCAACGCCACGGGAAGCCGAATGTCCAAGAATCGCAAACCAGCTCCTGGCACACAACAGAGTAGCAATAATCATAAGGATAATGAGGAGAATAATGAAAAGCAGTTACTACTTATTAAGACTCTTACATTGTGCCAGAGCCAGCGGTAAGTGCTTTCTGCGTATTGATTGTCTCATACGATCCCACAATCCGTTCTCTGCACAGCGGCCAGAGTGGCCTTTTTAAGACATAAACTCTAAATCAGATCATGTTAGTCTGTAGCTACAACCCCTTAAAGCGGCTTCACCTTGTACTTAGAATGAAATCAAAGTCCCTTACCCTAGTCTGCAAGATCTGTCCCGTGCCTATCTCTCCCCATCTTTCACCACTCCCCACCCACTCATCATGCTCCAGGCGTGTAAGATGCCTCTCCGGTGTAAAGAGCCAGGCTCTGGCTGCCACAGGGCTTTTGTACTTGCTCTTCTCAAAAAAATAAGCAAATCCACTCCCCATGCTAAACCACCACTAGAATGACGGATGCTGGTGAACAAGGAGCTTATCTCTTGGGTCACAGTTGTATCTGCAACCCCTAGGGCAGCAGGGAATCCCTAAAAATCTGTCTTGTGATTGGGATGATGCCAACCCTAAGCACTCAGCATTATCAGCCTCACATAACATAAAACTCGGCAGGTCAGAGTGGTTAATATGCTGTGAGCCGAAGAGTTTGTGACTTTCCCACTATCAAGCTGGGGGCTTCTGTCGGACCCTTGTCTGCCAGCTGTGCCGAGGCTGTACCTCGAGAGAGGGAGCAGCCTTCCCGATGGGTTTCCCACCCTTTGCTGGGCAGACAGCCTGGTAAGCTGCACTGAGCCCTCTGTGGCCCGAATCTGTCTCATTAACAAAAAGCCCTGACCTGCAAAACTGCTCCATCGCCCCCTGCTTTTTATCTTCGGGTTTTCTTTCACTATAAAAACAAGTTTTATAGAAAGCCTGGGAAGTATAGAAAAAATACAAGTATAGAAAAAATACAGAGAAAAGCCACTCGTGACCTCACCACCGAGAGGCAATGGGGGTTAGCATTTTGGTGTCTTTTCCACCAGTCAATCTTGGTTTTTGTTGTCCTTTAAGAACTTATTTATTTATTTGAGAAGCAGAGAGACAGGGAGGGAGGGGGAGAGAAAGAGAGTGCGCACTCCCATCCATTGGGTCACTCCCCAAATGCCTGTAATAGCTTGGGCTGGGTCAGGCCAAAGCCACGAGCCAGGTACTCAATTCGGGTCTCCCACATGGGTGGCAAGAACTCGATCATTTGAATCGTCACCTGCTGCCTCCAGGGTGCCCGCCGGCAGGAAGCTGGCATCGGGAGGGGGACTAGGACTTGAATGCAGACCTCTGGCATGGAATGCAGGCGTCCTAAGAGGCAGCTTAGGCGGTAGACGAAACCCTATGTCATCGTTAATACAGAATTGAGATGGTCTCTGTAGCTTTCTGTCTTCCTTTTATCTTTTCATTGTATGTAAGACTTTTCTCATGGCACTAGAAATTCTACATAAGCATTAAAGCTGATGGTTGCACAATATTCCTTTGCTTGAGTACACGGCACCCAGTTTAATCAATCAAATTTCTGCCATTGGAGGGGAATCCCCTTTTCTCTTGCAAGTCAGTGAGGCAAAAATAGGACTTAGATGCAAAGAGGCACACGTACAATTATGACTTAAATGTTGCACAATTCATAGGCAATTACATTTCTCTTTTTAAAAAGTTTATTTTATTTATTTGAAAATCAGAGGTACACAGAGAGAGAAGGAGAGGCAGAGAGAGAGAGAGAGAGAGAGAGAGAGGTCTTCCATCCGCTGGTTCACTCCCCACATGGCAGCAATGACTAGAGCTGTGCCGATCCAAAGCCAGGGGCCAGGAGCTTCCTCCAGCTCTCTCATGAGGGTGCAGGAGCCCAAGGACTTGGGCCATCTTCTACTTTCCCAGGCCATAGCAGAAAGCTGGATCGGAAGTGGAGCAGCCGGGATACGAACCGGCGCCCATATGGGATGCTGGCACTGCAGGCAGCGGCTTTATCTGCTAGGCCACAGCACCGGCCCCAGCAATTACATTTCCATACACACACACACACACATCCTATCACACAGGCGCACATATTTATTTCTGAGGTAGAGAGAGAGCCAATCTGCGGTTTACTTCCCAATGTGCGCAGTGTCAGATTGGGCTGAGACTGAGTCAAGCCAAAGCTGGAAACTCAGTCCAGGTCTATCATGGGAGTGGAAAGGGCACAGGCAGGTGGGCCATCATCTGCTGCCTCCCAGGGTGCACCAGCAGGAAGCTGGATGTGACGTGGAGGTGCTGGGACTGGGATCAGCTCTCCAATACGGGGTGCGAGCATCCCCAATGGCAGGCTAAATGACTGCGACGTGTCCCTCTCAAGATCAGAAAAAAAGTATGTCTGCATTCCATCAGAATAATTATTGCTTTTATTTCAGTCATTCCCTGAGATCTCGCAGTACAGTCATCTCGCTTTATGATGAGGACATGGCCTGAGGAATTTGTCATTGAGCAACTTCATCATTTTATTATTTGTGCAAGTGTCGTACAGAATACAAACGTAGATACACAGACCTAGATGGGAGAGCCTGCTACAAGCCTGGGCCATGGGGTCACGTGGTGGTATCTACTGTCTATCACTGATCGACATGTCATACGTAGTACATGACTACATGTGAAAATCGTGGCTATCCCACAGAAAGTTGTGAATTATACCAGTGTGTTTTCACTCGAAGCACAGGCTGTAAGGCGGTGCTGACTCGGACAGAATCCCCATGATTGCCTCGTCACCTGTACCTTTTCAGCCACCAACTCTTCCCACGATGCAGCTGCTACCTCTGTCATGTCCACTGCACCCAGGAGGAAGGGTGGGAAGGGCCTGGGATCTGGAGGTCAGAAGTCCAGGTTCAAGGACTTAACCATGTGCCTCTGGACAATCACTTCTCCCCCGTGGAATAAGGATGCTTGTCCTCAGCTCAGGAACCACAACCATCAAATGAAGATCGGACGAGGAGAGTGTGGAGGAAACCTGGAAATTCTGAGCATGTAGCTGGTGGAAATTCAAGCCATCCAGTTCGAGCCCAGGGGTTATGTAAAAAGATTTAAAGGTCAGCAGAGCCAGTGTTCCCCAGCCGCAATTTTCAAAAAGCTTGCTCTGGTTTTAAAGTGCTACATAAACTTGATTAGCAAGTGATGACAATCTCTGGGTTTTGGGGAGAGCAGGTGTAGGGGGCTTTGCTGGTTGTCTACTTGGCATCCAAGCCTTCCCTTCCCTGTCATGGTAGAAGCCCTGTTGGGGTCAGGCATTCACCAGTCCCCATTCAGCACGTGGCTCAGGCCAACTGACTCCACCCTCATCTCCAAGGGTGAGCCTGATTGGTCAAAGGATAATGCCACCCCTTGCCAGTGATTGGTTTGGCAGAGGGCACATCACTCCATTTTGGCCACTGAGATTTGTGGAAGGCGAGAGACAAAGTGGGCTGGCAGGCTGGGGAACCCCTGGCTGATAACAAACTATCCCTGGAAGAGATATACAGCGGATACCATGCCTTGAAGCACTGTAGCCCTCTGGCTACCAGATTGGAAACGAGACCACCGCGCCAGCGGAAGCACAGAGGGAGGATGATGGTGACGGTAATACCAATACTGAGCAGGTAGAGCTGACCAGCTACTGTTCCAAATGTGTTCCAGATGGCCCCAGACGGACAAGGGGGTTGCATCCTTGTAAACCCATTGTCAGCTGAAAGTAGCACAAGCCAAAAATGCAGTGAACAGATGTGACTGGGCATCCCAGCAGAGCCTCACCTACCTTAGACATCCTCAGAGCACGCGCATCGTCTCCAGGGGGCCGAGTCATCTCTGTGGAGCCTGGTTTAAGCTTCTGTTGAGTGTGTCATCTCACTTCCTGGGTCTTGAAAGGGAAACAGAATGATTGCATGCAAATGCTTTACTCCACCAGCAAGTTGAAAACTCACTGGGTCGAACCACGAACCACGGTGAGTTGCTTTTAGCTCAGGGGCACAGCCTCGCTTGTTTCCATGGTCTGTGTGCTAAACATGTAAAACCTACGTTTTGTAATGATTGGGTAAAAATGGTTTTTACGTTTCATCATGATTGCAGAAAAAAGTTCCGTGACACGTGGAAATGATCTGAGCTTCAACTTGCAGCATCTGTAAGCGAAACCGCTCTGGACAACAGCCAGGGCCACCTGTTTGCCTATCGTTTCTGGCTGCCCTGCTTTTGTGCTACAACTGCAGAATTGAGTAGCGGGGCAGAGGCCACCCAACCGAAGAAGCCTAAAACACTTAGTATTTGGCCTTTTATGAAGAAGCCTTGCCCATCTTTACTTTAGCATTCAGAATCCTAGAAGTCGAGGTGCTCTTATTATTCTGATTTTCACGGATGGGAAAAACAAGCTCAGAGAGGGTAAGTGATCTGTCCAAAGTCACACAGTTAGGAAGAGGCAGATCTGAAATTCAATACTAAAGAGTCAAACTCTGGAACCAGCTCTCTTAACCACTTTGGGTAAGGACCTGAATCCCCAATGTCATGGTCAAGTTGCTGAGTCAACTACTTTAAACCTGCTCCAGACTTCCTAGTGTAAGAGGCACATATATGACCTGATCGTATGATTGAAGCTGGCTTCACACTGTTTCTGGTTTTTCTGATGATGCCACGAGGAGGCACCCGGGAAAGAGCAGAAAGTAAGGCCAGTTATCAGCTCCAGGGCCAGCTGCCTTTTGTCCTTACCCAAAGAATAAAAGCTTTTTAAAGACATTCCAAGGCTCTACAAGTCCTCCCCTTTCAAAGGGATCATGAAGGGACTCCTATTTTGAAATTGCTGCTGCTTGTGACCATTGGCGATATTAGCCTGATGAGGAATCACGCTCGCTAATCAAGTATCTCAAGTTGGGTTGCGTCTAATTGTTGCAAGTGCTAGGAGCTAATAGCCTGTTGCAGGGGCTTCTGTGCCGGCACATCCCTCACTTGGCTACAGCCCATGTGGAAAATCAATTTCCTCTAAATGTTTGAAGAATGGCACAGAAGGACCTGATTTCTTTTCCCTCTGCTGGAGTCGAGCAGCCTATAAAATGAATGAAAATAGCTTTGGTTGCAGGATGTAGGGGGAACGGGGAGCTAAGCAAAGCCTGCTCATAAGCTCTAAGTTCTTGCTTGTTTGTCCTAAGGCCAGAGACAATACACGCTTGTGTCCTGAAGTGACACGCTGTTAAGTAGTCACAGAGCAGAAAGAGTTGAACTCCAATCCAGCAATTTCACTTCGAGGAATCTCTCCCACAGAAAAACTCCCACGAGTGCGCAAGAATATATGAACAGCGTGTTTCTCGGAGCATGGCTTGTGATGGTGAGAGAATGGGAAGCAAGATAATTATCGGACCTGGGGAGACTGGCTAAATAAATGGTGTTGAATGTACCTTTGTGGCCACTTTTCCTATGGAAAGAGTTTTGTGGTATGGTTTTGAACAGAAAAAGCTAGCTGCAGACCAAAATATATACAGTGAATTCATTTTTATGAAAAACAAAACCTTCAATAATGATATACACATTTATCTGAAGATATTTCTACATAAGTAGAGAAAGATATAAAGGTATATACCCCAGGAAATAGATGGTGGTACCCCCAATGCAAGGGTAGGAATAGGTACAAGGGGGTGAAGGGAGGCTTCCTTTCTGATTTGTTTTGTGTTTTTACAACCAGTGTATGTGGCTTTGAAAAAAAAAAATGTGTACTTAAGAAAAAAGTGTACGCAGTCATGAAAAAGAAAATAATGAAGTTAGCTTCCCAACTTGTTTGACCAGCACAGAGCTGGATGCGCTGCCCATCTTTGAGGATACAGCACTTACAGTCCAATGTGGCCACAGGTGCAAGTCCACGACACATCTAATCTGTTCCACCAGAGCTCTTCCTAGTCAATGATTGTCACAACAACATGGAATCCTTAGTTACCTGCCTGCCACACTGGAACCAAGCCAACATGACCAGATGGCTAACGCCAGCAGTTAAAGATGTACTTCACAAAATATTTTTGGTGAGGGACACATAACACACAGTGTACTTTTCTTTTAAAAAAAGATTTAGTTATTTATTTGAAAGGCAGAGTGGCAGAGTTACAGAGACGCAGAGGCAGAGACAGAGAGAGAGAGAGGTCTTCCATCTGCTGGTTCACTCCCCAAATGGCAGCAATGGCTAGAGCTGGACTGATCCAAAGAAAGCCAAGTGCTTCTTCCAGGTCTCCCAAGCAGGTGCAGGGGCCCAAGGACTTGGGCCATCTTCTCTGCTTTCCCAGGCCATAGCAGAGAGCTGGATCAGAAGTGAAGCAGCTGGAACTCGAACCTGTGCCCACATCGGGTGCTGGCACTGACAAGTAGCGGCTTTACCCACTACAGTGTACTGTTTTTTTTTTTTTTTGACAGGCAGAGTGGACAGTGAGAGAGAGACAGAGAGAAAGGTCTTCCTTTTGCCGTTGGTTCACCCTCCAATGGCCGCCGCGGTAGGCGCGCTGCGGCTGGCGCACCGCGCTGATCCGATGGCAGGAGCCAGGTGCTTCTCCTGGTCTCCCATGGGGTGCAGGGCCCAAGGACTTGGGCCATCCTCCACTGCACTCCCTGGCCACAGCAGAGAGCTGGCCTGGAAGAGGGGCAACCGGGACAGGATCGGTGCCCCGACCGGGACTAGAACCCGGTGTGCCGGCGCCGCAAGGCGGAGGATTAGCCTGTTGAGCCACGGCGCCGGCCAGTGTACTGTTTTGAAGAGTATGATCCAGTGGCATTGACAATGCCAGCACTGTCTGATTCCAGAACATGTCTTCATCCCAGCCAGAGGGAAACCTCATGCCCATTGAGCATTCTTTTCCCAGTCACATCCCACTCCAGCCCCTGGAAGTCCCCAATTGTTTTTAGTCACTCTGGGTTTGTCAGTCGGAGATATTGCACATCAGTGGAATCATGACAGTGACCTTTGGCGTGTGGCTTCTTTCAGTTGCATGAAGTTTTCAACGTTCATCTACTTTGTAGCAAGTGTCAGTAGGTCATTCCTTTTTATGGCCGAATAATACTCCGTTGCATGGACAGACCACAGTTTGTTCTTTCCTCAGGTGATGGACACTCTGGATATTTTTATCTTTGGGGTATTAAGAATAATGCTGTCATGAACCTCCTTGCACACTTTTTTGTTGAATAGCAATTCCATGGGGCATATATGAGGGGTGGAACTTTGGGCTGGTATCGTAATTTTACATTTAATTCCTCAAGACTTGTCTTCTGACCATGGAAAATATGCCAGTAATGGGAAAAGCACTCCCTGGGCTTCACTATTGTATTCCCTGAGCCTAGGTAGGGTACACAGAGGATGACAACTTCTTGTCATCAAGATGGCTTCCTTCTCTATGAGGGGGTCTTCAGCCAGTTCACAGAAAAAAAAAAAAAAAAAAAAAACATGCACAGATTTCACGACTTTTTGCACCAAAGTAGACTTATCTTTTCATTTCATTTCCCCACAACTTTGTGAAGCTGGTATACTTAAAATATCACCAACATCCCACTTCTTTTAGAATATTCCAAATATTTCCATTACATGAGCACTTGGGGGAACTGTTATTCAACACACATTAATCAAATGATTAATTAAGGATTTCTTATGTAAGAGTTCCTCTTTATTACACTTGTGAAAATGTAACGATTCTGACCAGTTGTGGCTCAGTGAGAACTGACGCTGAGCTGGTCAAGCAGCAGACCGGGTACGCTGGGCCTCACCAGGTGAGCCGGGTCTTCTGTTGAAGGGTGGCCTATCGTAATCAGGATAGCTTAAGGTGAGTTTAATTTGCAAGGGGCACGAGCAGTGGTTAAACTACTTTGGGTCAGTAGAGCCTGGTCCTAAGTCTGCCACGAACCAATGTACCTTGTGAAACTCAGCCATCCCTTCCAAGTCCCTCAGCTTCGGCCTCTGTAATGTGGGTTTGATTTTAGGACACTCTTCTTCACGGGTCATTCATTCAATAAACATGTAGTGTGCAAGCACGGCGTGCCACACACTGTTCTCAGGGCTGGCTAAAACAGTCAAGAATCTCTACTCTTAAGAGGACAGACAGCAAGCAGATCAGTGGCTGTAAGACAGTTACAAGGTATATGAGAGAAGGCAGTATAGGAGGGCTGGGGAAGGGCTGAGTTTAAACTAAGGCGGTGAACTTGGAACAAACACTTGAAGGCACAGAGGGATAAGTCATGTGGCTATGTTGGAGAATCGGGACAGGTGGTGCAAAGGCCCTGAGGCAGGAATGCAATATCCAGGTAAGGTAAGCAGGCTGTGCCTAGACCAAGGTGCTGATCCTGCCCCTCACAGTAAGGACGTCAGATGTGGCTGTGAGCGGGATGGGGAGCCCGTGTGGAGTTTGTGCCCTGAACCCATTTAATTTTCAAAAGCATCGTCAGTTTTCTCTGTTGAAACTAGACCAGGGACAGACAAGGGCAGCAGCAGGGAACCCCGTTAGGAACTTGCTGCAGTCACCCAGGTGAAAGGTGGGGGCTGGGAGCAGGGGGGCGGCCTGCAGCAGGTGAGGTGGGGTCAGCTTCTGAGTACAGCATGCAGGTAGAGCCAACACAGGTTCCCGTGGGGGGGGATTAGTGAGAGCGCGCAGGCGTAGCTCTCTGCACAGAGCCCGCGTGCAGTCAGCAGGAAGTCATGGCAGCTCCGACTACGATCAGGGTGGGTTTAGGTTCCCCTGCACGAGCTGATCAACAGCCAAAAGGAAAGTGGACAGGGAAGCCTGGTAAGGTTCCCGTGTGACATGCGGTGTGTCGCAAAGGCCGCCGAGGGCCACCAGGCTTACACGCCATGCAGAACGGGGAAGCCGGACGCCAGGGCCGCAGAGTTCAGACCTAAATTGAGCCGTTAGGGCCAAGCTTCCCCGGTCATCGCACAGGCCTTTTTCTCATCGCCCCTGGAAAGGAGCATCAGCCAGTCGGGAAAACGTGTCTAGACTCCGGGGCTTTGGGACTGGCGTCCTCTTTGCAGCGCCGGCCTGCATTTGGGGGTTTGCAGCTAACAGACCAACTTGAGAATTCCTTTCAAGAAGAAGAACCAATCATCAGGAGGCAATCGGATTCCTTTGCACTCACCTCTTTGCTCCGAATTCCAGAGACAAGGATGATAGATGGATTTCTCCAGCGCCAGGCCAACCTCACGCCTCCTGCCTCTGGTCGTAGAGCCTCCGTAAGCCAAACCCCCCCCTTCAGACACCTGCCCCCTCAGGGAGAAACGGCGACCAAGGCCCTCACCTTGGCTGCGACATCAGCAAGGGGAGCCTGGTGCCATTCATCCTCCCAACCCCGCCTCGCTCATGGCGCCACCTGCACCTCTGACGTGAGAGCGGTTCCCTTCGCTTCTGTTTTCATTTGGCTCTGGATTAAGATTTGATTGTTTTTTACACTTAATTAGAAAATAAGAACACCAGCGAGCTTATTGTTAATTATTTGTATCTGTAGTTAATACTGCTAAGTGTACTCATTTCTTGTGAGTTAATATTTGGCTTGTCAGATGTGTTAGTCACGGTACTTAATTGAGCCCTTATACATTGACTGGAGCTGGGGGCGGGATTCCAGCCGCAGCAGCAAGAGTGAGATGTCTCCACTCCCCCCCCTCCCCGGGCGCTAGAACGAGAGCTCTTGGGATGCCTGTACTCTTCCCTTGCTCCTCCCAGAGGGTCACCTCTTCAAGACCCCCACATCCCCTTTCTCCCAGCTCCTATCTCTCCAGGCCCAACTGCATGGCTCGTGGGGGCCCAGCACGATAGGCAAACACGAGGCCCCTTGTTCAAGAACTGTGAGGCATTTTGAAACAGGCTTTTAATCTACTGGTTATGATGTCCACGACCCAGGTCAGAGACCCTGGGTTTAACCCCAGGCTCCAGCTCCTGACTCGGGCTCCCCACAAATGCAGACCCTGAGAGGCAGCCGCAATGGACCAAGTACTTGGGTCCCTGCTCCACATGTAGGGGACCTGGATGGAGTTCCTGGCTCCTGGCTTCGGTCCAGCTGAGCCCTGGCCGTTGTGGGCATTTGGAGAGTGAACCAGGCATGGGGGCCCTTTCTGTATCTCTCTTGGCGTCACTCAAATACATTTGTAAAAATGAAAAATAGCTTAGTAACCAAAAACTATTAAGCATGCCAACAGGGTGACAGAAAAGCAGGAAACCAAGCTGGGGGCCTTGGACTCCAGTGACCACCTCTGGCCTCTCCCTGAGCCAGACCTCTCCTCCCCCTCCAACCCCCCAGGATGTGCCCATCCCTCCTCTCTGCCGCATAGCACACGAGAAGGGCTCAAGAAGCGAGCAAGAGCAGTTTCCAAACCCAACCTTGCGAAATGCAAAGTGTGACCCTGATACTTCCTTGCTTCAAATCCTCTCCTGCGAGGGACAGAAGGAAGCTTGCAGGGGAAGAGAAATACTCCATTCTGCACACAATTGTCAAACCTCATTGAGCTGTGGAGTGGGGGTGGGTGTCATGGCACAGGGTAACTGTCACTTGGGAAGCTGCTCCCCGCATCAGGGTGCCTGGCTCCGGCCCCAGCTACTTTGCTTCTGATCCAGCTTCCCGCTAGTGTGTGCCCCAGGAGCTGGCAGATGATGGCTTAGGCACCTGGGGCCTTGTCACGGCGTGTGGAAGACCTGAATTGAGTTCCTGGCTCCTGACTTCAGCCTCGCCCAGCCTTGGCTGTTAGGGGCATTCTGGGGGAATGAACCAGCGGATGTGTAGTGTGTGTGTGTGTGTTTCAAATAAAAGATCTCAAATTAAAGTAAAAGATCTCAGGCTGTGGACTCAGGCATCCTGGAGGGGTCCTGCCCTGGCCAGCTCTGAGGGCTGGGCTGTGACTGATCCCCCTGAGCCTCTCAGGTCCCGTTGTTACTGATCTGGCTTCACGGGAGACCTTGAGACGCTCACACGAGACAACGCCCGCAGAGCCCTCAGCCTCCATGAGCTCTGACCGTAAGAGAGACTGGGCTGGATCCCCACAGAGCCTCAGTTGGCTGGGTGTGGCCCCCAGATGACAGGGACAGAAGTCAACCGCCATCTGCAGCCTGGGCATCGCCTTCCATGATCTCCCCAGTCTCGTGAGTCAAGTGATTGCACAACAATAGTGACAAATTCCCGATCCTGAGGATCTAACCATTGGTAGCTGTGACTGAACTGAAATCCGGAAGATAATGAATAGGCATTTTCTCATTTGCCTCCAACTTCCGGTGCCTCTCCAGGGAGCACCAGTTTCATGCCCGAGAGGGGGAACCTTCATCTGTGGAAGTGATCCTCCTCACTCTGATCGACTTGTGAATCAAAAGGCCGGGGGGCAGGTGCCGGCGTGGTCGTGAAGACACCGCTTGGGTCAGCCAGAGCCCACCTCGCAGTGCCTGGGTTTGAGTCCCTGGCTCCACTTCTGATCCAGCTGCCTGCGAATGCGTGCCCCGGGAGGCAGGGAGAGACTCAGGTGGCTGGGTCCCTGTCCCGCATGCGCGAGAACCAGATTGAGCTCCCAACTCCCAACTCTGGCCTCAGGCCCCAACTTTGCCGTCATCTGAGCAGCCGACCAGGGAATGAGAGCTCTCTGTCTGTCTCTCTAATAAATCAGTTAAAAGTTTAAAAATATAAACAAATAAACATTTTTAAAGTCTGCTGTCAGCCTTTCTGGATGTTCTGCCCAAAAATAATTCTTGGCTGAACACAGTGTGAACTGTCCCATCACGCCTCACCTCGGCCTCCTCCCAGACCACAGCTCCCCGGCCAAGTTCTACATTTCCAAGCAAAGTCCGTTTTAAATCCTGCAGAAGGACTGACTGGAGAGCAGCTCCTGACCGTGAGCTTTAACGGCTCTGGTATCTTCTCCTCTGTTGTCCAGTGAGGGAGGAGCCAGGGATCTGTCCTCACTGCCAGGGTGGCAAGAACTTAGTGGCAAGTTCGCTTACTGGCAAGAACTCTGGCAGAGCTCACCAAATGTTGATTCTTGTCCTAATAGTGCATTCAATCATATTTAAATCATATTTATATCACATTTATAAATCACATTTTAATGCACTTTTTATTATTTTTTGCATTCCACATAGGTCTTATACTTTTTTTTTTTTTTAAAAAAAGAAAGGAACTTTGTAACTGAGATTATTCAAGGAGAGACCATAGGTCTTTAGTCTGGGTATTGGGCTTGGGGGATTTCTTTTCTTTCTTAAACTGATTTTATTTTACTTACTTATTTATTATTATTTATTAGGTAGCAAACCAGAGGGAGAGAGACAGACAGGCAGAAAGCGATCGCCCATCTACTGGGTCACTCCCCAAATGCCTACGACATTGGAACCAGGCTGGGCCAAGTGGAAGCACCTGCAACTCCATATCCAGGTCTCCCATGTGGGTGGCAGAGGCCCACGTACCTGCTGCCTCCCAGGGTATACGTGAGCAAGAGGCTCGAGTTGGAAGTGGAGCTGAAATGTGAACCCACGGACTCCAGTATAGAATGTGGGCAGCCCAAGCGTGGTCTTCACTGCTGTGCCAAATCCCACCCCACATTCTTTTATTTGGATGCAATGTTTGCACACGTCTGGAGTAGTGTGAGCTATTTCAGGCCACGTATGCAGCATGTGCTGACCCAACTCCAGCAATGAGCATTTCCATCTCACCAAGTCCTCGTGGTTGGAGTCTTCTCCCTCCGCTCGTCTAGTTCCTCATAAACCACATAGTAGGTGGCTGTGAACTATCGTCGCCCCACTGTGTGCAGAACACCAGAGCTCACTCCTTCTCTCTAACTGTGGTTTGGGCCCCTGGACTCATTATTTTAAAAAGAGAAGATGGGATAGTGAAGGCAGTTTAAAAATTCTGTAATAAACCATGCAGACCTGAAACCTTGGTTGATGCCTCTTGGCTAAACCAACTCGAGTGCCACTGACATCTTTCTCGGTGGTTGGTTGAAAAAAAGGCACCCGGCCGGTGCTGCGGCTCACTAGGCTAATCCTCCACCTGCGACACCGGTGCTCCGGGTTCTAGTCCCGGTTGGGGCACTGGTTCTGTCATGGTTGCTCAGTTCTGTCACGGTTGCTCCTCTTCCAGTCCAGCTCTCTGCTGTGGCCTGGGAGTGCAGTGGAGGATGGCCCAAGTGATTGGGCCCTGCACCTGCATAGGAGACCAGGAGGAAGCGCCTGGCTCCTGACTTCAGATCGGCACAGTGCGCTGGCCATAGTAGCAATTTGGGGGTGAACCAACGGAAGGAAGACCTTTCTCTCTGTCTCTTTCTCTCACTGTCTACACTGTCTAACTCTGCCTGTCCAAAAAGAAAAAAAAAAAAAAAAAAAAGAAAAAAGGCACCCAAAATATCTGGGGTCAAATCCTAGGAAGCAGGGACTTGGGGAGGAGGTGTGTGTGGCTTTACTTGGAAAATGGATCTTTGCATGAGTATTTACGTTAAGGGTCTTGAGAATAGCTAACCTTGGATCAGGGTGGGCCCTAAATCCAATGACACGTGTCCGCAGAAGAGAAGAGAAGGGGAGAAGACACACGTAGGAGGAGGCCCTGTCAAGACGGAGGCAGAGACCGGAGGGGTGCAGCCGGAAGTCAAGGTCGCCAGCAGCCATCAGAAGCTAGAAGAAGCCAGGCAGGACCTCCCGCGGAGCCTTGGGAAGGAGCGTGGCTCTGCCAACTCCTTGGTTTCGGGCCTCCAGAGTGTGCGAGAAGAAATTCCTGTTGATGTAAGCCACCCTGCGTGTGACACTGTGTTTACAGCAACTGCACAAAATGAAGTCACTGTGACGTCTTTAGCGGCCAATGCAAACCCTGGCCTGCCCTGGACAGTGCTGAGGGCGAAGGAGACGATTCTGGAAGACGCTGCTATGGTGGAAGCCAGCCTGGAGCTCTTACACCCTGATCATTAGGAGCAGACACAGGGGCGGGAACTTGGCACAGCACTTGCAACGCTGCTGGGAATTCCTGCATCCCATATCAGAGCATCTGTACTGAGTTCCCGGATCCACTTCTGATTCCAGCTTCCGGCTAACACACAACCTGGGGCGGGGCGGGGCGGGGTGGGGCAGGGGGGGGGGTGCACAGCAAGTAATGGCTCAAGTAGTTGCATCCCTGCCACTCGTATGGGAAACATAGATGGAGTTCTTGGCTCCTGGCTTTGGCCTGACCCAGCCCCAGCCGTTGTGGGCACTGTGGGAGTGAACCAGCCGATGGGAGCTCTCTCTCTTTCTCTGTCTCTCTGCCTTTTAAATAAATAACTATCAGACAGGAAGCCAGACTCCTCCTTTCCTTCAGTAGCCGTGAGACCTTGGACCCCACGCCCCTGACTCTCAGGTGAGGTGATTCAGAAGATGTCGCGGATGGGCTGGTGTGCAGAGTTTGCTTAATGCAGGGCTGCTACGGTGACAAACCTTTGGGGCAAACCCGAGCATGTGGCAAGCATCCCGTGGCTGTGGGGAGCTGCGAGGCTAACGACCCGAGTGGGTCGAGCCCATGGCCATGCCTAGGGAGCCTTGTCCTCTTCCGTTTGAAAGACAGGCCATTCTCCATGGCCACTGCATTGCTCCTAGCTGAAGCCAAAGGGGACTGCAAGCCTTGAGACCCAGCTCCATGCTCCCAAGGCATTGGTCTGTGTCCACGCAGAACCTTCTAGAAGCAGTGACCTAACAACAAGCAGTCTTGACTCCGTGGCCATTTCTTCTCCTACTTGCCGAAGCCCCTGCCGTGGCGTGGCCTTCCTACTGATCGCCTACAAGGGGCACACCGGCCCCACTCCGTTAAAAGGATATTTTTCCAAAGAGGGCAGGTCATATTTCACACTGCACTGCCAAGGTATAGGGAGCCAGTAAAAGGAGGCATTTACCGCCGTATTTATTTTGACTGGCGAAACAGGTCATGGCTGTAAAAAAAGCAGCTTCTGAGGAGGAGGCAGCCCCGCCGGCTCTGGGCTCCCTCTTCCTACCCACACACACGCTGTTTCAAGCATTCCACAGCTGCTGCCAACTTTCCTGGCACGCTCTGATTTCTTTACATGTATGTTGCATTCCATCTGTTGAATCCGAGCTGTGTGCCATCCGTGGGCTTTGGCAAGGCCTGGCAAGGTGGCGTGGCCTGTCCCAGCTTGTTCTCAGCGCGCCCCGGGGCACGAGCTAAAGGGGGCTGCGGGGAGTGAAGGGGTCCCGTTTCCTCTGTAGCTCGGGCGTGGGGGTGAGGGGGTGGTGCCTGCAGTCACAAAGGGAAATTGCACAGCAGTTTCCCTCCAGATGTGGTTGTACCACGTGTGCACGGGCTCCTGCCTTGCACTCGCCACGGAGGGGTTTCTGGGTGCAGACTCGCAGTCTCTGACACGCAGCCAGAAAACGAAAAGTGATGGAGAAAAGTAACTGGAGGAAGACCGACTCGTCCTCGTGGATCCGGGGTGGCCTAAGAAACCCTCAGCTGGGACCGCGGGGTCCCAGTGCCTGGAACACAGCCCTGAACTCAAGCTATACATTATTCTCGAGAACCATGAAACCCTTGGTTGGTGGAGCCGAAGCAACATGCTGGGATTTGGATCCGATTTCATCCACTTGGAAGACAGGAAAGCCAGGTTTTATGCAGTGCCAAAACATCTGGTGAATTCAGTTTAAAAAAAAAAATGCGCCAGGCCAGTGGGGGTAGAAAGCAAAACCCTGCGGGAACAGTCGTTGGGTACTGGGCTGAGGAGGGACTCAAGACACTCGCTTCTCCATCGGGTGCCGGTGGTCGAGCCACGCTCTTTCAAATGGGGAAGTTAGGGCCCGGAAGGAGAGAGTGGCAGGCGCGATGGGGTTAAAACGTCAAGTTCACCCTTCGGGAAACAGGGGAGCGCACGCCAGCCAAGAGCGTGAACAGAATCTCGCTGTTGGAAGTGGAATTTGCTCACCTGAAGCAGGAGAAATGACAGGGCACAGGAAAAGGCAAGGTCCAGGCTCCTAATGAGAAACAGCCGCCCAGGAATAAAATGAGTGCGAGTTGTGTAATCCCAGTTGGCTCGCTGGAAAGAGCGGGAGGCGAAGGGAGAGCAGGAACAAGTTTCAGATGTGATTCAAGGGGTCCCGGAGCCAGTCCTGACCCTCTGGGGTGGAATTTCTGACTCTCTCCTCTGCCTTGACTCAGAGGAGGAAACTGTATCCTGACCGCGCATGTTGCTTTTTATAGAATTACTCTTTCTCGCCAACTTCCTCCAGAGCACAAGATCATCCCTCATCGGCTCCGAACAAGACACCAATCATGAGATGCAAGTGAGGCGGTGACTGTCCTGTTTGCACCAAGCACAGCCCGGGCCCGGGAGCAGAAGCCCGACCAGGGGAGGCGTTTGTCAGCGGAGCCCCGCCTGGGAAACACAACATGTTCTCGCAGGTTGCAAACCGTCTGGCTCCCGCGTTAGGCTTTCTCTTTCTCCCACTTCTTCTCCTCACTTGGATCTCCTCGTTGGGCTTTGCCGGGGGCCAGGTTCGCACGTGGCAGTTGCCGAGCGGGTAACGCATGGTTCGCCAGCGTAGTGATGTGTGAGCGATGAAGAGGCAGGCAGGCAAGTGTGCCCTCATGGATGACGAGACTCCCCAGGATCGCCAGTCCCGGCCTGGCTGGGGGTTCAGGAGACCCAGGACGGAGTGATGGAATTCCCCATGGTTGGGCGGCCGAGACCCTCCTTGTCTCTCTGATCAGGGAATGGGGGTCATTTCTGGCACGGCAGGGTCTGGGGCGCTCTGATGCCCAGAGGGGGCGTAAATGGCATAGATAGTGTTGGCTTGGCTTGCTCTCTCTCTTTCTCTCTTTCTCTCTCGTTACAAATGGGCTTTGTTTGCAAAGTTGGAACCCGTGCTGGAGATTGGGAGCAGGTCTCCTGCCAGCCTCTCGCAGCTCTGAAGGATATCCAGTTTTAGGTTTGCAGCAATACACACTGGCTCGCTGAAACTGCCTCTCGGCGTTGCCAGGATGTGTCCCAAACTACACAATGCACACAAAAATCTCTCGACATGATGACCGCGTGGCCCAAAGTCAGAGGGGTGGGGGAGCCGCTTGTCCCCAGCCACACTGTCCTCCGGGGTCACCCAGGACAATTATCATTCATGGGATTCCAGCTCCCGGTCTGACCAGTTCTCTTAGCTGCTTAGAACGTGATGTTAAAGACTGAGGAGTCAGCCTCACCCGTCACGTGGCCACCAATGGCATCCCGACCTGGGCTGTGCCACACAAGGGCCTGGGGACAGTCCAGTGGGGCCCTTCCCACTTGTTCCTAGGACAAACTTCCACATGTCCCGCTGGCTCTGAATACTCTTCATCCACTGAACCTGGACACAGAGTGTCTTCTTTTGGATCTTTAACTGGACCAAGCACCCTCCTGCCTCAGGGCCTTTGCACGTGCGATTTCTCCTGCCAGGAATCCTCTTTGCCTAGTTACTTTCCTGTTCCTCATCCAGCATTCACTTTGCAGGGTGGTTTTTCTTGGAAGCCATCCCAGACTCCTCAGACTGGGTTCCACAGTAGCCCTTACCAAAATGGTCACTTGAAACTTGATTCATGCCAGATTAAACTGGTGCCCCTCAATCTGTACTGTCTGTGTGAGCCCCTTGGGGCTTGTCTGAGTTCTTTGTCTGCCAGGGTAGCAAAGTACTTGAGGTTGGGTGGTCGCTTGACAACGGTGAGAAACAGGTGAGCTGTCACCAGGGCTCCGCCTCCACCACCCAAACGCCTCCCACTAGGGCTTCCCTCCCACCCCTGCCAGCACCAGGGATGAAAAGCCTCAAGGTGAGTTTTGATCTGGAGGACAACTGTGTTTGAGCTTTCGCCGGGCTCGTGTTCCTGTGCAGGTTCTGGTGCGCCAGGTCAGCTTGGGGTGGGGGCGGGACTCTGTATTTCTACCGAGTTCCCGAGTGCTGGTGTGTGTGTGTGCTACAGGTGTGTGTGTGCGAGGGGTCCCTGGACGCTCTCTGAGTAGCAGTGGTCCCAACCTTTGTGGATCAGAGTTCCACGGAAGAACAAAGCCCTTCCAATGAGGACCTGAGATACCGTTTGTGGAAGCGAATTCATTACACACCTTGCACGCCGCCCGATGTACCTGGGACCCAGGTTTCTTAACCCCCATGCCTGATGACTTTGAGGCTGGATCGTGCTTTGTTGGGAGGGGCTGTCCTGTGCACGTGGGATGTTTGACACCGTCCCTGGCCTCTCCCCACTAAATGCCAGGAGCTCGATCCCCCACACAGCAAAAAATGTCTCTGGACGGTGTCCAAGTCCCTGTGGGGAGCCACTGCCCTAGGACGTTAGATGTCTGTCCCCTGCAGGCTGAGGAGGGGGGCGGCTGTTCCTGGCTGAGAGTCCATCGACTGGTCCCCCACTCTGTAATGCCAACATACTCAACATGAGTCTGTTGACTGATTGAATGAATGAATGAATATGAACGAAAATAAACTCCAAACTATTCAACTGGCAGGTGAATGAACCCCCTTCTTGCCACCTCCGACCTCTGCACACTCTTCTCCCCCACAAAAAAACGGGACGACTTAGTGGCTGGTTATCTGCAAGGTGCACTTTTCCTAAATGTAGCATTTTCCAGGGTAAATATCCTTTTGGGGAAAAAAAAGTGAAGAAAGATTCTCAGTTGAGGTGTTTTTTTTTTTTCTTCAAATGTCTCCAATGACTAAAATCATCTTACAGTAAACTACAGAGAATTGCATTTGCTGAAAGAAAAAAAAAAAACCTGCCATTTTTAGTCTCAAGTAGAAAATCATATTTTTTTTTTTGCATCTTACTGGGCAAATTATAAAATGCTAGTGTGAGTGTTGGTTCTAGGCTGCTGTTAAAAGTCCATTTCAGAGCAAAGGCCCATGGGTAACACAGCACCAGAGACTTCTGTGGGGAAAAAAATCCCTGTAGTGAAAAAGCTGGGAATTCAGGAAAGAAAACAGCAATTGCAGGTGCTTTTGCTTTGCTTTGTTTTGGGGGTACAGCGGTTTGCACAGCACACGTTGGTAACTCACGGCGAAATGTCATCACCACCGACAGTCCTGGGGCATAGGGCCTTCAACAGGTGATGGGGTCCCAAACGTTCCATCCTGATGATTCAGACCTGGAGCTCTAAAGAAGTTTCTGGGAAAAGATATGGAGGTGCTGACATCCCGGTACAGTCTCCTTTTCCTGAAGACATGGAGGATGGTTGTTATTTTGCACACCTGCTCTGCAATCAATTGGCAGTGGCTGGGCTCTGCGTGTGCGGAAGGAAGATCGACTGGTGATGTCTGCCATGAGAGGGGAGTGGATGCTAGGGTTGAGTGCCCCCAAAGCCTCATGTGTTGGAATGTAATCGCCATGGTGACGTATTAAGAGGGTGAAAATTTAATCCGACGGCAGCAGGTAGGGGAGGGCAGGGCCTTTGGGGAAGTGGTTAGGATTAGATGGGGTCGTTAGAGTGGAACTGCCATGACTGAATCCTGCTGTGTGCTTGTGTGCTTAATAGATTCTAAAAAAGATTTATTTATGGAGCTGGTGCTGTGGCATAGAGAGTTAAAGCCCTGGTCTGCAGTGCCGGCATCCTGGTTCTAGTCCCAGCTGCTCCACTTCCAACCCAGCTCTCTGCTATAGCCTGGCAAAGCAGTGGAGGATGGTCTAAGTCCTTGGGCCCCTGCACCCACATGGGAGACCCAGAAGAAGCTCCCGGCTCCTGACTTTGGATCAGCTCAGCTCTGGCCATTGAGGCAAATTGGGGAGTGAACTGGCGGATGGAAGACCTCTCTCTGTCTCTACTTCTCTCTGTAACTCGTCTTTCAAATAAATAAAAATAAATCTTAAAAAAAAGATTTATTTATTTATTTGAAAGGCAAAGTTACAGAGAGGCAGAAGAGAAAGAGAGAGAAAGGTCTTCCATCTGCTGATTCACTCCCTAAATGGCTGCAATGGCTGGAACTGCACCAA
The DNA here is from genome assembly GCF_033115175.1 of Lepus europaeus. NCBI lineage: Eukaryota > Metazoa > Chordata > Mammalia > Lagomorpha > Leporidae > Lepus > Lepus europaeus. The sequence goes on from NC_084849.1 coordinate 12,467,772, forward strand.
TCCAAAGCCAGGAGCCAGGAGCTTCTTCCAAATCTCCCATGCGGGTGCAGGGACCCAAGGACTTGGACCATCTTCTACTGCTTTCCCAGGCCACAGCAGAGAGCTGGGTTGGAAGTGGAGCAGCTTGGACTTGAACTGGTGCCTATATGGGATGCTGGCACTGCAGGTGGTGGCTTTACCTTCTACACCACAGTGCTGGCTCCTGCTTAATAGATTTAAAAAAATTTATTTAGTTACTTACTTGAGAGGGTTGGGGGTCACTGGAGAAAATCCCCAGGGAGGCTCTGTGTGTGTGAGTGCCACACATCTCACTGCATTTCATTCAGACACACCAGGCCTGCATTCATGCCAAGAAAGTTCCTGAGACACACGTCACGTGAACAGGACAGACACAAGAAACGCATCCCTGGGGGAAAGCATCCCTTCTGTCTCTGGACATCTAAATCAATGTTCATTGTGTGACACCTTGTCTCAGGGTCAGCGTGGCCTGAACGTGCTCTGTGCCCTGACTGGGTTATGCTTCATTTGAGCCAGTCATTGGGACACCAAGTGTTGTAAAACAACACACATCCTGCCTTGGGGATTAAAGTCTTTTCATAAAGACTGACGATATGTGAATATTAATCAGATTCGTCATTATTCAGTCTGCTTATTGGGCGTAATATTGAGATGAAGAGAAGTGAAAAACTAGAGAGAGACAAGTTCATGATCTTCAAGCCACTGGCGAAGACAGAACAACAGTGAGGAAAGCGAAGGCAGTGGCCAAACCCAGGAAAACGCAAGCACTAAAGTGAAACTAATTTTTCAGTATTGGTTTTCATGAGTCTTAACTTTCAATATTAGCCTTTATTTCACAAATAAAGGGAAGAAGGATTAAAGAGATGAATTCACATTTGAGTAGAATCCAAATGACTTAAGAATTATTTGGACTCAACTCTTTCTATTGGACCAGGAATGATATTCGAGTTATATGATACATTGTGGGGTTGAAATGAAATGGAAATATTGCCTTCATTTAAAAGTGATTGTCTTGCCTTTGTGGTCCTTGAGAGGCTCCCAGGTTGTGAGTGCCAACTGCCCTGCCATTCTTCTGCTTTGGTTTAAAAACTCCTCTTTCAAAGCCAGCCCGTTAGTGGGGAAATGGAGTTTGTGTTTGTGAGAGCTCTGTTTTATTTTTAATCTTGTGGCTGCAAGAGCAAGTTTTCCGCCTAGCATCGAAGGGTCATTCGTTTGAAACCCAAATTAGCAAGTGTGGGTACGGTGGACTCGCATCTGAATTTGGGGCTGGCTTCAGAAGCTCACCCTCAGTCAAGATGCCACTGGGGGAACCACCTCTGTGGAGTGAAACAGGAAGTGCTAGCTTGGAGGGACAGGAAACAGGTGGCCAATCTCTTCTGCATCACATCAAGAAAACAGAGTGCCCGCGGGTGGTCCCGTCAAGCAAAATTTAACTTCAAATCCACAGACATTTATTAAGCACCTACTATGTGCCAGACCTACTAGGTGCTAAAGAGCCCTTCCCTAAGGCATCTGAGTAGGCCCCATGATGGTACGCAGACACTGGTCAGCAGTCCCCTCCCAAGCTCTCATTTTGAGATGTGCTTTTCATAGTTACCTCGGTCAGTCTCGGCATTTTAAGTTGGATACTTGTTATTGGGTGCTGTCCTGTAGATCATAGGGTGTTTTGTAGCATCCCTGGCCTTGCCCCCTAAATACTGTTAGCATACTTCACCCTAAAAAGCAAAAATGTCTCTAGACACAGCCACATGTCCTTTGGGGGTGCAGCATTGTCCCCAGCTGAGACCCACGTCCTTAGTGACAAGTGGTTTGAGTGTCCAAGCAGCTGTAGGTAAACATTTCTTTAATTCCCTCCTATGGTCGTCTGACTCTGAAGCTTGAAGCTTGAACTTGAGTGTTTTAGGCACAATATCGTATTGACCCTACTTTACGGCCAGGGAATTGTCAAAGACAATTTTTGCCTTAGGTGCTGAATTGAGAACCCAGCTTCTCCCTGGTGAACACAACCGGCCTTGCTGCAAAGCTCTTTGGTGGCCGCAGAGGTCTTTCCAGCCCCAAACCTCTTGGCCCAGGCTTCATCCGCGAGGTCCGCAGTGATGGCCGCCATTGTCAGACACTTGCCGTGGCATCGAGTCAGCCCCCGGCAGCCGCGGGTCGACGCTGTGAGGTTGGCATGGCTAGCATCCCACTCGCAGAAGTGGTTCTGCGCCTCACAAAGGTTGAATTACTTATCCCACATTACACAAATGGAGGCCGTTTGATGCCAAGTTGTGCTGCCTTTCAACAGAACATGTGCACAGTGTGCTCAGTAACTATTAGCTAGCATTTAGCAGTGAGAAACAAGTCTGTCTAATTTGATCATGAGCAGTTATTCACAATTATTTCCCTGATTCAAAAAAGACTCATTGTGTTGGCCAATTCTCCTAATCTCGTGGCTAGCAGGGATATGGATATTTGGGATGTGTATAGACCCCGAGTTGCATTTCTCTTCCAAAATATAAAACGGAAGTTGCCCAGAAGTGCATTAACTAACTGTCAAAACAAAACAGACCACTTCATTTGGAGCTACAAAAACAGTGGCGTATTGGCAAGTGCCCTAAAGCAATTGTGATCACACCTGCCACGTCAGAGCATCTTAAACATTTGCTACCACATCTTCTCCACGAAGCTGGATGCTTCTTAAGGTAAGGGTTGCTAAACCCTGGCAACCTGTTAAACGTGTTGAGTTAGTAAGTAACACGTACACGCACTTTTGTAACCTCTTATACTTAAGCTCCATTTTTTTCAGCAACTGTGGGTGGTGGATATTTCCAAGATCCTCTTTTTCATAGAAAGAAACTGAAGGTGAAAGAGCTGAAGTGACCAGCCCAAGGTCACTTTGACTCAAGTCTCATGCTTGGAACCCCTGCTCCCACGCTTTCTATACTAAGCAAAGTAAAGGTGGATTGGGAAAGGGGCCAGACACGGCCCTGACGTCTACCGCCTTTCAACATAATATTAAACAAAATTCAGTAAAGGGAGATTACTCCTGCAAGCCTTTCACGCACATAGATGCAGACGTGTGTGCCTATGAAGAGCAGAGAAGCAATGTAATTTGTTCAGGCAGTTCCCTCCGCAGGCTGTGCGACGTGTGCACGACCAGGGTGAATGGAGGGAGGGAGCCAGGGAGGGTTGCTCCCTCGCCAGAGTCAGGAACCCACAGCCCCTCTCCATGCGTGGGCTTTTGCTATTCCAAGTAGGAGTCCCTTGTTTGCTTATAATTTTTTCAAAAGTACTTAAACATTAGCATTTTTTGAGTTGGGCATTTGGCACCGTGATTAAGGTGCCACCTGGGATGCTCACACACCATATCAGAGAGCCTGGGTTTGAGTCTCGGCTCTGCTTCCACTTCTGACTGCAGCTCCCTGCTCATGCGCACCCTGGGAGGCAGCAGGTGACAGCTCGAGGGGCTGGGTCCCTGCCACCCAGGTGAGAGATCCAAACTGAGTTCATGGCTTCTGACTCTGGCTTGTCACTGCCGTGGCTATTGTGGGCATTCGGGAAGTGAAGCAGTGAGTGGAAGATCACACTTTCTTTCTTTGACAGGCAGAGTGGACAGTGAGAGAGACAGAGAGAAAGGTCTTCCTTTACCATTGGTTCACCCTCCAATGGCCGCTGCGGCTGGCGCACCGCGCTGATCCAAAAGCAGGAGCCAGGTGCTTCTCCTGGTCTCCCATAGGGCGCAGGGCCCAAGCACTTGGGCCATCCTCCACTGCACTCCTGGGCCACAGCAGAGAGCTGGCCTGGAAGAGGGGCAACCGAGACAGAATCCAGCACCCCGACCGGAACTAGAACCTGGTGTGCCGGCACCGCAAAGCGGAGGAATAGCCTGTTGAGCCACGGCGCCGGCCGAATATCACACTTTCTGTATCTCTCTTTCTCTCTCTGCTTTTCAAGTAAAAATAAAAAACACTTTTTTAAAAAAATGAAAAATAAAACATTCTGCTGTGGCCCGAGAGTGCAGTGGAGGATGCTTGGGCCCTGCACCCCATGGGAGACCAGGATAAGTACCTGGCTCCTGCCATCGGAACAGCGCGGTGCGCCGGCTGCAGCGGCCATTGGAGGGTGAACCAATGGCAAAGGAAGACCTTTCTCTCTCTCTCTCACTGTCCACTCTGCCTGTCAAAAAGAAAGAAAGAAAGAAAGAAAGAAAGAAAGAAAGAAAGAAAGAAAGAAAGAAAGAAAGAAGAAAGAAAGAAAAAACAAGACCACTCTGACTTTTTTTGAGTGTTAGACATTGTTCTATGAAGCTCGTATATTTTAATTCGTTAATTTACCATTACATGCCTATTAGGTAAGTGCTGTCCTTACCGTCTGCATTTCACAGGTGAGGAAACTGGGCACAGAGAGATTCAGTAATTTGCCCAAGCATCTGGTTAAGAAGTGACACAACCAAGATTTGAACCCAGGTAGACGGGACCCATGCCAGGGAAGTGTGTTCCTACCTGCCCAAGTCACCATGATCGCCAGGGAACTTGGATCAGGGTTCCCTCCCCGGGCCTGGTCCTGCCCTGCAGACACTGGGAAATCAATCAAGGCTCATTTCGATTTGACGCCATCTCTTAGGTTGTCGACCATCCTCTCAAACATCCTGACCAAGGGGAAAAAACACCCACTCGGAGCTCGACATTTACAGGCAGTCTAGAGCTTAGTAAACAAACCAGAAGGAGTGGAAACAGGGAGCTCGGGTGCAATCTAAACAGCGTCACCATTTTCTGCAGAGTGCACGATGATGTATCACAGTAGCTAGTCTGGAAAATACAACCTCTTTGCAATGTTTTGTTTTTGTTACTGTTTTTGTTCGCGTAAAAGGATTACCAAAAAAAAAAGGGGGGGGGTTTAAACATTTTAGTGAGAGTTCCATTAATTGAGCCAGGGGTTGAATGTAGGCCTATGTTTATCCAAACTCTGAAAACTGCTTTGCAAGGCCCAGTCCTGTGCTGGAAGGCAGAGGAGAGGCTTAACCCAGTGCAGACGGCTGTTTCCCAGTAAGTCCACAGCCACTCTGCCAGGGCTCCGTTAATGAGCTAATTACAAAGGGCTCTTAGGTGTGCTCCAAAGCCGGCCCTGGAGGAGCTCTACTTAAGAAACGCTGAATGAGTCATTAGCACCTGAAATGGCATAAACAGGACTGAGTCAGAACCTAGCCGGGAATTCACGTTTCTGCCACTTCAGACGGATCTTTAGTGGGCAGGCCCTCTTCAATTGTAAGCGACAGAAAACCAGCTCAACTTGGCTTAAACAGAAAGGGGTGCTCGCTGGCAGGGCTGTGCTTACCCGGGCGTGGGCAGGGATCTGACTTTGTCTCCCTTTGTGTTTGCTCTGTTCTCAATATGGCTTTCCCTAAGTGCTGTTAAAGCTGTTCTCCTAGAGTCTACCACCCAGCACCCCCGTGGAAGGCAAGTGATACGGCAAAAACCCCAGACGCACAGATTTCTTGCTCTGATTGGGTTCGCTTGGGTCACCTGCTCGTCCTGGAGCCAGTCCTGGCGGCTGAGATCGTGTAGTTCCCCTGAGTGGTCTGGACTGGACATGGGCAGCTGCACTTGAACCACATGGTTCTAGGAGCAGAGAGGCAGTTTCCCAGAGAATTCTCTAGATGCTAGGTTGCAACACCAATGATCGGGATGGGCAGGGACAAAGGAGACCCAAGACGCGTCTGTGGAACGTTCCCTCTGAACTATTTCCAACAGGCAAGGTGTTACCACGCAGCGGGATGTGGTGTGGTTCACAAGCACAACTCGCTGTTTGTTTAGATATCTGGGGTGGAAAACGTGGCCTGTATGGGCAACAACAGTGTGCGAGTGTTTCCTGCAAACGGCACTCACCCACATGCCTTGAAGTTTGGGGTTTTTTCATTTTTCTTTCTTCTATTAAAAAAAAAAAGTGGGTGTTTTTTTTTTATTCTTGGAACAAGTCCTTAAGAAAAAGAGGAACAGAAATGCCACAAAATGAGTCGAAACAGACAGCCGACTCTGAGAGCAGACAGAGACGGCAAATTAGCACACAGTTGACATCCTTCTGTCCTGAAGACATTTCTGATGTTGAATAATATTCTCAGGGTTCCTGTCTAACCTATTGTATTTTCCCTTTTTTATGTTAATAACCTTATTCCTAGTCGCACAAGTAACACATCAGAACGAGGTGAATGTGTACAGAAAGCCCCCCCAGTGAGCGTGTGTGTAGACACACACACAGTATTGCACACTATTTTAGTGAGAGACATCTATTTGATGCGTATCGCGCCTTCCATGTCATCCAGGTACTAGCTTATCCCCAATTCACAGACAGGGAATCTGAGGCTTACGACATTCAAGCTGGTAAATGGTGGAGTTAGGAACTGATCTCGTATCTCTGACCTCAAAGCCCCTGCCTTTAGCCACTCTATTATTCCTCTGCCCTGCTCTGTTGCCTGACGATTCCATAATGAACCTTACAGGAATGGTGTTTGGGGGCTGGCGCTGTGGTGCAGCCTCTGTATCTTGGCTGCTCCACTTCCGATCCAGCTCCCAGCCAACGCCCCTGGGAAAGCAGCAGAGATGGGCCAAGTGCGTGGGCCCCTGCACCCGCGTGGGAGACCTGGATGGAGGTGCAGGCTCCTGGCTTGAGTCTGACCCAGCCCTGGCCACTGCAGCCTTCTGGGGAGTGAAGCCGCTGATGAAAGAACTGCCTCTCGCTCTCTCTCTCTATAACACTGCTTTTCAAACAAAATCGTTAGAAAATAGTGTGTTGTTCATAATATTTCATGGTCGGTTTTAAAAAAATATTTTGAAAGCGTTAGAGACAAAGAGGGAGAGACAGAGAAAGAGAGATCTTCCACTTGCTGGTTTACTCCCTAGATGGCTGCAACGGCCAGGGCCGGGCCAAGCTGAAACCAGGAGCTTCACCTGGGTTTGCCACGTGGGTGGCAGGGGCTCAAGCACCTTGCCCTCTGCCGCTGCTTTTCCCAGGCCATTAGCAGGGAGCTGGATTGGGAGTGGAGCAGCCAGGACTAGAACCGGCGCCCATATGGGATGCCGGCAACGCAAGCGGCTGCTTTACCCACCAGGCCACAGTGCTGGCCCACCATAGCTTGCTTTTTCAGGACCACGTTTTCTCACGTCATTTAATATACTTCCATACAATTTTTTTAAAGAACTGCCTTAAGACATAGGGATATGGCATCATGCACTTAGCTAGTCCCCAGATGCTGGACATTTAGATTGCTTTTTATCCCTCAGTGTGGCTATGAATGCTATAGTGTATCACCTTGGAGGAATATTTCCTTTTATATCTGAGTAGGTCCTTAGGCTAAATTTCTAGAACCGATGGATCGAAGGGCCTGCATGTTTGCCAAATTACTCCCCAGAAGTAGGCTGGCCTACTGTGTGATCCACAGCAACATTTGGATTTCTGCTTCCCCACCCTGCCCCTCTCGCCTCTTCCTCAAAATCGCTGGTCATGAGCTGCTCGTGTCTCTCTTCCCCTACAAGGGAGGATGGCACCTTTTCAAAGCACGATTAACAGGAAACGGTTTAAGGCGAATGCATCGGCAAAAAGGTGCTTGATTTTCATTTGCAAACCAACCAGCCTCAGCAATTTCATTGAGAGAGTTCTTAACCATTTTTCCCATGCCTATGTGACTGCACCAGGGCGCCGGGTACCGTCACCAGCACCATCGGCAGGATGCTAGGTGCACATCTGTCGCCCATGCAGTGACGTGTGACTTCAGTGAAGGGTGGTGATGAGGTTCACCTGCCGCCCTCATCCTCTCCTGTGTCTGCGAATGGTTATGTTGACCTGGACGCCAGCAGGCCCAGCTTCCTGTTGTATAGAAACCACGCTGCCTTCGGCTCTCCGCCTTGGGGAGCCCCTGTCAGCTGTTTCGTGTACCCATGTGGACTGGACTGAGCCGATGGCTTATAAGTGGTCAGACTCAAAACCCAAGAGGATTGACCTCTTTCGCCCTGAAGAACTGAAACAATTGACAGCAGTGGAGAGGCGCTGAGTCCAGGGGTGGGAACAGGATCACCCAAGGGGGATCTGGAACCCAAGTCTGGTGTCTCTGTGTTATCACAGGCTTGGTGCATAGCAGGTACCCAGAACACGTTTGTTGCTGAATGAATGGATGCATTTCCACTCGTGGTCTCTGTCTTGTTCGCCCAGCATGTCCCTCCCTCTGGGACCCGCACCTCAGTCCTTTGGGAGCCGGCTTAGAGATGTGATTCTCCCAAGAGGACTGTAATTGTAATTCTAGAATGGCCTCTTGGCAGGGGGAGGCAGATTCCTGAAGCAACGGGGAAGATACGGACCGGCCCCTGGCACCCATATGAGAGACCTGAATGGCTCCTGGCTTCAGCTGGCCCAGCCCTGGCTGTAGCCGCCTTTCAGGGAGTGAACCAGCTGATGGAAGATCTCTCTCTCTCTCTCTCTCTCTCTCTTGCACTCTCTCCCTGTAATTCTGCCTTTCAAACAAACAAATAAATCTTTAGAAAAATAGCATCTTGTTCCTAACATTTCGCGGTCCCCTGCATGTGCAATCGACAGCGTCTGCTCAAACCACCTGGAGTCGGGGGAGAAGCGTGGGGGCCTCAGGAAGCTCGTGGAGAAAGCAGATGATGAAACACACTGCCCGGATTTCAAAACGGCCTTGGCACCAGAGTAAAGTTACTTAATCCCGCGCTTCCCTGACGGTTTGGAGGTGCCCGGTGTCAGCGCTCCTGTTGGGGCGCCCCTCGCTGTCACACCAACCCCTCTTCTGCTTCGCCCGCCCACAGAGCTGCTGCGTGTTCCTGCTCCCTGGGGGCACCCCGTGCGCACGGCCCTCGCTGCCTGCTTCCGCTGTCTGGCACACCTCGTGCTGCCGCCCTCCCTTTCTCCCTATGCAAGTGCCCCAAGGCCATTGTCAATGCCGCCCCGCCCAGGAAACGTTTCCTTATGTTCCTCAAAGCACCAGTGAGGGCTTGCAGTGTCCTTCCTCGACCGTCCACGTGACTCTTACAGGCTGTCTTCCCCACTGTCAGGCTCCTGGCCCACCTTGTTCACAGCTACACCTCTGGGCTCTGGATCCGGGCTTGGGACACGGTCGGAGCTGGACGATCCTATCTCCGTGGATCCAGCCTTGGGGCATCACCCAAGAAAGTCCAGCAGAAGCGTCCACCCAAGAGGTTGGTCCAGGAGTGGAGACATGCAGGCGTGGGAGGCGGGCATGGGCGGGGGGCGTGGGAGGGTGGGCCCCTGGGGGACCACCAGTGGTCGGCTCCCGTGAGTTCCTACATGCGAGGACGGTAGGTCTGTGTTGGGCCACACAGTTCTTCAGGGCCAGGGACGCGTCTCTACCGCACAGCCCTCCGGTGTATTAGTTGTTTGTTTCTGCCCCTTACTGTTATAGAACCCAGCCGTGTACTGAGCTTGATCAGAGCTGTTCATCTGCAGAGGGAGACACGGAAGCAGGGCTTGTCCCTTCCCAGAGCCGGCATCGCTCGTAGGCCTTGGGGGTGCCCTGAACTCCTACCGAGAACGAGAGGCAGCCCCTCCGCTCTGTTTTCTAACTTCCTACTCACTCAGGCTCCATGGGGCTGCTCCTGGCTCGAACACCTTACACAGAACACCTGGTATTCTAGTCCCATAGAATCTTTTTTTTTTTAAAGATTTATTTATTTACTTGAAAGAGTTACACACAGAGAGAAGGAGAGGCAGAGAGAGAAGAGAGAGGTCTTCTATCTGCTGGTTCACTCCCCAGTTGGCTGCAGTGACCGGAGCTGCGCCAATCCAAAGCCAGGAGCCAGGAGCTTCTTACAGGTCTCCCACGTGGGTGCAGGGGCCCAAGAACTTGGGCCATCTTCTACTGCTTTCCCAGGCCACAGCAGAGAGCTGGATTGGAAGTGGAGCAGCCGGGTCTCAAACTGACGCCCATATAGGATGCCGGCACTGCAGGTGGCAGCTTTACTCGCTGTGCCACAGCACCAGCCCCCGTAGAATCTTAACCCTTCATCAGGCCCCCACCCACCCCGGCTGGACTCTGTAGCATTTAAGCCATTCACTGGGACGGTTTCCATGCCCACCGTCTGTCAGGAACCTGAGTGAGCACCACTCGTGTTCATTCAACAACTATGTAGGGAGCACCCAGTGTGTGCGGGGGCCTTGCTCTCGGAAGTTGGGACATATCAGGTCCCTGCTCTCACCAAGCTCACATTCCATCAGGGGGAGACCAACAATATGTAAATTCTCTGTGTATTAGAACGTGGTGCTCTGGAAGAAAAACACAACCAGGCAAGGCGGATTAAGAAGGAATGTGGAGGGGGGTGGGGGCAGGTTGCAATTGTAAAGAAGGTAGCCAAGAGCAGCCTCACGGAGGAGATTGGAGGAAAGGGCTGCCTGCTGAGGGTGGGAGTCCTGTGGTGTCTGGGGGAGGTGCGGCCCAGGCAGAGGGATCACCAAGTGCCAAGGCTCTACCTGTGGGACTTTGGAACCCAGCCGTGCATTCTGATTGGTCTCTAATTCCCTACCTTCTGGCTGTGTGGGCTAAGGAAAGTTAATGAACCTCTCTGAGCTCCCTTATCTGTGAAGCGGGGCTAAACGTGAGCTAGTACCCACAAAGCAGCCGGAGCAGAGGTGATGCTCAGACACTTGGGCACCGCAGGCTCTGCCCAGGGCCGGAGGTTTGGGAAATCACGGTGGGAAAGCCCCCAGGGGGCAGTGGTCTCTGGAGTGACTACCAAGAGGCTCGGCTCCTGCTCCGTCGTGACGTGGGTGAGTTCACGTGACCCCACTGTTGTCTCTTTAACGTGGAACGGTAACAGCAGCTCCACGCGCGAGGGCTTGTGGGGAGTAAACCAGAGCAGCCTGGAGCCCGCGCGGGAGGCGGGCTGGGCGCCGTGAGTGGCAGCTGCTTGTGGCTGACACCGTGGGGAGAGAGCCTTTCTGTTCCTGGTAGGATCGCTGCGCTGGACGCTGCCGGCAGCCATCTGTGGGAGGCTCTGCCTGCGAAGGAACCGGCCCAAGGAAGGCGGAGTGGAGGGGTGGCAGGGAGGGGCTCCTGCGGAGGGAGGGGCAAATGCAACTTAAAAGTTAACAATAAGGCGGGCACCGTGGCTCACTAGGCTAATCCTCCACCTGCAGCCCCAGCACTCCGGGTTCTAGTCCCGGTCGGGGCACCGGATTCTGTCCCTGTTGCCCCTCTTCCAGTCCAGCTCTCTGCTGTGGCCAGGGAGTGCAGTGGAGGATGGCCCAAGTCCTTGGGTCCTGCACCCGCATGGGAGACCAGGAGAAGCACCTGGCTCCTGGCTTCGGATCAGCGCAGCGCCAGCTGTAGTTGCCATTTGGGGGGTGAACCAACGGAAGGAAGACCTTTCTCTCTGTCTCTCTCTCTCACTGTCTAACTCTGCCTGTCAAAAAAAAAAAAAGTTAACAATAAAGTTAACAATAAAAAGGATGACAGGGTGAGCATTCGGCATTGTGGGGGAGGCGTCACTGGGGACACCCACATCCCGAAGCAGAGTGTCTGTGTTTGCACCCCGGCGTCACTCCCGATTCTGCCTTCTTGCTCCTGTGCACCCTGGGAGGCAGCAGGTGACGGCTCAAGCGGTTGCATCACTGCCCAGCACATGGGAGACCTGGGTGCTGGGTTCCTGCCTTGGACCTGGCCCAGCCTGGCCCTGGTTACTGTGGGCATCTGGGGACTGAACCAGCAGATAGGAGACCTCTGTCTCTCTGCTCTCTATGCCTTTCACGCAAACAAACAAACAAAATTTAAAAACAAAGCTTATCACCATGAGAGTACACCAGACCTACACTTAACCCCTGCAAATGCAAGGCCCTGTGTACCTGCCTTGGGAAGGAGGACCTGAGTGACAGGTACAAGAAGCCAAGGGCCGGGAAGGCAGCTCAAGCGCTACCCCAAACAGTGAGGACCAAACTTGTCCCTCGGGGGCTTCCGTAGCCGATGGAGGTACAAGACTCCAGGGTCCCTTCTCCTCCGTGGGCATGGTTCCCAGTCTTCTCCCAACACTTGGAACCAGGATGCCCTCTTGAAAAACAAAAGACTCCCCAAATCTCAACAACCCACCCATCAGTCTTGTTGGACAGGCTCGCAACGCAACGCCTCTCTGGCCTGTTACAAGCCCTCAGAGCAATTTGTGCTTCCTTTCGCCTGCGCCAGCATTGAGCACGGGGCATCCGTCTGTGTGGGCGGCACTGTTTCTCCATCCACGGGCCATTCCAGCAGCCCTGGGGCTTTGCAAACTCCCGCCCAGCCCCCACACCTCTGCAGCCTACAGGTGGGGGGGGAGCAGGCCTCCTGCTCGCGTGTGCTCCGTGGATCTCAGCTCTCCCATCCAAGCCACGAGCGATCCCCAGCGCCCCACTCCTCCTCTGGTGCTGACGAGCGAGTCACACAGGGACCCGTGGGTTTCCAGCATAGTGGGTGACTAAGTGGCACTTTCTAGGAACCTACTAAGTGAGTGACTACGATTTGCTAGTCATAACTAAAATTAGTGTGTGACTGGGGTTTACCAAGAACTCGGCTGTGGTGTTCTTGGAAGCCCGGCTCCTGCACCCTGTTTGCCAGCCCTGTAAAACTTTCACTGCACGAGTCGGAACTCGGGGGGCCCGGAGACCAGGTGGAGGGTCTCAGACCTGGTCTAAGTGGGCCAGAGGTCAACAGCATCCGTGAGCCACCCTTGTAGGCCCTGGGAAGTCAGAAATTCCCTCTCCAAGGTGCTTCCGCCCACACCTCCTCATCCCTGACACCGCCCGCTGCTCCTAACGTCAGACCTTGGACCCGCACAACGCAGGTTAGATGACGACTGGCGTCTGTCAACATGGGGAACCTTCCAGTTCGGCCCCCCAGCTCCTGGGACTTCCTTTAGTCCTTTAACAGAACAATGGCACCAGGCATGTCTTAGACCCAGAGCATACAGCAGTGAGCAAGCCTGTGGCATTTCCTGTCTGCCTGCAGCTTCCAGTCGGGTGTGACAGCCAAGCAATTCTAAAATTCTAGGTGCTTAAAACAAAAAGCCAGGTATTGAGGTAGAGAACGCTGGGGGTGGGATGGCTATTGAAACCTCGTTGTCGGAGCGTTTAGCCTGGTAGCTGAGAT